>NW_027397063.1:62819061-63546424 GCF_003265705.2 Callorhinus ursinus
CATGAGAGACTATGGACTCTGAGAAACAAACGGAGGGTTCTAGAGAGGAGGGGGGTGGGGGGATAGGTTAGCCTGGTGATGGGTATTAAAGAGGGCACGTATTGAATGGAGCACTGGGTGTTATACGCAAACAATGAATCATGGAACACTACATCAAAAACTAATGATGTATGGTGATTAACATAATAAAATTTAAAAAATGGTTCATTTTGAAAAAGAAAGAAATCACTAAAAAAATCTGTCCTTTAAATATCTTTTAATAGATGTTACCCCTTGTAATTACTGAAAAACTCAAGGCATTTGACCTGGGGTCTCCCAGTAAAAATCACTCTATACTCATGGAACCATTCAATGTGGCCCTTTGGCTTTTGTATTTTCTGCAAAGTGGCAGCTGAATGCAATAGCTTGACCAGTCTCATGTTTAATCCTTTTGGCAAGACTATAGATAGTACTGTGTCCTTTTATCAAGAAGCACATAAGCTCTGGTTCTCTCTTTTTGTGATGTTAGGAGCTCTTGATACTCAATGGCCTAAATCAGTTCATTTACTGGGGGTTGCAAAATGGTGACAGTCTAATTCTACTATTTCATTTTCATTTACTGAATGGTATATATAGAGAAATATTTCTCTTCACCCACTATCTGGTTACCTACTGATATGGTTCACACATGAATAACAAGAGAAATACTTAAATTTGTTCCTTTATTTACCAGTTTTCAAGACAGATTAAAAAAAAACTGGGGGGCGCCTGGGGGGCTCAGTTGTTAAGCATCTGCCTCTGGCTCATGTCATGATCCCAGGGTCCTGGGATTGAGCCCCACATCGGGCTCCCAGCTCAGCAGGAAGCCTGCTTCTCCTTCTCCCACTCCCCCTGCTTGTGATCCCTCTCTTACTATGTCTCTCTCTGTCAAATAAATAAATAAAATCTTAAAAAAAAAAAAAAGAAGAGTGCAAATGTATTAAAAAAAAAAAACAACTGGTTTCCTATCATTCTCTTAAAGCAATTAGGAGGTTTTTAGATATCACGCAATCCTGATCAAAATGTCATCTGGCATCTGGCTTTTTTTCAGCAATTGACAAGCTAATCCTAATATTCATATGGAGATGTAAAAGACCCAGGATAGTCAACACAATCTTTAAACAGAAGAGCAAAGTGGAGGACCCACACTTCCCAATTTCAAAACATTCTAAAGTTGTATTTTTTTTTAATTTTTATTTATTTATTTGACAGAGAGAGACACAGCAAGAGAGGGAACACAAGCAGGGGGAGTGGGAGAGGGAGAAGCAGACTTCCCGCCGAGCAGGGAGCCCGATGCAGGTCTTGATCCCAGCACCCTGGGATCATGACGTGAGCCGAAGGCAGATGCTTAACAACTAAGCCACCCAGGCGCCCCTAAAGTTGTATTTTTTTTTTAAAGAGTTTTTATTTGAGAGAGAGCGAGAACGAGCGCATGAGCAGGATGAGGGGCAGAGGGAGAAGCAGACTCCCTGCTCAGCAGGGAGCCTAATGTGGGGCTTGATCCTTGGACTCTGGGATCATGACCTGAGCTGAATGCAGACTCTTAACCGACTGAGCCACCCAGGTGCCCCTACAAAGCTGTAACAATCAAGATTGTGATACTGGTGTAAAGACAGACATGTATCAGTGGAATAGAATTAAGAGTCCAGAAACGTATCATCGCATTTATGGTCAAGTGATGTTCAACATGGGTGCCAAGAGAATTTAATGGGGGAAAGAATAGTCTTTTCAATGAATGATGCTGAGACAAGTGGATGCAAAGCAATTAAATTAGACCTCTTTCTAACACTACGTATAAAAATTAATTCAAAATGGATCAAGATCTAGATATAAGAGCTAAAACAAAAAACTCTTAGAAGTAAACATAAATATACATCTTTATAATCTTGGATTCAGCAATGGTTTCCTAGGTACAACATCTAAAGCATAAGGAGGTAAATTGGACTCGATATAAATGAAAAACTTTTGTTCATCAAAGGGCATATCAAGAAAGTGAAAAGATAACCCTCAGAATGAGAGAGAATATTTGCAAATCATATATCTGGTAACAGCATCTAGAAAACATAAGATGTCTGGTAAGTCTCCTGAACACATAATGAATTCTTACAACCCAACAATTAAAAACTGAATTTTAAAATGGGCAAAGAATTTAAACATTGTTTCCAAACAAGATATGTAAATGGACAGTAAACACATGAAAAGATATTCAACACCATCAGTTATTAGAGAAATGCAAATCAAAACCACAATGAGCTATCACTTCACATCCACCAGGATGGCCATAATCAAAAAGATTGATAATAACAACACATGTTGGTGAGGATGTGGAGAAATGGGAACTGTCAGTGCTGGGGGGAATGCAGTCATCCTGGAAATAGTGAAGCCATTCTGGAAAACAGTTTGGTAGTTCCTCAAAAGGTAAAAAGAGTTACCGTTTGAGTAATTTCACTCCTACATATACATCCAAGAGAACTGAAAAGGTGCATCCACATAAAAACTTGTACACAAATATTCATAGTATTATTATTCATAACAGCCCCAAAGTGGAAACAACCCAAATGTCTATCAATTTATAAATGGATAAATAAAATGTGGTATATCCATACAATGGAGTATTATTCAGCTATAATAAATTATTTATACATCCTACAACATGGAACTTTGAAAATATTATGCTAAGTGAAAGAAGCCAGACACAAAAAGCCACATACTGTATAATTCCATTTATATGAAATGTTCAGAACAGGCAAATTCATAGAACCAGAAAGGAGATTACTGATTTCCAAAGAATGGGAGCAGGGAAAAATGGGAATCAACTGCTGGTGGGTACAGAGTGTCTCTCTGGGTGACGAAAATGTTCTGGAATTAGTGCACAGAGCTATATACTTTAAAAGGATGAATGTTATGGTATGTGAATATATTAATTTAAAAATTATTATTAAAATGTCATCATAAATGAATGGATTACACATATCTGATTGGCTTAAATCCACTGCAAATATCCTTTTGGAAGCTCAAATTGTCTATCTCTAGCCAGTAGGACTCTTTTCATCTCTGAGTCCCCTTATACCTGGCAATTTTAAGAAAGCTTAATACAACAAAATATAGTTACCAAAAGGAGAACTCCATTTTTTACTAATGATTCCCAAAAAAGGGATTCCCTGAGGTACAATTATTACTTGAGAAAGTATTTCCAAGTAGCTTTCCAGGCCTACCATTACACTGCATAGTAATATTCATCTGTATTTCTTATTATCTAAAGGTTGATCTCAACCAATTACCAAAAAATTTTAACATTGAAAACTTCATATAAAACCAGTTTGCTAATACAGTAGAATGCATAAAACTAAGCCTCCTACAAGGATGGCCCATGTCTAAATTAGCTAACACTTATACTAGAAAAGAATTACAAAACGGGAATGAGAGGACAGGGATGGAGAAGGAAGGAGATTTAAAAATGACTGTATTAGCGGCGCCTGGGTGGCTCAGTTGTTCAGCGTCTGCCTTCGGCTCAGGTCATGATCCCGGGGTCCTGGGATCGAGCCCCGCGTCGGGCTCCCTGCTCGGCGGGAAGCCTGCTTCTCCCACTCCCCCTGCTTGTGTTCCCACTCTCACTGTGTCTCTCTCTGTCAAAGAAATAAAATCTTTAAAAAAAAAATGACTGTATTAAGAACATTCTAAATACCCATTTAGAAACTTTCCCATTCTTTTTTATGTTTTTAAGGTTGGTATCTTCAGTATCAAACCTTCCACTGCTCTTCATCTTGGTTAACAATACCGGCAACATTACTACTTACTGACGACAGTGACTTGAAAGCTATTTTAATTTGGAATGTAAATATGTTACTACTCTACTGCTGTAACATATTTTTCAGAAATGTTTCTTAAGAAACAGTAAGTTTTCTGTTTTTTGTTTGTTTTTTAAGATTTCATTTATTTCTTTGACAGAGAGAGACACAGTGAGAGAGGGAACACAAGCAGGGGGAGTGGAGAGGGAGAAGCAGGCTTCCCGCTGAAGAGGGAGCCTGACGCGGGACTTGATCCCAGGACCCTGATCTCATGACCTGAGCCCAAGGCAGACACACTCAACAACTGAGCCACCTGGGCGCCTGAAACAGTAAGTTTTCTGATAATGGACACCATGCAGATTACCGAAGCTATTAGAAAATTTAAAATGGTTGAAATTAAGACCAAAAACTTACTAAGTATTTTACTAGTATAAGGTTCTTAAATGCCCATCAGCAGAATAAACATAGTTCTTAGTTTGTAAATATCTCCTTACCTACCTCTCAACCTATAAATGCTTGTTCCTATAATAAATTAAAAAGAAATATTTTTGCACCACATGTTTTACTAGCACATTGTTCCACGTACCCCCAACATACTTGCTATAAGAAAAGCAATAAATAAGACATCAAGTCTAGTGGTGGGCTTTAATGTTAATTTCTAAAACAGATGAAGATTATCATATGTTGAGGAATGCAAACATAAAATCACCACCAGTTTGGAACCCAATATCCAAATTTCAATAAAAACTTATGTGCTGGGTATGTACTGTGGGTGTTTGCAAATATGGAGATAAATAAAACTTAGATGTTGATATAAATATTTAAATATGTTAAAAATCAATGGTAAAGACCTGTAAACCATTAGGAGAGAGAAGAAATTGGAAGGAAGGAAGGAAGGAAAGAAGGAGAAAATTGAAATGAAAGAAGTTAGGAAATGGGAAGAAAGAGTTAAAACACATTCATGAAAACTATGATAAATATAAAATATGATGTGAGGAATTAAAAAATGAATGATTATAATAAGTGTATTATGAGTCCATTTAAATTCTATCAAGTAATAGCTCATTCCTGCATTCCTGAGGATGATGGAAAGCTTCTAAATTCATTAGACAATCAGTTTATAGAACCTTAAAACAAGAAACCAATCTTACTTCAAATATGAAGACAAAGATGTTTTGGAAGGCAAAACAGCAAATTAAATACAATGGTTCATGTAGTCATTTTTTTTAAAAAACCATATGAACAGATCAAAGAACAAAGTTCATATGATCATCTTAGTAGATGCTTAAAGAACACTCTATCTGCCACAAAGTTAAAGTTAAACCCATTCCTAAATACAGGGCGGGTTGGGGGAGGCAGCTCGTATTAATAGAGAAAAAGAAACACTTAAAGTAGCTACCAGTAATCATCATATTTAATGATGAAGCATTAAAAACATTTCTATAAAGTGAAGATCAAGGCAATATCTCACTCTGACATAACATTTTTCTAGCATTTCTAAACAATCTGCTAAAAGCAAAAAAAGAAAAGGGATGCCTGGGTGGCTCAGTAGATTAAGCGTCTACCTTTGGCTCAGGTCATGATCTCAGAATTCTGGGATCAAGCCCCATAACAGGCTCTCTGCAGTGGGGAGGCTGCTTCTCCCTCTCACTCTCCCTCTGTGCTCTCTCTCTCAAGTAAATAAATCTTAAAAAAAAAAAAAAAAAAAAAGAAGTAACTTCCTAGAACTGCTCCTGCAAAATTGCAAAGGGGTGCGAGCATTTTTCAGAAGAGATGCTCAGAGCTTTAATAAGTTTCTTGGAGAGATTTGGGATATTTAGTTTAAGTAAGTTTGGGGGCTTGGGTGGGCGAAAGGGCCAAGAACTGCTATACCTGTCAGAGAAAGACCCAGAATGATCACTTTTAAGATATGCTATAAAAGTGATAGAAGGCTGTAAGGTGGGGAAGGGAAAATATGTGTATGAATACTGTGTAAAAGAATTGTAATTTTAAAATATAATATGCAAAGAAGTCATTCTTTTTTTTTTTAGACATTTATTTATTTATTTGAGAGAGAGGAGAGAGAGAGAGAGAGAGCATGAGTTGGGGGAGGGGCAGAAGGAGAGGGACAAGCAGACTCCCTGCTGAGCGGAGAGCCCAACGTGGGGCTCGATCCTAGGACCCTGAGATCATGACCTGAGCCAAAGGCAGATGCTTAACTGACTGAGCCACCCAGGCACCCCTAAATAAGTCATTCTTATGTAATGAGACAAGTTATTACAAATAGATAAAAGGTAAAATCCAATAGGCATAATTCTAGTCATAACTTCCATTACTTTGCTCTATTAAATTATGACTATAAAGAACAAAAACCTGAATTTTAAAATGATCAATTCTATAACAACCTAATAGAAAAGTGGGATATTTTTATTTAAAATTTTTTGTTTTAAAGGAAACTATTTTGTAGTTTCAAAGTTTACTATTCATAACAAGATCTAAACTTCCATTTCATAAAATATTTAGAAAACACTGTCACAATCTATATTGTGAACTTTTGGAAAACATAGTTCTAAAACCCACAGATTACAGTATGACCTTTTAAAGACTGAGTTTCCTGAAAAACCAGGATATTTTAATTTCTAAAATTGATCTACTAGCTAATACTGTATTTCACCCAAACCAGTACATATCATCAATCATATGGCACCCCACTTATTATATGTACCCCTTAAAAAGGAAAAACCCAACAAACTGTGAAGTCCATCAATTGCAAATGCTTCGAAATTCAAAAAGGTTAAAATTAGAAGTATCTCTTACAATCAATGAAATACATTCATTTATAACCACAGAAATGTTCTGTATTTCTTCCATTACTTTCACTTTTTGGATCTTTAACAGCTAAAAATCATTATTTTCAAGAGTTAAAATATACTTTTAAGGGCGCCTTGGTTGGGTGACTGCCTTCGGCTCAGGTCATGATCCTGGAGTCCCTGGATCAAGTCCCGCGTCAGGCTTCCTGCTCAGCGAGAAGCCTGCTTCTCCCTCTAACCCTCCCCCTCTCATGTACTCTCTCTCTTTCTCACTCTCTCAAATAAATAAATCTTAAAAAAATAAAATATACTTTTAAGTTTCAAGGTCAAAATAAATGGCCTCAGTGACAAAGAAACAGGCATTTAATTTTGTCACTCAGGCAGCCTAGAACCACAGCACAAATGACTAAAAACGTTGGCAACACTATACAGTTGACCCTTGAAAGTGGGTCCTTATATACAGCTGTTTTTTTTTTTTTGACAAAGATAGGACAGTACTGTATTTTCTGATTTTCTTAATAATTTAGTTTTCTCTAGCCACTTTAAGAATACAATATTATAATGCATATAACATACAAAATATATGTTAATCAACTCTATGTTATCAATAAGGCTTCCTGTCAACAGTAGGCTATTAATAAAGTTTTGGGAGAGTCAAAAGTTATACAATTTTCAACTGTGCAGAGTATTGTGCCTCTAACCACCGCCAAGTTATTCAAGGGTCAACAGTAATTAAGATAGGGCTGGTGGGTGCCAAACTGGTACAGGTCAAAGACACAAAAGCAGTGGGGCTACTTTTAAGATAGGCACAGAAAGCAATGAAATGCATCAACTGCAAAGAATCATGCTGGGATTGGGCATAAGTCTCTAGGTAAAAGGCCCTGGTACAGGTAACTTGTCTTTAATTTTCTTAAATAGAGTTCAAAGAACCCCTTGCTTTCAGGGTAGCAAAGAGCCAAGAGCTCTTTTACTTTCCAATTAAAAATTTAATCTCATCCCTATGGCTTATTTAGGAATAATCAGGTATGAACCAATGTGATTTCCACATTGCATTAACATCATTCTCTTCCTTACCAATCCTGAATGAGATAAATGCAATACAAAAATGCATACAAAACACTGTATTGGTTTTGTTCTTAATAGTGGTTTAATATGAAACTGCAGAAATAGAACAGAATCATATAAATATAATCACTAACATCAGATTGATTTAGAGCTTATTTTTCTTGTCCATGACAAAAGCTGTTTCAAGACCATGTTACCGCCAGCTCCAGACAAACTGTTTTAAAGTGGGGTGGACTATGTTATTGGTAAAACATCTGCTGGTTTGGGATAGCAACTACAATATGGTTTTTCCTATTTCATTAGTTCATTAATAAAATTAACTATTACATGTATTAACTGAGAACTGGGATGAAAATTTTAGATACAATTAAACCATTGCCTGTGGTTAAACAATTCTCAGTTTTCAGCCAAAATGAATAGAAACCAATCTATATAACCAAGTGAAAAAATATGGCCAAAAATTGATTACTACTTGTAGAAGAACTGATAAATATCTCTAAGTAAACAATTCTTTCACCTATTCACCTGCTTGGAATAGAAATAAATTTAAAATCCCTGGAACCACTGACAGTAATTGCTGAAAGGCTAAGGCCCAAGAACAGAATTACTAATTCAAAGCATTTTAAGAAAGGAATTGTGACAAGCCAAGATAAAAGATTTTCCCACACCAAATGATATTAAGCTTACAGATAATGTGTTTGGTCTTTATATGATAAAGCTATGCATGTGAGAAACAGTCTGCCTTACCAATATTGGTATTTACTGCCTTCACCTTCCCCCAGAAACAAAGCCTGGGTTGGAAAGGGACAGGGGGAAGAAACAACAAAATACAATAAAAATAAAATTGCACTGTTTTATGATTTTATAAAAATAAACACACTTCAAAATTAGCCATAGATGAGATAAAAAGCTGAAACAATAACCATGAAAAAAAAAAAAGAACTTCAAAAAATAATTCCTCAGAAAGGACAAAAAAATCTAGAAACCAATCTCACTTAGAAATGTAAATGCAGGGCTCCTGGGTGGCTCAGCCCCTTAAACCTCTGACTCTTGGTTTTGGCTCAGGTCATGACCTCAGGGCTCCACACTGAGCATGGCGTCTTCTTGAGATTCTCTCTCTCCTTCCTCTACCCCTCCCCCACTCTATCTCTCTCTCTCAAATAACTAAATCTTAAAAAAAAAAAATGTAAATGCAAAATTCCAAAATAAAACATTACCAAACAGAACTTGGAAGAACATCAAAATAATATTAGAAACCAAGTAGAACATACTCCAAAAATGTCAGAATAGTTAAATATCAACAATAATTTAATATAACTGACCTCTCTAATAAGGCAAGAGGAAAAAAATTATAGTAACAAATGCGAAATAGCCAACAAAAAACTTCCATTACTGATGGTTTTACAACTACTACCACCTCTTAAGAGTGAAACCCAGGAATAGATGGACGATTTCCTACATAAATCAAATAAAAAACCACATCATAATTAATGGCAAAATATCAGCCATACACTCCCTAAAATCAGAAATAAAACCAATTGTGTGCTTTTCTATGGATGCTATAACAAGTTACCACAAATTTAGTGGCTTAAAACAAAACAAATTTATTATTCTTTCAGTTCTGTACCTGAGAACTCTAAAATGGATTTCACTAATATCTAAGTGTCAGCATGGCTGCACTTCTTTTGGAAAAATCTGTTTCCTTGCCTTTTTCCAGTTTTTGGACGCTGTCCTTGGCTACTGGCCTAATTCTTCCATCTTCATAGCAAACAATGTCAGTCAAAGTCCTACCACATTTATATCTTTGGTTCTGTTTTCCAATTCCTGTTTCCACTTTTAAGGAACCTTGTGATTACAGCGGGTCTATGTGAACAATCCAGGATAATCTCCCTATCTTCGTATCAGGTGATTAGCAACCTATTTCCACTTGACCTTAATTTCCTTTTGCTATGCAACCCTAACATATTTATAGATTCCAGGGACTAAAACACAGACATCTGTGGGGGGAGGGGACATTATTGTGCCTATCACAGTATGCCTTTGGGAAATAAATAAGTAAATAATCTACAATGTAAAGAATCAAATAATTTCCACAGATTCTTCTAAGACATTAAAAAAATCAGTATTTTTTTAAACATTTTATTTATTTGACAGAGAGAGAGAGAGAGACAGCGCACAAGCAGAGGGAGCAGCAGGCAGAGGGAGAGGAGAAGCAGGCTCCCCTCTGAGTAGAGAGCCTGATGCGGGGCTTGATTCCAGGTTCATGACCTGAGCCGAAAGGAAGACACTTAACCGACTGAACCACCCAGGCACCCTCAGTATTTATTCTTGATTTTATAAAGAACTCCTGGGGCGCCTGGGTGGCTCAGTCTGTTAAGCATCCAACTCTTTTGATTTTGGCTCAAGTCATGATCTCAGGTTCTTGAGATCAAGCTCCATGTGGGGCATGGAGCCTGCTTAAGATTCTCTCTCTCCCTCTCCCTCTGCCCCTCACTGCTAAAAAAACACAAAAACAAAAACAAAAAAACAAACAAAACAAAAAACCTCCTAATTACATAAGGTATATCCTTGATTTAATATCCTTTTATCCACCCAAAAAGTCAACATTCTAATTAATGGAAAAACACTAAAGCTGTTCACATTAAAGTCAGCAATAAGGAAAAATACGACTATCATAACTACAGCTAACATTGTCTAGGAGTTATAAGAAAAGAAATTAAGAGATATAAAAATTAGGGGTGCCTGGGTGGCTCAGTCGTTAAGTGTCTGCCTTTGGCTCAGGTCATGATCCCAGGACCCCGGGATCGAGCCCTGCATTAGGGCTCCCTTCTCTGCGGGAAACCTGCTTCTCCCTCCCCCGCTCCCCCTGCTTGTGTTCCCTCTCTCTGTGTGTCTCTCTCTGTCAAATAAATAAATAAAATCTTAAAAAATATATATATAAAAATTAGAAAGAAAATAAAATTATCACAATTTGCAGATGAACTAATGGTAAACCCAGAAAACCCAAGAGAAACACAGAAAAACTATAAATTCAGTTGGCTATCCAGTCAGAAAATCAATGTATAGAAATCAATGGTTTTCATTTAAGTCAGGGATCTATAAACTATGTCGACCTACTGTCAAATTTGACTTGCTGCCTGTTTTTGTAAATAACGTTATACTGGAACACAGCTATACTCATTCGTAACATATGTATTGATTATTGTCTTTTTTTTTTTTTTTAAAGATTTTATTTATTTATTTGAGAGAGAGAGAAAGCACATGAGAGGCGGGTAGGGTCAGAGGGAGAAGCAGACTCCCTGCTGAGCAGGGAGCCCCATGTGGGACTCAATCCAGGGACTCCAGGATCATGACCTGAGCTGAAGGCAGTCGCTTAACCAACTGAGCCACCCAGGCGCCCAGATTACTGTCGTTTTGAAGCTGCTTTCTCAACACAATGGTGGTGCTGAGAAGTTGATGGTTCATAAAGCCTAAAATATTTACTTTCTGGCCCTTACAGAAAAGTTTGCTGACTCCCAATTTAAACGTATATAATCAATCAGATGGTAGAATGAAATAAAAGACTGTATTTGTAATAGAAACAAAAAAGATAAAATGTTCAGGAATAAATACATTTGAGGTTTTCAAATGTCCAACTACCAAATGGAAAAAGAAGACATATCATGTTCTTGGCAGGAAGAAATCAACTTCAAGATATTACCTCCCATCCTAGCTTTTAAAATATTTTAACATGATCCCAACAAAAAGGCCAATAAGAAATTTATTCATTTATTTAAATGTTTATGTATTTATTTAGGAATAGAAGAGGTAACTAAAATTCATGAAAACTAATCAGCATAAAGAAAGAAAAGCTACAAATAAGAGTAAAAAGTCTGAATTATCTTCAATAAATTTTTAAACTTATTTTAAAACCTTGATAATTAAAACATGGTGTTCCTGATGGGTGAACAGAAAATTCAGTGAAAAAAAGAAAATCAGTACTTTATATTAATAGAATTTTAGTACTATTTGATAAAGGTAACATTTCCAACCAGTATCTTCATTGGATAAAAGATATTCAATAAATAGTAAGGGAGGAAACGGGTAGCTATTACATAAAAATTTCCAAATGTATGAAAAGATTTTTAAAATGCAAACTAAAAACCCAACATTCTTCTAGCCACATCTTTTATAACTACAGAGTTTAGAGATCCCTATAACTATAACATAAAATGAAAGTCATTTAAAAAAATGACTTAATTATGATCAGCTCTCAGAAAGTAAAAAACTGAGAAAAAAATATTTGTAACATTAATCCAAAGGACTAATTCCACAAAATATAAGAAAAATCTCAAACCCCTATGAAAAAGATAGCCTTCCAATTCTCTCTCCTACACATGGGAAAGAATATAGTAAGTACAGACATAACTTGTTTTACTATGCTTCATTTTATTGTGCTTTGCAGACAATGAATTGTTTTTGTTTTTAGACAAACTGAAGGTTTATGGCAACCTGGTGTCAAGCAAATCTATCGGTGCCATTTTCCAACAGCATTTGTTCAATTCATGTCTCTGTCACATTTTGCTAATTCTCATATTTCAAACTTTTTCATTATCATATTTGTTACAGTGTTCTGTGATCAGCAATTATAATTTGCTGAAAACTCAAATGGTAGCTTTTTTTTTTTTTTAGCAATAAAGTACTTTTAAATTAAGGCATGTGTAATTTTGGGGGGGACATTATGCTCCTACACACTTAACAGACTACAGTATAGTGTAAACATTACTTTTATACACACTGGGAAACCAAAAGGTTCATTTGACTTGCTTTATTGTGCTATTTGCTTTATTCTGGTGGTCTGGAACTGACCCTGCTTCTCCAAGGTATGCCTGTATTGGTAAAATCCTTTTTAAAAAATACACATAATCATTTAAATTACAAGTCTTACAGGGTTTATAAAATGTGTATACATTTAATACATATGACAACTGTAGCATCAAGGATGGTGAGGTTGATGGTGGTGGTGGTGGTAAACAAACCTACACAATTATAAGGTTTCTGCATTTTATGTGAAGTGGTACAATGTAATATTAAAAGGCTGAAAAGTTAAGGATATATATTATAATCCTTATAGCAACTAATAAAAAAATGTAAAAAGGCATATAATTAAGAAGCCAATAGTTAAAATAAAAGGAAATATACGGGGACACCTGGGTGTCTTAGTTGGTTAAGTGTCTGCCTTTGGCTCAGGTCATGATCCCAGGGTTCTGGGATCGAGCCCTGTGTTGGGCTCCCTGCTCAGTGGGAAGTCTGCTTCTCCCTCTCCCTCTGTCTCTTCCCTCCACCCCACTCATGCTCACTCTCTCTGTAATAAATAAAATCTTAAAAAAATGAAAGGAAGTATTTGAAAATATTCAGATAATCCAAAAGAAATTTTTTGAAGGCAATAAAGGAACACTAAATAAATGAAGACCACAGTTGTTCTCAGATAAAAGTCCAATATTTTAATAGGTTGAATTTTCTGAGAAAGTAATGTATAATAAACTCAATGTGTTTGCAGTCAAAATATCAATATAGTTTTAACTGGGTTGGCAAGACGGCTTGACAGAATATTACTAATCATCACTTAAAAAAATCAGCACGTAGGGCACCTGGGTGGCTCAGTGAGTTAAGTGTTGGACTCTTGGTTTTGGCTCTGGTCATGATCTCAGTCAGGGTCATGAGATGGAGCCCCATGCCAGGCTCCTGCTCCACGCGGAGTCAGCTTGAGACTCTCTTTCCCTCTAAATAAACTCTCTCTAAATAAATAATCTTAAAAAACAACAACAAAACCCAGCACGTAAGAAGCTAAGAAAATTCCAGATTAAAATGAGAATCAACTGATTCTATCAAGTATAAAGAGGTCTTAAAAGGTTTCAATAATTAAAAGCTTAGTAACAGCACAAACATAAATAAATCCATTTAACAGAACACAGTCCAACAACAGAACCAAATACAAATAGGAATTTAATAATATGAAAGAATATTTTAAATTAGTGGGGGAATGATGGATTTTTTAAGAGATTTATTTATTTATTTGAGGGGTGAAAGGGCAGAAGGAGAAAGAGAGAATCCTCAAGCAGACTCCCTGCTGAGTATGGAGCCCAATCCCAGGACCCTGAGATCATGACTTGAGCTGAAATCAAAAGTCAGACACTCAACTGACTGAGCCACCCAGGTGCTCTGGAATGATGGATTATTGAATGAACAGTGTTTGGTAATGGACATCTGGAAAAAAATTCAGGATTCCTACAGCGTAACTTAAAAAAGGCGGGGGGTGCGCCTGGGTGGCTCAGTTAAGCATCTGACTCTTGATCTCAGGGTTGTGGCATCGAGCCTGGAATCTGGCTCTGCGCTCAGCCCAGAATCTGCTTGTCCCTCTCCCTTTGCTCCTCCCCTAGCTCTCTCTCTCTCAAATAAATAAAATTAAAAAAAAAAAGTTAGCTAGATCACAGACCTAAATATATATAAAGAATTGAGCCAAACACTTATTTAAACAAAACATGGGTCAATTTATTCACAATCCTGGAATGGTGAAGTCTAAGTAAGAAACAATTATCTACAAAAAGAAAGGGGCTAATAAATTTGAATAAAGTTTAAAACTTCTAATCACCAACTTAAAAAGAAAGTTCTAACCAGTTGGGGTAGGAGGGAAGGACATGATTATATTAGAAAAGGACCAGTATGTAACATGATGAGGGTGTAGAAAAAACAGAAACTCTAACATAAAAGTGAGAATGTGAATGAGAATAGCTTTTTCTTGCCAGCAATTTAACACTAATTATATCAAAAGTAACACACACAGAACCCTTGACCCAGGAATTTTTCTTACAATAACAGCAAAATTATCATCATTCACAAAGGAAATTACTGTTTGTATAGAAAATACAAAATTATATAAATCAGTAATTATAATTGGTATTATTTTAGCTGTGGTGATTAAAATGTGTATTAGCATAGGGTTAAGCAAACTGATGAGTGGAACAAAAGAATGAATCTAGAAACAGACTCACATATGAGAATTTATGATACAGTACAGATCACTGGGAGAATGGAAAGGATTTGTCAATAAATGTGCCTGGGACAACTGCATAACCATGAGAAAAAAAATGAAATGGGACTCCTATATCATACAAAAAAATTAATTTCTGGCAGATGTGAAAGTTAAAACTATAAAACTTTAAGAACACTATATACGAAATATCTTTATGGCTCTGGAAGACTATTCAAAACAGGACATGAAATGTGTAAACCTTAACAAAAAAGACTGATAATTTGACCTTAAAATTATGTGATTCTAATCATCAGAAGATACCAAAAACAGCTGGACCACAGAATGGGAGAAGGTATTTCTAAACTTTATAACCAACAAAATATTCATACCCAGAATGTATTTTAAAAACCTTCATAAAACAGGAAAAGAAAAACAACCAACAAAGGTAGGCAAAAGAAATTAATGGGCACACCATTACCCACTGGTTCAAAAATGTGCAAAACCATGCAATTTATTGTTTAGAAATTATAAAGGAAAGTGAAGAATTCCTAGTATAGAATTTGATACAGAATTTATAATTCTAATATATATAGAATATATAATGTAGAATTTATAATTACTGTAGAAAAGGAATGGGATGGGATCTGAAGGGGGCAAAGAGAGACTTCTAAAGGACTAGATACAAGCATACCTCAGATATTGTGGGTTCAGTTCCAGACCACCACAATTAAGTATCTCAATAAACAAGTCAAATGAATGTTGGTTTCCCAGTGAATATAAAGGTTATGTTTATACCATACTGTAGTCTATTAAGGGTGGAACAGCATTATGTCTAAAAAACAATGTACATACCTTAATTAAAAAATACCTCACTGCTGAAAAATACTAACCACGATCTGAGCTTTAAAAAAAAAAAAAGATTTATTTATTTATTTTAGAGAGCAAGAGCACAAGCAAGCAGGAGTGGGGGACAGACAGAGGGAGAGAGAGAATCTCAAGCAGACTCCTCACTGAGCTTGGAACCCCAAGTGCAGCTTGATCTCATAACCCATGAGATCATGACCTGAGCTCAAACCAAGACTTGGACACTTAACCCACTGAGGCACCCAGGTGCCCCACGATCTGAGCTTTCACTGAATCATAATCACCTATCACAGATCACTATAACAAATATAAGAAAAAAGCTTGAAATATTGTGAGAATTATTGAAATGTGATGCAGACACAAAGTCAGCAAATGCTGTTGGAAAAATGGTGTCAAAAAAGATTTGCTCAATGCAGGGTTGCCACAAACCTTTAAAATTTGTTAAAAAAAAAAAAGGCAATAAAGCAAAGTACAATAAAATAAAGAATGCCTGCAATATCCTTTGGTGATTTTTAATGTTATGTAGACATTCTTTACATCTAAAATATATTTCTTACGTATGAGTTTGTACTTAATCAATATTTAGTAAATACAAATTTTAAATAGCACACAAATGACTAATAAACTATATTTTTATTTAATTTTTAAAGATTTTATTTGAGAGAGCGAGCATGCGTGCACACACAAGCAGGGGGAGTGGTGGGCAGAGGGAGAGGGAGAAAAAACAGGCTCCCCACTGAGCAAGGAGCCCAACGATGTGGGGCTTGATCCCAGGACCCTGGTATCATGAACTGAGCCGAAAGCAGATGCTTCATCAACTGAGCCACCCAGGTGCCTGAAAACTACATTTTATTAAACCTTTGGTGAACTACCAGGGTTCAATAAACCCAATTCGTGTGTGTGTATGTGTGTGTGTGTGTGTGTGTGTGTGGTTTAAGCAATTCTATTTGCAAGGACTGCTTTTCTGTAATTTTTGTTCTTCCTTAAGATCTTCCATAGAACAAAGAGGAAATTTACTTGTTTATATATAGAACAAAATTCATTCTATCTTGAAGTAAGTCATTGTGATTGCATCATCCTTCAGATATCATCTTTGCAGGGTTTTTATATTTATAGTTGGGAATTCATAATTTTTAACTTTCTGCCTGTATGTGTTGAAAGATCCCCAAGATCACCCCCAGGTTCAATGATTTTTAAGGAGGATTTATGAGACTGATTATAAGTCATTCCCACAGATATGATTACAGTGAAATGATACAAGATGAAAATCAACAAAGGGAAATTACCCATGAGGCAAAGTCTAGGGGAAACCAGGAGCAAGATTCTAGAACCCTCTCCCAGTGGAGTCACACAGGATGCCCTTAATTTTCTCACCTACAAGTTGTGATAGCATATAAAATGCTGCCAACCAGGAAAAACTGTGAGACTCAGAGCCCAGGGTATTCATTGGGGGCTGGTCACATGGGCTAGGCCTCTGTCTAGCATGTGACCAAATTCCAGACTCCCAAAAGTGTTTAACACAAACCATTTTGTTTGCACAGTTTAGGCGCAGTGAAACACTCTTATCAGTTAGTAGTGGTGGGCATCCTCTTGTAATGGAAGGAAATGAAAGGAAAGGGAAAGGGAAAGGAAAAGGAAAAAGAAAAGGAAAAGGAAAGAAAAGAAGAAATGTAGTTCCTAGAGACCAGCCAAGGGCCAATCTTGCAAGCAGATCTTTTCAAGGATAGCAATTTAGGTTACGTTAACTTTTTTCTGCATACCACCAATAATGAAAAAGAAAAGAAAACTGACAAAGACATTTTATAATTACTAGCTGATCAGAGGATGAATGAAAATAAAGTGACTAACACAGTAGATGAATGATGATGGTGAATTTGGCTGTATAAGTGAAACCTGAGGCTAGAAGTCTTTGGATAACAATATTCTAAATGTATTTTCTCAAATTCAAGAAGAGAGGAGTGAAAAGGTAAGGATAAAATGAAAACATGGCATTTTCATCCATTTAAAGACTTTAACATGCAACATTTTGTGAAAAGAACTTGGATCATCTCAGCACTTTAAAAGGAAGTATGATAGTACTCTCTTATTTTGTAGATTTATGCACCACGATTTGTTTCATAAGTTTGTAAGTAGACAACTGTTAAAGCTATATATACAAAGGTGAACAGAAGGAAACAGATGATGCAAAAATAAAATAATTCATCTTAGACTGATCACTCTTACTGGTGCTTATAAATCTAAAATGAAACTCTTTCTGCACTTATGGCTCAAAGACGAATGAATGTCTTCTCTACTACAAAATTATAAGCCATCAAAGTCTACGAAAGTATCCTGCTTTAATATCAAGTGGAAAACCAGAACCTATTTGATATCTGGAATTGGTATATACTAATGGATATACACAGTGCATATTCATGTATGTTAGTTGATGAGTGGTTAGTTACATTGCACATTTTGGATATAAATATCTTCAAAACCAAATGTTTTATATGCACATAATGGAATACTACTCAGCAACAAAAAAGAATGAACTACTGACATAGGCAATGATGCAGATGACTCTCAAAATAATTTAAAAGAATCCAAAATACAGAATCTAAAAAACAGAACATATTTTATTATTTTATTTATATAAAACTCTAGAAAATTTCAACTAATCTATTGTATAGTGACAGAAATCAAACCAGTAGTAGCCTGGGAGAAGAGGGGGTGGGGAAGGATGAGAAGGAAACACTGAAAAGAAGCTTGAGGAAGCATATGGGAGTGATGGATACATTCACTATCTTGATTGTAGTGATGGTTTCACAAATGTATACATGTCAAAACTTGTAAAATTGTACCCTTTTAATATTACAGCTTATTATATGGCAATTTTATCTCTGTAAAACTGATTTTAAAAATTGGGTCTGTTATGTTTAAAACCTAATCAAAATTTATAATGAAGGTTTTTTTCATTATTCCTTTATTCCTCTGCAAATTATTTATAAAAATGACTTTAATGAAAAGAATAGAATTTATGATAATCAAAATAATTTAACATTTCAATTTGTAAAATTTGTCAAACTTGCACTGCTTCTTTTTTCTAAAACGAACTGAGGATCCCTTTTAAAAATTCTGCTGGGAGCTAGGAGCTGCTTCTGTGTATCACACCTCTTAATAGCTGGGAAATTTATTTTTTTCCCATTTTTTAATTTAAATTCAATTAACTAACATATAACATATTATTGGTTTCAGAGGTAGAGGTCAGTGATTCAGCAGTTTTGTATAATACCCAGTGTTCATTACATCACGTGCCCTCCTTAATGTCCATCACCCAGTTACCCCTCCCCTCCAACAACCCTCAGTTTGTTTCCTATGATTGAGAGTCTCTTATGGTTTATCTCCCTCTCTGGTTTCGTCTTGCTTTATTTTTTCCTCTCTTTCCCTGTTTTGTTTCTTAAACTCCACATATCAGTGAGATCATATGATAATTGTCTTTCTCTGATTGACTTACTTCGCTTAGTATAATACTGTCTAGTTCCAACCACATCATTGCAAATGGCAAGATTTCACTTTTTTTTGATGGCTGAGTAGTATTCCATTGTGTATATATATATACCACATCTTCTTTATCCATTCATCTGTCAATGGACATCTGGACTCTTTCCATATTTTGGCTATAGTGGACATTGCTGCTATAAACATGGGGGTGCAGATGCCCCTTTGGATCACTACATTTGTATCTTTGGGGTAAATTCCCAGTAGTTTAATGGTTGTGAAATTTAAAGGAAGATTTCTTTTACTCCAGCAAACACCAAGGATAGTTTAAAATACATTTTAAACAACAAAACACACAGCTGTAGTGTTAGAACAAATCCACTCCTAGACCTAAAGTCCAGAAAAAGAGCCAATTTGCTTCACTCCTCAAAAACATGCCATTAAACAAAAGCTATCATATTTTCTACTTCTGCAAGATTAATAAGTAACCTGGAACTATGTTGGAGCCTAATATGTTTTTACAGAGACAGTTCCCAATTGATGAATAGGTTGTATTCCAAAAATCAGTACTTTTTGTCAGAAACAACTTGAACTAACAATATAAATTATGATTAGATTGCTAAAGCCAAGCCATAAAAAGTCCACTTAGCACAATGTACTGGAGGCATATATTAATTCCAAACATAGGTGGCCATCAAACACATATATACACACATATGAATGTGTATAGATAATATGGTTATGAAATTAAAATTCAGAATACCAAAACATTCTGTTTTCTTCCCTACCTTCTATTCTCAAACATGCTCAAGATATTTCTTCTTTGGTAGCAGCAGATAGGCATAGGGTGGCCAAACTGAGCAGCAGGTCACACTGACTCTTAATCTGAAAATTCAAGTAATTTTTAAATTGTATATTTTTAAATCAGAGTACCCTTACTTATTCCTTTGTCAATCTTCACTGACAGAATATGTTCAAGTTTATGAATGCTCAGTAAACTTTATAACGAAATGTTTTCCAATAATGTGATATGTCATAAAAATTTTACATTCAAAACTTCCTTCACATGCTTGTGGAACTTTGAAGTCCTAAATTCTTCCTTAATAAAAACATTGTTTTGGGCTGAATTGTTTCCCAAAATTCCTATGTGGAAGTCCTAAGTCTCAGTACGTCAGAATGTGACTGTATTTGGAAATAGGGCCTTTAAAGGTGTGATTAGGTTAAATTGAGGCCATTAGGGTATGATAATCCAATTTGACTGGTGTCCTTCTAAGAGGAAATGTGGATATACAGAGAGACAGAGGGAGGCATCTGAGCACAGGGAAAATAGAAGGGGTGGCAAGAAGATGGCCATCTGCAAGCCGAGATAATCCAGAGAGAAATCAACTCGCGAGAACCTTGATCATGGACTTCCCGCCTCTCAGAATGAGAAAAATTAATTTTTGTTGTTTAAGCCACTCAAGTCTGTGGTATTTTGTTATGACAGTCCTAGCAAACTAATACAGAGCTTAAAAAGCAATTGCTAGTTATACACCTGGTAGAGTTTTTCCTGAGTTTTTATTCCAACATTCTCACCGATGGACTATCTAAATTAAGAGCTATAAAGAAGAAAAGTTACAATATGAAATATGATTAGAATATAAATTCCATGAGGATTTCCTTTGTCTACTGCTAAATCCCCAGCACAAAGATGCTCAATAATTACTGAATGATGAAAGACTGCATGAAAGAATGAGTTAATCAATTAATGACCATGATTTTCTTTGTAACAATTAGAAATACATATATCCTGTTTTAACTTTCTGGAATAATTTCCTGTTTTAATGATATATGGTCAAACAAGTGGTATTTGTTTAAAAGTGAAATATTCTTCGGGCGCCTGGGTGGCTCAGTCAGTTAAGCATCTGACTGTTGGTTTCCACTCAGGTCCTGACCTTGTGGTCATGGGATCAAGCCCCACATCAGGCTCTGCACTCAGTGTGGAGTCTGCTTCAGATTCTCTCTCCCTCTCCCTCCTGATTGCATTTTTTCTCTCTCAAATAAATAAAATCTTTTAAAAAAATAAAGCGAAATATTCTTTCAAAATTTATTGTCAGGTTTTCCATCTGTAACACAATTGTGAAAAAGAAAATTTCATAAATACATTGTTTTTTAAAAGATTTTATTTATTTTAGATAGGGAGAGAGAGAGAGTGCACAAGCAGGGGGAGGAGCAGAGGGAGGAAAGAGAGAGAGGCAGAGAGAGAGAATCTCAAGCAGACTCCGTGCTGAGCACAGAGCCCGACACTGGGCTCGATCTCAGGACCCTAAGATCATGATCTGAGCTGAAATCAAGAGTCACTTAACTGACTGAGACCCCCAGGTACCCCTCATAAATATATTCTTAGAGGAACATAAGAAAAACTACATTTCAAAGTGATAGATTTTTTAAAAAGAAATTAAAAGGTTAATTATTAATATATTATAATATATAGTCCTAAATGGATATAAGAGACTTGTTGCAGGCTTATTATGGGCCCACTGCTATTAGCAAAGTGCTACTAGAAACCATTTACCAATACATGAAAGAATTATCTGATCCATTCACTTTAAGGAAGTTTAATATAGCATCCTGAAAGACTGAGGAGTTAGTTGGAGTCTCAGAGTCACTGAAGAATAATTTTTACCCTTTGGAGAAACCATGCAGTCAATAAAAAAAGGATTCCAAAATAGAACAGTACACTATAGATATTGGTTCAATGTCAAAGTTTGGCAACACTGCCAAGAGAAAGTACATTTAATCTTAGAACAAGAAGAAAGATATTAAAGGAAGCCTGTGCTTTAGCATAAGAAGGCATTTAATTTTGATTACTATTAAAATTATTCTAATCAAATTAGAATGAGCAGTGTGCTACTGGTCATTATTCATTACAGAATATTTCTCAATTTGAAATCGATTTTGAAAAATATCCTTGTTTAATAATATAGTTAAGTCACCTATTAAAACTTAGTAAACTGGTTTGAAGAAAGCCCTAAATACTACACATCATAACCTAAGACTAATAGGACATACTCCTTACACTTCAGTGTGTATGGAACTAATCTAAAGATTGCTTTTTGCAATGTTTAGCTTTGCTTCCGAAGGTTAGACCAACGTGAAAGTGAAAAGTCAAGAGCCTCAGTTAGACTTTACTGCTTTATTTCAGCTAAAGAGATATACAACTTGATTAGCAGTATCAATTAGCATCTCTGAAATTAATCAGACTTCAGTAAAAAATACTGCGCTTACACACTAAGTCAGCCACTGTAGGCTGCTTCACCTAACACTACAATCTGTTTTCTTTGTTTTTCTCTATTATAGAAGCTAAAAAAGGCAAATATTAGGTTTCCTACTCTCCCATATGACCATGAGAGTCCTTGTGACCCATGAAATAGAAGCAGAAGCTTTCTAGTTTTATAAACCACACCCCTCTCCCTTCTCTACCTCTTCTTCCTGTTTTTAGGGCTAGAACTCCAACGAGGCAAAGGCCAAGAGAAAGGCAGAGATGTCAGCAGCTGTAGCAGCTGCATACTTCCAAACTGATTATAATTAGGAAAAAAATAAAGACCCACTTGTTCAAAGCCATTGTTAATTTAGTATTTAATTATTTGCAAACACGATCTTAAGCATGAGTGAACTAAGTGAAGTAAATGGGCCATACTGTTCAAATCTGTGCTGTAAGACTTTTTGCCCCAAGGGAGGAGTGAGAAGCGTAGAGCAATTATATAACTGTAAAATAGTGCTTCTCAAACTTTTCCACCAAATGTCTTCTGATAGCAAAAAATAAATCATTACTTTAACAATATGAGGAGATATAGCAAGGAGTCATAGCTACATGCACAGTATTTCTTGATAACCCTTTTATATGAATCTCACATACACAATTACATAAATCACACATTAACCTACCCAAATGATGTGCCACAAGTTTCAATAGGAAAATAAGATTTTAAAGTCTTTATTTTCTTATTTAAAAAATAAATTCAAGAAAAACCGATAAAATCCTGTTACAGGATGACTTTTTGGTATCCACTGATGCACCATGTTTGTTCCTAAAAGCTATTTGTATGTCAGGCCAAGAATCATGGCAGCATGGGAACTGTAACTCTTCTAACAAAATAGAATCACCAATGTTTAAGCACCTTAGATTATCTCCCCTGTGCGGAGAAGATACAAAAATATTCCTTTTTCCTGGGTGTGTTACCGTCTCTCTGGGATTCTCTCACTTTCATAACTGCTGCCACCAAATACACTTTAATGCTCTATTACAAAGAGCTTTATGATGGCTTCCCTTAGGGACAATGAGTAAAAGCAAGAGCTTATACTCTTTTATTACAGAAGAACTAAATAAAGGTAACTTCCCTTACAAAAAACAGGTTTGTGATCCTAATAGAGCTAATTTCCTCCCAAGGAATCTCAGGCTCTGGTCTTATTGCACCTACTATTTTGAAACAGCTAATTCTAACCTATGGAGTTAACATACCCTAGAAGCACTTCGAATACACTGAATTCTGTTAACATCTACACCCAAGGAACTGCATCCTAGACAGCTCTGTAATCTCTAGATTAGGAATGTGACGACCCTCAGCATTCTTCCTACATTCCCAAGGGTCTTCTCTCTGACTTCTAACAGTAGAGCTACGAGATAAGCAAGCCTTTCGGAAGACTGACACTAGAAATTAATTCACTCTTTGGTGATACTGCTCTACCTATCTACCTCTACACACACACACACACACACACACACACACAGGCTTTAAGATTACAGTTGGCCCTTGAACAACACAAATTTGAGCTACGTTAAGTACACTTACATGTGAGTTTCCTTCAATAAATGCAGGACAGTATTATAAGTGTATTTTCTCTTCATTATGATTTCCTGAACATTTTTCTCTACTTACTTCATTGTAAGAATATAGAATATATGTCATATTTCACCAAGTGTTAATGGACTGTTTATGTTATCTATAAGGCTGGTCAACAGTAGGTTATTAGTAGTTAAGTTCTGAGGGAGTCAAAAGTTAATATATGGATTTCTAACTGTGTAAGGGGGTTGGTGCCCTTAAGCCTCATGTTATTCAAGGGTTAACTGTATATACTAAACAGATGACTGCTTCATAGCGACCTGTTAATGTAACTGTCTTGGATGGATGTCTAGTAAGGGATAGTATAGTTAAAGGCAAGCTCTAGTCACACAGAAATCTGACTTTTCAAAAAGATATTTCATTTTCAACAAACAAGGTGGTGCTTTTATTACTTTTCAAAAGTAATACAGCCATATATGAAAATACAAAGTTTATTTTAAAATGTGATTGGATTTTACATAGGTAGATTACTTGCTCTTTACCAATAAACTAAAGAAGCAAACAGTTAATAACTGATATCAAAAGTACTAGTGGTATTAGAAAATAAACCTCCTGAGTATATAGAGTACTGGTATTATGTTTATGCATTAGGAAAAAAAGATTTGCTTACCCTCATAACCTCAAGCTATTCCTAATATGTATTAAAACGAGGTGTAGGATGATTTCCCCTTTTTGTTAACAACAGCCCCTATACCCACAAACTGTCCTGCTTTGACTGCATATTAAAATTTTTAACTTAAATTTGTTTGTATTTAAAGTTTTAAATGATGAATTTTGAATATACAAAAATACACTAATGAAAACTACAACTAGGGCACCTATAGTCTTAGAAGCTGTATTTCTGCATATAGTCTTTTATCGAGGCTACCTGCTGTAAAATTCAAACATTCTGGAAAAGTTTTTAACGACTGAGCCACCCAGGCGCCCCTAAACATTCTGGAAGTTCTTAAAAATGCTATCCACAAAAGTTGAAGCAAAGAAAATTCTTTTTACTACCCAAATTATCTGATGATTTCCTAAGAAGATACAAGTAGATACCCTTCTAACTACCTTTGATTGCCAAGTAGGACCACAGCTTTCAACAAAATATTTTCTCAATTTTCCCACGAGGGGGCAACCAAAAACAAGTACTTGGTGATGAATAACCCGAGATCTAAAGTGGTTTAAGGGGTGGGGGTGGTAGGGATTCAAAGTTCACAGAAATTATTACACTAATTATAAGCAATGGTATGATATTTTCTTAAGATGGTTCAACGATAAAGACAGAGATCTTGCAACATCTTATACTTCATTAAGATGTTTAGTTTGCCTAAATATAAAAGGAGGGAAATTCTTAGTGTTGTTAACTTTTTAAAAATATTGTTTTAAAAATTTTAAACCCTTTTCCTAGACATCCTATTGTATGTATCACATGAAATAGCAGCCTTAACGTTCAGGGGGAAACAAAAATGTAGCTTAAGCTATTTAAATCGTACATATGAATTTTACATTGGCTGACAGTTAAATGACCAATACAAATGTAAAAAACAAACTAGTAAAATTCTGTTTCTATAAGCAGTATATTTTTCTCGTGAAACCATTTCCATGTTATATTTCAGAAAATATTTCAGAAAATTTCTAAAGTATCACTAAGAAAATAAGAATTCTCTGACAGTGCGAAGAGTTCAAAGGAGGGTGGGGTGGGAGGGGAGGGAACTTAGGTTACCAGAAAAGCAATATTTATGCCTTTAATAAAGGCATAAAACACTGCTTCAATATAACTTATAGAGCCAACTAACAATTTGGAGACCTCTTCACATTATCAAATTCGAAGTTTCAGTCCTAGAAAAACTAAGAAAACAATAGAGTAAGTAATTATTCTCCAAATACTATATTTATTAGGAAGCTCTTCCTGCTTTGAACTTGGTTTTAAACCATGTTGTTTTTAATTGCAGAAATCAGGTAAAAAAATACATCATTTCTTTATGATAATTAATATTTTAAAGAAACCATTTATCTTTAAGGTCAACTTTGCATTTATTTCCTTTACTTAGATCACATCATTAAATTAATAACTACTGTTGCACTTACAGGGGATGGGTAGGTCATATGTCTCTTATTGTGTTTTGTTTAAAAGCTTTTTCTCCCTCTACACAATCTAAACAATAACTCTTGATTTAGTACCAAGTCACAAAACCAATGGCATCAGTTTAAACATAAAACCTTCCCCCAACATTTTTTCCCATCAAAATAGTATCAGAAGGCATTTGCAGTCCTGCCTATCAATGTTGTTTCCTGTATACTTAATCCCCATAGTAGCAAAACATTAAAATCAAGTCAATAATTAATCTTCATTATTGGACAAAGACAACATTTTACATGCAGCCTTCATAAAAATCAGATCTTTTTCCATTACACTTTCACTGTACATAAACCAATTCTTTAGTTGTGTCAGACACACAAACGACAGGGAATTATATGCCATGAAATAAAGTCAATCAAGCCACCTAATCTAAATAATTATTTCTTTGCTGAAATACTATTGGATTTTAAAACTAAGCTTTTTTAGAAGTATTATTCAAACCCACCTTACACCCAAACATTAAAGATATTGTGCTGTTGGTACATGCTACTTGACAGTGGCATAACATCGGAGAAAAACAATCCAAGTTTTTGATGCTAGGAGACATTTTTTTCAGACGACGAGCACTTCAACCATCAATCCAAGATTGAAATTCCAGAAAAAAAACGCCTTGGTAAGTGTTGCTTGATGTCTTGAACATTTAATCTAGATCCAAAGCACTCTTTAAAAAAGATTTATATTACATGTTGCATTCTTCAGCTGTTGTTTCCACCCCCACAGCAGAGATCCAGTCGGCATATTATGAATGGAATTAAGATGCTTATTATATGATTTCTTATATAATAATACTGTTTCAATAAAATTACACAAATTCCCCAAAATGAAATACTCATTCAGCACCACTTTGTAAGGGCCCAAAGTCTTGCTAATATCCTTAAAATTTAATCCAGGATCAGATTCATCATGGGAGTTCCACCTGCTGCAGTGTAAGCATCGCCATCTCCTCCATGAGAATAAGACACAACATGAGCAGAACCACTATGCTCAAATATATGTTGCCTGCTTTGGAGGAGGGGCAAGCTGTTGCAGCAAGGGACTCATTACATAGTTCCACAAGAGATGAGCCCAGAGCTTACTGTACATGATACTTTCTTACAACAACACTGAACATTATAGGCTAATTTAAAATATAGTTTAATGGTAAAAAGAGTGCCTAATCACTTATATTTTGTAGTCTGATTCCTCTCTCTAAACCATTCAAGCAACAACCAAAAACGTTTTCTAGCAAAATTAAACAGAATAATAACAGAATTCAAGTTGGAAAGTAAAGAAAGTTTAGTGACGTAAAAATATTTTTTAATATATCAAAATAACAATATTTGGGGAAATATGACTGAACCAATTTTGATGTATATCCATACCATGTATACAGTTTAAAGGCAAAAGATGGGGGGCCCTGGCTGGCTCAGCCGGTAAGCGTCTCAGGGTCCTGGGATCCAGCCCTGCCTTGGGCTCCCTGCTCAGTGGGGAGCCCGCTTCTCCCTCAACTTCTGTCCCTCCCCCCTGCTTGTGCATGGCATTCTCTGTCAAATAAATAAATAAATAAAATCTTTAAAAAAAATTTAAAGGCTAAAGATCAAGCAATTTAATTCACTTACATATCACAGATTTATTTGATCTTCCAAAGGCTATTTTCTGTACTTTAGCTTTTTAATCAACCCCTTAGCAGACAAGTACAATTACCAATTTGCATCCAAAGCAACCAAATACTGTGCAAATGTCATTCTTAGAGTATTTCATATTTAAAATCTTACACATAAAATGTTACATTTTATGCCATAGCTCTGTTATAATTACAATGGGTAATATTTAAACTTAAAAGCTGTATTAACCAATGACAGCAAAAAGCTGGGTAACAGTGAAAGGAATATTACTGCTTCATCTATGTAATAATTATTTTCCTTTTTCCATTTTACTTGGGGCTTTCTAAGCAATGTATGTATATTACAGTTAGGAAATGACCAGGGTAACTGCTAATGAACTCTTGAATTTTATAAAACTAAAGTTATCAATTCATACGTTTGTCCTCAAAGACTTTATTCTCTAACTTAATAAATAAGCTTTTTATGGAAAGGTAAACTTCGCTATATCCCAGCGACCATGGGCGACAATACAAGATGAACTCCCTTATCACCAATTACTACTCCAATTCCAAACCTGCCAAAGATAATTTTAACTCTAATTTCCTAAAGGATCCTCTACTTAAGCAATTTTATAAGGACATGAAAAAAAATTAAACTAGGTTAAATTTCTAAAACAATATAGAAAATGGCTGGCTCTCCAGTCTAATGACGCCCATAGGTAAACAGTTGCAAATCACATGAATTTTGTGAAACTTAAATGAAAGATCAAGTGTCAAATATAACTAGGGCAATAAAAAGTAAACTATGCTCTTTAGAAGACCAGAGTGAACAATACAGGTTTGAAGTGTCCAAGTCCACTTACACAAGCATTTTTTACCATATGGTACTGTAAATGTATTTTCTCAAGAACATTTTTTCTTTAGCTTACTTTATTGAAAGAATACAGTATATAATCCACATAACACACAAAATATGTTTTAATTGGCTAGTTACATTATTGATAAGGCTTTCAGTCAAAGCAGGCTATTAGGAGTTAAGTCTTTGGGAAATCAAAAGTTCCATGCAGATTTTTGACTATGTGGGGGGTTGGTGCCCCAACCCCTATGTTCAAGGGTGAATGGTCTATATTTAAAGATACATTTATTAAATCAGAACTATAGTTATCAAGTTGTAATTCTCAGGATATTTCGCTGCAGTGCTTCAGGGGTCCCATCGATGTTCTTTCATTTTAAAACTTTCATTTTGGGGGCACCTGGGTGGCTCAGTTGTTGGACGTCTGCCTTCGGGTCAGGTCATGAGGGATCGAGCCCCGCATTGGGCTCCCTGCTCCACCGGAAGCCTGCTTCTGCCTCTCCCACTCCCCCTGCTTGTGTTCCCTCTCGCTGTCTCTCTCCGTCAGATGAATTAAAAAAATCTTTTTAAAAAAATAAAACTTTCATTTTCACTATTTAAAAAAACCCACAAGCACAAATGTATAACAGGTTTTTGGTTTTGTTTTTTTTTTTTAAGATTTTATTTATCCATCTTAGCGAGAGTGTGTGTGTGCACGCATGCGCGAGTGAGGGGGTGGGGAAAAGCAGAGGGGGAGAGAGAATCTGAAGCAGCCTCTGTTGCAAAGCATGGAGCCTGATCCCGCCAACGCAAGATAACCACCTGAGCTGAAACCAAAGCTTGATCCCACCACTGCAACATAACGACCTGGGCCGAAACCAAGAGTTGGAGGCTTAACCGACTGAGCCACCCAGGCACCCTTAACAAGTTTTAATACTGGTGTTTACCTATAACAACTTTTTCCTTATACTACCAACCAAACTTGGTAGATCTCAAAATACAACTTCTCTAATTTTTGTACACATGTGGGAATTGTCTCAATGATCATCTATTTGTAGTTCTGCACTGGGCCTTCATAAAAATTCTATCCTGTGGACATATGTTCACCTAAAATTATATAGAAAGTACATTATTTTAGCATGTCTCACTAAATAAAATGCCAGGCAAAGTTCAAACAAATCTATGTATGCTCTTAATATGGTTTGGCTTAAAGAGTTTGCTGTACAATAAATGTAAACATGTATTCAGCTATAATAATACTGTGTTATAACTGTTTAAATGATTAGGAATTTATGAGTGGTTCTTGTCTGACTTTCAAATAAAATGAATGAGGTCAATCTACATATTCTGAGTCAAATTTTCCATACTTAAAACTACAGCGAGAATGCGAGAAATGTGAATTTGGGTCTTAACACGCAAAATGTGATTTTGACCATTTTGAAACTCTGAGAAAACTTGAAAGATAATTGTCCAAGGAAAATGCTGTTTGTAATAATACAAATAACAGTGTCATCTTTGTTATTAATAGCAGTTATTTAATAATTAGCTACTGTCAAAAACTGTGTGAAGTGCTTCACATGTATAAGAAAAATTATCAAAAACATGGAAAAGAGGGGAAAGACAGATGCATATTCTTTCAATGTTACAGGGGAGCAAAGACCACTTACGTTTATCTCAGACAATGATTCTCAATCAAGGACAATTTTGCCCTCCAGGGAACATCTGACATTGTCTGGAGAAGTTTTTTTGTTGCCACAACTGAGGAAAGCAGAGACTACTGGCATCTAGTGGGTAGCCAGGCTAGTGGGCAGCCAGGCTACTAAAAGTTCTACAATGCATAGGACAGCACCAAAGTGTGAATACTGCTGAGATTAAGAAATCCTGATTTAGGGGAATGTACTTCAACTTACAATTTGCTATTGATTAAAAATGTCAGATTTAGTGAAGTTATGTGTTTACTTGTAGATTTTTATCCAGTAGAGAAGTAAATAATTTTTGCCCAGTAGAAAAGGTAACCACAAAGATTAAGTCCATGGTCTTGTTGGACATTAGCCAGTTTCTTAATCTAACTTACAATTTTATGTCAACATTGCCTATAAATATCTAGATTCTACAAATGCACTCTGGACTGGTTTAACATCTTACTGGTTGGCTCATTAATAAATGAGTGAAATACAATGTGACACATTTATTTTATATTTGCCTAAGAGAAATGATTTTCCATTTTTGAAAATCAGACTTTAACACATGTACTTAACTTATTTAATTGAAATACCTCTTGAAGTAACAACTATCATAATGTCCATTTGGTAAATGAGGAATCCAAGGCTAGAGAGGTTAAATAATTTATCCAACTTGTCATAGCTAGCAGAAAAGAAAATCACATCTGACTTCAAAGCCAATTTTCAACAATTACTAAATGCAAGTAGTGGTTAGATATTTACTGAGTCAACTTTAAAATTCAAAGTCCTCACTACTCTTTCTAGCTGCTAGAATGACAATTTAAGGCTATAAGGCAAGATTTAAAACAGTGATGTCAGTTACTTATCTGGTTTTCTCAATACTGTGTAACAAAATTATAAAAATATTAGATGCTGAGTCTAATAATATTGAAATGTTTGCATTATTCAAAACTGCCTTGCTGTTTACATTTATAATAACCAAATAAATCTAAACTTATATGGTAATAAAATGCTACTTATACATATCACAGTTCCATGTTTAAGATTTCATTTTCATTTAAAATCTTATAAAAAGGGGTGAGGGATTAAAACACAAGATGAATATAAAACCAAACTCTTACATATCACATTAACAAAAGATCAGAGTTCAATATTGTGGAAAATGAGATTATTTAGTCATGAAAAATTTCATTGTATATAAATTCCAGTTGCTAAAAAATGCCAAGTTATTAAATTAGTATCATACAGCTAGGTTGGGCTAACAAATTTTTCTTATTAAGGCTACAAGAAGTTAAATTTGTAGACCAGCAACCTTTAAATGATCAGAGATGTGCGTTCTTTTCAGATCCCTAGATGGTTTTGACATGTCCTGGTCCCCCATCCCACTCACTTTGAACACATTAAGACAGATCAATCTATCACCAAGGACAGTACTAGCCTCTTTTTTTTAAATTAACAAATACAACTCCTACAAAGAGATGCTACATCTAAAATGCAAAATTTTAAATCTTAAAGAGTATCTGAATTTAATTTTCATGCTTGCCAAAAAATAACAATAAAACAATAGTAGTATCTGCTAAGATAGGGCACTATTTGCCAGGACTCTTCCAATTGCTTTATATATATATCATTTCATACTAATGCTATGTAAATAAATTATAGATTATAACTAATTGACATAACATCTAAATTTCCATACATGAAGAATCAATGAATATTCACTGATAATTTCAACATTAGAAGCTACTCCCAAGAGAAACTCCTAATAATTCTTACAGTAAAGAAAATACAGTTAGATCACAATGCTATAAGTGGGCCATGTGGGATTCAAATGGTTAATGGAGTTAGAGAAACACTATTTTTCTTAAATCACATAAAGGAAGAATTAATGCTGGGGTTTTGCTTATTTGCTTTCTTTTTTTAAACAGTAGGAATACAGCAATAACATCATAAACCCATGAATTTCCTATCATTTTTTTCATGCCAAAGAGTAGCCCAAGACTGGACATCTCTAAGTAGGCTTAAATGTTGATATAGCAAAGGTACTATAAAACTGATTAAATACATTTTTTAAAAAGATTTTATTTATTTATTTATTTATTTATTTACTTACTTACTTACTTACTTACTTACTTGACAGAGAGAGACAGCAAGAGAGGGAACACAAGCAGGGGGAGCTGAAGAGGGAGAAGCAGGCTCCCCACCAAGCAAGGAGCCCGACATGGGACTCGATCCCACGATGCTGGGATCATGACCTGAGCTGAAGGTAGACACCTAACAACTGAGCCACCCAGGCGCCCCTTAAATACATTTTGTTATAATTAAAAATACTAAATTTCTACTCCATCAAAATGTTGAATAACAAAAATTAAAACTAATGTCAAAACAAATACATTATTCGCTCTTGAGCAAACTGCACTACTTCAATTTCAACTAATCACAGAATTTCAACTGCTTTCACAGTTGAAGACAGCCAATTAGCAGAAATGAACAAATTAAACTGTGACTACATACAATTTCAAGTAATGGGGCAAATCTATATGCTGCAAACTGTACCATAAAACCTCAGTGTTCATGGCCAAAAAGAGAGTAAGATAGTGGAATTACAGGAGCACCTCTAAACTAGTGCAAACAATTTGCTTTGTGCATATGGCTATTCCTTATAAAGCAGTTCTAAAAGGAAACCTAGCACCACCTGAACACAAAGAAAAATATGCGTAAAAGCTCTGCTAATATTACTGTCCATGGTAACAACAACAAAAAGCTATTATTTTAGAAAAAGGTGGAACTGGGCTCTTTCTTATTTAGGTTTTACTTAGATATTTTTAAACTGTTTTTTTAAAAATTAGTATCATGGAAACAACAAAACTTTATTTTCATGAGCCTAAAATTAACCTGGTAAATCTAAATCTTTATTTAGTGTTCATCAGAATCTAGTGCACTAATCAGAAACACATATGGCAGGCACTTCATGAATAGTTGTTGAATGAATGACAGCGAATCAACTACCATGATTCTCATTTAAGGCTATATGGTATACAATGCACAGCTGATCCTAAAAATCACCACCCCTATATTAAAAAACAAAACATGAAGGGGCACCTGGGTGGCTCAGTCGGGTGAGTGTCTCTCTCTTGATTTTGGCTAGGGTTATGATCTCCAGTTGTGGGACTGAGCCCCACACAGGACACCCCCCCCCCGCCTCACTCAGCACAGAGTCTACTTGTCCCTCTCCCTCTGCTGCTCCCTCCACTCATGCATGCTGGTGCTTGTGCCTGCTCAAGCATGCTCTCTCTCTCAAATAAATAAATAAAATCTTTAGGAAAAAACATGTGACAAAATCCAACATCCATTCATGATAAAAATTCTCAACAAAGTTGGAAAATAAAACTCCTCAGCCTGATAAAAGGCACCTACAAAAAAACCTATATCTAACACCATATTCAACGGTGAAAGATTGAATGCTTTCTCCTTAAGATCAAAAACAAGTAAAGAATGTACAAATTAGCCACTCCTATTCAAAACTGTACTGGAGTTCTAGCCAGTGCAATCAGACAAGAAAAATAAAAGACATACAGATTGGAAAGGAAGAAGTAAAACTGCCTTTATTTGCAAATGACATGATCCTACGTGTAGAAAATCCTAAGGAACTCACAAAAAAACAAAAACAACAACAAAAAAACCCTCCTAGAACTAATAAACAAGTTCAGTAAGGATAAAGGACTCAAGAGCAACATACAAAAATGAACTGTAACTCTATATACAAACAATGAACAATCTGAAATTAGAACTAAATCCATTCACATTACCATCAAAAAGCATAAAATACGTAGGAAAAAAATACAGCAAAACAGCAAGAGTCATACACTGAAAGTTATAAAGCATTTAATAATGTAAATAATGTAAAGTAAGATTTAAATAAATACATTCTATATCCATGGATTGAAAGAACTACATGTAAAGGTAGCAACTACCATTTTTCAACTTCTTCTATTCAAAGATTTTTAAAAACCAGATTTAAGAACTTATTAAAAATATGTTGAGCATACTCAAAAACCATAAAGTGAAAATTATAACTTAGAGTACATTATTTGAGAAACATATCTGTGTAACCATTTTAAAAATTTTATATAAGCTTCAACAAGCCATAACTCCTACCTTATACAGTTTGCAGAGGCTTCTCTATAGAGATAAGCCTATCACATATCAGAAGCAGAGCTCTGATAAGCTCTACCTGTGGTAAGCATATTTGCTTTTTAGCATAAAACTTCTTTGAAACCACATCTGAGGTGGATGTCCCAGAAAACAAAACAGATAAAAGCAATAGAGGCTCTGGTTGAGGGTCAGTGAGTCCCATCATAAGTCCTTGGTATGTGCTCCTGAACCAATCAACAGAGTCTTTAAGGAATCCTAGAATACCAGAGATCAGGTTTTGAATAGTGGTTCCCAAATGGTGAGCTATCTAATTAAAATTCCCAGGTATTCAATCTAATTCAAACCTAGCAATCTTTATTTTTAACAAGCTCCCTATGTGATTCTAACAGACAAACTTACAAACCCAGATTATCCAATTAAGAAAAGAAAAAGCACACTTCTCAAACTAAACTGAGTCCAAAATTTCTACACAGAGTACTTTTCTCAGGGAGGAGAGAACAGATGAAGCAAAGACAAAATATTCTGAATAACAGATGAATAAAAAGATGAATTTAGTATAAAAAGTGAAATTTAGGAGTACAGTCCTTACTGACTAAAGTTCTTACTTTGGAAACAATAGATGTTTAATCATAATAAGGTCATGATCTCAGGCTCAGGTCATGATCTCAGGGTCCTGGGATCGAGCCCTGTGTCAGTCTCCCTGCTCAGTGGGAAGTCTGGTTCCCCCTCTCCCACTGTCCCTCCCCCTTCTCATGCTCTCTCTCAAATAAATAAAATCAAAAAAAAAAAAAAAGAAGAAGAACTGTGTCAGGCTACAAAGGAGTCGTAGAGAACTTGTCCTCCTGCCTAGAAACAACTAGAAAACAAGGAAAACATATACACAATGACAGTTTCCAGACACTGGGACAATAAACAAAGTGCAGGACTGTGATACCTGAGAGGAAAAAAAAAATAAGGTTGAGAGCTACTATTTTTGTGGCCTTCCATCGGGAGGCAGATCTGGGAACCTGGCACACAATGAGGAAACCCAAACAAACACAGTCATCTCACTGAATTAAAGAGATTAAGACCAGTTCTCAGGGAGTGTGAAGCAGTTGGAATTTGCAAGACAGAACACCAAAAAAAGGCTACTGGAGGCCCAATTTTTTAAAAATGTCTAAAAGAACTCTTAAAAGAATCAATCTTATCTGCAAAAGATTTAACTGTCTGCCAAAAAAACTGTGTTACTCTTGACAGAAAACAATAGTCAGCAACACTCAACAACATTCACAATGTCTGGCGCCCAATGAAAAATGAAAAGACTCTATATGCAAAAGCAGCATAAAACTGTGACCCATCACAGGAAGAAAATTAGTCCATTAGAACATATCTAGAAATGTCATATGATGGAATAAGCAGACAAAAACTTTGAAATACTTTTATAAATTACACGTTAAAGGATTTTTTAAAAATCAACATGACACAAACAATAAAAATGTAGCAAGTGAAAATTCTAAGTCATGAAAAACACAATGTCTGAAATGAAAAATCTATTAGATGAGATTAACAACAGATCAGACACCAAAAACAAGTGAATTTGAAGTCACAATAGAAATGACCTCAAACTGGAGGACAGAGAAAAAATAAAGCAAAAATAAATAAATATAGCCACAGTGAACTATAGGACAGTATCAAGAAATCTAACAAACATGTAATTGAAATCCCAGGACAGAAATGAGATGAAAGCAGGGAAAAAAGTTTTTTTTTAGTCAAAAATTTTCCCAAACTGTGTAAAACTATAAACACACTGCTCCAAAGGGATTAGCAAATCCCAAACAGAACACACACACACAACACACACACACACACACACACACACACACACCCCTACCTCTACATACACATATCAAGACACATGATACTCAAATTACTAAAAACCTGTCAAAAACAAAGATTAAAGCAACCAGAGGAAAAAGGACACATTATTTATAGGAAAACAGAGAGAAGAACCACAGAAGACTTCTCATCAGAAACACTGCAAGTAAGGCCTTTAAAGTGTTGGGGAAAAAGGCTGTCAACCTAGAATTTTATATTCATCAAAAATACCACTCAAAAATAAAGGCAAAATACTTTTCCAGGGTGTGCCAAGGTGGCTCAGTCATTAAGCATCTGCCTTCGGCTCAGGTCATGATCCCAGGGTCCTGGGATTGAGCCCTGCATCGGGCTCCCTGCTTGGCAGGAGGTCAACTTCTCCCTCTCCCACTCCCCCTGCCTGTGTTCCCTCTCTCGCTGTCTCTCTCTGTCAAATAAATAAATAGTTAAAAAAAAAAATACTTTTCCAGGAAAACAAAACCTAAGAGAATTCATCAACAGAAGAAGTGCATTTCAAGAAATGTTAAAGTTCTTCATGATGAAAAAGAACCCACATGATCTACACAATACAATAAAAACCATAAAAAATGGTAAATATTTGCATGAATATTAAACACTTTAGTCTTGATTTTTAATATCTTTAGAAGATAACACTGTGAAACTCAACTCCTAGAAAAAAAAGTAAGAAAATCTATGTGACCTTGGGTTTGCCAATAACTCTTTGGGTGTAACACGAAAAGCATGATTTATGAAAGAAAAAAATCGATGTAAGTTGCAATTCATTAATATTAAAAACTTCTGCTCTTGCAAAGACACTGTTAATATAATGAAAAGACAAGCCACAGATTTGGAGAAAATATCTGCAAAACACTTATCTGATGAAGGACTAATAACCAAAATATACAAACTCTTAAAATTCAGTAGAATGAAAACAAACAAACGAAAACAAACAAAAACAATGAAAAATGGACAAAAGACGTGAATAGATACTTTACCGAAGTATACAGATGGCAAAACAGCATATGAAAAGATGCTCAACATCATACCTCATTAGGGAATTGTAAAGTACAACAAGATACCAGCACACATCAAACTGGAATGACTAAAAACCAAAACACCAAATGCTGGTGAGGATGTGGAGTAATAGGAACTCTCATTCATGGGAATGCAAAATGGTACAGCCGCTCTGGAAGACAGTTTGGCAGTTTCTTACAAAATTAAACATACTCAGCATACAATCCAGCAACCACACACCTTGGTGTATACCCAAACAATTTAAAAACTTATATCCACACAAAACCTACACATGAATGTAGCAGCTTTACTCATCACTGCCAAAACGTAGAAAAACCAAGATAACTTTGAATGGACGAATGGATAAACTGTGATGCATACACACAATGGAATCTTAATTCACCAATAAAACAAAATGTGCCATCATCAACCCATGAAAAGACATGGAGAAATCTTAAAACCGTATTACTAAATGAAAGAAGACAAACTGAAAAGGCTATATACTGTATAATTCCAACCTTATGACATTCTGGAAAAGAAAAAAACTACGAAGGCAGAAAAAAAGATCAGTAGTCGCCAGAGGCACAGGGCGGGAGGGAGAAATGAATAGGTAGAGCACTGGCGATTTTCTGGGCAATGAAACTATTCTGTGTGGTAATACAATGGTAGATACATGTCATTATACATTTTTAAAACCCACAGAATATACAGCATAAAGTGTGAACCCCAATGTAAACTATGGACTTTAATACTCAGTACTGGCTCATGAAAAGCAACTGTGGATGAGAAAGGACTACTCTACCTTGCTAGCACAGTGGGCGTCCCTTACCCCCATACTCACCAGTGGCACCCCAAAAGCCAGCAGATGCACCTCATCCCCAAGCTCACCCTCAGCTCTGCTAAAGTCAGCAGGCACAAGTAGTCCACATGGGGTATGCTCCATGAGTACGTGGCTCTGGTGGCTGGGGGTGTCTGCATTTCTGGGCCCCATGGGTCTGAAACAGTGGCAGCAGTTCTTGGCAGGCTACCATCCCCAGGGCACTGCACAGACAGCAGAATGAAACACATCACAGTTTTCCTATGAAAAAGGCCTATTTACTTGTCCTACAGATTCAGCCTGAGAGACAGGTGTCAGTTTACTACACACCTAGAGGCTACCAAAATGCTCTCAGGGAATGGGGGCTGGGGGACACCATCCTTGCACTCTCCCTTGACCTTGCTAGAGCTCACTGGTACCTCCTGGGAAGGAGCTCATAACTTGTCTGGAGTTCCAATTTTTTCCCAGCTGTTATGAAGGGGGCACCTCAGGTTGACTGGTCTGGAAGCCAGCAGGGTTTACTATTGTTGTGCCACAGGATGGTATATATTTGATACTTTAAAAACTACTGCCTGAGAGTGTGGCTTGCAGTCAACCTGAAAATAGCTGCTGACCGAGATGCCTTCCTCTGGAACACTGAGAGGTATTGGCATACCGTCAACAAATGGGACCTAACAAGAATAAATCAGGATGATTAGACAATCACAAATATTTGAGAGAACCAAGAAGTAGGGCAAAATTAAATAAGATTCACTGATAAGGTTCATCTCTTATATGAGGTCATTCCTGCAAGACTGGGAGAGACAGCTGTTTTGTCTATTACAGAGAAACAGAGAGTCAAACAAAAGGAAGAAACAGAGGAATATGTTCAAAATGAAAAAATAAGCTAAAATCTGAGGCAAAAAAACTTTAATAAAGATAATTTACTTGATAAAAAGTTCAAATTAATGGTCATAAAAATGCTCACTGAACTCAGAAGAATGCATGAACACAGTGAGAACTTCAACAGAGATAGAAAATATTAAAAAGCACCAAAGAGAAGTCACAGAGATGAAGAATACAATAAATGAACTGAAAAATATAGGAAAGGGGCTCAACAGCAGACTAGATATGAAGCAGAAGAAAGAATCAATGATCTGGAAGACAGAGCAGAAGTCACCCAGAGCAGCCAAAAGAAAAAGGAATGAAAAAAAGTGAAGACAGCTTAAGGACCCATGAAACAACATCAAGCAGAATAACATTCACATTTTAGGTGTCCCAGAAGAAGAAAGGGGCAGAAAACTTATTGGAAGAAATAATGGCCAAAAACTTCCCTAACCTGGAGAAGGAAAAAGACATGGAGATCCAGGAAGTCCAGAAACTTTCAAAACAGAAGAACCCAAAAAGATCCACACCAAGACACATTACAATTAAAAGGTCAAAAGTTAAAGATAAAGCAAGAAATCTTAAAAGCAACAAGAGAAAAAAAACTTGTTATATACAAGGGAATCCCAGAAGAATATCAGCACATTTACTGGCAGAAACTTAGCAGGCCAAAAGAAAGTGGCATGATATATTCAAAGTGCTAAAAGGAAAAAACTTCTAACCAAGAATACTCCACCTGGCAAGGTTATCATTGAGAATTTAAAGACAGATAAAGTTTTCTCCAGACAAGCAAAAGCTAAAAGGAATTCATCACCACTAATCTGGCTTTACAAGGCCTTCTTTAAGCTGAAAAGAAAGGGCACTAATTAGTAACAAGAAAACATTTGAAAGTAAATATCTCACTGGTAAAGTTAAAAATATAGTAAAGGTAGTGGATTAATCACTTATAAAACTAACATGAAGGTTAAAAGACAAAACTAGTAAAAATAACCACAATAATTACAGAGTACACAAAATAAAAAGATGTAAAATGTGACATCAAAAACATAAATGGGGTGGAGTAAAAATGTAGACATAGAATGCATTCAAACTTAACTTCCTATCAACTTAAAATTCACTGTTATGTATATATATGTGAGCTTCATGGTAACCATAAGCAAAAAAGCTAGTAGATACACAAAAGATAATGAGAAAGAATCTAAGCATAAAACTAAAGAAAGTCATCAAATCACAAGGGAAGAAAACAGAAGAAAGGAACAGAGAGGAACTACAAAATAGCCAGAAAACAATGAACAAAATGGCACTAAGTACATACCTATTGATAATTACTTCAAAATATAATGAACTAAATCCTCAAAGCAAAAGACATTGGTGGCTGAATGGATAAAAATACAAAACCCATCTATATGTGGCCTACAAGAGACTTACTTCAGATGGAAGGACACACAGAGACAAAGTAAAGGGATGGAAAAAGAGTTTCACGCAAATGGAAACCAAAAGAAAGGTGGGATTGCTATATTTATATCAGACAAATATCAAAGACTGATAAAAAACAAAGATGGGCATTACATAATGATGAAGGGGTCATTCCAACAAGAAAATATAAGATTTATAAATATTTATGCATACAATATAGGCACACCTAAATATATAAAGCAAATACTAACAGACATAAAAGGGAGAAACTGACAGCAATACAATAGTAGGGGAATTTAATGCCACACTTACACTGATGGCTAGATCATTCAGACAGAAGATCAATATGGAAACATTGGCCTTAAATGAAACATTAGACCAGATGGGCTTTCTCGCTTCCCCTCCCTCTTTCTCCCCCGCTAATACACACACACACACACACACACACACACACACACACACACACACACAGAGACATTCCATCCCAAAGCAGCAGAATACACATTCTTCTCAAGGGCACATGGAACATTCTACAAGATACATCATGTTAGACCACAAAACAAGTCTCAATAAATTTAAAAAGACTGAAGTCATAGCAAGTATCTTTTCTGACCATAATGGTATGAAACTAGAAATCAATTACAAGAAGAAAACTGGGAAAATCACAAATATGTGGAGATTAGACAACGAGCTACTGAATAACCAAGGGGTCAACAAAGAAATCAAAGGGGAAATTAAAAAAAAACCTTGAAACAAATGAAAATGGAACTACATATCGAAATCTATGTGTGAAAATATTAAAAAAAAAAAAATCTTGCTTAGAATGGAGTTGGAAGGCTAGCTAGCACAGGGAGCTCTCATCCCCACTCACTCAATGTCAACTGCAGACCCAACAGGAAGAGATAGATCTTGCATATGAATTACTTTACTATGCCAGCAGGAGGAAGAAAATTTTTCCTCCTCCCTGCAGCAATACATCCCAGCCAATGAGAGGCTGTCACAACTCATCCAATGAAAAGCCACTATACTTCAAACTCCCAATTTACTCCAATGGATTTTTTGTTCACAAAGGCCTTCCTGATTTTCCCTTTCATCTATAAAAGAGCATCCCTCTCCCTTGTTCTACAGACCTGCCCATGGTTTTTGCTTGTCGCTTCCTTGTCCTCAACTGCAATTCTTACTATTCCTGAATAAAACCATTTTTCCTGCTAAAATAATTGGTAGTTTTATTTTTAAGGTTAACAAAATAGATTCAGCAAAAGCAGTTCTAAGAAGAAAGCTCATAGCAATACAGGTCTAACTCAAGAAACAAAAAAAATCTTGAGTAAATAATCTAACTTTACACCTTAAGGAACTAGAAAAAGAACAATCAAAGCCCAAACTAGAAGAAAGGAAATAATAAAGATTTGAACTAAATAAATGAAAGAGACTGAAAAGACAATAAAAAGATCAATGAAACTGAGGACGGATTCTTTGCAAAGATAATACTGACAAACTTTTTAGTTAGACTCTAAAAAAAAAGAGAGAGGGCTCAAATGAATAAAATCTGAAAGGAAAGAGAAGTTAAAAATGACACCAAATAAATGCAAAGGATCATAAGAGACTACTCTGAATAATTATATACCAACAAACTGGACAACCTAGAAGAAATGGGTGAGTTCTAGAAACAAACCATCTTCCAAGACTGAGTCAGGAAGAAATAGAAAATGTTAAACCAATTCCTAGTAACAGGATTGAATCAGTAATCAAAAACCTCCCAAAAAACAAAAGTCCAAGACCAGATGGCTTCAGTGGTAAACTCTACCAAACATTCAAAGAAGATTTACTACTTCCCTCCTCAAACTCTTCCCAAAAACTAAAGAGGAAGGAATGTTTCCAAATTCATTTTATGAGGGCAGGATTACCCTATCCCTAAACCAGACAAGGACACCACGAGAAAAAAGGAAAATTACAGGCCAATATCTGTGGTGAACATAGATGCAAAAATACTCCAAATATTAGCGCAGTGAATTGAAGAATACATTAAAAGGTACACCATGATCAAGTGACAATTATTCCAGGAATGCAAGGATGGTTCAATATCCATAAATCAATCAACATGATACACATTAATAAAATGAAGGATTAAAATCATTATGATCATCTCAATAGATGCGGAAAAATCATTTGACAAAATTCAACATAGATTTATGGTAAAAACTTTCAACAATGTGGGTATAGAGGGAATGTACTTCAACCTAATAAAGACCATATATGACAAGCCCACAGCTAACATCATACTTGATAGTGAAACTCTGAATGCTTTTCCTCTAAGATCAGTAAGACCACTCTTGCCACTTTTATTCAACATAGTACTGAAAGTCCTAGCCAGAAAAATTAAGCAGGAAAAAGAAATAAAAGGTATCCAAATTGAAGAGAAAGAAGTAAAACTCTAGTGCAGATGACATGATTTTATAAATAGAAAATGCCACCAAAAAACCTGTCAAAATACACAAATTCGGTAAAGCCACAGAGTATAAAATATGCAAAAATCTACTGTGTTTTTGTACACTAACAATCACAAAGATAATTTAAGAAAATAATCGTATTTACAACTGCATCAAAAAGAATACCTAAAGATAAATTTAACCAAGGAGGTGAAAGACCTGTACACTAAAAACTATAAGACACTGATGAAAGAAACTGAAGAAGACATAAATAAACGGGAAGATATTCAGTGCTCATGGACTGGAAGAATTAATACTGTTAAAACACCCATATTTCCCAAAGCATCTACAGAGTCAATGCAATCTCCATCAAAATTCCAATGGCATTCTTCACAGAAATAGAACAAGCAATCCTAAAATTTGTATGGAACCACAAAAGATCCTAAATAGCCAAAGCAATCCTGTAAAAGAACAAAGCTGGAGGCACCAAGCACCCTGATTTCAAACTCCATTACAAGATTATAGTCATTGTAACAATATGGTATTGGCATAAAAACAGACACATAGATCAGAGAAAAACATTACATAATTATAAAAAGGTTATTTCGCCAAGATGACACAGCCATCCTAAATCTAAATGTGCATGTACCCAACAACAAAGGTGCAAAGTGTGTGAAGCAAAAACTGACAAAACTGTAAGGATAAGCTGACAAATCCAAATTGTACTTGGAGACTTCAACAACCCTCTCTCTACAAATGACAGAACTACAAAGAAAATCAGGAAAGATAAAGAAAAACTCACCACCACCAGTAATTAGGATCTAACAGATTTATTTATAGAACACTCTACCCAACAATAGCAGAATACACATCCTTTCAAGTGCCCAGAGAACATATACAAAAATAGACTATATATCTTGGTTGTAAGACAAACCTCAACAAATTTAAAAGAAGTGGAATCATACAGTGTGTTCTCTGACCACAATGGAATCAAACTAGAAATTAACAGAAAGACAGCAGGAAAAATCTCCAACCACTTGGAAACTAAAAAACACTTCTAAATAATCCAAGGATGAAAGGGGCAATTGTGAAAAAATCCATTGAAATAAAGGAAAATAAAAATACAACATATCAAAATATGTTAGAAACAGCTAAAACAGTGCTGACAGGGAAATTTATAGCACTAATGCACACCTAAGAAGAGGAAAAAGTCTCAAATTAATAATCTAAGCTCCCACCTCAAGAATATAGGAAAAAAATGAACAAAATAAGCCCAAAGCAAGCAGAAGGAAAGAAAACAAAGATAAAGCAGAAAGCAATGAAACTGAAAACAGAAAAATAGAAAAAAAAAAGATCAATGAAACAGAGCTGGTTCTGTGAAATAATCAGTAAAACTGACAAATACCTAGTAAGACTAACAAACAAACCAAAAAGAAAATCTCAATTAATTTTATGAAGCTAGCATTACCCTCATAACAAAACCAGTTTATATGGATAGCAAAAACAAAAAACAGTACAAAAAAAAGAAAACCACAGACCAATAACCCTCATGAATATAGAAGGAAAGATCTTCAACAAAATACTAGCAAATAAAATTCAGCAACATACAACAAATGTTATAAACCATGACTAAGTGAGATTATTTCAGGGATTCAAGCCCGGTTCAATATTTGAAAATCAATCAGTGTGATCACTCATATTAACAGGCTAAAGAAGAAAAATGACATGATAACATCAATCAATGCAGAAAAAGCATCTGACAAAATCAACACCCATTCATAATAAAAACTCAGAAAAAAAGGGAATAGAGGCACACCTGCTCAACTTGGAAAAGAGCAGCTACAAAAAAAACTTACAGTAAATATTACAGTTAATTAGGAAAGATTGAATGTTTTTCTCCTAATACTGGGAACAAGGGAGGATGTCTGCTTTTACCATTCTTATTCTAGCTAGTGCAATAAGGCAATGAAAAGAAATAAAGGCATAGAGAGTAGAAAGAAGAAATAAAACTGTCCCAATTTTCAGGGCTGTCTCAAATAATCTATCTTAAGAGTAGCAGGTTGAGTTCAGTGAGATCACAGGACACAAGATAAAAAATGCAAAAGTCAACTGTCTTTTTATATAGTAGCAATGAACATGTTGAGTATTGAATTCAAAAATACAGTATCATTGGGGTGCCTGGGTGGCTCAGTCGGTTAAGTGTCTGACTCTTGATCTCAGCTCCGGTCTTGATCTCAGGTTCATGAGTTCAAGCCCAGGGCTCCATTCTGGGTGTGGAGCCAACATAAAAAAAAAAAAAAATTTACAGTATCAGTTACAATCACTCAACACAAAAATGACACACCATGTGTAAATCTAATAAATGTGTAAATCTAATAGAAGTGTACCAGACTTGTACACTGAAAGCTACAAAATGCTGATGAAAGAAATTAATGATAAGTTAAAAAGAGAGCCATACCATGTTCACAGACTGGAACTCAATCAACATAGTAAAGATGTCAATTTTCACCAAATCAATATACAGATTTAACACAATTAAAATCCAATCAAAATCTCAAGACAAGTTTTGTAGATTATTATAAAATTTGGAAAGACAAAGAAACTAGAAAAACCAGAACAATTTTGAAAAAAAAATGGATGAAATCAGTCTATCCAATTTCAAAACATATATATAGCTACAGTAATCAAGACTGTGTGGTATTTGTGGTGAATAAACACATAAATCAATGGAACCAAACAGCTCTATACAATGCCCAGCCAATTTATGACAAATCTGTAAAAGCAATTCAATGGAGGAAAGACAGCCTTCTCAATAAAGAGTGGTGGAACAAGTGGATATCTACAGGAAAAAAAAGACAAAGAAAGAACTTCAACCTATGTCTCACATCTTATACAAAAACTAACTCAAAATAAATCATGGACTTGTTTTAAAAAAAATCTTCAGAACCTGGGACCAGGCAAAGAGATCTTAGATTTGTTACCAAAAGTATGACACATGAAGAAAGCATTAGTTAATAAACTGAACTTCACCAAATTTAAAAATTTTTGCTCCATATGAAGACCCTCGTAAGAGGTAAAAAGTAAAAAGACAAGCACAGACTGGGAGAAAATGTTTGCAAATGACGTCTCTGACAAAGGATTACTATACTAGATTATGTACAGAACTCTTCAAAAGTCAACAGTAAAAAAAAAAAAAAAAGCCCAAAACAATCAGAATATGGGCAAAAGCCATGAAGAGATATTTCACCAAGAAGAATATACAGATGGCAAATAAGCATATGAAAAGATGTTCAGTATCATTAGCCATTAGGAAAATATAAATTAAAACCAATGACATAACAATACACATCCATGAAAGTGGCTAAAATAAAAAATAGAGACAACACAGAATGCTGATGAGGATGCAGAGAAACAGGATCATTCATACATTGTTGATGGGAATGTAAAATGGTACAGCCACCCTGGAGAGCAATTTAGCAGTTTATTAAAAATCTACACATGAATGTTTAATAGGAGCTTTATATGTAATAGTCAAAAACTGGAAAAACTCCAATATCCTTCAACAGATGAATGGTTAAACAGTGTTTCATCCATATTATGGAATAGCACTCAGCAACAAAAAGGAACAACAATCTTCTGGATGAATCTCCAAAAAAATTATGCTGAATTTAAAAAAGCCAATTCCAAAAGTTTATGTACTTACAATTCCATTTATATAAAATTCTTGAAATGACAAAATATTAGAAATGGAGTACAGATTAGTAGTGGCTGTGAATTATGAAGGGGATGGGGATGGGAGGGAAGTGGGTGTGGCAAAAGCAACTGAAGGATCTTTGTAGTGATGGAAAAGTTCTGTACCTTGACCGTATTAATGTTAATATCCTGGTTAGTGATATTATACTATGGTTACCATTGCAGGAAACTGGGTAAAGAGCAAAGGAGACCTCTGTATTATTTCTTACAACCACATGAATCTATAATCATCACAAAATTAAAAAGTTTCACCAAGAAAAAAAATGGAAATTTCTGAATATAAATTAAAGAATCCAAATCCCAAAGAAATGAACCTTTTCTTAAGAAGGCAGACACTTAGATAAATGAAGTATTTGGCAAGTTTAGACCCGAGGAGGCAAAGGACTGGGCCTGATATAGGTTAAGAAACTCTGCTGGGGTAAGAAGTGAATTTTTTTTTAATGAATCTCTATGCCCAATGTGGGGCTCAAACTCACAACCCCAAGATCAAGAGTCGCATGCTCTACTGATTGAGCCAGCTAGATGCCCTAAGGAGTGGAGTTTTTAGTGACCTGGGTTGGCATAACAAGTTAGAACCTGGAAGAGCCTAAGATGGAGAGTTTGTTATCCCCACACCTTGGATCATGCTCCTGGAACATTTACTAATGGTAACTGCAGCATAGGAGGCTGGGAGTTGGGCTAGAAAAGCAGTCAAACATTTCTGTAGTCTCAAAGTTCGTAAAACCTAAATTCCTGCTGGCTGAAAGGACCTATGAAAGACACAGAACTGATCGCACTCTTTGGATATTTGAAAATAGCAGTAAGCAGAAAGTAACTAATGTAGCAACCTAGCCCTATAGGAATTCAACTCCTAACTGATTAGTTTCATTCTAGCTTCTGGAAAGGTAAAGAACAAGGGTTTAATGTCAATGGTTTTGTTTTGTTGTTTTTTATTTTTACACACTATGTAAAGCACACAACAAAAACTTCAAGATATGAGAAAAATCAGGAAAACATGAATAAGGGAAGAACTATTAAAAGCAGACCCACAGGAGAACCACGGATGACACAGACATTAGAACTAGCAGAAGACAAAAACGGCAATTTTAAACATGTAAAATAACAACACAAGAGGAAAGGATATACAAAGTGGATACAATAATGAATTTAAAAAGAAAAATGGAATTTCCAAAAAAGAGCAAATAGACATTCTCAAAGTAAAAAGTACAATAAATGAAATTAAGGAAGTCTTATGACCTATCAAAACAAAGTAATTTTAAATACTATAGAACTGTATTCAATGACATAAAAGAATTTTCAAAATATATTAAATACAAATGATCCTATTGTTCTGCCAAGTCCCGCACCCTTTTCCAATCCCTCAACCATGGCAAAGACTAATTTATGACAGCACTGTTCCTTCAACCTGCTATCAGAATTCTCAGCAAAGACCTCTAGATACCCAATATTAACTGAAATTGACATCATAAACAAAACCTGTTCGATTCAGACAAAAGGTAGGTTATCTTAGTCACAGGGTTTATGAAGAAATGTAAAGTTACCACTTTATAATGGAGCAGGGGATAAACGTATAAAGTAGGTGAAACTGTCTTTGATTCCTCCCCCTCTACCTCCCAGGTATAAATACCCAAGAGAAAGACTTGTACAAAAATGTTCAAAGCAGCTTTATTCATAATAGCCCCAAAATGGAAACCAAAATTCCCATAACAGAATAAACAAGCTGTAGTAAATTCATACAATGGAATACTATATAGCAATAAAAGGGAACAAATTACTGACAAGCACAGTCACATAGATGTTGAGTAAAAGAAGATGTAAAAACCATATACACTACATGATTACATTTATAACAAGTGCAAAACTAATTTACAGTGATGTGGGTCAGAAAAATGGATTACCTCTGGGAAAAGCATACTGTTTCATAAAGAGCAAAAGGGAATCTTCTGGAGTACTATAAATATTTTATATCTTTTTGTGGGTAGTGATCACAGTTCTAAAAAGGCATGAAGTTACATACTTAGATTTGTGCATTTTACAAAAAAAGTCATAATGATGATGATGATGATAATGGCAAGGCTGTGAAGCAGGATATCGTTAATGGCTGATAAACAGGAATCTCTAGGAATTACTGGAAGATGTTAATACACTACTGAACTGGGGGAATGGTGCTAATGATGAAAGCATATTTTTTTTTTATTGCTTGCTAACTTAAACTACTCCTGGCATTTTTTCCCATGTGTCCTTTATAAACATCAATTCAAAATCATCTTTTTAGTTATTTATCTTCCCCACTAGATCAGAAGTTCATCTGGGGCAGGGGTCAGCAGATATATTCTGTAAAGGGCCAGAGGTAAATATTTTCATCTCTGCAGGTCACACGGTTTCTGCTGCAACTACTCAACTCTGCTGCTATAGCACAAAAGCAGCCATGACAATAATTAAATGAATGAGCATGATTTAATTTGGTCCACTGGCTGACCCCTGATCTAAAGCAAGAACCATACTAATCATCTGTTTTTCCATGTCTTTCTTATATACAGTATAGCACTACACATACAGTAAGTACTCAGTAAAACAAAGCTAAAGGGAATTTTAAAAATCGTTTCTTCTAATCCCTTCATTTTACATAAAAAACCATGAAATCCAAGTTAAAATTTGCTCACTATCACTATTGTTTAGGCAGTGCCTTTTAATAAACACACAAAGATTTAACATCGCTCTTTAATACTGATTAAAATTTGAAATACATTAACATAAGAAATTAAAACAGATTATTTTAGAAAAATCATCTTTACCTATAAAATTTATTTTTAGTTTGCCTATAAGCTATCATTACAAACTTTGAATCATGCAACCATAAGGAATCAATCTAGCACCTACTTAAAGCTCACCACAGAAAATGAGAAGTGAAAACTAAACTGAACTTTGTTCCAGAATCCCAAGTTTTTCTAAAAGCGAAAATGGCAATGAACATATTTAGCGGGAGCTGGCATTAAGCAATAAATATACTTTAACAACAGAGTTATCAGAATGTTATAATTATACTCCAATCTAATAATAACATATACTTTAAAAAATTATCCTACTACAGGTTATTGAACATTTTTACCTGGCAGTAAAACAATGAGCAAACGGTAGAGGGCAGCATTTCTATTTACTATTAAAATTTAGCTTTTAAAAATCTAAAAAAATCCTGAAATCTATGTACAGGGACTTTCTTTTAAAAGGTCTCACAACACCCCTTTCAAAGTTGCTGGCTAACATACAATTTTAATTCAGCCTAGCACAACTAAAAGTGCCCTGACATACAAATACGAACATTTAAATAAAAGACAGCTGTTTCACCCAAAGAAGTCAAATTTTCTATTTTAATTCCCAAGCAATAATAAGCCAACAAGTCAACATTTCACTGGTCATTTATTTCCTACCACTCTATCAGCTATCTAGTTAAAACAACCAGTAGTTGAATACCCAATGGAACCACAAATAAGTTTCTATTCCCACATATGGACAATCCTTTTTCTCTATCCATATAAGACTACACACTAATCACCAAAAGAAGTATCAAAGTTATTACATTCATGAACTTTTGGCAACCAAAGATTCAGCAAGCTGTCTCCAAAGATCGAGCATTAACCTAACTCTAATATCTAAGCAGCAAAAGAAGAGGTAGATAAAATAGAAACAGGCAGGGGCAGAAGTGTCTTTAAATCCCACCCTTTTTCATTTTCCTTTTATTACTATTTCCAGAATGCCTTAATGATATTTTTAGTATATGTGCTGCCGAAGCGAGCACCAGAATGCCTTAATGATAGAACTGTACCATCTACCACCCCTAATAAGAACCAGCGCACTAGTCATAAAAGGCAAGGAATAGGAATTAGAAAAGAAGGAAAACCAACAGTGTCAAACACAAAGAGAATGATTCAGAAAGACTGTTTTGTCTAACCAGAAGGTTATATATTGTATTACTATTTAATAAAAATTATAAAAAGATCTAACAATTAGTAAAGTCTTACTACATGGTAGTCGTCATTTCACACACTTGACAATTAATCTTTAACAACCCTGTAAAGTAGGTGCCATTATTTTTCCCATTTTAGAGATGAGGAAATTGAAACACAGAAGGATTAAGTGACTTGTCCAGGAATCAAGCATTGGTACTAGAACTTCAAAGGTCTCTAGAGCCTGAGCTCTTAAATATTTTTCTTCACTCTCTCTGTGCAAGCTAAGTGACACAACTTCAGTTGAGTGATTGCTACAGAATGCAGACTATGAGAAATTTTAAAACAAGAATAACAAAACAGGAAAAACATTAGTCTTAGTCCTCATTCACTTGAAAGTCCGATTGTAAAAGGAAAGGGTAGTACTTGAAATGCAATCTCTATTATTCCAATTCAGTAGGTCCTAAATAAAGTGAACCCCAGATGAACACTAACTGCATACAGAAAACTAACGAAAAGGTGAAACAGTCAAGAAACAAGACAATATATTCTGGAAAGTTCAAAGAAATTTAATAAGATTAGGAACTGTAATGAGCCTTTCCAAATGTAAATAGAGAAACAATTTAATGAAAACACATTTAATATAAAATGTGGAATTTTAACCGGGAGAAGTCTGAAGGTGATAAAAGTTAAGATACTGTGGCAATATTTATGAAAACAATGAAAATGCCCATACCTTTTATACTAGAAATTCCTCACATAAGAATCATGGTTATGGTCAGAGATTAAGCATAAAGTACATCATTTTAAGAGAAAAAAATAGAAATAATTCAAATGTTTACTCATTAAATAAATTATGAAGCATCCAAATAATGGAGGTTTTTTTTTTTAATGGAGTCATTTTAAATGCTATTAGGTGATCACCCAATGTGTAAGAATTTTCAAAATATATTAAATACAAATGATCCCATTGTTCTGCCAAGTCCCCTGTATTTCTCCAATCCCTCAGCCATGGAAAAGACTACCCGATGACAGCACTCTTCCCTTCAACCTGTTAGAATTCCCATACAGACCGACCTCTGGGGCATCAACACTAACCAGAGTTGGCACTACAAATAAATCTATTCCATTTAGTCAAAGGCAGGTAACTTTAGTCAACTGGTAAAGTCATGGAGCAAAAGGCTAGGCAAAATTTATGAAATAGGTGAAATGTGCCTTTGATTAAACAAAACCAATTGTTAAGAACTCTAAGAGATTAATTTAAAATCCTGCTCCCCAGGCTAGGGAATCAACACTATTGTCTAGTCTCTTAGTGGGAGTTTATACTAATAGTTGGGAAAGGTATATAAGAGATAAACTTAACCAGCTTTCCTGCCTCTCTCTTCTGGGCAGGAAACATTCCTTAAGGTGTACTACTCATTTAGAAGGTATTTCTAATACCAAAAGACTTTTTTCTTGGCTATTTAAGTTGATTCTAAAGTTTATATAGAAAAACAAACAGGAAAAAATCCTCCCCACCTCCTTTTTAAGAAAAGCTCAAAAACAGAGATGAGAGAGAATATATTAGATGCTAAGGCATATTAAAAAGCTTCAATAAGTAAAACACTGTCCAGTTGGTTCATGAACGTACAGACCAATGGTACAGAACTGAACGTCCAGAAGTAGACACAAATACTTAAGATAATTTATTTGTCAGAAAGTGGCGTCTCAATTTAGTGGGCGTAAATATGGACTTTTTAATAAACAACACTGGAACAAATGGGTAACCACTGGAAAAATAGTTCCAACTAACACTATACATCAGGATAATCTTCAAATGGTCCAAAAATTTAAAAATGAAATTCTAGAGTATAAAAGGGGGAAAGGGAAGGGGAGGGGAAAGAAAACCCTGCAACTCCTATCACAAAGACTAATTTCCTTGGTATAAAAAGAGCTCCTAAAAATTAAGAAAAAGACCAACAACCCAAAAGAAAAACTATAATAAATCTTGTTTGAATATATGAGACGCAAATTAAAACTATATTTATACATTTCTCACCCAACAAATTGTCAAAAATCCAAAAATTTGAAAATCTATTCTGTCAACAAAGTTTCAGGGAAACAATCACTTTGATACATTGCTGGTGGGAATGCAAAATGGCACAATTCTAATGGGGGAGAGTCTGGTAATAGTTACTATAATTACAGCTGCCCTTACACTCTAAAGCAGCAATCCTAACATCATACAGATATACCTGCACAAATATAAAATGACATACAAAGTTGTTTACCGAAGCACTGTTTTTAATTGTAGAAGAAGGAACTTTAGTGCCCAGCAAAGATACATTTGTATCTTCTGAATATTTGGAATTTCTCATGATACACGGTATTAGGTGTGGATCCAACTTTAAACTTTCCCCAATTAGAACCAGTTGTTATATGCCATTTACTTAAAAGTTCATGTTTGGTTAAAAAAAGTATGATCTATCCATACAATAAAATACTGTATTTCTGTAAAAATAAATGAGGAAAAGCTCTGTGTCCTAAAATAGAGAACTTCAGGGGTATTATAAGTAAAACCGGTGAGGGGCACAAAATTGTAAAAACATGAAAAACACAGGACTTACTGCATAAAGGAGAAATAAAAACGTCCAAGATAAATAGAAACAAAACCAGTTTCTTGTGGGGACTGCAGGGGGAGAAAGAAATGAGACATCGCTATATAAACTCTTTAATGATAGTTTTGATACTTGAGTTTATTTTGAGTAATATGTGAGTTTATTACCCACTCAAAAAAATGCTTAAAAAATTCAGGGGGAATAAATAAGTGAAGGGTTGGCTGGTATATGGGAATAGGTGTTATAGATCAATAATCTAAGTCCATTTATATTAGTTAAATTAAAATTAAGTTCTCTTGTCAAACTGGCCACATTTCATGTGCTGGTGGATTGGACAGATATATAACATTTCTGTCACTGCAAAAAGTTCTACTGGAGTGCTGAAGTTGTTAGTTAACATTTTCAGCCTAGAGACAGAAGTAAGCCCTAAAAAATGGAAAAGGATCTGTCTCTCCCAAATTAGGTATAAGGCACAAAGAAAATACCTACTTTATATATATAATCAGTCAACAAAATCAGCCAAATATTTAAGTAACTAGTAGTTGTCAAGTGTCAAGACATGATGATATATTACATCCCCACGATAAACTAAGAAAAAGGTGGAAAACACTGGGAGATAGGCCACTTTCTGGATCCTTTTGAATCCATCATAGAGAGATAAATTTTAGTGGAAATTTTCTAGGATGTCAACATATAACCATATTCAAAATAGGACTTAAAATCCATTATAAAGTAAAATATTCTTCTTTAATCCACAAATTTGGAACATCTGTACCAAAGCTTCATTCATTCAACAATTATTTAAGGAGTATCCACTGTAGGTAGATATTCAGACACTTGGTTGGGATACCCTTGGGGAAAAAAGTCTTACTTTTAAAGCTTATCAAACACTGAGAAAAGCACACATCAATAAAGAATCACACAAATATATGATACAGTATGTGTTATAAAGGAACAGTAAAGTATACTTGTAGAGAAACCTTTTTTAATCTTGGACATGAATGAAGGCTTCCTCGAGGAAGTCATATATAAGCCGGAATCTGAAGGGTTAGTAAGATTTGGGGTAAGCACTTGCAAACTGAGGAAATTATTATTCATGAAGATCTCAAAGAGGAAGGAAACACCTCACAGGAACTGACAAGAAAAAAAAAGGATCTGATAACAAAAATAATGAAAACCTGTTATACAACTCCTAAAATATATGTATTGGGAATTCTTAACTGAAAGAACTCCCAAAACTGCATGTATCAACTTCAAATATCACTGCAACAGCAGTATATGGACTCCAAGTTTCGGAAAATAAGTAATAAAAATAACAACAACTGGTACTGAGTATAAGAGAGTTTCCTGAAATATAAAAGTTCCTTTTCTCCTTTCTAAGCTTAATCAAGAACATACAGGAAAATTTTTTTTTTCTTTTCAGGTCTTTCTCCTACCACCTAAACTTTTGCTAAATGGTCCTAAAAGAATAGAGAGAGAGAACATCCCTTTTATACTTGATAAAGAAGCAGTATAACAAAAGATTTTCCATCATGATTCTACTGCAAGAATTCTGGTACTAAAGTTATGCAACTCCCTTCTCTCCGAAGTGAATGGACAGCTGGGAAACCTCTCTACTAAAGAATATGAATGCCCTTACCTGTAGTTTATATAGTGTTTTACTGCTAACAAAACAAAACATACATATATAACAATACTACCAAATCATTCTGGCTGGACCCTGTTTGCTCCTCTGAATTAATTTTCCTAAGTGATAAGGAGTCTGACAAAACCACACTTGTCTGCCTGGCTCCCTGACAATATTAACTTCACCCCAACTGACATATATTTACAAAGAAGCTAGCTAAGAACACAAAAATAAGTACCTTTTATAAAGACATTATGTGAAAAGCACAAAATATTGTATCCAAGCTGATTAAACTATATAAAAATCTATGTATGTATACTAACAATAGTCATAAATACTGCTATGATAGAAATGCTCACTAGGATTTTTTCCCCTGCAAAATACCTGAATTCAGAACAATACTTTTTTAAAACTCGGAGAAAGTACATTTTCATTTTCACTAAGTGGCAAAACAAACATTTGTGTTTAAAACATATTAATCAGAAAAAGAAGGTAGAGCTATTTATGATCATCTTAAATTAGTAAATGACATTAATATTACTGAAAATAGAGGCCAAGATTTGGCAGTTCAGTAGCAGTGATGATTTAGTCATCACATCTCACAACCTAGTCATTTGCAAACGTTTTAAAGTAAGTCTTCATTATGAAGAACACACAGTTATGGGGAGAAAAAACCCAGAAAACTAATCATCATTGCTTTAGCTCAACCCACATGCCTGTTCTTAAGGGTATCCATGGTAGCAGTGATGCAACATGCCAACCCAGCTCCCCGTGCCTACACAAGTGGGAGAGAGGGGAGGCGGATGATGGAAAAAAATCTCACTTGGAAAGGTGTTTTAGTATTAACATGATAGAATTACATCAACTGTATTGTCAGACTTTAAAAACACATATAAAAACCATAAAGCTCTCTAAAGATCAGAAAAGAGAAAAGATCCAAGAGAGAAAACATGTAGCAATTTAGTTGAAAAGAAAATTAAGAATTTTCCTCTTCCGGCTGTAGTCATTAGTTAAAAGTTCAAGGGTTTTATTTCTAATAATAGATGAAATTATTTTCATTTAGCTCTTTCAAAAGTAACTACAAATAATGTTTTAGGCTTCCTAATTTCCAACCTACATCTTTTCTATTTGTTCTTTAACAGTTACATAATAAAAATGTAGAAAAACTTTACGACTTTCCATGCAACTTTTTTTTAAATAATAACAGCTCTCTTTTGTTTAGAAAGGGTCAAATGCAAACTTTTTTTTTTTTTTAATTAAGAAGGATAAGGATGAGAGAAGAGTGAGCATTTCAAACAACCTGGCTATAATATCAAAAATAAAAACCAAAAACCATGAAAAGAACTCCTGGAGGGAAAAAAAACCCAAAACCTGTCCTCTAGGCTTTTTGCCCTTTAAACATTAAGAAAATTAAATAAGACATTTTACTTAGAGGTTGACAGAAGACATCCCCTTATAAACAGGATGGGACCAGATAATGGGCATGTTTGTATCTGATTAAAACTCCTACTGTTTGAACTATAACTCTTTGAGCAACAAGCAAACTAATTTCCATCAATTTTCTCTGTTGGAAATAATTCACTATACAAGAACAGCATACTTTCAGAATTTACAAATTTACTTACTCTTATTACTGAACATTATTTTATAATCTCAACAATTTTGTCTAACAATCACTGTCATCTTAAGTTACAGAACTAAGAACCAAGAAAGTAAACTATTCCATAAAAAACAATGTGTAAATTGAAAATGTAAGCATCCTGAATCTTATACAATCATACAATGTCCACAAACTGGTGCTCAGAAATAAAAGAAACCAAACTTAAGAGATTAAGTAAAGTATGCTGCACTTTGAAGACAAGGAGTAAAACAGATTTAAAAACAAGTATTTCCTTAAGGAGTACTTGCACAAGTTTAATAATTTTAAATCCAAATCAACATCTTTCCAAAGGCAACACAATCAGAACTATTTTTTAATTCTTGAAAAAAAATTAACTATTTTTACAATGTATGGGAGAGTCCAGAAAATGTTCTCAAAATGAGTTATACTTTAAACCAATATGACATGTTGGGGCAAAAAATAAAATAGAAGGGGAGAACTTTCAGAATATATTTGTAAGATTTAAATATAATCAAGGCCTTATAAACCTTTGCTGTTGGGGAAAAAAGCTTCCTATAGATCTCAGAGAAAAAAAAATCCATTCAATACACTATTTTTAGCTATCTAAAACATATTTCAGAATATTACCTTCCCTCAAGAATATAAACTAAGCATCACATGGATTCAAACTATCTATTTTCAAATATATAACAATGTTACACTTTGTTTTCAAAATACATTATGAAGAAAAAGGCCTCTCACATTCTGTCACTAACAATGAAATGGAGAAAGCATACTGTGTCTTACCTTTGTGGTTACAATGCACAGGCAATCCATTACTTTACCATTACAATATTTTATACATAAAGCAGTTTACTGCAAACTATTTTAAGTTCCATATGAATAAAAAAATTAAAGTTGTGAGATAAAACCATAGATAAAAAGTTGTAACTGTGATCAGATCTCTCCAGGATCCATTCTTAGAGGTATCAATTTTTCTACTACCTAAAATACAAGAAACCAGAATGTGTCACGTGCCCTACAATCTTCTTTATGTAATCTATCTGAAGAATTTGAAATTATCCCACAAACAAAACACCGTGGAAGATGTCAGGGTTTATTCCATAAGAGTTCACTGCTGCTTCAGATGCTATTTCATTAATCCCTCCTTCCAAGATATGAGGTTGACAAGGAGTCATCTGATGAAATGTTCCACAAAGAGGTTTCCCCGATATAAATTTAAATCTGCTTCTTGCTTGCTACAGTTTGGATATTCAAAAAACAACTTCCAAAAAAGAAAAATCACTAAAAAAAATGCAAGCAAACATTTCTTCCACTAAACCATTTCAGCAACTGCAGCTTGCAAAGTAATGACTTTCTTAGGCAGTAATGAATGGAATATTCCATGTGGTATTTTTGAGAAGGGGAGAAGGAAGAACAAAATGCAATAATTTAAAACAGTATGTCTAAAACTTACCTCTTCTCTCTTTACTAAAAAAAAAAACCCAACATTTTACCAATGAAGCCAGATTTTAACTTTAGTACCTAACTAAATCCATTTCACCTAATCCCTTACAAAAAAAAATTTAAAAATTAACACCACAAAAAGATAATTATAACTTGGTAGCATTTTAAACTCTTCAACAAGACTTCATTTTAACCCAGCAGAGTAGCCTTAACTACTTATGAATTATGAATTAATGTCCTGTCCTCAAGATCACTGTGAAACAGAGCTATATAGGCTGACAGGGGACGAGGCAGAGGGATGCAAATGGCTTTCAGTCTCATAAGCTTGCCGCCTCCCTTTAAAAATGTACAGTAAGGGGGCACCTGGTTGGCTCAGTCGTTAAGCGTCTGCCTTCAGCTCAGGTCATGATCCCAGGGTCCTGGGATCAAGCCCCGCATCAGGCTCCCTGCTCGGCAGGAAGCCTGCTTCTCCCTCTCTCACTCCCCCTGCTTGTGTTCCCTGTCTTGCTGTGTCTCTATCAAATAAATAAATAAAATCTTTAAAAAAAAAATGTACAGTAAGGAAGAGAACTACTTGCAATTTCCATCCACCAGGTTTCCTCATGGTCTACAGGTATTATGAATGACCTCAAATTCAAATTACTAAACTGTTCCCATTTGCCTCTTATACCCCAAGTCCTATGCCTAATGTTTCAGATATCATGGGCTACATCAGCAACTTTCATTAATAAGGGTTATAAGAAAGCGTTAATACATGTATATCACTTACATCTATGATCTAATAAGCATCATCATCATTATTATTGATTGGCTATCAGGTGATAGCTTTTTGTTTCAATCCTAACAGGATACACCTAAGACATATCCAGTAAAGTTTACCTTGAACAGTCTAACAGGACTATTGCAAGGAGTAAATTAAACAATATGTGCACAGCACTAAAAATATTGCCAAGCTTGTTAAGTGCTCAATAAAAGTCAGTTACAGCTGTAAATCTACATACATAAATGTAGCTATAGGGGCTTGGGGTGGCCAGTGAATTTCACCATGGGCGAACAGATCCTTTCCCCCATGCAGAACAGACAGCCTGGAAATTACACGCTTAGTTGGAGACTGAGAGTACCCCCTTCTTCCCTTCCTACCACCCCAACAATCTTTTGCTCCCAACATGAAAGAATAAAGCCCACTCAAAGCTAATGACTCCTCAAATAATTAAACTTTAAACATTTTTAGGAAAAATACTGAAAACAATTTAGGTAATAGGCAAAATAAAGAGGCATGTGAAACTCTTTGGCTGGTTTCTTAGTGTTCTGAAATTTATGTGAAAATTTTATTATATCTAAAATAGTCTAGCCCAGAGAGAACACATTCCTACGTTTGGCAGACCTCATAACAGTGGAGGTTGAAAATCACCATACCAAGAGTCAAAAACAGGCTCTGTTAATTTTAAGGAGTCACTTTCTTTTGGGGCAGGAGGTGCGCCTCAATTTCCCCCTTTACAAAATAAAAAAACCTCAGTAGTTTCTAATAGTCTTTCCACTTATAAAATTCCTATGTCTCAATTTCTCAATTCATTGTATTCTAAGCTCCAATGGGGCAAAACTCAAGAATGTCTCCTGTATTTACCACTTTATCCCTAGCACCTGGTAACCACAATGTAACAGGGGTTCAATAAATATTTGTTGAATGAACAGCCTTTCTGATATTTAAGCTATAGGTGATTACAAAATTCAAGAGTTGTGAAATGATGCTGAAAATCAGATACCCCATTTTCCCAGGAAAAACTAATCAAAATAGTTTTGCTAAATCAAATATAAGCCTGTGAGAATATAAGTGAAATAATCAAATACCTACTTTAAATTGACTCAATTAATATATTTAACAATACATATTATTAAAATAATATGGCTAAAATATTTTATTCCACTCACATTCAGAAAAGAATTACAGTCAAATTCTTTATATTCACCTTAAATGTTAGGGTCGTCATTGTAATACGGCCACTTTTGAAATCATCTAATCATTTTGATCTCAAACATCAATTGCACTTCCATCTAAGTCATTTAGATGCTGCACTTTTTGAATCCATATATTAAAATGTCACCTGACATTTTATCTTAAATCACTATTAGTATCTATTCACATAATACACAATTTTCCCTATTTGTTATGTACGTATATATTAGAATCTCTATAATATAGCCACTTTTATTCAACATACTTTTTAATCTTTCAAAAAAGCTTGTATATAATACCCAATACTTGACAATTTTTAAGGTCATACTCAGCCATGATTATTTAACCTGTGTTATATTCTACACTCATTGCATTTTCTATAAATATCCAAACTTGCATGAAGGACATTTCAAGCCAATGTGTTCTTCTTAAACTGTCATTTGTGTGCAAAATAATTTAGAAATTACTCTGTAATACGAGCAACTTTATAAGGTCTGCAATATAAGCATTTTGGGATGGCAACACCTCACCTAATATTCAAGCACATAAGAGAGTTAACAGTATTTTAGAATACCAACAGCTTTCTCTATATAGGCAACTGTTTCAACCACGACAGAACAGAGAAAGGATCAACTCTCCTACCTTAAAACTAAAGAACAGGACATATAGGAAAAAAATGATTTTTAAATATTGAACAAAGGCAGTGCAAAACAGTGATCCTTGTGAGAAGAAAAACAAATGAGGTGAGTCCCATAAATGCCTCAGGTAACTGCCTGAAAAAAGTCTCCAGGCTGCAGCATAGGGAGGGGGGAAATAAACAAAGCCCAGCAATCTAAGGTAAGGAGAGAGATGAGAATTCAGGAGGGCCAAGGTGTCTAAAATTCATAGGTAAGAGTACCAGGGAGAAGACAGCTACACAGAGAGCACCACAGATCTGGAAAATTCTTCTCAAGTCTTCAGATTATTTCTGATCAGTCATACATATAAGGACATTTGGGGAAAGAAGTGTAGAAAGAAATAGGTAGAACAATCCCAAGAGCTCTCACAGGGCCAAAAACAATGTTAAAATTCCTAATATATAGAGCTGGGTAGAGCAGTCAGAAAAGTATAGGCAGACCTCTTACTGCACTTTGCTTTATTATGGATTTCTGTTTATTTGTTTTACAAATTGAAGGTTTGTGGCAACCCTGTGTGTCAAGCAAGTCTACTGGCACCATTTTCCCAACAGCATTTGCTCACTTCGTGATTCTGTGTCATATTTTGGTAATTCTGGCAATATTTCAAACTTCATTATTCCATTTGGTATACTGATCTGTGCTCAGTGATCTCTGGTGTTACTAATGTAATTGTTTAGGGGCACCACAAACTGCACCCATATAAGAGAGCAAACTTAATAAATGTTGTGTGTGTTCTGACTGCTCCACTGACCAGTTATCCCCCCAATCTCTCTCCCTCGTCTTGGGCCTCCCTATTTCCTGAGACACAACAATATTGAAATTAAGCCAATTAATAACCCTATAATGGCCTCTAAGCGTTCAAGTAAAAGGAAAAGTCACACATCTCTCACTTTAAATCAAAACTAGAAATGATTAAGATTAGTGAGGAAGGCATGCCAAAGCCAAGACAGGCTGAAAGCTAGACCTCCTATGCCAAACAGCAAAGTCGTGAATGCAAGGAAAAGTTCTTAAAAGTGCTACTCCAAAGAATGCATGAATGATGAGAGAACAAAAGAGCTTTATTGCTGACACGGAGAAAGTTTCAGTGGTCTGGACAGAAGAGAAAACTAGATACAATATTCCCTTAAGCCAAAACCTAATCCAGAGTAAAATCCTAACTCTCTTCAATTCCGTGAAGGCTGAGAGGTGAGGAAGCTGCAGAAAAAGTTTGAAGCTACCAGAGGTTGATTTTTGAGGCTTAAGGAAAGCAGCTGTCTGCCTAACATAAAAGAGCAAAGTGAAGCAGCAAGTATGGATAAAGAAGCTGCAACAAGTTATCCAGGAGATCTAGCTAATTTATGAAGGTGGCCACCACTAAACAACAGATGTTCGATGTAAATGACAGCCTTCTATTAGAAGAAGATGCCATTTAGGACTTTTCATAGCTAGAGGAAAGGTCTGACTTGAAAGCTTCAAAGGACAGGCTGATTCTCTTGTTGGGGCAAATGCATCTGGTGACTTGAAGTTGAAGCTAAAGCTCATTTGCCATTCTGAAAATCCTAGGGCCCGTAAGAATTATGCTAAATCTACTCTGCCTATGCTCTATAAATGGAATAACAAACCCTGGATGACAGCATATCTTTTTACAACAGGGTTTACTGCAAATTTTAAGTACACTGTTGAGAGCTACTGCTCAGAAAAAAAGATTCCTTTTAAAATATTACTGTTCACTGACAATACACCTGGTCACCCAAGAGTTCTGATGGAAATGTACAATGAGAATAATGTTCTTTTCATACCTGCTAATAACACAACAGCCATTCTGTAGCCCATGAATCAAGGAGTAATTTCAACTTTCAAGTCTTAAGAAATGTATTTTGTAAGGCTATATATGCCATGGATAGCGACTCCTCTGATGGATCTGAGCAAAGTAAATTGAAAACTTTCTGGAAAGGATTCACCATTCTAGATGCCATGAAGAACATCTGTGGCAAGAGAAAAACACTCTTCATGGGAGGAGTTCAAAATATGAACATTAAGAGGAGTTTGGAAGAAGTTGATTCCAACCCTCATGGATGACTTTGAGGGGTTCAAGATTTCAGTGAAGGAAGTAACTGGAGATACGGCAGAAATAGCAAGAGAACTAGAATTACAAGTGAAGCCTACAGATATGACTGAACTGCTACAACCTCATAACAAAACTTGAATGGATGAAAAGTTGCTGTCCAAAATATAACACACAGGGAAAAGACTGAAAAAGAGAGGTTCTTTAGCCTTTGCTACATCAATAAATTATTAATGAGTATGCAACATTTTGATACAAATAAAGATTTTTTTTTTAAGGTTTTATTTATTTGTCAGAGAGAGAGAGCGCGCACAAGCAGGGAGAGCGGCAGGCAGAGGGAGAAGCAGGCTCCCTGCCGAGCAAGGAGCCCAAATGCAGAACTGGATTCCAGGACCTTGGGATCATGACCTGAGCCAAAGGCAGACGCTCAACTGACCACCCAGGTGTCCCATAAAGATTTTTTATTTTTAAAATCTACCATTTATCAAACACTTGATATGTGTGTCAGACTCTAAGTTTTGCATAAATTATCCCATGTCATACTACAAGCACCATATGAGGTGAGCTGTTATCATCTCTACTTTACAGATGACAAAAGAAGCAAAATCAAGCAATTTTCTCTACATTATATAAAGTAGTACAATATTTCTAAATACACAGATTCAGAAAGCCAAGTTACAGAATATGTATATATCTCTCATTTTCAATATGTATGAGCTAAATAATAATTAACATATAGGATTAGCTGAATAAATATATATCAAATGCTTAAAAGAGATCTCAGAGAAAGAATGTTTAAAAAAGACTTTCAATAACTTTTTGGCTACATTTTAAGATATGCCAGAATTCTGTTTGTAATCACAGATTATTTTTAAGGTAAATAACTGAAAATGAGAGCAGCAACTTTGGAAAAGGAGTGTCAGAGCCAGGTTACAGTGTATTAAGAATGAGAAGGAAAGAAAGAAAAAAGGTACATTACTTTTTCAAGAAGCTTAGGTAGGAAGAGAAGGTAAGCTATCGGGTCCTACTAAGAAGCACTTTTTTCTGTTTTTCTTTAGCAGAATCTTTGAATATATTTATAGGATAAAGAAAGGTGCAAAGGCCCAAGAAAGAGAAAGAGGTTATAGATATTAAATGAGGAGAGTAAAGAATGAAATTCCAAAGAGAAAAGGATCAAGAGCAAAACAGAATTAATTATCTGACAAGGTAACTTTCACATAATTGAAAACATACTTTTTTTTAAAAGATTTTATTTATTTATTTGACAGAGAGAGACAGCGAGAGAGGGAATATAAGGAAGAGGAGTAGGGGAGGGAGAAGCAGGCTTCCCGCTGAGCAGGGAGCCGATGAGGAGCTCGGTCCCAGGACCCTGGGATCATGACCTGAGCCAAAGGCAGACGCTTAACGACTGAGCCATCAAGCCGCCCCTGAAAACATACTTCTATAAAGTTAGAAATTTTTACAATAAGCATGTATCACTCTGCCAATCCAAAAAGGGGGTGGGCGGGGTTTAAGAGCACATGAGGCGATATCATTGTTCTAATACGGAAGATAATCATAGAAGCCAACACAGATACAGAACAATCAAAATTACCTAATTAGCTACTGGAAACATCACATAATCATAACTCATAATTCAAGACATACTGGGATGCCTCCTTGCAGCATATAAATTTATAACCACTGCGGCACACCTAAGCTTTAACAAAGACTTTTATTTTCTTAGTAACTGGATAACATTTTGCCAAGCTTAGAATAATGTGGCAGTCATTTCACTTCTTTCACAGCATTTCTTTATACCTCACTTCCATTTCAAAGAATAATCACTGAATTGGGGGTATGTCCTTCAGTTCTAGTACTTTCAACTATCATTTGAATGCTGGGATAAAACTGTCCTAAGATATAAACATGAAAATATAATGTAACAGCGAATGTAAAATAACAGCAGAGTGGTCATCGAAATTACCTGCAATACCTCATGTACAATTCACTCAGTATACCTACCAGTTTTTTCATTACAGGGGCTTTGCATGGGGGTTGTGCATTATTTCAAATTTTACATTTTTTATTTACTATTTCCTAACATATCACTTAAAAATTGGAATGAGACAACACTGTAAATTTGGTAGTGGGAAGAGTGAAGGAGAGTTCAGACTAGTGTCTCTGTGAGTCTCTGAGAGTAGAGACGTCTGCTAGAAAAATAGAACATCGAGAAGGGTAAGAACCTTGAGTTCAGTGATAAACAGGAAAAGGCACAAACAACCAATACATGATTGTCAATTATTTCAAAGGCAGGAATTCAAAATTGTGACAGTTCATAAAGCTGTATTATAAAATTTTGTCAGTTGTCTTCCAAAGTCCACAGTAAGAACCGAAGTGGAGGTCTGCTTCAGGGATACAAAATTATAGGATAGGTAGTGCCAAAGATTAAAAATGTATTGAATTTGAATATGGATTGATAATAGCATTGTAGAGATAATGGCATTATATTAATTTTAAATTTCCTGTCTTATAATTGTATACTATGTGTTTTTAGATATATTCATAAAAAATAAATAAAATTTTTTTAGAAAAATATCCTTGTTCACAGGAGATACATGAATTACTTAAGGGTAAAAGATTCATGATGCCTGCAATTTGCTCTCAAATGGGTCAGCAAAAATAAAAGCTTATATATTTGTGTGTGTACGTGTAGAAAGCAAGCAAATGTGACAAGACGGCAGTTTATCCTTACTATTACAATTTTTCTGAAGATATATTTTTCAAAATACTAAATTTTTTAAAAGAGACTGAAATAGAGCCCACATAACAGTAAAATATAATTCCCATAAGAAAAGTACAAAGTGCTACAGGCATTCAGGAGAGATTAGTTTCAGCTAAAAGATGGGTTGAGGACCTCACATGGAAGGTTTCTGAGCTGGGCCATGCAAGATGGAGTAAGATATGGACATTCCAGTTGAAAGGAATGGCACAAAGAAGGACATGGAAGCAGAGAATTTCAGAAAAAACAAATACTCTACTTCAACCCAAAAGTAAATCTGTAAAATGTCGTGGTGGTAGTGTTCATATAACTTTAAATGTTCTTACCAAGGAAATAGGAGTTGAGCAATTAGTTATTTTCTTTAAAAAAGTAATAAAGCAAATGAGATTACTACTAAAATTTTTCCTTTTCATTCTTCCTGAAAACAAACCAAATCAGCAGTTTACTCTAACAAACACAGAAATTATCAGTCTAACTCAACAGCATTTTTTTTAAGATTTTATTTATTTATTTGAGAGAGAGAGAGAGCGCGCACAAACAAGTGGGGGTAAAGGGGCAGAGGGAGAGGGACAAGCAGACTCCCCACTGAGCAGGGAGCCCTACATTGGGCTCAATCCCAGAACCTTGGGATCATGACCTGAGCCGAAGGCTTAACCACCCAGTTGCCCCTGAACAGTATTTAATAATTCCATCTTTCAGAGAAATATAAGACAGTGAAAACTGAATATGTATTTCCAATTAATGATGTAAACTAACAACTTAAAACCTTAAAAATATGAAAACCATAGTTGGAACATATCTATGCCTGCTCACAACTTAATGAATTTTAGAAATATTACTGAAAACTAAAGACCTAGATCTCAACAGTGAAGTAGTTTTCGTTAGAAAAAATGAAAGAGTGATAAATGATTACAAATAAAATAGTTCTTGCTTTCTGGGTATTTTTTTAGCAAAAGTTTTAAAAGCTAAATTAAAAAAATTCCACCTTATTTCAGAGAAGAGGTTAAAATAAATATTTTAAATCAGTCTAATGTCTGTTATCAGAAAAAAATCTTAGAATAAAATGCCCAAGTTTTCTTACTGGCTCAAATACAGTTAAATAACTGGCTCCAGGTTCACTTCAGCAGTTTGTAATTAAAGAAACAGGCCAAGGGAGAGGAGCAAGATGGTGGAGGAATAGGAGATCTAAATTTCGTCTGGTCCTAGGAATTCAGCTAGATATCAAACCATTCAGAACACCTACAAACTCAAAAGGAGATAGAAGAAAAGAATAGCAGCAACTCTCTGAACAGAAAAGCGACCACCTTCTGTTCTCACCTGCAGATACCTCATGTACAATTCACTCAGTATACCTACCAGTTTTTTCATTACAGGGGCTTTGCATAGGGGTTGTGCATTATTTCAAATTTTGCATTTTTTATTTACTATTTCCTAACATATCACTTAAAAATTGGAAGGGAAGAATGAAGGAGAGTTCAGACTAGTGTCTCAGTCTCTGAGAGATAGAGATGGCTGCTAGAAAAATAAAAATTCAAGAAGGGTAGTGAGAAGAAGAAGAAGTGCGGAGAAGTGAATCCGAGGCGATATACGGGAGGATAGAAGGGGGGGCAGGGAGGCTCCGTCAGCCGGCTACCAACAAGTGATAGAGCAGTGGAGCACAAAATCACAAAAAATATTTTTTTTGTGCTCCAGGGAACACAAAATCCGGGACAAAATCGGTTCCAACAAAATCCATTCCAAAGCAGCGGAACTTGTAGAAGTCTGCTCTGCTGAGGGACGTCGCTCCAGTGGCTAAGCAGGGGGGTGGAACCCTCTCGCTGGGACAGTGGGGGTCTCAGGACCCTCAGGGTCACAGAAAGACTGGGGGTGCCTGAGTGCAGCAGAGCTCTCAGGTATCGGAGCGGGGAAGCCGGCTGCAAAGAGTGAGCTGAGGAGTGGGCTCTCAGTGCGGGATGGCCATAAACTGTGATCCGTGGCACAGTTGGGCCACTACTCTTCCAGCAGGGACCCAACAAGTGGCAGATCCGGGGAGACTCCCCTTCCTCCCCCGGGAGGAATGGCGCAGAAGCGCACCCCAGGAGTCAGCTGGTTTTGGAGACTCCAAACAGGGTAGTATGCCAGAGACAGAAACGCTTGGTCACAGGCCAGGTGAGCGCGGAGTGCGGCCGGAGACCAGGAAGACAGCAGTCACTGACTGTTTTTCTCTGGGGCCACACTGAGGAGTGGGGCCCCGAGTTTTGGCTCCTCAGGGGCGGAGACTGGGAGGCCGCCATTTTCAGTCTCATCCTCCAAAACCCTGTGGAAAGCTTGCAAGGAACAAAAGCTCCGGAGAGTAAACGCGAGCAGATTACTTAGCCCGGCCCACAGCAAGAGCGGGGCAATTCCACCTCCAGCAAAGACATTTAAGAATCACTGCCAACAGGCCCCTCCCCCAGAAGATCAGCCAAGACCAAGTTTACCGATCAATGAGAATGGCAAAACCCCAGCGCTAGGGGAATACAGCACACAGAATTCATGGCTTTTCCCCATGATGCTTTAGTCTTTCAAAGTTAATTTTTTTATATTTTTTTCTTTTTCTATTTTTTAGTTGAATTTTTCTTCTTTCCTTTTTCAACCAACATCTTATCAATTCCTTTTTTAAAATCTTTCATTTTTCATTTTTACAGTCATATTCTCTCTCTTCATTGTATTTAACCTTATTTTTTGTATATATGTTTTTCTTTAAAATTTTGGGATACAGTTTCTTCTAACAGACCAAAATATACCCTGAATCTAGTGTATGATGTTGTCCTAGTCTCCTGCCTGATCACATTTTTAAAAAAAAAATTTTTTTTTCAACCAACTTATCAATTCCTTTTTTAAAATCTTTTTAAATTTTCATCTTTACAGTCATATTCCATCCCTTCATCGTATTTACCCTTATTTTTGTATATATATAAGTTTTTCTTTCTTTAAAATTTGGGGAGGCAATTTCTTCTAACAGACCAAAATACACCCAAAATCTAGTATGTGGCTCTGTTCTATTCACCAGCCTGATGATATTATTTTTTTTCTCCTTTCCTTTTCCCCCCGGTTTTGGGTCTCCTCTGATTTGTTTAGTGTGTATTTTTCTGGGGTCACTGTTATCCTTTTAGCATTTTTTTAGCATTATATTCTCTTATTCATCTATTCTCCTCTGGACAAAATGACAAGATGGAAAAACTCACTTCAGAAAAAAGAGCAAGAGGCAGTACTGACTGCCAGGGACCTAATCAATACAGACATTAGTAAGATGTCAGAACGAGAGTTCAGAATGACGATTATAAAGATACTAGCTGGGCTTGAAAAAAAGCATAGAAGATACTAGAGAATCCCTTTCTGGAGAAATAAAAGAACTAAAATCTAACCAAGTTGAAATCAAAAAGGCTATGAATGAGGTGCAGTAAAAAATGGAGACTCTAACTGCTAGGATAAATGAGGCAGAAGAGAGAATTAGTGATTTAGAAGACCACATGATAAGAAATAAAGCAGCTGAGAAAAACAGAGATAAACAACTACTGGATCACAAGGGGAGAATTCGAGAGGTAAGTGATACCATAAAGTGAAACATTAGAATAACTGGCATCCCAGAAGAAGAAGAGAGAGAGGGGCAGAAGGTATAATGGAGCAAGTTATAGCAGAGAACTTCCCTATTTTGGGGAAGGAAACAGGCATCAAAATCCAGGAGGCACAGAGAACCTCCCTCAAAATGAAAAAATAGGTCAACACCCCGATATCTAATAGTAAAACTCACAAGTCTCAGAGACAAAGAGAAAATCCTGAAAGCAGCTTGGGACAAGAGGTCTGTAACCTACAACAGTAGAAACATTAGACTGGCAGCAGACCTACCCAGAGACCTGGCAGGCCAGAAAGGACTGGCATGATATATTCAGAGCACTGAACGAGAAAAATATGCAGCCAAGAATACTATATCCAACTAGACTGTCAATGAAAATTGGAGGAGAGAGAAAAAGCTTCCAGGACAAACAAAAACTAAAAGAATTTGCAAACACCAAACCAGCCATACAAGAATTACTGAAAGGGGTCCTCTACACAAAGAAAGAGCTTAAAAGTAACATAGACCAGAAAGGAACAGAGACAATTTACACTAAGTCACCTTAAAAACAATACAATGGCACTAAATTCATATCTTTCAATAGTTACCCTGAATGAATGGGCTAAATGCCCCAATCAAAAGACAGAGGGTATCAGATTGGATAAAAAAACAAGGCCCATCAATATGCTGTCTGCAAGAGACTCATTTTAGACCCAAGGACACCTCTAGGTTTAAAGTGAGGGGGTGGAAAACCACTTACCATACTAATTGACATCAAAAGAAAGCTGGGGTGGCAATCCTTATATCAGACAAATTAGATTTTAAACCAAAGACTGTAATAAGAGATGAGGAAGGACACTACATCATACTTAAAGGGTCTATCTACAAGAAGATCTAACAATTTTAAATATCTATGTCCCTAACATGGGAGCAGCCAATTAATAACAAAATCAAAGAAACACATCGACAACAATACAATGATAGTAGGGGACTTTAACAACCCCCTCAGAAAAATCGACAGATGATCTAAGCAAAAGATCAGAGAAATAAAGGCTTTAAAGGACACACTGGACCAGATGGACTTCACAGATATATCCAGAACATTCCATCCCAAAGCAACAGAATACACATTCTTTAGTGCACATGGAACATTCTCCAGATTAGATCACATCCTGGGTCACAAATCAGGTCTCAACCGGTACCAAAAGACTGGGATCATTCCCTGCATATTTTCGGACCACAGTGCTTTGAAACAAGAGGAAAGTTGGAAAAAACTCAAACACATGGAGGCTAAAGAGCATCCTACTAAAGAATGAATGGGTCAAAGAGGAAATTAAAGAAGAATTAAAAAAATTCATGGAAACAAATGAAAATGAAAACACAACTGTTCAAAATCTTTGGGACACAGCAAAGGTGGTCCTAAGAGGAAAGTTTATAGCAATACAAGCTTTTCTCAAGAAACAAGAAAGGTCTCAAATATACAACCTAACCCTAAACCTAAAGGAACTGGAGAAAGAACAGCAAATAAAGCCTAAACCCAGCTGGAGAAGTGAAATAATAAAGATCAGAGCAGAAATCAATGAAATAGAAATCAAAAGAACAGTAGAACATATCAACAAAACTAGGAGCTGGTTCTTTGAAAGAATAAATAAGATTGATAAACCCCTGGCCAGACTTATCAAAAAGAAAGGAGAAAGGACCCAAATAAATAAAATCATAAATGAAAGAAGAGAGGTCACAACCAACACCAAAGAAATACAAACAATTATAAGAACATATTATGAGCAACTATATGCCAGCAAATTAGATAATCTGGAAGAAATGGATGCATTCCTAGAGACATATAAACTACCAAAACTGAACCAGGAAGAAACAGAAAACCTGAAGCACTAAGGAAATTGAAGCAGTAATCAAAAACCTCCCAACAAACAAGAGCCCAGGGCCAGATGGCTTCCCAGGGGAATTCTACCAAACATTTAAAGAAGAATTAATACCTATTCTTCTGAAGCCATTTCAAAGAATAGAAATGGAAGGAAAACTTCCAAACTCATTTTACAAGGCCAGCATTACCTTGATCCCCAAACCAGACAAAGACCCCATCAAAAAGGAGAACTACAGACCAATAACCTTGATGAACATGGATGCAAAAATTCTCACCAAAATACTAGCCAATAGGATCCAACAGTACATTAAAAGGATTATGCACCACGACCAAGTAGGATGTATTCCTGGGCTGCAAGGTTGGTTCAACATCTGCAAATCAATCAATGTGATACATTAATTAAAGAAAGAACAAGAACCATATGATCCTCTCAATAGATGCAGAAAAAGCATTTGACAAACTACAGCATCCTTTCTTGATTAAAACTCTTCACAGTGTAGGGATAGAGGGTACATATCTCAATATCATAAAAGCTATCTATGAAAAACCCACAGTGAATATCATACTCAATGGGGAAAAACTGAGAGCTTTTCCCCTAAGGTCAGGAACACGGCAGGGATGTCCACTATCACCACTGCTATTCAACATAATACTAGAAGTCCTAGCCTCAGCAATCAGACAACAGAAAGAAATAAAAGGCATCCGAATTCGGCAAAGAAGAAGTGAAACTCTCACTTTTTGCAGATGATAGGCTACTTTATGTGGAAAACCCAAAAGACTCCACCCCAAAACTGCTAGAATTCATATAGGAATTCAGTAAAGTGGCAGGATATAAAATCAATGCACAAAAATCAGTTGCATTTCTATACACCAACAAGACAGAAAAAAGAGAAATTAAGGAGTCGATCCCATTTACAATTGCACCCAAAACCATAAGATACCTAGGAATAAATCTAACTAAAGAGGCAAAGGATCTGTACTCAGAAAACTATAGAATACTCATGAAAGAAACTGAGGAAGAGACAACATGGAAAAATGTTCCATGCTCATGGATTGTAAGAATACTGTGAAAATGTCTATGCTCCCTAGAGCAATCTACACATCTAATGCAATCTCTATCAAAATACCATCAACTTTTTTCAAAGAAATGGAACAAATAAACCTAAAATTTGTATGGAACCAGAGAAGACCCCAAATAGAGGAATGTTGAAAAAGAAAAGCAAAGCTGGTGGCATCACAATTCCAGACTTCAAGTTATTACAAAGCTCTAATCATCAAGACAGTATGGTACTGGCACAAAAACAGAAACACAGATCAATGAAACAGAAGAGAGAGCCCAGAAATGGGCCCGCAACTCCATGGTCAACTAATCTTCGACAAAGCAGGAGAGAATGCCCAATGGAAAAAAGAAGGTCTCTTCAACAAATGGTGTTGGGAAAATTGGGCAGCCACATGTAGAAGAATGAAACTGGACCATTTCCTTAGACAACACACAAAAACAGACTCAAAATGGATGAAAGACCTAAATATGAGACAGGAATCCATCAAAAACCTTGAGAACACAGGCAGCAACCTCTTCGACCTCAGCCACAGCAACTTCTTCCTAGAAACATCACCAAAGGCAAGGGAAGCAAGGGCAAAAATGAACTACTGGGACTTGATCAAGATAAAAAGCTTTTGCATAGCAAAGGAAACACTCAACAAAACCAAAAGACAACCGACAGAATGGGAGAAGATATTTACAAATGACGTTATCAGATAAAGGGATAGTATCCAAAATCTATAAAGAACTTAAACTCAACACCCAAAGAACAACTAATCCAATCAAGAAATGGGCAGAAGACATGAACAGACATTTCTGCAAAGAAGACATCCAAATGGCCAACAGACACATGAAAAAGTGCTCAACATCACTCGGCAACAAGGAAATCCAAATCAAAACCTCAATGAGATACCACGTCACACCAGTCACAATGGCTAAAATTAACAAGTCAGGAAACGACAGATGTTGGTGAGGATGCGGAGTAAAGGGAACCCTCCTACAGTCTTGATGGGAATGCAAGCTGGTGCAGGCACTCTGGAAAACAGTATGGAGGTTCCTCAAAAAGTTGAAAATTGAGCTACCCTATGACCCAGCAACTGTACTACTGGGTATTTACCCTAAAGATACAAATGTAGTGATCGGAAGGGGCACCTGCACCGCAATATTTATAGCAGCAATGTCCACAATAGCCAAACTATGGAAAGAACCTAGATGTCCATCAACAGATGAATAGATAAAGATGTGGTGTATACACACACACACACACACACACACACACACACACACACACACACACACACTGGAATATTATGCAGCCATCAAAGAACACAAAATCTTGCCATTTGCAACGACATGGATGGAACTAGAGGATACTATGCTAAGCGAAATAATTCAATCAGAGAAAGACAAATATCTTATGATCTCACTGATATGAGGAATTTGAGAAACAAGACAGAGGATCATAGGGGAAGGGAGGGAAAAATGAAACGACAAAACCAGAGAGGGAGACAAACCATAAGAGACTCTTACTCTCAGGATACAAACTGAGGGTTGCTAGAGTGGAGGGGGATGGGAGGGATGGGGTGGCTGGGTGATGGTGATGGACACTGGGGAGGGTAAGTACTATGGTGAGCTCTGTGAATTGTGTAAGACTGATGAATCAGAGACCTGTACCCCTGAAACAAATAATACATTATGTTAATAAAAAATAAATAAATAAAAGCTGAAATGGCACAAAATAAAATAAAAAAGTAGAAAAAAAGAAATAGGCCAAATGCCTATCAAAAAAGACAAATACCTAGAGGAATACCACACAGCAATCAATAAGAATGTAACAAATGTGGATAGATATGTAAAGGTAGCTAAAGCATTATTAAGATATGCTGAAACACAAAGCTGCAAAAGCACAAGCTAAAAAGTGTATTAGTATAATATGATTATTTTAAAAATTAAATACTAGATATATGGAAAGAAAAACATGGCAGAATATATTATACACCAAACCATTTTTAGCAGCCACTGCTGCACGGAGGATTTCATTTTCTTATGTCAAATATTCTTTAACAAACTTCCTTGTTATTTTTCTATCTCTATTCTAATTAGTTCTTTCTTTCCTTATTTTATTAACTTTATTATGACATTTTCATTTGTCTAGGTAACAAGTCCAATTACCAATAAAGTTATTAAATAAAGATAGAAACACCTGCCTTGAAGCCTGAACTTCTGAGTTCTAATCTCTTTTTCTGTATGGTAATAATGTTAAGTTTCGGCTGAATGTGAATCAACATCCCTGAATGGCAGTTTGCTGAATTCTAAAGTGAGTATTAGCTCCAAATACTAAAGACCAAACCCTGGCTTGTCTCATATACCTTAGGAGACTATACAAGAATCCATGCTACTATGCCAGCTCAAATTATTATCATGTCTGTGAATGTGCCCTTTTAAAGTTATGCAATTTGAAAATAAGGTTATTATTATTATCCATTCTTATGGAATACATGAGGGTTTTTTAAAGAAAGGAAGAAAAATATATTAGTTTTAAAATATTAATACTATAATGTGTTTAGAGCAGTAGTATTTCTCAAATTTTATTTCACCAGTTCTGGGACAAAAGGCTACATCTGGAAGACTGTCACCTGCCCCTATATTCTCTTACCTCTCAAAGATAATGCCTCAAAGAAAAGGCAATCTCTGGAACAGAGAAACAGAAGCCATTATTGCTGGCTGATTCTAGTTCTGAGGCAGTGAAAGCTCAAAATGAACTTGGGAAAACTGCCAGAAAGCAAGGACATGCTCAAAAACTCATGCAGTCAGATCAAAAGGACACAGATCCCTTCAAGGGATTCCCCAAATGTGGAGTAATTTGAGTATCCTCTAAAACACAGAATAAATAAAAATCTCTCAGTTACTAAATTAATGATAATTTTTTAAAAGGAGAGAGCAACAGGGCAGTTGGTGAGGTGTCTGGATTTGGCTCAGGTCATGATTTCAGGATCCTGGGACTGGGCTGCGTTGGGCTCCGTGCTCAGAGGGCAGTCTGCTTCTCCCTCTCCCTCTGCCCCTCCCTCCACTCGTGTGCTCTCTCAAATAAATAAAATCTTAAAAAAAAGGGGGGGGGGCGCCTGGGTGGCTCAGTCGTTAAGCATCTGCCTTCAGCTCAGGTCATGATCCCGGGGTTCTGGGATCGAGCCCCACATCAGGCTCCCTCCTCAGTGGGAGGCCTGCTTCTTCCTCTCCCACTCCCCCTGCTTGTGTTCCCTCTCTCGCTGTGTCTCTCTCTCTGTCAAATAAATAAAATCTTTAAAAAAAAAAAAAAGAGCAAAAAAGGGAAAAACTTATTAGCCAATTTTGAAAGGGAATATTGCACAAACTTTATATATTAGCATTAAAAGAAAATACAAGCTTCACCCTGCCCATCTTTTTTTCTTTCCTTTTTAAATGACATTAACTTTGAAGAGACCACATCAGCTGTCTTATAGAATACCACATATTCTGTATTTGTTTAATTTGTCTCCTTATGCTAAGTCATTCCACAAAGTCCTGTATTTCTGGTAACAGGAAGTTAGATGTAAAGGGTGATTAGACTCATTTTTGATAGGCAAACTTCATAACGATATACTGAATTTCACACTGTATCACACCAGGAAGCACACAATATTCCACTGTATAGGTATGTTTTTTCTTTGTGGTTTTTAAGTATCTGTAGGTAGGCACTTCAGCAACTTGTATTGAGTGAAGTTTTACCTGATTACTCATTAATGATCCTTCCCTGAATCACTTATTTCATTAGGTTTCAAAATATTGATTCCCCACCCCAATTTTATCATCTCATTTGTATTTATTAGCTGGTATTATTCTGTGAAAGAATACTTTTCCCCGGAAAAGGAAAAAAGAACCTTTGTTTCCTTCTACAAGGGCAGGGTAAAAAGTTTATATATCTGGGGACAATAGTAAAAATGAATTGGAAAGAAAATATTAATTTTGTTAGTAGTGATAACAGTACTAGGGTTGTTTACACAGGAGAATGTTTACCTTTTTTTTAAATTTATTTATTTGAGAAAAAGGCTGAAAGAGAGAGCACGAGGAGGGGAAGAGACAGAGGAAAATGCAGACTCCCCGCTAAGTAAGGAGCCCCATATGGGGCTTGATCCTGGGACTCCGGGATCATGACCTGAGCCAAAGGCAGACACTCAACTGACTGAGCCACCCAGGAGCCCCTACATTAGACTACTCTTACTCATAGGAAATGTATACTGAAGTTTTCATGGTTTAAGTGCTTGATGTCTGCAACTGATTTTCACATAGTTGACCAAAAATACACATACACAGAAAAAGCAAATATGACAAAATGTTAGCAATTGTTGACTTTATGGGTATTTGGAGGTTTGCTGTACTACATGGATGTTGTACTATTCCCTTCATTTTACTGGACTTGGAAGATTTTTATGATAAAGTTAGAAAAAAATATAATCACCTTTAGCCTATTATGTAATTACGGTACGGAAAGGAACACAATTCTCACTTCATTTGAACAGATACTACATGCAAGTACTACATATATTTTAGTAAATATGACAGTCTCTAGCCTCAAGGACTGATAGTCTAGTAGAGACCAAAATAACACAAAATACTACACATTTCACAGCATTTAATTACAGTAGGGATGAATACTATCAAGCAAAGGCAGAAAGTGCTATAATAGAGGCTCGGATAACCTGAGAGGTAAAGAAAGGTTTCTATCAAGAAGTGACCTCACAGTCATCCTTAATTCTCTTGTAGTAATCTCCATCTTACTCTCACAACCCATTTCCAATCTGTCCCAAATCTTTGTGTTCTACATTTAAAATATCCGTAATTCAGCCACTTAGCACCCTCATTATCACCACTCTGGTTCACGCCTACATGCATCCTTAACTGGATCACTGAAACAGACTCCTAACAGGTCTCCTGCTTTTACTCTTACCACAGACTATTTTCAACAAAACAGCCTAAGTGATCCTTTTAAAGATTAGGTTAAATAATGTCACTCCTCCACTCCAAAACCCTGAAGAAGCTTTACATGATCTGCCTCTGCCTTATCCTTTGTCCTCATCTCCCACCACTCTTTCCCTTACTCACTATGCTCTAGCCATACTGGCCATCTTGCTATTTCTCATACATTCCGGTCTTATGCCTTACAGTCTTTGCACTGATTACTTCCCCAAAGTAGCTGCATCAACTTCCAACTCCCTGTACAAATATCACGCTATCAGGCCTATCATGAATACCCTATTAAAAATTGCCAAGTATACTGCAATGTACTTTGTAAATTGCAAAGGAATCTGACATTACTGATACCCTCACTCTGCTCTCCTTTTTTTCCCTCCCATATCACTTATCACCTTCTAACATAATAGATAATTGATTATTGTTTATTACCTGCATTGCCACTAGAATGTATGCTCCATGAGGACAGGAATCTTTGCATTTATTCAAGCACCTTGTTCAACGCGCGATACATAATCGGGGCTCAATATCTGTTGAAGAACTGACATTTAAAATAAAATGCTAAAAGTAAGCAGGAGCTGGCAAGAAAGAACTTCCTATGCAGAGGAATTATTATGTGGTGACCCTGAACTAAGAGGAACCAGGGGCAAAAGAATGAGTTTTATTTTATTTAATTTTTTTTAAAGATTTTATTTATTTATTTGACAGAGAGACACAGTGAGAGAGGGAACACAAGCAGGGAGAGTGGGAGAGGGAAAGCAGGCTTCCTGCTGAGCAGGGAGCCCAATGCCGGGCTCGATCCTAGGACCCTGGAATCATGACCTGAGCCGAAGGCAGACGCTTAACGACTGAGCCACCCAGGTGTCCCAAGAATAAAAGAGTTTTAAAAGATGAGTGGAAAAACAGGCAGTGGTCAAATAATTTAGGATTTCTGAGTCTCATTAGGGATGTCCCACCTCGTTCAGAGAGGAATAGAAGCCAATGAAGGGTAATGAAACAATTTGCATTTTATAAAAATAATCTTGGAGGCAAAGTGATCATAAACTCAAAAGGTGCAAGTGTGAATGCAGATAGGCCAATTAAAGGGACCATTACAATAATCTAGGCAAAAATAGAGGGTGGTTTATACTACAGTGCCAAGAATAGAGATGCACTGAAATGCTGATTCATGTGAAGTTTTGCAAACTGCAGTATGCATTACAGATATAAATGTAAAAAGCAAAATAAAAAGTTTTTGACAAATAATAAAGTAGGGTAACTTTATGACTTTGAAGCTGAAAAACATTCCAGTAGGCACAAAGAGCAATAACCATATAATATATTAGATTTAAGAAATACTGAAAAGATATCATTAGTAAAAGCATGCCTCAAAGTGGGAGAAAATGTACATTATACATATGTATTATACATATATCCAACAAAGGAATCGTATCCAGATAGAGATCTCCTACAAATCAATAAGATAAAAGACAATCCAGGAAAAAACTAAGAAACTTAAATAGACACTTCACAAAAGATAGCAAAATGAACAATAAACATATGAAAAGGTATTACTATTAATCTTGTTAATGACAGGGAAAATGCAATACAATATGAAGTACCACTACACACCTACTGAAATAGTTTATATTATTAATAAAAAGACTGACAATTAACAAGTGTTGGTAAATTTGTAAAGCAACTGAAACTTACACATACTGGTGGTTAATTATAAAATCAGGCATAACCATTTTGCAAAACTGTTGTCATTATGTTCCAAAACTAAACATATGCATTTCATCTTCACAACTGGGTATACAAACAACAGAAATGCATACACGGGTGCACCAAAAACTACACACACAGTTCTGCTATAACATTTTGAAAAAACAAATTTGTTCCAATGCAATTGATGTGTTAGGGAACAATACTAGCTAACACAAATTTCATGTTTGCTTATGTCCAATCTTGTCCATGAGGAACACTTGGTGAGAGCAGAAAATTGCACCCAGATGAAACAAACCATATAGAAATACACAAAAAACACAAATTTCAGACCTTAGCTTATTGAATGTTAGGATTCATACTCACCCACACCTGTTGTGTTAACAATTCTATATCCAATTTCAGATAAATTCCTGGGCCACCACTGCACAATAACTCACAAGCTGCAACCCTGACACACACTCCCATAAGAAACAAGATTTTTTTTTTCAAAGTAAAATGCTGTATTTATTGTAGTACTTCTGTACTCCTTAACCATTTAACATATATGAAACTGTGCTGCCATTTTTATTAAGATGTATCTTTTTTTATGTCACTCACCAAGTTTTGAGCTTTGAGTCTCTAACTCCATTTTCTACATAAGCCCTGTAGTTTTTATTGCACAATTTTGCACTGTGTAGTGATTTTTAAGAATGTGTATGTTGTGCTATGGCAGAACAGACTATAAAAGAATGTTCAAAGCAGCACTAACCTGAAACTGAAAACAAGACAAACAGCCATCAATATACTACAGTATATTTATCTGTCATTCAATGGACTATTATACAGCACAGAGAACAAAAAAACTTCTACTTGTGGATGAAATTCTCAAATTTAAGAAAAAAGAAGCTAGACATAGTACATACTGCCTGATTCTGTTAAATACAGTTTTAGGAGAGGCAAAACTCATCTATGGTGTTAGAAATCAGGATGGTTCTTTGAGGAATAGGATACAGGTAGTGACTAGGAAAGGTACAAGGAAGATTTTGGGGGTACAGGTATATTTCATTTTTAAAATGAGATATAATGTACATACCAGAAAACTCACCAAATTTTAAAACATACAACAACCATCATCACTATCTAATTCCAGAACCCATTAGCAGTCATTCCATTTTCTTTTTCTTGACCTGGTATATTCACAATGTAATTCATCAAGCTATATACATTTATGATTTGTGCATTTTATGTATATATACTACTCAGTACTTCAATAATTCAAGTCAATGTTTAGAGGACTTTAGATTAAACCTGGTGGACTAAATATATGCTTTTAACTCTGCTATCTCCTAAAATTCTACTTAAATTAAAGCAGATGGATTATTTTAAAGCACTAAATCGTAAGTCAAAGAGAAGGGAAAAGAATTTATCTTCCCTACCCAGTCAGATAATTTCCCTCCCCTGAAGATGAACTCAGAAGCGCTGAAACATGGAGCTTGGAGATAGCAGGGATAACTGAAAATGAGTACATTACTGAAAGCAGACTAAGTGTGTATTCTTCTAAACATACCTAACAATACTTTTTTTTTCTTTTTATAGTCATACTATACCTCCTGATATGTAATCATTTAATAACAAATAGAGGATATACAACCTGTACTTTTATGCCTGCTATTTTATATTGCATTAAGTGGCTGTACCATAATGTGTTTATCCAATTTTTTTTTATAAAAATTTTTAAAGTAATCTCTACACCCAGTGTGGGGCCTGAACTCATGACCTCAAGATCAAGAGCTGGATGCTCTACTAACTGAGCCAGCCAGGCACCCCATCCAGTTTCTTACTGATAATCATTTAGATTGCCTCCTTGTTGATTTTTATTAATATTACAAATAACACTGCAATGAACATGCATATATATATATAACTAAATATATATTAATTTTTTTGTGATTAGATCTCTAACATATGCTAGATCAAAGCATATGAATATATACTGTTGTCTTTCAGAAAGGTTGCACCACTGTACCTCCTACCAACAGTATGAGTTTCTGTTTCCTCATATTTAATTAATCTTTGACAATCAAATTAGTTAAAAATACTCCCATTATCAATTTGATATGCATGCTTTTAAAGTGAGGTTGAGCATCTCTTCAAAGGCTTATTTGGTCCATTGGTATTTCTTTTTCTCTAAACTGCCTACTCACATCCTTTGGTCACTTTTCTATAGCATGTTGATGTTTTTCTTACTGATCTGTACAGAGGTTTTTTGAATTGAGAAGGGGGGAAATTAGTCCTTTTTCATAAATGTAACAAATTTCCCCCCCAGGATATCATTTCTCAATGTTTAATGTATCTTTTCAAGATACAGAAGTTCTACAATCAAACTTCAAACAATCAAACTCTGTGATGTTCACAAGAAATTCCACAAAGTCAGCATTTTTTTTTTTTAAGTGGCACCATACACAGGGCTTGAACTCATGACCGTGACATTGAGACCTGAGCTGAGATCAAGAGTTGGACACTTAACTACTGAGCTACCCAGGTGCCCCCAAACTAAGCATTCTCAACCTTTTCTTTTAATTTTTCTGGATTTTGTTTGTTGTCATGCTTAGAAAAGCTTTTCCTATCCAAAAATCATCCAAAAAATCATGACCGTGACATTGAGACCTGAGCTGAGATCAAGAGTCGGACACTTAATTACTGAGCTACCCAGATGCCCCCAAACTAAGCATTCTCAACCTTTTCTTTTAATTTTTCTGGATTTTGTTTGTTGTCATGCTTAGAAAAGCTTTTCCTATCCAAAAATCATTAAAATCACAAAAAAAAGCCTTTGACTCTTTGGTCTGCTTGCAATGTATTATCAAAAATAGAACTGCCATAGACTGAATGTTTGTGTCCCCCCAAAATTCACATGTTGAAATGCTAAACTCCAATGTGATGGTATTAGGAGGTGGGGGCCTTTGGAAGGTGATTAGGCCATGAGGGAGGAGGCTTTGTGAATGGAATTAGTGCCCTTATAAAAGAGACCCTGGTGAGCTCCCTCACCCCTTCCTCAATGTGAGAACACTGACAAAAGGGCCAACTATGAACCAGGAAATGGGCTTTCATTAGACAGCAAATCTACCTGTGACTTGATCTTGGACTGCCCAGGTTCCATAACTGTGAGAAATAAATTTGTGTTGTTTATAGGCTACCCAATCTGTGATACTGTTACAGCAGCCCAAAAGGACTAAAACAGGATACTGCATCCTTTTCTGTTGGAATTTCTCATTAAATCAGGCAATTTCTCCTACTCTTTCATCTTGCTTCTTTTTGAATATTCTTCCTTACCATCTCTAAAATTCACTCTTATTTTAGGATAGATTTGTTTCCATAAAAATGACATGTGCTCATTATTTTTATAAAGTAACAGAGAAAGAGGTACTAAAAAGAAAAAAGTCCCCATCACCTAGAAACAATCACTAATATTATGCAAACATTATTCTAAACAACGTACTAGGTAGGTACATGTTCAAAGTAGAAGACAGACATACCAAACACAAAAAAGTTCTAAGAAAATGGGATACTATCATGTCACTGTAAAAATAAATGGCATTAATTTTCATTTTACTACATCAGAAAAAATAAAGTCACAAGGGCACAAATTAACTGACAAATGAGGATCTGGCAAGTTATATCAGTTACCAACTATAACAACAACAACAACAAAAAGGACAAGAAAGAAAAGGGAACAAATGTTTTACAAGACAAAGATTTTCACTTTGAGTAAGAGAAGCATGCCCCTGGAAATTGCTCAATCTCAAATACTTTTTTGCAAAAAAACCCTCTTTATAATAACCCAATAAAAGCAAACATGAAGTAAAAGAGACAGTAAGATTGTGTTGCATGCAACTTTGTCACAAAAACATTACCTTACTATCTATCTATTTATTTTAAGGAGGGGGATAGAGAGAGAGAAGGAGGGAAAGGACAAGAGGCAGAGGAAGAGAGAATCTTAAGCAGGCTCCACACCCAGTGCAGAGTCCAACTAGGGGCTGGATTTCATAACCCTGAGATCATGACCTGAACTGAAATCAAGAGTCAGACCCTTAACCAAGTGAGCCACCCAGGCGCCTGCATTACCTTACTTTTTTATCCAAGAATTAGTGCACAGGTGCAATAATAACCTAAATTTTGTATGAGATAAAATATTTTCATGATTTGCATATTATTTTTAAGTTATAGTCAAATAAAAACTTCCTCTGCATTTGTTTTAATTTGGGTCAGTGGATTCTCTTCAACTACAAAACTGTTTTTTTTTAAAGATTCTATTTATTTATTTGACAGAGAGAAAGACAGCAAGAGAGGGAATATAAGCAGGGGGAGTGGGAGAGGGAGAAGCAGGCTTCCTGCCGAGCAGGGAGCCCGAGGTGGGGTTTCATCCCAGGACCCTGGGATAATGACCTGAGCTGAAGGCAGATGCTTAATGACTGAGCCACCCAGGCACCCCTACAAAACTATTAAACAAGGTGAATTAAATGATTTAAGTCTCTTTTCAGTCCTAAACATTATGCCTCCAAGAATCTAAAGTGATCAAGTCAAGGTCACTTAGCACAGTTTTCTGTCCAAATTAAGCATAAATAAATGGGGAACAGGGGAATATACTTGCCTTCTCTTACAGTACTCTCAAAAAAAAAAAAACAAAACAGAAATGAAATCTCTAAACATTCCAGGGTTTTTTTTTAAGTCCTTATGACTGTCATCCATCAGTGTGTTTCAAAACTACTTACATTTTCAGACTAGCATCTATCAGGGTATTCTGTCCTCTCTGCAAAGCAGTACTTTTTAACTGAACTTAGCTTGCACTCAAATTTGACATACACAGATCTTCCCCTTTTTAAAGAAATCTAGGACTTGATGGACACATCTCCATGATCCCTTTACTAAGTCCATCCATGAATGGGTATAAACTTCAAGCATACTAGAACATTTTCTATTTGCCAAGCCCTCAGCAACATTTTAATCATATTTCCTTCTCAACCATTTTCCTAACTAATAATACCTGCCATTTATGGTCTGAAAATTCTTATTCTCCTATTCTCCTGTTAACATGTCCATAATACACCCTTTAGGAGATTCAGAAACCAGCAGTGCAGAGAGTATTTCTAAGTACCAGTGCCTCATTTTATAAAAGCTGAAATTTTCCAATACTATTCTTTTTTTTCCTTAAGATTTTATTTTTAAGTAATCTCTATACCCAACGTGGGGCTCCAACTCACAACCCTGAGATCAAGAGTTGCACATTCCACTGACTGAGCCAGTCAGGCACCCCTGAAATTTTCCAATACCACTTTTGATGGAATTCAATGCATTGTTCATCTTTCTGACTGAAATCTATATGGAAATTAACTTCCAGCTTGCAGTATTATCCACTTATTTACCTTAATGAACATTTACTTTTACTGGTTACATTGAGCCAGCCATTAACTGAACAATCTCCTATAAAAATAGGCAAACCAACTATAAGAACTCTATGCTTTATATTCATAGTTGAACATAATAAATCAGACAATAGAAAAAAATAGTAATTAATTAAATAAGAAACTCAATTCTCTTAAAATTTAACATGTTTCCTCAAATGCAAAATTTTTAACCTAGGACAATAAATGTGAAATAAAAATTGTATTACCGGTTAACATTTAAAAAATCTATTTGGGGGCGCCTGGGTGGCTCAGTCGTTAAGCATCTGCCTTCGGCTAAGGTCATGATCCCAGGGTCCTGGGATCGAGCCCCACATCGGGCTCCCTGCTCAATGAGAAGCCTGCTTCTCCCTCTCCCACTCCCCCTGCTTGTGTTCCCTCTCTCGCTATGTCTCTCTCTGTCAAATAAATAAATAAAATCTTTAAAAAAAAAAAATCTATTTGGAATCGATCATAAGTGCAAATGATATATCAACAAAAGGGAATGAAAACTTAATGATTCAAGAGTGATTAAAAAAGTAAAAATAAAAAAATAAAGACACAAAGCCAATACAACACTAGAATCTCTCTCTAATCAAAGAAAAACATGTAAGTGCAGACCAGGATTGCTAAAGGGAACTGGGTGTTAAGAGGTCTGAAATCCAAGGGTAGACTTGCCCAAATTAGCTAAATAAGCTGGGTCAAGTCATTCATTTTCTTTTGGATCTCAGTTTCCAAATCCTTAAAATGAAAAAGAGGGATCAGATGTGCTCCCTGCTCTAAAATTTTACAGTTCTATGTGACATAACATAAAAAAGAAAACTTAGAAACTGTCTACTTCATTACCAAAGGGTTGTCTGGTTGCTGCCCATCACTACTTTTCCCTGATTTATTACTCATCAAATAGAGGCTGATTCAATATTCCAGGCACTTCTCTAGTACAAACTAGAAGGGACTAGAATCAAATTCAGTCAGACAACCACATTCAAATGACTAGTGTTTCTCAAATAGAAGCCTCATTACAAAATGCTTCATATATCTCTGTTCTAACTCCACCAGCAACGGTCTGTCACAACAAAAAAAAGAACATTACTAAAATAGTTTTTAACACTTAAAGGATTACAGTTTTAACTACAGAAAAATGCAGAAACCGATGCTAGCCTTAAGATTTACTCATCAGTCTTTAATGAGTTTTATTAATGCAATCTTCCAAGTCAAATAAACAGAGAATCTTTGGGGTAAATGTGGCAACTAATCTGCCCAGGATGACAAAACTATATTCTATTTCTCAAAAAAAAAAAAAAAAAAGAGCAAAACCACCTTTTCAAAATACGATTTCATTGAGGTCTCTCACGCAAAGTATTTTTTTAATAGTCTAAAGCAAGTATTTCACACCTCAAACCAATTACAACATGTTAAGAAAGGGGCACCAGAGATTCTGAGCTTTTCTCTTCAAAAATATTTGTAATCCAATGATATTTCCAGATAATATCCATTTTAATAAAGTAAAAAAATTTAGCAGCCCCAATAAATTGATTACTGAAAAATAGCTTCAGGAAAAATTTTATCTTACCTCCACACTAGGGCTAAGGCTGCTTGGCAGTGTTTCTGAAGTCACAGTAGTACTTGGAAGGCTGGAAATTTCCCAAGTATTCACAGGCTGTATTGGTTCAGACTGCTTTGAACGATCTATACATTTTGGATTATCCAGTAAGGTCACTTCATAAAATTCTTGAATATCTAGAGGTGAAGAAAAGAAAAAACAAAATCAGAAGTATTTAGATTTTCTAATTAAACTATGCATTGCTAAAACAATATAACTCAAAAGCAAAATTTTAGTCTTGATTAGTAAAATAAGCCCAATCTTATAATGTACTTAAACAGTGAATATTTTCTCATTTTATTATGTTGCAATCACATGAGAACTTGCAGGGCATAGTGTAAAAGTCATAGGCTTTTTACTCTTCAAAGTCAGTGCTGAGTTTAAATCTCTATTCCATCACAAATTAGCTGCCTGTTTAGGCAAGTTACTTAACCTCTGATAACTTGCCTCTTTTATCATGTGTAATTGTTACAAGGACTGAGTATAATACATATAAAGTGCACAATGGCACATAATAGGCTCCTAACCAACAGCAGCTAATATCACTACTATGAGTTTTGAAGACATGAGTCATTACTGATATTTTATCTTTATACCACCAATATCTCAATATAAACTCCTTACATAGTTTTAACTGTCCTTCTAACCAAAGTAAAGCAAACAAAAAAGTTAAATAGTAAATTAAATATTGTACATTATTTTAGAAACAATCAACTAAACATGACAAAACTCTTAAAAAAATCCATAAATTTACTTAAAGTAGCACAGGATAATTTAAAAGATCAAGTTACTTTGCTATCAGCTGGAATTATATAAACTTAGCATATTAACACTGATTGATTCTTCATGCCATTCAGAAAGCTCTGAATGATAGTTATATAATGCTTAAGTTCACCACTATTAGTTCTTTATTCACCTAGTGGTATATTTTGAGCTGCTTTTTTAAAGGGGAGAAATTATTATTTTAACAGCAAAGGTGCGGCATTATCCTGTACAGAATCATGCACAATTGCAAGTAACATTTAGACAGAGTAACTTTTACTCATTTCTATGATGAAAAGATTAATATTTCCTTTAAAAAACAATGTCAGAAGACAGCAGAGACAACATAACACCCTTTTAATAACCAGTAGAATTGTAGAACTTTCTAAGAGCTCATAAAAACTAAGATCAGCACAGTGAAGACAGTATCAAGGTGTTAAGAATATTACTAGAGAAAATTGTATGTGAAAGTATTTTATAAACCATGAGTTACTATATAAAACTTTTCACATAACCATCATGAAAATATAATAAATTCAGAGCATCAGCTACAAAGTGTTCTTACCAAAAATTGCTTAACCTGACCCTAAATCAAGCCTTCAGAACAGCTTGTAGTTCACAGGAAATACAGAAGCTAGAGAAACAAGTTAAATGACACCAAAAAAGCAAGGGAAAAAACCATATCCAGAAGGGGACATTCCACAAGACAACGGGCCAGTTTCTTTAGCAAGTCAATGTCATGAAAAGTAAGAGAAATTATTTGAAAGGATTTTTTTTAAATAAAGGAAATGAAAAAGAGCAATCAACTGCAATATTTGAGGCTTGACTGGTGGGGAGGGGCAGGGGAATATAAAAGATATTGTGATAATTAGAGAAATTTAAATATGGACTATTTTCTGAAAATACTATAGATTTTTTTTATAGAAGATATACATGAGAATATGTATACATTTCTGTGGTAGGACATATATTCCTATATATGTAAGAAACATATTTTTTATATGTAGAGAATACTTATTTATAGATCTATAGAGAGGGAGAGATATCTTCTACAAGAAAATAAAGATGTCAGAGCTCCTAGTGTAATTATGCCCCCCAAAAGCACTAAATGAGTCTTGAGTAATTGGATGATTACCAATCTCAAGGTAAATAGCCCACATCACTACATAAAAACTTCATTATATTTTCCATTAAGTCAAGTTTGAAATCTTAACCTTCTGTGACCTTTTATTCCACACTTAACAGAAATAGTGCTGTATTACCCTTCAATAACATCTCTAACAAATATCTAGGTCAGTGCTGTCCAAAAGAACTTTCTACAATGATGAAAATGTTCTATAGCTGCACTCTCCAATATGGTAGCCACTAGCTACATACGGCTATTAAGCACTTAAAATGTGACTAGTGTAAATGAGGAACTGATTTTATAATTTTATTTATGTTTAATTACTTTAAATAGCCACAAACAGCTAGCAGTTATCATATAGGACAACAGAGATCTAAACTAGTATAATTTGGAGTAACATTTTACTATCTAGGACGATCAAGGAATAAAGTGCTCCCTATGTAAATTTTCCAAAAGTTCACTCACATCCTGCTACTGTCAACTGAAATGCCTCCTCTCTTAAAAAAGTCCTTTCTAATTTGTTGTATCTGAGCTCTTATGGACTGGAGAATATGCATATTATTTTAACTATATCAGGCTTAAGACAAAATAAGCTGAGTAAACACCCATTAGAATGGCTATTATCAACAAAACAGAAAATAACAGGTATTAATGAGTATGTAGAGAAATTAAACCCTGTCCATCACTGATAGGAATAGAAAATGATGCAGCCATTGTGGAAAACAGTACAGGGGCATCTCAAAATATTAAAACATAGAATCACCTTTTGATCCAGCATTAGATTCTGGGTATATGCCCAAAAGAAGTGAAAGCAGGGACTCAAAACAGATATTTGTACATCAATGATCACAGCAGCATTATTCACAGTATCCAAAAGGTGAAAACAACCCAAACATTCATCCACAGATGAATAGTTAAAAACCAAAATGCAGTATATACCAACAATGTAATATTACTCAACTTTTAAAAGGAATAAAATTCTGATATATTCTACAAAATGGATGGGTGGATTTTGAAGACATTATGCTAAGTGGAATAAGCCAGACACAAAAAAACAAGTATTGTATAATTCCACTTATATGAGGTACCTAGAATAGTCAAATTCATAAAAACAGAAAGAACAGTTGTTACTGGGGTAAGGAAAGAATGGGGTAAGGAGGGACTGGGGTAAGGAGGAAATGGAGTTATTTTTTAATGGGTACAGAGTTTCAGTTTGGGATGATGAAAAGGTCAGGAGATAGAGTGAGTGGTGATGGTCACAAAATAATGTGAATGTACTTAATGCCCCTGAACTGTACACTTAAAAAATGGTAAATTTTGTTACATATATTCTATCACAATAAAAAAAAAAAGCTGAGTATAAGAATCTAAGGGAGCTTAAATGAGTAAAGTGCACAGAATTTAATACATAGGTATTATAGTATCTATTTTAGCTATTTAGATATGTTTCTTACTGAGGTCAGGCTAACTGTCATTGCCAAACTGTTACGATTATCTATCCCCAACTTAAAAAGAGATTTGTTACCACCCTTGGCTAACTAAAACCATATGCAAAAGTACTGAAATAGTTACCACATGTATAGCATGGTGCCATTTCTGATATGACAATCTGTCACAGTTATTATCACTCTTCTTTAAAATATACAAATTTACACATCCACACCTTTAATTTTGACCCATATCCCATCTTGATCCACCACACTTCTTCATCTTTACAGTATCTCAAGACTATAAAGATGAGCAACATAATAACACTTCTTCAGAGATTATTTCTCCATCACAATTTTAGTTGTATCAGTAAAGATTTTTCAAAGGTGCACCTAATCAAAAAGGGCACTCTGGAAAAACTGGACCCAGACTGAGCTTTTATGACTCCAAAGTACTTATATTTTATATTTCCCATGCTATCAGCAATCACTGTTCTTTATAATCTACATTTTATATGTCAGAAGATAATTATATCACTGATCATAACTATAAAGATTTAACAAAGAAAAAAGTTAGATTATTACTGGGACAAGAGAAGTATTTCTACAACAACATTCTAAGATTCAAAACATTGCTTTCTACTTTTTCTTTAGGTTTTTCTAAACTGGGGAGTATAATATTGAGTTCCATAAGCTAACTAGCTAAAGTACAACAGAAGTTACTACTATAAACAGAAGTCAAATATAAGACAAAAACAAATTCTGGTATAATCCCAATCTCTCCTAGTTCTTGAAAATCTGTTTAAAATGCTGGTCTGAAATTCCAAGTTATTCTCAAAAGACCAACTTCATGAAAATAAAGAATTAAACTAATGAGTTTACTCTGAACACTTAAGACATTCAATCAATGAATAATAATGGAGTGAATACATTTTGGAAGAGGAATAAAAGAACTAAAAAATGAGATGTGATATAACAATGTCTTTGAGAGATGGAGAAAATTGAGGAAAAAATATATTAACACTGAAAAACCAAGTAACACCATTTAAAAACAGTTAAAAAGGTAGATTTCTATAAAAATTTGATGGCTATATTTTAAGGTGCTACAGAACCTTACACACACATTTATTTTAAATTTCTATTACTTACACATGTATTACAATTTTTTTTAAGATTTTATTTATTTGACAGAGAGAGAGACACAGTGAGAGAGGGAAAACAAGCTGGGGGAGTGTGAGAGGGAGAAGCAGGCTTCCCGCTGATCAGGGAGCCCGATGCAGAACTGGATCCCAGGACTCTGGGATCATGACCTGAGGCAAAGGCAGACATTTAACGACTGAGCCACCCAGGAGCCCCTATGTATTACAATTTTTGAAAATTAAATTAACCAGCTCTTTGATAGACAATGAAAAATTCTTTTTCAATTCTGGTTTACATAAGTCATTTTTTATGTTTCCGTGCCAATTATATCCAACATCAATAATAAGGGCTACTCATAACTGTACCAAAATATATAGACCATGAAAAAATGTAACTACAGCAAAATAATATTTCAATATAGAAATAGGCAAATTTAGTATCACATGTGGGACGCCTGGGTGGCTTAGTCTGCCTAGGGCTCAGGTCATGATCCCAGGATACTGGGATGGAGAACCACACTGGGCTCCTTGCTCAGCAGGGAGCCTGCTTCTCCCTCTGCCTGCCCCTCCCCCTGCTGGTGCCCTCTCTCTCTCTCTCTCTGACAAATAAATAAATCTTTAAAAAAATGACATAGTCCTTCAATAAACCTATGTAAACATTTCACTTGAGTCAACTCTAATCTTAAATCTTTAAATGAAAATGTACAGGAAAATGTACAGAAAGTGGGATAATACAGAAGTAGTCAAAATGACTGCCACTTAAAACAAGAATAATTCCATACTCATCTGAAAATCCATATAGCTCACCCAGATATACAACACATATAATTAAAATGATTACATTTTTATTTACTAACCTGAAAAAACTTATTTCCTTTTTAAAATAATGATACACTAAAGCAAGCAAGAACACGAGAAAATGCAGGAATACTAAAACACGTATTAGAGAAAACTACCCTTTAGTTGATTCACAATTGGAAACATTAATTTTGTTGAGCCTACTGGATCAGTCTTCACACTGTCTATGCCTATTTACCATTTATAGTTTGGCAAGTGCTTTTTCTGTTTTGAACTAAACTGGGTTCCCACAAGAACAGTTCCTGAACAAAGATCTAAATTATAAAAGCTACAATACTTACAATATATAAAATCAGAAATACAGAAACAATGGAACAAGAGAAATTTTCTATAGAATTGAAAATTCTAAATTAAACTTGGACACACAATTAGTCCAATGGAACAGAGAAGACTCATTCCTACTAGCAAAAAATATGTATTTTGGGGAAATCTCAAGATCACATATTTCAGACCTCTCCAAATTTAAATAAAACTTTAAGTAAAACATTTTCATTTTATGTGTGTTATTTTCTTGCAGAATTCAAAGTTTGCAAACACTAGGAGTAAAGGAAGTACAGAATTCCAGAAATACTCTTGAAGGAGGTTGAGGAAAGTTTTCTAGCTTTTAGTTACCACTTTTATCATCCTAAACAGTAAAACTCACAAACATTTCTTGAACTAAAGAAATAAGGATCAGAGTAGGAAGTCTAAATAGTGAAGAATCTGTAATAATTTAACACAGTATAGACAACATCTCTAATCTATGAGAAAACAACCTTATTTCATGGGGAAAACATTAAGAGAAGACCTTAACAGAACAATTTTATACTTCTAAAAAAAGGGGGGGGGGGAAGAAAAGTGGTGGGAGGGGCAAATGACACGAACAAATAATTCACAAAAGAAATTTAAATGACATAAGAAAATTCTTACATAGTTGAAAATTCTTATATCGGTTGTTTAATCAAATAAATATGTAAGAAAACATCAAAATGTCTAAAAGTACATTCCACACATCAGAATAGAAAATATTAAAAAGGATGATACCTATACTGTTTAAGGTATAGTGAATTAGTCATTATTCCACATACTGCCTAAAATGTTAAATTGAATATAACCTTTCTGAGGGTAATTTAACAAACTACATCAAAAACCTTTTAAAATGCAAATCCCCTTTTACCAAGCAATTCATTTCTAGGAATTTATCCAAAGGATATAATAAACAATGTAGAACAAAGAGGCATATACAAATGCAATGTTGTTTAAAATTCAGAAAAATTATGTACCTAAGTGCTCCTAGAAAATCATTAATAAAACTACACATCTATAAAATGTAAATACAGTCATTTAAGATGGTACAAATCTACTGATATGGAAAGATATCCAATGATAAATTTTGAGATAAAAATAGTTAATATGATATGCACACTAGGTACACTTAGGTAAAGTTAACTTCAGCACCTCCCTTCACCAAAAATGGCAATTCTACCTATCAGTCCACCCAATAAGTCAACATCACAGATAAAAAATGAGAAGGGAGAAAACTGTTCCCTCAGGTAGTCTCCGTTTTCATGTGCCTCTAATAATGGGAGCATCTCTATAGACCTCATTGCACTGAGTCTGATTCTAGAATTGTGCTTTTAGTACAAGAGATCACTTAAACACAAGCCAACTACTATGTCTGTTGCCCAACTGAAGAAACAATGATTTCTTTCCACTAGAGAAAAAACAACGATATTGTAGTTAATGAGAGACAGTGTTAAATTCTAGACGGATCTTCAAGGGTAATTTTAATTTGATACAATTTTTCACTTTACACACTGATTTTAAGTATCAATTCCTCTGTAGGAAACAATTCTATTATGTTTCACTTGTGTAGGGGGTTTGTTTTACAAAAGGAAAGTGTGTATAAATACATAAATAATAACATTCTAGAAGAATATTCATTCTATGGAAGAAGTAGGTTACCTTTGGTGTGAGAATTTTCTTGATTATAATTATTTTATATAAAGTACATTTAACTGATCTTAAATTCTTTACATGGAACATGCATTATTTTTTATAATAAATTCTGTTTTGGAGTTAGAAAGAAGGCAACTGGAAAGCTGAAAATATAACCCAGCCATTTCGGAGGGAAAAAAATTTTATCAGTTAATTGACTAAAAGCAAGTACAATGTTTTCATAAACTAAAATATACAATAGTCAAGTCTACTCAAAAATAGATACTCTGCTTTCTTCTAAACTTATGTACATTTAAAAAGCCATTTTGATCCCCAAAAAGGGTATCATATATAATTTTAAAATATGTATTATAATGTGCGTTTTGCACCCTAGAAACAAGAAAAATGTCAAGCCAATGTCCAAAAATACGTTATTTCCACATTTGATATACTATTTGACTAACAGTTATAGGGTATTTTCACACACATACTTCTTAAAACAAGGTATCAACAGAAACCAGACCTTCTCAGAGAGACGGCTGATTCCAAGGCTGGGGCAAGATATGTACAAGATGAACCTGAATATCTTGTTATGCCAAAAAGTGAGAAAGTACACAAAGTGATAGGGCATGTCATAAGGACAGAAGAGCAAGCTGGAGAGAGTTCTGACCAGATGAATCTGAAACAATCTGAGCACTGAAATCATTAAAGTTAGTAATAAATTATCAACGATTAAAAGAAAAACGATACAGACACATACCTAGATAAATGGGGAAGGAGAGCTCTTACGATAAAATGCCAGGTACTAATTGGAGAACATAAAAATCTGCTATTTTTTACAAAACTGTCATTTTTCAATTGTCATTTTCAACATAGTAATGTTTATGACAGTATATGGATCATTCTATTGGCTAACTGGTCATCAATGGATGCTAAGGCTGGGGGAAATTTTGCTAAAGAGCAGGGCATGCGCAAGGCATTAAACTGTCTCCCCCACATATTGCTTACAAGATGCAAGAAAAAAATACTAACTATAGAGTAGAGAAATCAAGCACCTTAACTGGGTGATCAAAATTAACAATGACGATAAAGGTCAGAAGACATCTTGTACTTCTGAATGTACAGAACCCTAGAGATACATAACCTGAATCTAATCACAAGTAAAAATCAGACAAACCTAAAATTAGAAACATTATATTAAAAAATAAGAGCAATGGGGAACTGTATCCTTCAAAAATGTCAATGTCATAAAAGACCAAAAAGGGCTGTGGAAATGTGCCCAGACTACAGAGACATGACAAATAAATGAAATACCTGGTCTTAGACTGGACAGTGTACTGAAAAAAATAATTAGAAAAGAAAAAATTTAGTAGGAAATATTTGACCCTCCACAGATGAAATAAACTAGAAGAATTATTTACAGATGCTTTTACAGCTCTGTTGATTACAAGGTTCCAAAGAGAATTCAACCAGATTCAACATAAGCAAAGCACTACTTCAGAGCAGAGCAGTAGTAAGCAAAACTATTAGCAAATAAGTAACGATCCAGGCTCAATCAAAACCACTAACTGAAAAGTTACTAAAATTTTCCTCCAATTCTATAAAGTTTTAGCCAACAGAATGATCCATATACTGTCATAAACGTTTTCTTTTCTAAAACCTAGCCTGCAAAATCACACACACAAAGTTAGCAACAAACTAAAATATGACTGGAACCAATAAACAACAACAACAAAAATCTAAGAAATTTTGACATTTTACTATTACAGCCAGAAGTTTGCAAACTTTGATTACTAAATAAATACACTTTTCAAAATGTATAAATTCCATAATTACAAGCATCATTCCACCATAAATATTCTCCTTCAAAGTAAAAATTTAAAAAAAATACCACTGATCCTACAGATCAACATCTATGTTAAACACACTTGTTGGGCGCCTGGGTGGCTCAGTTGGTTAAGCGACTGCCTTCGGCTCAGGTCATGATCCTGGAGTTCTGGGATCGAGTCCCGCATCGGGCTCCCGGCTCAGAGGGGAGTCTGCTTCTCCCTCTGACCCTCCCTCCTCTCATGTGCTCTCTCTCTCTTTCATTCTCTCTCTCAAATAAATAGATAAAAAATCTAAAAAATAGAAAACCACACTTGTTAGTGTTCTTTACCACATTAAAATATTCAACTTATGATAAAGAACATAAATCCTAATAACTAAACATGAGGAGAAGCTCTGGATTCAGATTAGTTGAGTTCAATTTCTGGCTCCACAATTTAATATCTGAGGGTCTTGGCACAAGACATGTAATCTCTCAGTGCCACAGTTTTCTAATCTATAAAATGGTATAGGTGAATATACACGTCATAGGATTATGATGACTAAATGAGACACTTGTATTACACACAAAAAGTGCTTTTGAAATACACTTTTTACATAACTTGAAAAAGTCAAAATCTCACATCCATTAGGATGGCTATTATCAAAAAAACTGAAAATAACAAGTGTTGGCAAAAGTATGGAGAAACTGGGACCTTTGTGCACTGTTGGTGGGACTATAAAATGATGCAACTGCTATGGGAGGCAGTATAGCAGTTCCTCAAAAAATTAAAAATATAGGGGTGCCTGGGTGCCTTCGGCTCGGGTCATGACCCAGGGTTCTGGGATTGAGCCCCACGTCAGGCTCTCTGTTCAGCGGGAAGCCTGCTTCTCCCTCTCCCACTGCTTGTGTTCCTCTCTCGCTGTCTCTATCTGTCAAATAAATAAATAAAATCTTTAAAAAAAAATGTGTGTGTGTATATACATATATAATGTGTGTGTGTATACACACACACACACACACACACACACACACACACCCATATGATCCTGCAATCTCGCTTTTGGGTATCCCAAAAATTGAAAGAAGAGTTTCAGAGAGATATCTGCACACCCATGTTCAAAGCAGCACTATTCACAATAGCCAAGAGATGAAAATACAGGGCGCCTGGGTGGCTCAGTCTTTAAGCATCTGCCTTCAGCTCAAGTCAGGATCCCAGGGTCCTGGGGTCGAGCCCCGCATCGGACTCCCTGCTCAGTGAGAAGCCTGCTTCTCCCTCTCCCACTCGCCCTGCTTGTGTTCCCTCTTTCGCTGTCTCTGTCAAATAAATAAAATCTTTAAAAAAAAAAAAAGGTGAAAATACCCCAAATGTCCATCAATGGATGAATGGATAAACAAAATGTGGTGTATATATACAGTAAAATAAATTTAGTCTTAAACAGGAAATTCTATCACATGCTACAACATGGAGGAACTTTGAGAACATTAAGTGAAATAAGTTAGTCACAAAAAGACAAGTACTGTATGATTTCCCTTATATGAGCTATTTACAGCAGTCAAAATCATAGAGACAGAAAGTACAATGGTGGTTACCAGCTGTTGGGGGCAGAAGGAAAAGGGGAGTATTGTTTACTGGGTAGAGTTTTGGTTTTGCAAGAGGAATAAGTTCTGAACTGTTTTTGCAACAATGTGAATATATTTAACTCTATCAAACTACATTTAAAAGTGGTTAAGATGATAAATGTCATTTTCTTTTTACAATTAAAAAAAAAAGGAATCATACTTCTGAAACCCAGTATCTACAAATTTAAATGTCCTTTACCATGTTCACAAGGCCTAGCGAAATTTAGTTAATAGAGTAGCAACAAATGAATGGAGCCAAAAATCTCAGAAGTGGATAGTGTTATTACATAATCCATCTTCATTTTGAAAAATTTCAGAACTAAAAAACTGCATTAAAGTAAGCTTGCTATTTATTGCAGACAAAGTATGCAATTCTCATGATTTAACTTACTCAAGTCTCTAAAGTCAGCCTGATCTTAAGCCCAGGTTTTTCTCCTGTGCGCAAGAAAAGCAGATGAATTCTCTGACCCCATAAGTAACTCCAGGGATCTAGACTAGTATGAAATCTTTGAAGACTACTAAGGTTGTCTCAGATTCCAGACAAACCTAAGAATCATAAATGACCTCAAACCAATATGGACCTGAACACCTAGGCTCTGACTTGTAATCAAACCATATCCAGTCTACTTTACTTATAAATTTTCAAATATAAGTACAGAAAATGAGAATATAAAATCAAATATATTAAGTTTTCAAATTCTTCTCATCTAAATCACGGATTAAAATTAGGCAGACTTTATCTTCCATTTATAGAAAAATGATCACCAGATACTTGGGGAATAAATTTTAAAGAAGTCTATATAGCTCATGGATTTTTTTTTTAGATATAACTTTAAATATTCAGCTCTAAAGAAACAACTTATCAGCTGAAACTCAAAATTAATAAAAACTGTTCTACTTTCAATGATTTTTAAATCTTCAAGCCATCCTTCAATGTTACTAGCAAACAACATAGCTAGGACAATGATTGCCATGTTTCACTGAATTGATGATATTGATTCTAAGATGCACCATTATTTCATGTGCCACTAAGAATGTAAAATCACTTCCAACATATATCAGTCATAAAATGTACCCCAAATTCAAAGATATTAAAATATTTAAAAATTGTTATCTCAGAACAGATGTAATGCAATATGTACATGCCTTTTCCTCTGAATAACCCCCAGGTACCAGAAACATGAGCTAATTAACATATTTCAACCACAGAGGGAAGGAGAAAATAAATCAACATTTCTATACCAAAATCCCTGAGCCCCACACAAACTTCTTTTAAATGCATGAAAACAGTCAATACAAACTACAAGCTCAAAGAATCAATAAATAATTATGCAGGCAGCAAATCCAAAGAAGTAACTACATAATTCACTACAGCTAAGGAAATGATTTCCAAACTCATGCAGTAAAGAACCTAAGCACCAAATGACTTTCAAACAACTCAGGTGGTCAAGACCCATGTCTCCTTAAATCCAATGGTCCACAGGTAACCAGCTCAGAAAACACAGTGCCATCTACTAAAGGAAAAAACAGTGAATCCAGGATTTTTCAGCACATACTATGAACACAACAGACACTAGTTTAGCTTAGGGTGATATACAGGTTTAAAGTACACTAATATGCTGTTTCAAGAACAATGATACAGGTGCAAAACAAAAAGAAAATCTTACCTAAAAATTTTCACTAACTGACAAAAGTAATAAAGTTCAATAAATTAACCCAATTTCAGTAAATACAAAAGAATGCATTTATTAATTTAGTGAACAATTACAGTATGGAAACACATAAAAATCTCTTCTAAATTTACCCATTTCAAAATTCCTAAAATCTGTTACTTTTCTTACACCAAAATTTGATATCACATCCTATAAAACATTAAAATGTATGTAAATCTAAATATCAAGGTAAATTCATTCACAACCAATGAAATTCTACAGGACTAAGAAGATTGACAAATACAAACTTATGACTAATTCTCTTAAAATTCAATTATATGTAAGAACAGATAAACAATTCAAAATAGGCAAGGCGGAATATATTTTAAAAATCCCTCCACACATACCCTCCAAATCTACCTCCAATCTACAGAAAAATCTAGGAGGGGTAGAATCTGTTTACTGACCATTTAATTTTCTTAAGTTGCAGACTTCACACAGAGAAGGACTACACCCATCTATGTCTATAGGTAAACGAGGACATACAAGTCATACTATTTTTTTTCTAAACAGTGACTCTACTAAATAAAACATTCCTAGGTTTAATGCTAATTTAGAAAACCAAGTCACTAAAAATGTTTCCCTTTCTTTTTGGCTGTTTTTTCAGAGGAATCCAATTTGATCATCCATTTGTACCTTAAACATCAGAGCTTAGAAATTCAAATGTAGGGCGCCTGGGTGGCTCAGATGGTTAAGCGTCTGCCTTCGGCTCAGGTCATGATCCCAGGGTCCTGGGATCGGGTCCCACATCGGGCTCCCTGCTCCTTGGGAGCCTGCTTCTCCCTCTGCTTCTCTCTCTCTCTCCCTCTCTCTCTCTCTCTCTCTGTCTCTCATGAATAAATAAATAAAATCTTTTAAAAAAAAAAAAAAAAAAAAAAAGAAATTCAAATGTAAAAAATGTCCATCAGTTTAAACAAAAAAGGCAGAATGTTGATAATTTTTGAAGATGGGTTACAGTTAATTATACTGTTCTCTATTCTTGCGTAGGTTTTTAAAAGTCTATAATAATATTAGATTTAAAAATTATTCAAGTGTACTGAGTGGTCTTCCTTAAAATCTTAATTTTAAAACAAATTTAGCAGAGAGTATCAATTTAGCATTAAGTTTTTTGACAGAGTACACTAATTTGAAGGTAGTCCACAAACACATCAAAAGTTACTCTATTAATAAACAGATGTTAGGTACATATTGACTTGGAAGTTACTAAGGAAATAAATGTAATGCAATGAAGTACATGTCCTATTTATATGGTCAATGATTAATAAAAAAAATTCATTCTTTGAATTGGAAGGGACAAATTTTCTAGTTCTGTGGTGTAGACCACTTTTCTAGGTACCTACAGGAGAGGCCAGAAACCATCTTGTTTCATAAATTGGAAACTGTACAAAATATGAGATTTTGTTTTAAAAAAGAAACTAGCTACTTTAAAATCACGGTGGAGGAAGGGCTAAAAGCCACTGTTCTACCGCATTCACATTCTACAGCAAATATAGTGACCTAGAAAAGGTCAAATGACTTATATACCAATTAATGGCAGTGTAAGGAACAGAATTTAGGACTCTTGACTGTTTGCCCAGTTCTACTTTAAAACAATGCACCACCTTAAATTTAAGTTAGTTATGAATAATATTGTTTTAATTTTCTTGGCTACAAAATAGTATTAGACAAAATGACAAAATCATCTCTAAGATAATTTTCCAGGTCTAAAATTCTGACTCCATGAATGCTAAGTTTAAACAGAAGTCTGTATTAAGGGGATATATGTCCTTAAACATAACAGAACTCTTCAAACATTTTCAGGGACTTCAGAGAAATAGAAGTCAAATATAGAAACAAGCTAAAAGTTAGTTATTCAGTCTTTATTTTTTGGACCCTGAAACATTTCTGCAACTTCTCCATCTTTTAATAGTTAATGCCGAGGATATAAAACACTGTCACCAAAGACCACTGAAATAATCATACTGAAAGTTTTTTTGGTTATTAGATATTTTTGGTTATTAGATACTTTTGGAAAGGATATTGGCCCAACTATCAAACATACAAGTTTGATGTTCAAGTTACTGAACGCCTTATAGAGAACCAAGTACATCACTCTGTTAAGTTTAAAATAAATGAATTCAGAAAAGCATTAAGCATAGCTAACACATAATGGTCACGAATAAAGTTTTAATTCCCACCTATTAAAGCCTGAAAGAGGTTGCTCTGAAATATGTTAATAACCCGTTCTATGGAACTTCTGAGCTGTCTGTCTTCAGTCTGGCTTAGTTTTGAACGATAGTCTTCCAAAAGGTGCAATGCTCTCTGGGTGTCTGAGAAGAAAAGAAGAGTTTGATTAAAATTACACACTATTTATGCAGGAAATAATTCTGCAAGACATCTAAACACTTCTCCAAATCCTCTCAGTCAATGCTACTACATTCACAAACATATGTATTCCCTAGAATCCAGATTTTTAAATATGTCACAGAAAAGGGAGGAAGATAAGCAGTTGCTACTAAATGTGTACTAGTAGTCTACCACAAAAGACTGATCAAGATATTAGTTAATATAGCTTCAACTGATCTGATATGCAAAAGCAGATTATCTACAATTTGTTATTATAATACAGATCTTAAATGTTTCAAAATACTAGCTCTTAGCCTGGATCCTACAATTGCTCACAAAAGAGTGTTTAGTAAAAATGACAAAGTAAAATATTAAAACACCAACTCAAAGTTTTTTAAAAAGACATTTCAGAGGAGTGAAAATTAACTGCCTCTCCAGTCACTAGAGAGATGTCAAAAAAGAAAGTTTGAAAAACATTTAAATGTTTCCCTCTTCTGAAGGATATGAGGCTTAGATTCCCTAAGTAGTAAGGCTAAAACGATGCTGTCTCATCAGAGTTAAACATTTTTAAAAAACACAGCAATCACAAAACCGACACACACACACACACACAGCAGAGTTCCGAAATAAATTCTCACCTTGCTTCCGGACTGGCATTTTTCTCCAGTATCAGGAAGAGGACACACACCTTTAAAAACAGAAAAGAAACTAAAGCAAAGAACAGAATTGTGGTTGAACTAGTGTTTCCCCCTGAATCTCAAATCGAAAAACTCCCAGCCCTATTTGAAAAGGCCACCACCTGGCGAAGTTTTCCCAAGTGAAAGAGCGAGCCTCAAACCCCAGCAGTGTTAGTCAATCTAGAAAGCTTTTACCTAAGGGTGGGTACCCCTATAAATTAAGAGCAGACAGAAGCCTGCTTCCAAATTCTCCTCAAAAGCTACTCCCTCTCCAAAGGGTACTAAATGCCTAGATGTGGGGCCACCCCTCCCCTGGCATAAGTATGCATATTCCCCACCTGCTACTGGGGGGGGGGGGCGGTGCATAGGCGCTCCGACCCTTGGCCCCTAAGCTAGTAGCGACCGTACAGCGCTGAGACAGGACCAGCTAGGCTGGTCACCCCACCCCACTCGGGCCCCCTCCTCTCGCTTGCCTTTCCCCTTGCTCGCCGCCTCCGGGCTACTCCAGCGGGGGCCGGACAGGGCTGCGGCCGCTCTCCGCGACGCCCTCACGCCCCACATGCACACCTCCGCGGGCCCCCACACCTGCGGCGCCACCACAAAGTTCTTGCAAGCGGCGTGCGCTCGGAGCTGGGGTGCGCTTCGGGCCAGTTGGGGCGGCTTCCCCGCCCTGCCCCGCTCCACGTCCCCCCGCCCCGCCCGGGGCTCGAGGAGCTGAACTGAGGGGGGTGAGGGAACGGGGGAGGAGTTCCCCTTGGCGGCCGCACCCCCGCCGCCGCTTCCTCCTCCTCCTCCTCTGCCGAGGCCACCTCACTCGCCGCGGCCCGCTACCCGCTCGCCCTCTCCCCTCCAGCCGCCCCACCCCCGGAACCTCGCCTCCTTCCGCGCCCCCAACCGCTCTCCCCCCAAACTTTCCGCCAAGATGGCGGCCCCGGAGCTGGACTGCCGCGCCCCCACGTGACCGCTTTCCCGGCGCTCTCAGCCAATGGGAAGTGAGGAGGCGGCTGGCGCCGAGCCCCGGGCTCTCAGCGCTGCTACCTTTGGGTTGGAAGGGGGAGGAGGGCAGGGAGGGGGCTGGGGAACGGGAAAGGGGACCCGGGGAATATCCCAAGTGAGCCTCCTCTCTTAAAGGGGCGGCCACCGAACTGGCTCTGAGGACAAAGGAGTTGACACACAGACTCTACAGGTGGTCCGTGGTGGCCCTGGAAGAGTCCGCCTTTACCTCGCCCTAGCCCACCGGTGTGTCCCGCGGTACAGAGCGAGTAGCGCGCCAGGCCCAGAAGGGTCTGGGTGTCTGAAGAGAGACGTGACCTCACCTACACCAGATCCAAGACACACATTCTGAGACACCTTTTAACACCCTAAACACGTGCTGTTTTCAACTCCTAGGCGGAAGAGAGTGCCTGGCGCCCCCGGGGGTAGACCCCCAACCGGGAAAATCGGTCTTGGGAAGGAGTAGCCCGCAACACCCACATTAGGGGCGGGGGCGGGCGGGGCCTGGAAGGGGGGAAGGGGGGAAGGGGGGAAGGGGGAGGGGTTTGGGCGGGGGCGGGGGGTTGCAATCTGCGCTGTCTTCCACTCTGTACTGATTTTTTTTTTTTATTCGCCCTCAGCGAGAGTCTTTTGGGAGGAGGGGGGTTGAATAAAGAAAGACACGTAGAATAGGGAGATAGATTAGGAGTTTGAGGGGTTTACTGGAGGGTTTTTAAGTCTAAGTGATTAATTCTAAGTGTGAATGTATTTAAGGGTGGAAAGAGAACATTTGTTCCTTCTTTCACTCCCTCATTTATTCACACCCCCTTGCCTGTGCCCCCGGCCCAGTCATCAGTCTCTGGTATTACCTAAGCTCTGGCGGCCTCTTTAAGAGCTCACCTGTAGCTACCTCCTCCGAAAGCCAGCGCACTCGCGGCTGGTTTAAGTTTAGACTGCACGTCAGAGAGGGACTTTGGGTCGGCCAGAACCCGGCTCAGCGTCTGAGCCACCCAGGTTGTAGAAGGAGAAATTGCGAAAAGCTCTCCAAGTCACTGTTGAGATCTCTGAGCCTCCTCTGAATAACAGGGACCTCCGTCCTCTGAGGTCCAGAGAGAATTTGCCCAAAGTCACTCAGAGTTAGAAACAAAACTGGAAACACGAAGATCGTCTTTCAAAACCGGAAGACTCTTCTAGTAAACCTGACAGCCTTTCGCCATGGCCATATGCTGGGGCTAATAAAGGGAAGTCCGGAAACCTTGTACTGTTTAACAGTTACTCAGAGGCGTGCTGACCACGGGTTGCACTTTAGGATTGCACCTTGGAATTCTAACTTCAGCGAACCCAATGACTTCAGAGCTCATTTAACCCAATCTCTCAGTTTAAGATAAAGAAACTGAGGTTCAGAGAGGGGAAGCAACTTGCCCAAGGACATATAGGCTAATCAGTGAGAGCAGCCCAGAATTAGTTCTCCTATCTCCAATCAGGGCTGTTTGCACTGTGATTTTGGACAACTTGACAGTGGTATGGTGGTATATTAGCAGCAGATGTCTGTGCTCTCCTAGTCCACGCATCTTGGGAGCTCGAGCAACAGTTTAAAGCAACATTCCATAGAAGAAATGGGATGAAAAAGTGAAAGGAAGCTCCTAAATGCAAGGAGCTTAAATGGAGAGATTTTTAAAATCGTGAACTAGGGAGGTTTGTAATCGTGAAAATGACTGATGGCATGCATGCTGTTATTATCAACACTTCATTGATGAATTGTGAATGGAATAGTTCCAGTTAAGGAAGCATTCTAAGAATGGAATCCCTTCAGAATTCAGGAGGAAGGAGGGATTTTGCCCTCACCCTTAATATCATTCATTATTCATATATGTTCACTGGCTAGGCAAAGAGGATAGAAATAGTTGAGATCCAAACCCTGCTCTCAAGGAACCACAGCCTGTACCAAGTGGATAAAGGCCAGTGCAGCTTTTCCCAAGGGCCACTGTAAAGTCAAAAGCAAAATTTGTGTGAGTTCTCAATGTCATCCCAGTCTTCCGCTAAAGACAAAGAGGAGGGAGAGGAGGAAGATGATGACAAGAGGGCACGAAGCCCTTCCTTCTTGTGATCCTCTAGCTCTGTTGGTTGTCAGCAGTTCCAAAGGCAGAAATTAGCCCTTCTTCCAACTTTAGGGGCCAGGACAAGTCCAGGCCTAGAATGAGAGGTCTTTATTCCTTATTCCTCCTTTCTATTCACCTGTATTAGTTATCTATAACTGCATAATAAGTTCCTCGAGCTTAGTAGCTTAGGAGCTTAAAACTTAGTAGCTTAGTAATTTAAACAGCAATAAACATTATCTCACAGTTTCTGCAGATAAGGAATTCAGGAGGTCCTTAGCTGGATGGTTCTGGCTTAGTGTCTCAAGAGATTACAGTCAAGATGTCTACCAGAGCTAGTCATCTAAAGGTTTAGTGGGGATTAAGGGAGGCTCTTCCAACATGGCTCACTCATATGGCTAGTAAGTTAATGCTGACTGTTGGCAGGAGGCCTCCTTTTCTCACCATGAAGGTCTTTCTATAGGGCTGCTTGAGTGTCTTCATGATGTGGTGGCCGACTTCCTCCAGAGCAGGTGATCCAAGAAGGCAAGAGAACAGCCTCATCTTTCACGACCTAATTTCAGAAGTATTACACTCCATCATTTCCACAGTATCTTATTGGTTACTTAAGTCAGTCTCAAGAGTATGAGTACCAGGACCTAAGAATCATTAGATGACATCTTGGAGGCTGCCTGCCATATCATCACAACATACAAAGCAATAACATCTGGATTTCTCCAAACAACTTTTATTTCCTTGAAGTCTTCCTTACTTTATGCCGGTAGCAGCTGCCATTGAATAGGATCCAATATAACATCTGATTACTTTTCCAAACTCCTCATTAAATTTTTTTTTAAATATATAAGCTTTCCAGCCCCATGTTAACTTTTCTTTCAAATAACTGAAAAGACTTCGGAGTCAGAGGACCAGAGGGAAAAGCTTGAAGCTCGCATTCTTCTATTGAGTTGTCAGAGAGTTGATCTCTAAGAATATTGTCTCTCAGTTCTAAACTTTCCCTCCCCTACTACCCTTCTACCCAAGCCACCCATAAGCTTCACATCTCTGGCTTTTCCTTTTCCCTGTTCAGGTCCCCAGTCTATCCTCTGTAAAGGTGTTCAGGTCCTGCCAGACCCTACTGCATCATTTTCTCTCACTCGGGCAGAGTGGCAGTATACCACCTGTGCCAAGGCAGTCACTGAAAGGAAAGAATTTGGTGCTGTCAAAAGTGCTTATGCCAGCTTAGGCTGCAAAAAGAACAGTGCTGAGAATGTGAGAGTAACCATGCTGGTCAGATTTCCACAAATTGCTCAGGGGGCATTTCCTGGCAGCAAACTTTAAGAAGAGTCTACCTAAACTAGCATCTGGAAAGAAGAAAGTAACCAGAACAATCAGGGATATGAAGCTTTAACCCAAGGGGAACAACTGTAGAATCTAGAGTCATTTCTTTGAGAAAAGAGAGGGATCTGGGGAGCTTGACTTCAATCTTCAAAGAGGCTTATTCTGTGTATCTGGGGGGCAGGACTAAAGTTACAGGGACACAGGAAATTCTTCTTTAACATGATTTGTCAGAAATGTCCAAAATTCCTAAGAGCTGCCCCAAGATGGTGACAGTTACCTATCAAGCAGAGACCAAAAGAATCCAGCAAAGCTTCCTTGTCAGAGGGAGGTTCATACCCAGGACAGAAAGTTGGGCTAAGTGACATCTGAGACCACAGTTCTAAGCATTTGAAACTTCAGTCTCTGCCATTTTATCTACATCAAGAATCCATTCTATTCAGTTTAAGTGGTACCGAGACTGATCTCCTACTGTATAGATAATTCTTATCAGAATAAAAGGTACAAGTTGAAATCAATTCCCTTTAAAATGTGGACAGTCACTCATCTCCATGACAATTAGTCCCTGAACTCATGCTTTTTTAATGGATAATCTACCTCAAATTTCTATATGTGGTGTAATGGATTCCTAAGTGGGTATAGGACAAAACTGGTATGCTTTTAAACTGGTATAGCCCTTCATATAATGTTCAAAGACAGATTTAAGACATTGTAGTCTCACAGCAACCTATGAGATAAACTTGTTGGCTATGATCTCCCAATTTGCAGAGGAAGACACTGAGGAAGAAAGAAAGAAGGCTGTCTAGGACATCAAGCTAGCTGGAAATGGAGCTGGGACTGAACATTAGTTCATTGTTTTTTCCATTAGACAGTTTTCCTTTTCTCTACCTGACTCCTTTCCTTAAAAAAAAAAAGGCACACTGTGTGTGCATGTGTGTGTATGAGACAGTCAGCAAGTCAAAGAGAAAGATACCAAGAGAAAGAAAGAAAGGCACTGCTGAGAGATATTCTGATAGAATAAAGCACACATAATAGGCTAGTCTTTACCTATTTATCATATATTTGAATGCCTTTAACAGCTGAGACAATTTTGATGGAAATAGGAATATTACCTATTTCTGGCCACAAAGAAATAAATATCCACACCCTTGCTACATGTTATGACTAAATGAGTTGGGTTTTTTCTTTTTTCTTTTTCTTATTTCTTTATTTGACGAGAGAGATACCTTCTCCGGTGGGAACACAAGCAGGGGGAGTGGGAGAGGGAGAAGCAGGCTTCCCGCTGAGCAGGGAGCCCAATATGGGCCTCGATCCCAGGACCCTGGGATCATGACCTGAGCCCAAGGGAGATGCTTAACGACTGAGCCACCCAGGCGCCCTGGGTTTTTGTTTTTGTTTTTTTTCAATGCAAAAGGCATTTATTTAAACGACTTTAGCTTCCTTCTCTCCTCCCTTTACCCTGACAAGTAGCCTTGAGTATAAATGAGAGGTTCCACAAACATATGGGACATCCAACCCGGAAGGGCCGTCAGACACTGTCTAATGCCTTCCTCTCCTTTGTCAAACAAGTGGAGTAAGCTCCAGTAGAGCTCCCAGGCAGTAGCAACACAAAATTATCAAAGGACTTTTTAGCAATAGCAGCATGCCACCAGCATTTCAGGAATAATCGATCTTTCCCTTGGCTGGGAGACAGAATGAGAATTAGTAATCTTTTCTAAAGATACATGTCTAAGTTTAACCAAATTTGCCATTATGCTTTTGAAGAACTTGGGATATTGACAGAACCATGGGATCCCATATTGACATCCCTGGGATTAATACTCAAATCTCCTTACATGAGACAGCCTCCTCACCCAACTCCCTGTCAAGAGGATTACCAGTGTCTATTCAAACTAGGTTCTGGGTAGGGTCCCTTGGCCAGATTATCCTTTTCATAGGCAGAGAACACAAATTTGGAAACTTAATTGGAATTTGAAGAAACACTATTAGAATTTTGGGAAGTCATTTGTATTCAATTTTTGAGATGTGGTTTGGCTAATAGAATTCTGATAAGCAATAGAAGCCAAAAGATTCTTCCTAATTGGACATGAATTAAGTCCAGTGACCAATCTCCTGTAGCACAGAGAACTGCCACAGTCTTCCAAAAGCTTTCTGTGCCAGTCTTTCACTGTTGGGAAATGACACTCACTAGAGCTGTAATTTTCCTGTTCCTCATGTTGTGTAACCCTGAATTCTTTATTATTCCCTTATTTTAAGCTCACAAGAACAGTAAAGACAAAGAGTCATTTAAATCTTACCTTCTATTTAAATTTTCTTTAAATTAGATTCATTTATTTCAAAAGATAATTTTATCAAGTGGGATTAATTATTTGCAATCAAAACATTCTCTACCTTTTACAAATAAATTCGGCTACAGTTGAGGAAACTTCCAAATATGCTTTTTTAAAAATCCTGCAAAAATTCCCCCAGTTGGATATTATTTCAAATTGCAAATTGCTATATGAATAAATAAAGTAAAACCCAAGACTGGTGGGAGACAACAAAATAATAACTACAAGAAGAGAAATAAAAAGGGGGAGGCATTATCAATTGCTCATGAAAATGAATAAAGTAATTTAAGAATAAGAGAGAAACAAATATTTAATAAGAAATGCTGCCATAATGATCTAGAGAAGCTTTGATTCAAGAGAACAGAATAAATCTGTCTCTATTCTTTTTTCCCCTCAGAAAATCACTCCCCAAATATTAGAACAAGAAGAAACTTGTTCCTCTAACTTCAATAAAAATAAGAGTGCTTAGTAACCCCACCAAGACTGAAAGTAGTTGGAGAATTGGTCAAATTTAAGTGCCTGAGTTGGGATTTGGGGAAGTGGTAAATACCACCCCCCCAAAGGTACAAAAACCAAGTAGGGAGAAAAAAATGTCCGGTGTGTGTGTATGTATGTGTGATGTTAGCATGTTCATGGTAAATACAAGATTGTCTCTTCTACTTATTCTCTGTATTTTGTGAATATTTGAAATATTTCTTAATTAAAAATTTAAATCCCCCCCCCAAAAAACCAGCTATACTTGTCTTGGAGAACCCTAAAAAAGGTGAAGAAATAAAGGCTCAAGATACCACTGATAATGAGATGCCGCTAGGAATGGTGGGGCGGGATCTGAAAACAAGAGAATGATTAAATACCTATATAAGGAGAACTGAGGTGCTAGGTTCCCCCACACTCAGGTGACCACCTTTCCCTTTTTCTTCAAAAGACAAGAGCTTTATTTACTGGAGAAAATGAGAAGCTTTAGATTTGGGGACACTAGCATGGAGGAAGATGGTGGTTACAGTACAAAACCAGGAGACTAAGGGAAAATCTGCACACTGAACACAGAGAGGGTCCCTCACAAGCCCCATCCCCAAGAGCCATGGCTAGGCTGAAAACTGAATTGCCAATGCAAAAAAGATCAATACACAGTTAGAGTTGAGAGGGTCACAACAAAAGTTAGGGTGAGCCATCAGGAAAATGCAAATCAAACCCACAATGAGACCCAACTTCACACCCACTGGGTTAACTATAATCAAAAAGACATAACTGTTAAGACATACATATTATTATAACAAATGCTGCCTAGGATGTGGAGCAATCAGAACTCTCAGACATTGCTGGTGGAAATGTAAAATGGTGCAGCCATTTTGGAAAAGTCTGGCAGTTTCTCAGATGTTTCAACATAGTTACCATATGACACAATTCCACACCTAGGTATATATCAGAGAATTGAAAACACATGTCCATGTAAAACTTGTATACAAATGTTCATAGCAGCAGTATCCATAAGAGCCAAAAAGTGAAAACAACCTAAAAGTCCACAAACTGTTGAATGGATTAATAAAATGTGATATATCCATACAATGAATTATTATTCAGCAATAAAAAGAGATGAGGTACTGATATATGCTACAAAATGAATAATCTTTGAAAACATTGTGTTAAGTGAAAGAATCCAGTTAAAAAGGACCACATGTTATATGTTTCTATTTATATGAGATTTCCAGAATAGGCAAATCTATAGAGAAAGAAAGTAGATTAGCGGTTGCCTAGGCTTGAGGGACAATGAAAGGGGAGGGAAGGCTAAGGGGTGACAGTTTGTTTTCTTTTGCTTTGTTTTGAGGCTAATGGAAATGTCCTAAAATTGATTGTGGTGATGGATGCACAACTGTCAATATACTAAAAAAGCCACTGAATTGTATACTTTATGTGGATGAATTGTATGGTATGTGAATTATATTTCAGTAAAGCTGTTTTTTAAGCAGTCAGGTTGGCCACCTCATTGCCCTTCAAGAATGCTGACCAGTCAACAAAGCACCTCCATGTGACAGGGGCCTTCCATCAGCTCAGCTTTCAACAATAAGGCAACCATAGATCACTAGACATCTGGGAAATGCCTCCACCATGAAAGATGAAAACCAAAAAATTGACAAACCAGGGGGAAAAAACTCAAAGAAAATAGTAGTTCAGAGTCAATGCGAGAAACAAAGAAAAAAACAAGAAATTATAACTCATATCTTCAGAGATCTTAAACCCATGAAGTAAAGACTATAAAAAGAGAGTTCTTTGAAATTAAAATTTGAAAACAAAACATAAAATTCAATAAAAGGTTGGAAGACAAAGTCACAGAAATTTCCAAAAAGAAAATATAGGACAGTGAGAGGTTTGGTAAACAAGGGACATCAAATAATAAGTATTCTAGAAGAGATATCAGGGAAGGAAATTAAGTAAATAATGCAAGAAATGACTAAAATAAGGGGAAGAAGGTAAGTAAATCATACAAGACATTTTTCAGAACTGAAAGACAAAAGTCTATAAATCAAAAAAAGGTCTCCTGAGCATCAGCAATAATGAATGTAAAGAGACCCACACCAAAACACATTGTGATATTTTGGAACACTCAAAATGCAATTTACATCCTAAATGCTTCCAGAGAGAGAAAAAACAGTCCATGTACAAAGAATCAGAAATCATAATGGCATCCGAATTCTCAATAACATTGGAAGTTAGAAGACAGTAAAACAACGCATTCTGAGGAAAAATTACTTTTCCTCAGGATTATACATCTAACCAGATTACCAGTAATTTGAGTAAAATTTGAAGAAAAAAAAACGGTTTCGGTGTCTCAAAAAATTGACCTCCCATGAATCATGCATGGCTTTTTAGGAGGCTTCTAGATGAATGTGCTTTAGTAAAACGAGGGCATAAAGCAAAAAAGGAGACACGGGATCCAAGAAACAGAATCCAACATAGAATGGGGGCAGGGGAATTCCCAGGATGTTGGTTTAATGCAATTTCAGGCCCAGTAGCAGCTTAGTGCAACTTTGAGGGGAAGCAGTGTAGATTGGAAGGTTGGAGGACTTGAGGGCCAATGTATCCAAGATAGACATGGAATTGGTAAACTAGTTGTGGTCATATGGAAAAATGTATCAAGAGTTTTTCAGAGCTGTTGGAGAGTGTGGGAAAACTTGAGATGTTGAAAGAAAACTAAGCAAACTATTGGGCGCAAAAGTGCAATATTTTTGGGGTGCCTGGGTGGCTCAGTCATTAAGCGTCTGCCTTCGGCTCAGGTCATGATCCTAGGGTTCCGGGATGGAGTCCCATGTCAGGTTCCCTGCTTGGTGGGGAGCCTGCTCCTCCCTCTCCCGTTTACGCAGCTTGTGTTCCCTCTCTCACTGTCTCTCTCTGTCAAATAAATAAATAAAATCTTTAAAAAAAAAGTGCAATATTTTTGTAGCCCTAGTAATAAAAATAATAAACTGATTCGATAACAAAAAGAGAATTGTGATAGGTTGAGAATCAGTAAACTGATAGTTTCATATAGATAATAGATAGCTGGAAAGGCAATTGATAATTTCAACCGATGAACAAGTCTCAGTCTCCTATATGATTTAGTAATATAGAAGTAAAGTCCAGTAGAAACAGCTAAAAGAACTGAAGATTCCTCTCCAGAGTGGGATGGGGGCAGGAGGGAGGGGAGGAGAAGGCAAGGAGCTATTTTTTTATTATTATTATTACTGTAAAGCTTTAGCACTCTTTGACCTTTAAAAAAACTATTTGCATGCAGTAATTGGACTCATGATAAAGATTATTTAAAATTTATATAAAGAGAAGTCAAATGATGCACATTGACTTCCGTGCCACATTGAATCCTTAGGCAGAATTCCATTGCTAAATGTAGATGTAAAGAATCTGAAAACTCCAATTACAGCTGCCGTCTGGCTCTTGTCACTGCTGTGGCAGCCGTCCCTCCTGAAGAATGAGACCGCCGGAGGAAGTGGCCATCACAGGACCAGAGTGACAAGAGTGCAGAATTTCCTTTACTAGGGGTGTCTGATGTTCTCTCTAGGAAGGTTTAAATGTGGTTCTGCTTGTTGACAATTGTAAAATCACTTCTTAGAACCTTTCCAATTTAATATATGTGTAAATCTCTAAAATTCCTAGAAACAAATAGAAGATCCTTGGAGAGTGAAGATGTCATTTCTTCCCCGCTAAATCATAAAAACTCCAAGTAAAATCAGTCCTTATTAGCATGTATTAAAATATTAGTATGCCTGGGGCCCCTGTGTGGCTCAGTCAGTTAAGTGTCCGACTCTTGATCTCAGGTCAGGTCAGTCATGATCTCAGGGTCTTAAGATCAAGCTCCACGTTGGGCTCCATGCTGTGTATGGAGCCTGCTTAAGATTCTCTCTCCCTCTCCCCACCAAAATAAAATTTAAAAAAATAAAATAAAATATTAGTATGACTTAGTTCATATTCTGATGCTTTCTTTACAGGTACATATTTTATTTTTTTTTTGAAGATTATATTTATTTATTTGAGAGAGAGACAGAGTGAGAAAGAGCATAAGTGGGGTGAGGGGCAGAGAGAGGAGCAGACTCCGCTGAGCAGGGAGCCCGATGAGGGGCTCGATCCTGGGACTCTGGGATCATGACCTGAGCCGAAGGCAGAAGCTTAACGACTGAGCCACCCAGGCACCCCTACAGGTTCATATTTTAAATAAATACACAATTTTTAAATTATATAACTGATATCTGTTTATGGTTAAGAAATAAAACTTCAAACAGTTGAGAAGCATGTATACTTAATGTAAAATTTGTCCTTCATTCCTATTTTTGTCTCCCTTCTCTGACTTCTGCTCTATAGGAGTGGATTTCAATAGCTTGGTAAATCACTTTGCATGCCACTACTTTTTGAGATTTCAAGAAGGATGGAGATGAGAAAGCAATTCAAGAAATTGAGCGCTATATATGATGAGAGAGTGAATATATACAGGGATTGGCTAGACTATCTATGAACATAGGTCTCTGACCCACAACCTCTGCAGCAAGCGGTCCAGAGAGCCTAACGACAATCTCTGCTGCAACTGGTCTAGAATGATCAGAACTCGCTCAGTGACTGCCCGCTTCCCTATTTCCTGCTCTTGCCTTTATCTCAGGACTAACCAGAGACAACCAAATATCCTCCCCAAATCTGTATAAAATGTCCTGCTTTTAGGTGTCCTGCTTTCAGCTTTCCCATGTCCATCACCTCCCATTAAAGCATAGCCGAAGTGTTCCCCTTTTTTTGCTATAAAGTCTTTCCACTCCTCTGCCCACCTTTGAGTCCTTGCCACACACAGGTGATAGTAGCTGACTCCCAAGTTAGAGCAAGTTCTGAATACCTAGCCACCGTTCTCATTTAGGTGGCCATCATTTATTTCCGCAATGACAAGCAGAAGTTCCCCAAAAGGAGCAAAAATGATATCAGAATCACTGTTTAGTCTGCTACTTCAATAGAACCTTCATTCATTGGGTTCAACTAATATGTATCATGCATGTATGAACCAGGCGCTAAAGTAAATTGTATTTCACTAGGACAAATTTGTCTAAGAAGGACACTACGTAGCTGAAGCCTTGGGAGCTGGAAATTCAAATTTTCAGTCACTGTTTATGGTCGAAGCAGGCAAACTATTTACTTCAAACTTCTCAAAGTACTTTCATTAAATATGAATGAAGAGAAGGCCTCAGCAATTAATACAATGGCAGAAAAGAATTACTAACAATAATGTGTTTCATGCTAGTCTTATTTTAAAAAAATCTCTTGGTACCTCTGAAGGTTGGTAACACTATTGGGGGTTATTGTTAGAGTTGTTTTTAAAATTACATAAGTAATTACTTGTCTAAGGATGATTGTCCCCCCGCCACCCACCAAAAAATTATGTTCAGTTTACTAATGCAGACCACAAAGTTTTTCATTAATAAAGTTGGCAAACAAAAGCATCTGAAAACATCCAGGGAGTGATATTCTAGTAAGTTTTACTGAAGATGACATTTTCATTAGCACTGCTAATGAACTATGCTTATTCCTTTGTGGAGCTGTGATTTATTAAAAGAATTAAAAGTTTGGAAAAACGCCCAAAAGAATTACACTCATTCATTTTGAATATGACTACAGTATTTGCAATAGAAAAATTAGTGAGTATTCCCTAAAGTCATGGTGGCTTTTAAACACTGCATAATTCTGGGTATTGCCATCAGCAAAGCATTGCACCATTGCTCATTAAAAGGATAATGTCATTATAATAGCTTTACTCTGAGGCATAAACCAGTTAGATGAAGCACCAGAAAAAAGAAAGGCAAAAGTTTGGTGAATCATTCTTGTTCTACAGTTTGGTGACTCTACATTAAAGCCAGAGAGAAAAGCAGCTTGTGGCTTAATTTGAAGGATCTTCCAAGGAAATGCTGCAAGAGTACACAATTCTTATAATTGGTCTCTAGGTTTCATTATCTCTGTTCATGAAGTTGCCTGTTCACACTTAACTTTGCAAGTTAACTGTGAACAAATCAAGAGAGCATAAAAACAAACATAGCACAGCATTTAGAAAGATCTCCTTCTACCAGTGCATTTGATTCCCTTTTTTTCACGGTGACCTTATACTGGAAACTTGGGTGTGACTAGTGCTGTTCTAGCCCAAAGTGCCAGGAAGTTCAGCTCAGATCAAGGGCAAGTTCAGGCCAGGTCGACTCTGAGGTTAGCCTATTCACTTGTCCTGTTTCAGGCTGGGATCGCATGAGGAACACAGGTTACTGGGGATCAGTAGAGCAGTTCTCCAAAGCCTAACTACTTGGCTGGTCAGCAAAATTGCCCTGTGGGGTGGATTTGGGCTCTGAGCACAGAATCTCATTGAGCACCTTATAAATCTGGTCATGGTGAGAGGGCTGTGCAGAAGTGTGCAAGGGAGACTCCTATTCAGAGAAAGTTCTTACCCTAGAATCCTCCATACTTAAGGAGCAGGCTGCTTTAAAATTCTTAACTCCAGTCTTCTTAAAGGTAAAATGTTGCTTTCTAGAGAAGTGGTTAGGTCAGGGATTTATATTATAGGATAACAGACTTACACAGTCCAGAGCTAGTGCTAGGAGCAGGGGAACTGCATGAGTCCTTCTGCCCCAGGGAAAACCCTTGTGTCCAAGGGGCTCAGTACAGGATGCTCTTGGAATGGTGCCAATGGATAGTACCCTTGGTGGTTCTAGAAGGAGGCTGGGTCTCTGGAGGCTCTGGAGGGTGGTCAATGTACCAAGCTCAGTTGTCAGTGTAAATGTTGCTCACCTTCAAGTAGAAAATGTGAAAGTGTTAGCAACAAGAGAGCCATAATTCTTTGATCGGGTCAATTTCGTCCAAGCAATACTTAACACCACCTATTATGTTTTGGGCACTATGACCACAAAGGTGAATATAACCCAGTTCTTGCCCTCAAGGAGCTATGGTTAAATGAAGGAAGTCAGTACAGGGAACTTAAGTATAATGTGATACATGACAAGAAAGCAAACCCGGGCTGAGCTTTGAAGGATAACTTAGCCAAAGGAAGAAAGGTGGAACACGTTTCCTGTCTGGAAAGAGGAGGATGAAAAGCAGCAATGACGCCTTGGGAAATCAGGGGCAAGCTAGGCACAGTGAGGGTCCTTTCTATTATTACAGGCTTAGAATTCTAGATTTCTGTGTTTTCTGAGAAGAGCAGTCTGAGTCTCTCCAGGCACATGTAATAGCATGATGACCTTCATGATCAGAAGCTGTGGTGAGCATCCCACTAAAGTCCCTACTGAAGCAGGTACTATGCTCTCATGCACACAGGGTGGGGTTTAGGCTTCAGTCTCCCTCCCTCCTTCCTTCCTTCCCCAGAAGCTTCTCATGCCTTTTTTTTTTTCAAGATTTTATTTATTTTTTGACACACAGAGAGAAAGAGAGAGTGAGAGAGGGAACACAAGCAGGGGGAGTGGGAGAGGGAGAAGCAGGCTTCCCAAGGAGCAGGGAGTCCAATTCAGGGCTGGATCCCAGGACCCTGGGATCATGACCCGAGCCAAAGGCAGACGCTTAATGACTGAGCCACACCTTCTCAGCCTTTTGGCATTACTTTGTCAATCTTGTTCCCCTCCCTTTCCTTCGCTTCCCCCAAAATGACCTCCTTTTTTAAGGCAAGGAATTCTGAACTGAAGGTAGGTCTCTAACATGGCCTTATTGGTGAGAGACCTTGGAGTTCCCAGCATACTTTGTTCCTAGGGTACTTAAGCACTTTTTTTTTTTCCAGGTAGACTCCATACCAAGTGTGGAGCACAGTGTGGGGCCCAAACTCACGACCATGAGATCAAGACCTAAGCTGAGATCAAGAGTCAGACACTTGGCTGACTGAGCAACCCAGGTGCCCCTTAAGCACCTTGATGTCAGGCTATATGGGGAGTGATCCCATCAAGCAGGTGTTAGTTCTAGAAAGACTGCCTAATTGAGCACAAGAATGAGAGGGATGGATCGCCTAGGGAGGAAGGGAGGGAGCGGGGGAAGATGGGGGCACTGAGGGCTGGGATCTTCTTGGGTTAGGAGCTGCTCTCTGTCATCCCCAACTTCTGCAGATTCATGCTGACCTGCTAGGAGATTATTAGCTTTTGACTCAAAAGAATCGATTGACACAGTTGCCAAAGTATTCTTGAAAAATTTGCCATCTGATAGAATGAACCTTAGAATTACTTTTTCTTTACTAACATTTTCTTCCAGTTTATGTGCTCAGGGAAGAAACGAAACAAAAAAGCACTAGGAAAATAAACAAAAATTAAACAAAATCACACAACCAAAAGATAACTACCAGCATTGTTGTAGATATTTCCAGTATCTGTCATGCATATATTTTTTTCTTACAAAAATAATATCATACATGTTATTTTGTAGCCTCCTGTTTTTAAAGGGAACTTACACTTTTTTTTCAGCTTCAAAGGGCTTAATAAGTGACGATAACAGGAAATTAAGGATCTGTATGAGTGATATTTATTCCTTGGAAAATGTGTGCTACAATTTAATTAATGGGTTAAACATTAAACATTGCCGTATTGGTGTTTCATATAGATGTTTACCCATTTAAGATGATTATTAAACACAAATCCTATATCTACACAAATATACACCCAGTAACCCGGGAATCAGGAGATTGGAGTGATCCTGTCGGTATTGTGCCCTCGACTTGATAAACAACCTTAAGCAAATCAATTCAATATTGCTTTTCTAGATGAAGTCAAAATTTTTAAACATGGTGTATGAGGTCCTGTGTTGTCTGGTCTCTGCGGCCATATTAGAATCACATGCAGTTCCCAGAATGTACTATGCTCTCCTGTGCTTGCATATTTTTTAAACATTTTTTTGAAACCTGGAACACTCCTTCCCATATGCCTCATTAACTCCTCTTTGCTTTAAAAAATTTTTTAATTATAGTGAAATACACGTAACACAAAATGTACCATCTTCACCATTTTTAAGTGTATAGTTCATTAGTGTTGGGTACATTCACATTTTGCACAACCAATCTCAAGAACTCTTTCCATCCTGCAGAACTGAAGCTCCTTACCCATTGAACAACTCTCCATTCCTTCTTCCCCCCAGCCCCCGACAACCACCATTCTACTCTCTGTCTCGAAGAATTTGATCACTCTGGATGCCTCTTGTAAGGTGAATCATTCAGTATTTATCTTTTTGTGACTGGCTTTTTTCATTTAGCATAATGTTCTCAAGGGTTATTCATATTGTAGCCTGTGTCAGGATTTCTTTCCTTTTGAAGACCGAATAATATTCCATTGTATGTATATACTACATTTTCTTTATCCATCCACCTGCTGATGAACACTTGTGATGCTTCCACCTTTCGGCTATTGTGAGTGCTACTGCTATGAAGATGGTTGTACAAATACCTCTTCAATATCCTGCTTTCATTTTGGGGGGTTATACAACCCGATGTGGAATTATTGGATCACATGATAATTCTATTTTTGTCGCCTCCTTTTAAAACTTTGCTTTCTTATACTTCTTTTCCCCAGATTAATAGTAAGCTACTCGCTTACAGAATGACTTTTATTATTCATATTTTATCAAATAACTCTACTTAATTGGTTGCTTCCAATTTTCCATTATTAAAAACAATGCTAGATGAGTAACTGTTCATTAGATGAATTCTTAGAAGTGGAATTACTGGGTTAAGGGGTAGACATTTTTCAGGCTATGATGCACAGTGTTACAGTGCACACATAAGCTTCTAAAGGCTCCTTTGTATGACTTGTCCGCCTCTGTTTCCAGTACTCTTTATCAGCAGGGCAGGGTGCAACAGCAGATCCTGTGGTCTCTTTAAACTTTGCCCCCAAAGAAAATATATCATTATACCAAAATTCTTTTTCAGAAGTAAAACCATTATGTAAGTCATCAGTCATAAGAAACAAAATGAATGCTCATAAGAAACAAAATGAATGCTCATTGATATCATTTAATATTCAAAATGCAGCTGCCTACATTTTCAATTAAGTGATATCAATTCCATTTTTAAATGGTCCTCCCTAAGTAAACATGAAAAGACCCCTCAAGTTTGTATATTACTTTTCAGTTTACAAACCACTTCCACTTGTGTTTTCTTATATATTCCTTGCCATTAGTTATTATTTTTCCCTGGTCGATACATGAAGAAAGTGAGGCCCAGAGAAGTGACTTGCCTGAAGTCACAGAGCTGATAATCAGTGTCTTCTGGTTCCACGTTCATTGCTTTTCAAATTACAGATGATTCATTTACCAGTCCTTGAGATCTAATCATAATGAGTAAAGTGTAGTATAGATGTTTCTAAGACTTCTTTTTCAAGCTAGAAAGAGGTGGTAATGGTTTGGAAAAAGTGGCTGAAAGCTGTGATTTAATAGGAAGCCATTTTGTGACTGATACATAGTACAGAAATACAAACAGTATTTCCCTTTGCCCCTGGAATCCTGTGATAACCTTCACTGAGCTGCTAGAGTTGTGATGTCAAGAACGGTGGACTCTGGGGTCAGCTTGTTGGATTCAAACGTTGGCTTTAGAGAACAAATTACATGATCTGAACAAATTAACCTTTCTGTGCTACTGTTGCTTCACCCATATAATGAATAATAATAGCTCCCACCTCCCTGGGTTATTGTGAAAATTAGATGAGATCATGTGAGTGCCCGGCACATGCTAACTGCCTGCTACATAACACCTCTTATTGCTAAGTGCTGAGGACTAGATAATACTGTTCCTCTGTTTTATCCTGAGGAGGAGGGGACATGGAAGAGGCTGGTGCAGGACAAGTTCAGAGTGAAAATAGCCTTCTCTCCTGCTGGCTGTTTAAAAAAGATAATTAAAAGGCTTCTCTAGTAGACTATAACTGGCTTTCAGAAGCTTGATTACGATATGGTCTAGTGTAGTTTACTTTGTGTTTACTCTATCTTGTGGTTTGTTGAGCTTCTTGAATCTGTGGGTTTATAGTTTTCGTCAAATTTGAAATATACTTGGCCGTTATTTCTTCAGTGGTTTTCTTCCTTCCCTTCTGGGACTCTAATTACAAGTATATGAAACAGCTTGATATTGTCTGACAGATCACTAAGACTTGGTTTGATTATTTTTTCCCAGTCTTTTTTTCTCTCTGTGCTTCAGCTTGGAAAGTTTGTATTACTATGTTTTTAAGTTCACTGACCCTTTATTTTGTCATGTCTGATCTGCTATCAATCATGTGAAATTAAAATCATTTCATTTCAGATATTGTATTTTTCAACTCCACAAAGTTCCATTCGGTTCTTTATTGTATCTTCCATTTCTCTCCTCATGACATTCATTTTCTATCAAATCTTTGGGCATATTTATATTCGTTATTTTAAGGTCCTTGTCTGCTAATTCTATCCTCTGTCATCTATGGGTCCATCTCTCTCTTTACTGTTTTTTCTCCTTGTTATAGGTTGTGTTCTCTGGCTTCTACACCTGTCAGGTATATGCCTGCTCAGGAATGGGCTGACTCCCTGGAATCTGAGGCAAAGAGAGAAGGAAGGAGGAGAAGAAGTAAGGAGGAACAACACAGGCTTCTGTCAAAGAAAGGTCAAGAACAACAAGATTCCGAGCAGAAGCAACAGCAAAAGCATCTTTCATCTGTATGGCACTTCAAGGTTCACAAAGCACCTTCACCTTCATTACCCTCCATAACTTACGGGACATCCTTTCCTGGAAACTGGGACAGATATTATTATCACCAGTTTACAAGTGAGAAAACTGAGCTCAGACATATTTAAGTGACTTGGCCAGACTCACATATGCCCAGAAGTCTAAGGGCCATTGTTAACATTCCTATTCACCTATGACGTCTTCCATTCAGGTGTTTAGAAAAAAAGCTTAGAATCTTTGCCTCAAGAAATTTTGAGGCACACACAAACCTGATAGACTCTCAGAGTTCTTGAAACTACCACCATTCATTTGTTAAATTATTTATGGAAGACTAAAGGATATTTGCTACCACCACCAATATCTCAGCTTCTCCCAGAGCATGAAAGACATGTGAAGTAGATTAGGAGGATTCTAGTGCTTTTTTCATAAACATGTTGGCATTTACTAGCAGGGAGTCCACGGATGTCTTACCATGATGCTGGGACATCTGCCTCACCTTTGGTCATTAATTAGCCTTGCATCATTGGTATATTGCAGCCCTCGTTTCCAACTCTGGACCATCTAGTCTAAAAATGGTTGAGTGATTTATACCTAGTGTAGTACAGATTGCACTAGGACTCTTTTTTTTTTCTCTCTTTTCAAGGAATTATACCAGCAAATTCGTATCTATATCAGTAGTTTTAAAACTTTTCATTTTTACCAGAAGAATACCTTTAAAAAAAAAAAAAAGAATCTTATGTGGAGCCCAACCACATAACACAGATAAAAATGGAACTGGTCTGGTCGAAAGGGGGGAGATGGGAGACGTGGAGCTGCCAGGATCCCAGCTACTTGGCAAGCCCCTTACCTCTCACATGGTAAACTTAAGGCCCTTCTCTTGAACCCTATAACTCCAAAGAACTGGGAGAAACTACTGGCCTGTATAATAAAATTAAAACATCAATTTATCCTTCCTTTTGTCCAAACAATATTTACTGAGTCCCCACTCTGTGTGAGATACTGTGTTAGATCTTCCGGGGGTTGGGGGACAGCGGTAACAGATAGAGGGGAGAATACGGAGATGGGACACACCTCAAGTAGTTCACAATTTAGGAGGACTAAGTCCACTAAGGACTATCTACAGTATAGGGTAGAAAGGAAATGCCACAACAGAGGTTCAGATCCAGGGCCTTTAGAAGCATTCTCCCGACATGAGGGCTCTAGCTCAAGTTCATAGAATACAACAGTAATACCATAACTACGGACGGGGCCTTGGTCCTGCTGAAGCATCCAAGAAAAATTTCAGTGCATGAAAGTTATCTCTGAGAGGAAAGATTATGGCCAGCTTCTAATTGTCATCATGCTTTGTAAAAAATAATTTTCAAGTTTCTACACATTATACATATTATTTTAGCATTCAGAGAAGAAAACCTTAAGAAAAGTAAAAGACCATCATGACAAATTGCAAGAAATGATTTATCTTTACTTTTTAAATGGCGCCATCTTTAATGTTAAAGAAAAACAGCAGGTGAAATACTATTTTAAACTTTCCACGTATTCTTTTATTTTGGGTAAGCTTGAAAAGAGTACCAGATAGGAAACGGGTCTGAAGTGGTAAGCACCTGTTTAGAGACTTCCCGGGCTCCTTTGCTGGGCTTTCTGGGTACTCCATCTCCAGCATCAGCCCTCACTTAACTTCCCAGCCATAGCAACGCCACCACCCCCACTGCACCCCACCCCTGGTTCCTGCTGCAGACTCTACACTCCAGGCACACAGGCTGATGCTCCCCGAGTGGGCTCTGTACGTGCTCCTTCCACACCGTCACTCATTGCTCCTTCTGCTGGAACACGCCTTCCTTCTCTCCACTTGATAAAATCTTACTCACGCTTCCAAGCCCGGCTCACCTGCCGCCTCCTCTGGGAAACTTTCGATATATCCCTGTACCGCTTACGACCTTCACTTTCAAGGTGAAGATAGATGGATGCTCTCTTCTCTATTGTCATTGGGGTTGTTTATTTCTCTGTTGTTGAATTTATCAGAGTCTGCTTTGCAATGTGTCAGTGTACATCCCTGTCGCTAGTATAGAACTAAGAGCTCTCTGAGGGCCTGGATGGTGCCCTTCTCATCATTTTCCCCACAGTCCCTGGCAGAGCTTCTGGCACCTGGTCTGTGCTTGATAAATATTGCAGAGAATGAGGAGAAAGAAGCCTGAGGAGCTGAGCCTGAATACAACAAGAAGAATTTTGAGACTAAAACAAAAAAGGGGACCAAGACAGCAGGTGGGGAAGGCAGAAAAAACCTTCACACAGGTGTCTCCTTCTCAAGGAAGGCATCTTGTTGAGCTCACTTGGTGCCAAGATCTGCTGCCACCTCATTCCCTCAGTTTCCACAATGCTACTTCTCTTTACCTCATAATGGGGTCAGAATTAGTTAGGGCTATGTTGCTTTAAAGTAACAGAAGCTTGGGGTGCCTGGATGGCTCAGTTGGTTGGGCGTCCAACTCTTTTTTTTTTTTAAGTTTTTATTTATTTATTTGACAGAGAGAGAGAAAGCAAGAGCGAGAGCACACAAGCAGGGGGAGCAGCAGAGGGAGAGGGAGAAGCAGGCTCTCCGCCTAGCAGGGAGCTTAATGTGGGGCTCGATCCCAGGACCCTAGGATCATGACCTGAGCCCAAGGCAGATGTTTAACTGACTGAGCCACCCAGGCGCCCCTGAGCATCCAACTCTTGATTTCGGCTCCTGTCATGATCTCATGGGTCATGGTATCTAGCACCACATTGAGCTCTGTGCTCAGTGGGGAGTCTGCTTGAGAGTTTCCTTCCCTCTCCCTTTCCCCCTCCCCAAACACTCCCTCATGTGCTCTCTCTCAAAATAAATTAAAAAATCTTAATAAAAAAATAAAGTAACAGAAGCCTAATCTGCCCATAAAAATATAAAATAAAAATAGCATGGGGAGAACTTTTATTGGAGGGATACTTGGGAAATTCTTAAAACTTAATAATAAGAAAACAAACACCCCAATTTAAAAAGGGCAAATATTTCATTAGACACTTCACCAAAGAAGATATGTAGATGACAAATAAGCACACGAAAAGATGCTCAACATCAACAATCATTAGGAAAATGGGAATTAAAACCGCAAAGAAATACTACTAGGATGTCTACAGTTAAAAAGACTGACTAAACCAAGTGTTGGTAAAGATGTAGAACAATCAGAACTCTCATATACTTCCAGGGGAAAGTAAAAATGATACAATGACTGTGGGGAAAATGGCTTGGCAGTTTCTTAAAAAATTAAATACATGTCTACCACACAGCCTACCCATTCTATTCCTAGGCATTTACCCTGGAGAGTGAAAGCGTGTCCGCACACAGACTTTGCATGTCAGTGCTCATAACAGCCTTACTTGCAATAGCCTCAAACTACAAACCACCCAAATGGTAATCAGCAGAAGAATGGATAAATAAATTGAAGTATATCCATAGAGTGGATTACTACTTGGCAATAAAAAGGAATTAATTATTGCTATAGGCAACAACATGGATGAATATCAAAATAATTTATGTTAAATGAGAGAAGTCAGACACCCCCCATCCCCTCAAAGAACATGATCTCATTTATATAAAATTCTAGAAAATGCGAACTAATCACCATGACAGAAAGCAGATCAGTGGTTGCCTTGGGATGGTTGGCAGGGGAAGGAGGCAAGTAGGGGCAGGAGGAAGGGATTGTGAAGAGCCATGAGAAAGCTTTTGGTGGGTAAAGTTTATCTTTATTGTGGTGATGGTTTGGGGGTATATACTTTTGTCAAAACATAAAATTGTAGACTTTCAATCTTGCAGTTTATTATATGTCAATGATACCTTGATAAAGCTGTTTTTAAAAAGCTAACAAACAGACCGTTTCTCTTAAAACTAAATATGCACTTACCATACCGAAAAATTGCACTCTTGGGCATTTCTCCCAGAAAAATGAAAACTGATGTTTACACAAAAATCTCTACATGAGCGTTCATAGCAGCTTTATTCATCTTAGCAAAAAACTGGAAACAACACAAATGTCCTTAAAGGATGAGCGGCTAAACAAACTCTGGTGCATTCATCCTATGGCAAACTACTCAGCAATAAAAAAGAATGAATTATTCATATATGCAACAACTTGGAAGGATCTTAAGGGTATTATGCTTAGTGATAAAAGGCAATCTAAAAAGGTTAAATACCATATGATTCCATTTAAAATCATCCTCAAGTGACAAAACTGTAGAGATGGAGAGCAGATTAGTGGTTGCCAGGGGCCAGGGGTGGTTTAGGGAAGTGTGACTCTGAAGAGGAAGCCCAAGGGAGTTCCTTTGTGGTGATGAACAGTTCTGTATCCTGATTGTTGCAGTGGCTACACCATGCGGGGTCAAATTGCATAGAACTATACACACCCACACACCCACACACCCACCCACCCACGCGCACACGCGCACACACACACACACACAAATGACCGTGTGTAAAAACTGATGCCAACTGAATGAGGTCTGTAGTCTACTTAGCAGTATTACACCAATATCAATTTCCCAGTTTTGATATAGTACTGCAGTCCTGTAAGATGTCCTCACTGGGAGAAGCTGGGTTCAAGGGAACCTATGAGCTATTTTTGGAATTTTCTGTGATCTATAATGATTTCAAAATAAAAAGCTTAGAAACATGCATACTGGAGATTTAAGAAAACAAACAACAACAATAAAAACCTCTTCTGGAGACTTCAGGTTGGGCTGGTGAAGTTAAAGCTTCCTAAGGCACATTTCTCCCTGAAAGTTCTTCCTAACACCTTTAATTAATTAGCCAGTATGAGACAACAAATTCATATTCCCACCCATATTAAACAAAGGCAAAACCCAGAAATGTTGAGCAAGTCTATGAACATGTAGTCTTGACTGGTCTTATTTCTTCAAGGCAGAAGGCACCAGAATGGGAGTTTACAGAGGTCAGGGACACTGTCTTTCCAATTCTATCACCTAGGATAAGGCCTGGTTCATAGAAGGAGCCCAGTAAAAGCCTTCGGAAGGAAACCCGATGGGGAGGGAGGGAAACAGAAGGGTAAAGAAAGGGAAGAAACCTCTGCTTGACTTGGGACAGTGTCTTCTCTTTAGTGTCAGTGTAAAAAGGCTGGTGTTTCCTTTTAGTTAATGACAGATCTGGGTACAGGACCAGTTCCATGTAATGGAGGGAGTGAGGGCAAGGAAGGAGAAAGTCCACTGTGTAAACCTCTGCATCCTTAGACAATGAGAATCCTAACTCCTGCTGGACTTCCCTTTTGCTGGGGGCAAGGGTGCCCTGCTGAGGCTGCCTGTGTAGAGACTAGAGCCAGGCTGGGAATGGGAGGGGCTGAGAGGGTCACGGAAGCCATCTACAGTGGAAGATTTTAAGGATGTATATGAGCTGAGGTCTTGACAAAGAACCCACATTCAGCCAAAGATGAACAGATTCCAAACCCAGTTCAGAAGTCCAGTGTGGAACCCAAGGGGAACCTAGAACCAGAAGTCAGAAGGGGACAGGACTGGCATGATCAAAGACAAACGTGGAGCATCTAAGTAGTTGGGGAGGCTTGCCCCCCGCTGTTCATGTGCCCACCTGATGGCTGACTTACTAACACAATCAGAGCTGACTACTTCATATTTTGTAAAAAAGTTACAAGAATATGAAACTTTTGAGACTATCTTGGACTCCTCAAAGTGTTAGTAAAATAGTTAAATATTTATTCAGATTCTTAGGCCTTCTTTACTCAACACCATTTTGAAAATTATGTAATTCGGCTTTAGTAGGTTGACTGGGTTCAATGTGAGTAACATAACCAAACTGCCATCTTGTTCTGGTTCATACCTCCTTCTCCCCTAGGACTCCAAGCCTTTGTGTTTTAAATAGTGTGAGCCTGGGGTGCCTGGGTGGCACAGTCAGTTGAGTGGCTGGCTTTTTATTTTGGCTCAGGTCATGATCCTGGGGTCCTGGGATCAAGCCCCACATTGAGCTCCCCGGGGAGTTGGCTTGGGGATTCTCTCTCCCTCTTCCTCTGCCCCTCCCCCCACTCACACTTGTACTCTCTCTCTCAAATAAATAAAATAAATCTTTTTAAAAAAATTAGTGTCAGCCTGTTCCCACCTCATTGTTTAGTAATATGGCCTCCCCCATGCTTATGTGACTTAAAGTTACACATTTTTTCTTAAAGTCCTTTACACCTTGGCATAGCTACTCAAGTTTACAAGCTTCAAAATTTAGATTTTAGCAGAAATATGGGTATCTGGTTTTTCTAAGAAATACATCAAACATAAAACTGTGAGGCTATGTTTTCCATCATGATAGCCCTTGTCTTATCTTATCCATCTTAACCTTTCACATCATTTCCTAAAGCCATTTCATCTTCCTTCTAAAATGCCAACCTAAAAATAAGTAATCACACTGAAAAGGATCCAGATGGAAACAGAAAAACATGGACACACTCATTTGGTACATGAAACATTTTCTATATTTGTCAGTAGACTGAAGTTTGCTTCTCATCTTCATTTCTGCCTCATCACAGAGGAGTATTAGAGATTAACAGGAATGTTTTGACCCACTGGAACAAAATTCTCTCTACATGGTTTTTGACTTCAGGTGGTAATAGCTGATTTTGGCATTTAATGATGTGGAAATAGACATGACTGATTTATACTTTTTATTCAATCAAACTAAGACTTCAGATTATTGTATGCATTCTTAAGAAGCATACTTTTGTTTGTTCATTTCAGTCAGTTGGGGAAAGAAGGCTGCATCAACCTCAGAACTTGGCAAATCCCCTCATTTTTCTTGGTGTAAGTGTATGGAAGACTTTCTAAGGCAGCTTCCTAAACGTTGATAAGCAGGACTTTAGACTCATGAAAACCAGATGAATGCTCTAGAGTACATGTAAAGTCAGAAATGCAAAATACCAGACTAATCAGAATCCCTAATGAGCCATTATTTTAAAAATTCTCATTTTTATTAACTTTTTAGAAGAAAGGAGAGCATTACTCTCTCTCTCTCTCTCTCTCTCTCTCTCTCTCTCTCATATTGGGGGGCAGGGAGGACTTAGTGAGTAATTTTTTTCCCAAAGCAATCATCTGGTGTTGGTACACATTTACCTAAAATATCTATATCTTCCTATTTACAGTCTTGTTCAATGGCAACTGGCATTCAGAATGAGAAATGTGAGACCCCACAAGATACTGAATCACTAAAGAAAAAAAATAATCATACTTATTATCAAAACAAGATACCTTTCTACACCATATTAGAACAAATATCAGAATAAAACACTGAAACCAAAGTGTTTACTGGATAACTATCCTTTAGTCAGGACAGGTCTCATTCCCTAGGCAGTGTGACAAATCTTTGTTATGAGTGTATTAAAGGGTTATAAATTTTAGGACTAAGTTAACAGTTTAAGCCATGGAGAGCCACAAATTATTCCCACACAAACTGAAAAAAACATCAGCCCCTAAATTCTGTGGCTTTGGAAATGGCCCAAGTGTGAGACTTAGACCTGCTATCAGTAGGTTTAATTCTACATGAATTATTGGCCACAAATGATTATCTCCTAGGCTCCAAAGATGTTCCTAAATTTCAAAGTACAGGTGCTGCAAAGGTAATCCAATGGTTGGTAGGAATGTCATCCTGAAAAAGATGTTGAGCCTCAATAACAAGAGAGCACACCTTCAAATACTTTGAAGGTAACAAAAGTAGAGCCACTTGGTCCTCCATATTTACACGTCCAAATTCCACCATGGAGTCCTGCCCGGACATAGCTCTGATCCCAAGGCTGGATGCGGCATCTCCCTCTCTCAAACTCTCTGAACCATGAAAGTGCTGGCTTGGGACTCCAGGATAGCTGTCCATTCCCTGGTCAGGGAATTGCTCTTTGCCTTATGACACGTACCATATTCTATTCTGCAATGAGGAAACTTCTCTACAGGCTTCATCTTCCCTACTATATTGTAAACTTTGGGAGTGCAAGGACAGTGTCTGTGTTATCATCTTTGAAATAACACAAGTGAGGGGCGCCTGGGTGACTCAGTCATTAAATGTCTGCCTTCGGCTCAGGTCATGATCCCAGGGTCCTGGGATCGAGCCCCGCATCGGGCTCCCTGCTCGGCGGGAAGCCGGCTTCTCCCTCTCCCACTACCCCTGCTTGTGTTCCCTCTCTTGCTGTGTCTCTCTCTGTCAAATAAATAAATAAAATCTTTAAAAAAAGAAATAACACAAGTGAGAAAACTCAGTGTAAGTTACGAAACGCTTTCACGGGTCTAAATTTCTATTCTTTCAAAATTCTTTGTCGTTACTAGTGCCTTACACATTGTAGGTGCCCAGTGAAGATTTGTTGACTGACAGAATAAATGAATGAGCGCCTTAAATGATTTCCTCTTATCACCAGAATTCCACGTGGTATCTAGTAGAGAGAGGCCCAGCAAACAGAAGGTCAGCTCTCTAAAGGGCATTCGTTGGAATGAAGCCTGGCAGGCTGACCTGCCATCTTCAGTTTACTGCTCATCAAAGACCAGTGCCGTCACTGATTCTTCCATTTCACACTATAGGATTTGGTTGCACCCGGTGGCGTCCTGGCAAGCTGTCCAGGCAAGTGTCCTCAGGGAAATGTGGATGTCTGACCCCATGCTTAAAAGGTATTTCAGGACTGGTGAGTGCAGACGTTGCCAAAAACTACCCCCGCCATTTGGATGTGCAAATAGCCAGCATTAACACAACTCTCCTCCCCCAGGAAGCAAGGGGAACTAAAAACAACTAAATGCAAGTGAGCATCTAATTAAAAGAAACCAAACTGGGCATTTTGCTCTGTTGCTCTCTCTATGCCAAATGCACAGGACTACCTACATAGAGAAAAGTGTTCTGCTTTCAAAATGCTGCAAAATTTTGCAATGCTTTCTAAGCTGTTTTGTCATGTGTGATCTGTCCCAGAACAGAGATGTTACCTTTAGGGGAAAAAGCACAACCTGTTTTAGGAGCATATGTGGAAAAAACTCTAAATAAATCACTTTCTCTTTATGGAGCACTTTCTCCTGTTTTAAAATTTATAAAGGAAAAAATTAAGGAGGAAAAACAATGAGATTTCAGAGCGATCATTTTCTGTATTGAACTGATAATCCAGAGGTCTACTGGTCACCCGTTCACAGCCAGTCCTTCATTCTTAGCCAATCACAGGTGAAGTCAGAAGCCCTCAGATTCTACGACACATTCCCAATGTTTCACTTAGAACATTTCCCAACTGCTGTATTTTTTTCCACAGAGTCTCACTATTTCACTATAAATAACTAAAAGAACAGGCCCCTTGTTCTCAGGCAAAAAAACACAGAAGCTTCATTTGTTTATTATTTTTAGCCACTATGCGTTTTGTGTGCTTTATAGCTTCTTGAGTGTTTGTTTAATTGTGAATATATTGGCATGTGATTTGAGGTCAGCTGTTTGTTCCTTGGATGGTACAGTCAGTCGATCCATAATACTGACAAGGAGCAATCTCATTAAAGTTCAAGCTTCAAATTTTAGGCTGTCAACATATAATCATCCTCTCTTCAAATCCTCTATGTCTCTCATGAAAAAAATTCTCAAACTATTTAATTGTCCTCGAATATAGTTTCTAAAGCAACTTTTGTCTTCTTCATTGCTATAAAAAATGCAGACTCGCAAACAGAAAAAAAAAATTACCTCCAATTCTCCCATCCAAAAGTAATCCCGGTTAAGATTTTGGTGTCCAGTCTTCCCAGCTGGTTGAAAGAATTCTTTGAACAACCACCGAAACAAACTCAAAGTGAGCTTCATCAGGGCTTTACTCGTGGTCATGTTCTTCAAAATCTTTGTTTAAAAGCCAAAACCACATAAAGTAAGATTTTTCTTTCATTTAATGTTTTCAGTTTGCCACCAGCATACAGCTCAGGTGGGCCATCAGTCTCTGGGAAAATGGGCATTTTTTAAGAAAAACATGGATTTCTGCTGTTCCACATCTCTTTACAAGAATGCCTGAACTGATTACATTTCACCCATTTCCTGCTCCTCCCAGGTGCACCCCCACCCTACTCTGACACTTCTTAAATACCTACTCTGGGATCCCTTCATCTGGTTCTTTTGCTTCCAATTTTACCTCTGAGGGTAGGATCAACAGTGTGAGATTGGAAGTAAATACAACATGATATTAATGGTGTGTCAACTCATGGCAATTGGAACACAGGTGTTGGTTGTATTAGTTTCTGTATCCTTACAGATTTTTTTAAAGTTCTAAATATTAGCAAGTCTAAACAAAACAAAGAGCATGCTCCTTGTGTTCAAGGAACTCAGGATCTGACATAATATGCAAACCGTAACAGGACATTCAAGACTTACAAACAGATCATTGCCCTAGAGAGCTTTCTAACAAAAGTTAGTACAAGTGCTAGACTCTAGCAGCTAGGGGAACATGGAGTGGGGATCACTACTTCCCTCCCCAACCATGTCTTCTTAGAGAATGTAGGAAGGCTTCTGCCAAGAGACAAAGATTGACTTGAGGTTGGGAGGATGAGTAGTTTTCTGTGGTTTCAAGTGTAAGTAAGTGCACTGCAGAAAAAGCCATGGCATATGTGAAATCAGCCTCTGAGACCATGCGTGTGCTTGGGGAGGGGAGTGTGTTTTCAATATAGCTGGGGTTGTTCTGTGTCAGCGGATAAACTCGGAGAAGTGGGGATTCACCAGGGGGTGAAGAGGCCAATGTGACAAGCTATCCAATGGTTGACATGAAACCAATAAGGCAACGAAGGGCATAATGCAACTTTTGTGTTGGCAATGTCCTCCAGGGGACAGTGTGGAAGATAAATGGGAGGGAGGAGGAAGGGCAGCAGAGAGACCAATTAGGAGGTTACTGTGGTGGTCTAGGTGAGCAATGATGATGGTTTATGATAGGGCAATGGCAGAGAGGGAGTAGGGGACAGTTGGGGAATCTTTAGAAGATAGACTCCAGGGGCGCCTGGGTGGCTCAGTCGGTTAAGTGGCTGCCTTCGACTCAGGTCACGATCCCAGGGTCCTGATATCGAGCCCCGTATCAGGCTCCTTGCTCAGAGGAGAGCCTGCTTCTCCCTCTCCCTCTGCCTGCCGCTCCCCCTGCTTGTGCTATCTCTCTCTGTGTGTCAAATAAATAAAATCTTAAAAAAAAAAAAGAAGATAGACTCCATCATGCATGGAGACAGATGTGGTGGAAGGGAGAGGGCAGACTCGAGAGGGATTGCTGGGTTTCTGGCTTGGCAGTGGGTTGGATGATGTTATAAATGCACTGAGATAGGAGCAGAAATAGAGAAGAACAGATGAGTAAAATTTGCAACATGTTGAGTTTGCAACATCTTGGAGTTGCCCAAGAGACCACAGGGTATAGAGATTTGGAGTGAGTACAGCAAGTGTGCTGTCTAGACTGGAAGCAGACTCATCGCTACAACACCACCACACCTGAGGCCATGACTGTGTGGAAGGGATGCTGGGAAGAGTGAGAGGGAGAGAAGAGAGGTGGCAGATCAACATTTAAGAGGTTGGGGGGTGGTCCAGGGAGAAAGAAGAAGATCAGGACAGAGTGATGTCAGTGTCGCATTTGCTAAAGGAGGAGATCACTTCAACAAGGAAGAGGTGCCAGGTAAGAGCTGGCAGACAAGTCATATAAGACATGGTGTTGCCTGATACAATACAGAGTGCCCAGTTAAATTTGAATTTCAGATAGAAATGAATTTTTTTTAGTATAAGTACGTCCCCTATTTTTATTTGCTAAATATGGCAATCCTAGCAAGATAAAGACTAAAAGTGCATATAAATGTGGTAGTTAAAGCAGGTAGTTAAAGCAGGGAGCAGAAGCAGGAGGGGGATTGAGAGATAATGCATGTGAACCATTCTTTCTAGAAATTGGGCTGTGAAGCAATAGAGTAGGGGGCAGAGTGAAGACGGAGAGGGTTTTCTTAAAGTGGGCAGGCACTATATGTCTGATGCCCCTCTCTCCACCAGCCGGACACCATGTGAGGTTCAAGACCATGTCTTATTTGTCTTTGCAATGAAAGTGCTCACCTGCCCAGACCCTTTCTCTTGTGCATCAGAAACTCAACAAATGGCTGCTAAGTTAAATCCTGAGACTGGGTTTCTCCAAGCCTGTAGTAAAGAACTGAGATAATCAAGAGATGCATCACTTTTGCCTCTATCTGAAAATTATGACCCCCAAATACTTTGGGCACATATAGTTCATATTTATCAGAACAATCTGGGAAATTTTCTCCGTTCTGCATTTCTACTTACCAGTGAAGGCACATCTGAGAGGCCAAGTGTCCTTTCTGCCCACCTGCTAATACGGAGTAGCCCCAGCAGCAAGCAATCTCTTAAATGCCTTGTGCTTGTCAAGAGTATGCAACTTTCCAGGTGAGTGAAACAGATTGTGACTATCTGGCTGAGGGGAAAACAAAGTAAAACAAGGTGTGCACCAAACCTGCAGAGTAAGTTTCTCAAGAGGGTTTCTAGGTCAGTGGGCAACTTCAAAGTCCTTCCACCTCGTCTGATGTTTGCTGCTCCACTGCGCCGGCGAACTGCCTTTCTTCCTTTACACAGCTAAGTGAAATCCACTTACCCCGTTGGAGGAATACACCAGCCACAAAACTAACCTAGTAAGAGGTTGTTCAAGCCTGCCTTAAGTGATCCAAAGCAGGCAAGCAAATGCACAGGTGCTTTCAAAGACAGGTCTTCCAGCATTTCTGCCCCTAACGTACTCGTGGGCCAACACGGGAGGCACTGCGGACTCTGCTCGGCCGGGAGGGAGGAAGCACGCTGGTGACCCCTGCACCTGCCCCAGGATACATCTGGAGGGGACAGGGCCTGAGATGCTTTCTGTTGGAGGACAAAGAAAGAGAAAAATGGCTTGATGGGAAAGCTTGGATTTTTTTTTTACCATTTTATTTTTTTAATTCAATTAATTAACATACAGTCTATTATTAGTTTCAGAGGTAAAGCTCAGTGATTCATCAGTCTTATATAACACCCAGTGCTTACTACGTCACATGCCCTCCTTAATGCCCATCACCCAGTGACCCCATCCCCCCAACCGCCCCTCCAGCAACACTGTTCGTTTCCCATGATTAAGTGTCTCTTACGGTTTGCCTCCCTCTCTGATTTCATCTTGTTTTATTTTTCCCTCCTATGATCGTGTTTTGTTTCTTAAATTCCACATATGAGTGAAATCATATGATAATTGTCTTCCTCTGATTGACAGATTTCACTTAGGAAAGCTTGGATTTGGGCGTTGGATTAGACCTGGGTTCAAATCCCAGATCTACCCTACCCTAGTTTTGTAGTATTGGGCTCCATAGTATGGTGGTTAAAAGCAAAGCTTTAGAATTGGACACACTGGATTTAATTCCTAGAGCTACAAGTGGAATGCAGATAATATTTTTCAAAATGCCTTCCTTACATATTCTTCTTGCAGGCATTCTGCCATTATGGCTCTAAGAAAGGAAAAAAAAAAGATGAATGGCACCTCAGGAAGGAGGAGAACAGGACATAGGGACGCAGAGATGGTCCCCGTCAAATAGCGGGAGGGACAGGAAGCCCTCTTGCCATGGGGGGGGGGGAGGGGGAGGTGAGGAGAGACAGAAGGAGAGGGGCAAGTGGTGAGGGGGCGGCATTAGAAGCGGTCAGTTTCGCTGAAGGTTCCAGAGCAGGAGTCTGTGCCCCCTTCCTGCTTAAGAGACTCTGTGAGGAGACGGCCTTTAGAGGACCCTGCACTGACCTGGAGTGGCTCATGGAACAGGGAGCGGGCCTGAGGTGGGGCCTACCCCTCAGCTTGGTGCTCTCCAGCCAGACCTGAAGCTCCTGAGGGCCCCCAGTGGGGAACACAGGTCACTGAGAGCTGAGGCCAGCCGACCTGCCATGGGCCTCTATGGCCAGGGGGAAGTGACCCAAAGCAGAGATGGTGAAGAGGACTGCCCATGCCACAGGGGTCAGGCTGAGACCCAGGTGTGCTGTCCTAGTGAGAGCTGGGACACCACCGAGCCAGCAGCAGGAAGGAGAGAGGGAGGGGACATCACACGGCGCCCAACCAGGCCAGGAGAACCAGCCGCAGGCTTCCGCAGCATCGACTTCAGCTGCGGGTGTGAATACAGTAGGGCCTTCTCCACTTCGGGCAGTGAGAACCCAGAGAAGAGAGCAGAGACCAGCCTTCCTGGGAGGTGGAGGGGAAATAGCCTGGTAGGGAAGGTTTGAGCCTGGAATTACCTGAATACTTGTTCAAAAGAAACTGAGAAACTGGAAAAAAACCAAAACAAATAATCTCTGAGAGCTGTGACTTGACCTGTTTTTTTTTCCCCCTGCTCCTCAGTGGGATTTGGGTCTGTAGAGGACAAAATGATCAGTTATGGGGAAAAAAAAAATTCCCACCAGTGACACATACTTGAGGTACAGTGTATGAATTTACACCAGCACCTCCCAGGTGAACTTTGTAAACTTGGGCTATCAACTTCTTTGAGCATCAGTTTCTGCACCTGCAAAATGGGGATGACACTAAGTCATAAGGGATATTGTGTGTATTAAATGAAATGATGCACACGAAAGTGCAGGCAACAGCACCCAACACATAGTTGTACCCATGAATGGCCCCATAACATTATAGCTTAGCTTCCATGAGCCTCATTGTCTATCTCTGTAAATTGGGGAATGCAATTTCCATCTCACACCATAGGTATGCAAATAGTGTTAATTTTTGTTTCCCCTCTGTTCCTTTTTCTGAAGAGCTACTTATCTCATCTTCTCCCTCAAATAAATACCTCTCTATTCATTTATCTAATCGAGAATGTGTTCTTGAGTTTTTGCTCTGGGTCAGTCACTGTCCTGAAGTTTCCCCAGATGTTATGTGTGCAGTATATATCATTCACAGGCTGCTTATGGTGACAGAGGGGGCAATATTCTTACTTCTTTCTAGTAGAAACGAACAATGATACACGAGACAGCAAAAGCACTGTGGTGACTCAGAAGAGAGTGTGTGATATCCAGTTAGAAGCCAGGGAATGCTTCCTGTGTAGCATGGCATTTGACCTGAACCTTGAAGAATAAGAGATACATAGGCAGGTAGAGATTGGGGAGGGTGGTCTAGACCAAGAATTATGAAAACAAGGGTACAATATAATGTAGGGTGTGTCTTGAGGATGGATGGGTGGTTCTGTGTGACCAGATCAAATAGGACAGAAAGTTGAAGTGTAGTAATAGGATGGAGAGCTGGATACAGGCTTGATATGATGGACCTATGATGCTACCAAGCTAACAATCATCAACTTTTCACTTTCTCATAACATTTTGTGAAGGGAAGGAGAAGGAACCAAAATGTATTGGGCTTCAGATACATGTGAGCCACAGCACTGAGACCATTGATCTATATATAGTATTTCTAAGCCTCATGGCCGTGCTGGAAGGTAGGGTATACCTACCTACTGAAGTTCAGAGAGGTTAAGTAACTTACACGAGGCCACACAGCTAGAAAGTAATCCACTGAGAGTCAAAATCTGGGTTTGCCTGATCCAAAACTAGTATGATAAAACAGGGCATTATGCTTTCCTGTTCTACTTGTTTCGTTATGAAAGCACCACTACTTTCTAGCCCCTGTGTTGAAGGAAGTTCTGTTACCAATAAATTAGCAGGAAGGGTGGACTGGAAGCAGTCTGAGGAATTGAGACCCAGTGAGGAGACGTTTTTCGTTCCAGGATTCAGGGTCTTAGAAAACCACCAGAAGGAGATATATCTTCTCCTTCAAATGGCCCCATGGATGTTCTAGAAATCTTGAGCCACTCAAGGAGAATAGTGTCAGGGACTGAGTCCCATCTTAAGAAGGTAGTAGGAGCCCAAAAGTGGGAAACCCCAAGATACTTTCATCTTCTGTACATTTATGCTCCATTTAAGTCCTAGGGGATTACATTTTGAGGTGGATCTTAAGTCAGGATATATGATAGACTCACTTTTATTTGTGACAGAATGTCCAAGAGAGAAAGACTCAGAAATGCCTGTCTTTTCAGCTGGAACCGATACAGGGAGACCCAAGACGTTCTCGGTTTTGTACCACAAAGCTGGGGAATGGGAAGCCAGATCTGACCTCGTGAGCCTTGGGGAAGTGATGGAGGCTCAGAGAAGCATGTTGACTTACTAAGGGTCACACAGAGGCAGAGTCAAGATGAGAACCCAAGTCCTGTGGTCCTGGCTTTTTTACTGCGCTGCTCAAAGGAGAAAAAACTCACTTAATCGGAGGACTAAAAATAGTTTATGCTCTCAATGGCCTGTGATTGAGTTTACGAGAATCACAGAGTGTTTTCAACTAGAGGAGATAGTAAATATCATCTTATCCAATTAATTCATTTGTAGATGAGAATGCTGAAGCTCCGAATAGGAAATTGACTTGCCTAAGGTCACAACATTTTTGGCGGTGGAGCCTGGTCTAGGTCACAGATTCGGGGCCTGTGCTTGGTGCCCTTTCCACGAAGGTTTAATATTGTGCCCCACTGGTTATAACCCCCCCACGCTAGCACCCCCACCCCACACACTCACATGTGGAGAGTCAAGAGCTAATCAGTTACTTCCTTATGTTTAGACAGGCATACCTCTCTGATTTTATGAAAGAGACAAAAATCCGTCCTACTTTCAAATCAACCAGGGAAAGCAATTCCCCAGACATCTGGCACTTCGCTGGTTTAAGAGTCCCTACATTTTTGGCACAAGTCTCAGAAAGTCCAAGCAGAGTTGGCTCCCAAACTCCATCTTCTTTTTCATGAAGCTTCCCAAATGCTAAGCAGATTTCCCGCACTGCCTTCCCAGTGACAAGAATCTCCTCTCTGGCCAAAATCCTGCCCCGACTTCCCCCTACCCCCACATCCAGGAAATATGCGTGGCTCCGTGGCCATCTCCTGCCTGGGCAGCCAGCAAGCCACCCAGACTGTTCTGCCCTCTGGAACAAAAGGCCTGGAGTCCACCTTCCTCCCAGCCTCCTTGTTCTAGGAGGGGGCCCTGAAGTGCTCCCATTAACCTGGGCGGAGCCTGTTTCCCATCGCTTCCTGCAATGAGGGATTTCATGGAGCCAGAGAAGGAAAGCTGGACTCCTCCCCCTGGGGATTAGTGCTGCCCCCCGCCCCCCATTCTCACAGAATTCCCTTTTTCTAGGTCTGACATGACTTTCTTCCCCATGGCCAGCCCGGTAAGGATCCATTTGTGTTCCTGCCCTGCATTCCAGCAGAGTCCCTTGAGCACTGTGGCTGGAAATGATTTGTATAGGGCACTCAGCCAGCTTCGCTTTTAATCACTCACATACTCACAGACACAGGGAGTCCCGCCCTGCTTACCCAGGGGGAATGGAAAGGACCTCCCTCGCTTTGACAGGGTCTCACTAAGTGGTGGGGTAAACGGGGATTCTAGTCTCCAGGAAAGATGTTGTAAAGAGCCTCCTTCCGGCCGGTCAATTATGAAATCGATATCTCCTGGAGCCCCTCCCCCTTCCCCTGACTGCCTGCAGGGCAGACCCTGCTCAGACAATATTTGAGCAATCATTCACCCAGCAGGCTTCCTAAGCACCACTCTGCTTGGGTGAGGAGGCCGGGTTGGAGCTGAGCCTGGGAAAACGGGTAAGATTTGCTCAGGACATTCAGGCTGAGAGGTGACATAAGCCAAGGCCCAGGGAATGAGTCACCTGGGGGTGGGATAAGGTAGGGAGAGAATCAGGGAGCAGGTGGAGGGGAACAGAGGTACTTGTTGGGGAGGAGGGAGTGATGACTAGCCAGGGTCCCAACAGAAAACAGAGAGCACACCCAGAATGGGATACTTTGAGGAGGGTTTGTTTGCAGAGGTATGGGCCTAGAGGAGCCTTAAACAGTAGTGCGATAAGGAGCCAAGGCATGAAAACCTCTGGGCACAGAGGACAGTGACCAGGACAGAGAATCATGCAGGGCAGCTGCCTTAGGAGGAACCAACCTCTTCAGTCAAGGACACATCCCACTTGAGGCCGCCTTGAGGGGAAGATCCAGGCAGAAGCAGATTTACAGGGAAGCAGGTGACGTTTAAGCTACAGGGGCCCCACATTTGCATAGGCCCCTTCTCAGGCCTGAGGAAGAACCCTGGCGATGTATTCCTATGTCATATGTTTTTGTAAATGGGGGGGGTAAATTTTGCGAAAAGTAGGATATTTTCTATCCCAGTTTCCCTCCACCACACACTTCATATGTTGGGTGGTTTGGAGTGGTCGTGGGCATTTCTAGGATCTGGTTAGGGGGAAGATGAGTTTGGGCTTGGTGGGCTATATTGTGGTCGCCCACAGTCACTTCTGTATATATTTAATTCATTGCTAGCAGTCCTCATGTAGGAATGGCTCCCAGGGATATTCCCACCTCCAGCTCATCGGAGGTCATGACCTGAAGGGACAAAGAAGTCACACTGTAATGTGAATGTGTCCTTTGGTGCCCAGCATGGCTATATGTGGGTAGCAAGGACAACAGTGGTTTGTCATGTGAGGAACCAGAGGCTACAGCTCAGTAGTATGACACCAGATTATGGAAGCCTTGAATGCCAACTCAGCTTGTATTTTATACATGGAAAAATGAGATCTGAGCGACATAAAGACAAAAGTATATACCGAAGGAGCCTTTACTCTGGGGTTGTAAAACGCCTCTGTCATTTACCACTTACCAGCAGCCCACCTGAAGCAAAACCCTGCACCCACGTAGAGACGGGAAGAGCTGTTCTTATCTTCCGTGGCCTGGGGATGGTCTGTGCCCCCTACCCAGGCTACAGGGGAGGCCAGTGAACAGCAGTCTGAAGGCAAGGGGCAGAGCACCACCCCTGGGGTTGCGGCCCCTAATCAGAGGCTGTGGTGACACCTTTCCTTATCTGGCAGCCCTTCCATCCTGAATGCCCAGTTTACATCCACCCTTCTTCCGTGCTGTGGCTGAGGACTTCTTGTCCCTGCCTCCCTCGGTCAGCTCCCGGGTGCAGCTCTGCACACACAGCATCAGATGGGCCCCCTGCCTTGGAGAGGGCGAGCCCAAGTTTGAGGTGGAGAGGTCAGAACTGAATTCCTCTCTGAGCGCCTCTGTGACCTTCCTGGGTCATTGAAATCCTGGCATCATTTCCTGGATCTTTCCTACTCTGCTGAGATCCCATGAGATTCCAGAATGACTTCCCTTTTCTCGTCCCACACCAAGCACTCTCCTGGACTGATCTCTCCAACGCTTTGTCCTCCTCCAGGAAACGAGGACTCCTAACTCTGCTACCTCCAGCCAGTGGGCCTTCCCGAGATCCTCTTGTCCAACCTGCTCTTTTATCTGACACCCTTCTGCTTGAGGGTCCCCAAATACTTCCCACGCAATGTGTTCAAAACCAAGCTCACTAAGTCCCAGCAATTCTTCCTTCATACTATTGCTCAGGCCTGTTCTTTCCCCTTCTTTCTCTCTGTCACTCCCTTACTAGGCTCTGATCGCCCCTGGTCCAGCCCATTGTAAGCCCCTGTTGTAATGCACCGGCACAGTGCCACTGTGAATTTCCTACAAGGGATCAGGCGCTCATCTCCTCAAAAACCTTCTGTGGTTCTCCCACGCTTTGTAAATTGCACCCACATCTCTCAGCCCAGCCACATAACAAGAGTGCATGTGACATTGCAGTTGTTTGTAAATACCTAATCACATATGCGTTGCTTGGTCCAGACAACATCGTCCCCTCCCCCCATCAGGCAGTGAAACTCACCGGCACTCAGGAACTCTTGGCTAAGTGAACACTTCTGCCCCGGTTTCTCTTTCTAGCTTTATCACCCACTGCTCACCCTTTCTCCCCCTACTGCCCTCAGGCTACTCAAAGCCAGTGTGTCCTGTTCTTCCACCTCTCCCACTCAAGTTCTCTCCTCATCTGCACTTGTACATGTAGGCCCCCTGTTGGGGATCTTTCCTAACCCAGCACACAGACACACACACACACACACTCTCTCTCTCTCTCTCTCTCTCTCTCTCTCTCTGCTTTCACCATGAAGACCTTCCTGTTTCTTTCTCCTCCCCTCTTCTTTCCACGGGAACTAATCTCCTCTCAGAACTCCCTCAGCACTGGTCTGTATGCCTCCTATGGCTTGGATCACATTTTGCTGACATATTTCACATACTGGTTTACAAGCCTTATCTCCTCTACCAGACACAGAATGCCTCCGGCACTCAGCTGTGTATGTGTATGAGTCATTTTTTTCTCCCCAACAGCCACTGGCCTACAGTGGGCATTTGTGAATGGATTAATGGACGCATCTGCCCTTCAAAGCATGAAGGTATTTCTTCTTGTTATGGGTAAACCTATTTTTTCATTACACATATACGATTCGTGATTACATTTTTTATTGTAAAAACTCAAACTATATAGATGAAACTAGTATTCCCTTTGCTTGTCCCCAATCCCAGTCCCCTCCCCATTTACCTACTTAAAAAAAGGATTTATTTATTTTATTTTAGAGAGAGAGAGTGCGAGCAGAGCGAGGGGCAGAGGGAGAGAGAATCCCCAAGCAGACTCCCTGCTGAGCACAAAGCCAAAGGTGGGCTCCATCCTAGGACCCTGAGATCATGACCAGAGCAGAAATCCAGAGTCGCTTAACCGACTGAGCCACCCAGGCACCACCCCCCCTTTACATACTTATACACTAAGGGTATAATGTAATTTTGTGGGATTTTGTTTACAACAGTGACCTACTATATAAATGACTCCGCAGCTTGCTTCTTTCACTTTACAATATGTCGCAAATATCTTTTCATCTTTCTTTACATTAGATATATGTCAACTCATTCTTTCTAAAAATGGCTGCAAGATTCCATAGTTTGGGTGTGCCACAGCTTATTTAACCATTCCCTTACTCATACATATTTACATTATTACCAGTGTTTTACTGTGAGCATGCCTCCTTGCACACATGTGCCTTCTTCTAGAATAAGGATGACAAAAATAGAATTTCTGCGTCAAAAGAAATGCACTTTTACCATTGTATTTGATTCAAGCCAAAAATATTGTATTAGATATTGTCAATTTGACTTCCAAAGAGACTGTACTTATATTCCCCCAACCCTTGCCATAGTTTGGGGTTATAAATCTTTAACACTTTGGCCAATCTGATGAGAGAAAAATGGCATTGTGTTGTAATAATGTGCATTCCCCCATTTACTCTAAGTAATACAGAGCCTCGTCTTATGGGTGTATTGACCATTTGGCTTTGACCATCATCCTTTGCCCATCGCTTCACTGGGCAGTTTTCTTTTTCTTACTGATTTGTGGGATATCCTTACAAATTCTGGATATTAGTTCTTTGTTGTATATATTTTCTCTGAAACAGTTGCTTGCCTTTTGATTTTCTTGTGCCTCGTTTCCTACAGATATTTTCTTTTTGATCCAACTTTGAATTTTCCCTAATACATATCTGAGTCCCAACACTCTTTTTGAAATACTCATCCATTCTCTGATGATGTGAAGTGTCTCTTTTACCAGATAGTGAAATTTCCTCTCTATGTGGATGTGTTCCTAAACTTTTAAATTCTCATTGTCACTTCTAAATGCATTAAGATAGATTTGGGGTTTTTTTCCCCTAGCCCAGTCTATAGATTATTAAAAAATATTTTATTTATTTATTTGACAGAGAGAGACACAGCAAGAGAGGAAACACAAGCAGGGGGAGTGGGAGAGGGAGAACCAGGCTCCCGGCTGAGCAGGGAGCCTGATGCGGGGCTCGATCCCAGGACCCTGGGATCATGACCTGAGCCGAAGGCAGACGCTTAACGACTGAGCCACCCAGGCGCCCCTGTAGATTTTGTTTTTTAAACAGAGAATTCAGTTCATTCACACTTAGCCTAACAACGATTGTACTTGATTTGACTCCTTATGCTTGTGATGATTCTTTTTCTTTTTCTTTTCTTTTAATTTTGCTAGTTTGCTCGAATTGCTTTTCCATTCCCACCTTGCTAATGTGGGCATTCCCCTGCACTCTTTCCATCTCATTAATGGTTATCTCCCCTTTCCTTTTCTGGTGCTCTTCTCCTTTACTATTATAGGAATGCTATTACAGGAAAAGGAGATATTTTTCTCCCACTTAGATACTCTAGTCCCTTATTATCTTTCCCATTTAGGTGCTTCTTCCCTCCACCAATGAGATATTCAGAATACTCTCACGTTCCCTGTGAAGTGAAAGTATTCTACCCTCCTTCCCCCAAGAGCCTTTAGGATGCTTTTACTCTGCATGCCCGGCCCCCAACTCCTAGGTTTTGCTGAAATTGCACAGTACTTTTCTTTCTCGGTCTTATTAGCATTTCCTTTGCAGTATTTCACCTCTATCTTCAGAATCCTTATTCAGCATTACACATTTTCCCACAGTCTATTATTACCTGTTTATATCAAACAAAACATGCATGTACATATCTATGGCACATACACATATATGTGCGTATATACATAGGTAAGCGTGTGTGTGTGTGTGTATATAGTTAAACATGGCTTACCGATCATCCTGTTTCCTCTCTTCTCTATTATAATTTGTTTGATTTTGGTTGCAGTCTTTTAAAAACTATTTTCTTCAGAGTCTCATAATTTTTGAATCCATGCGTATTTATAAAAATATTTATGTGTATATATTTCAACTCTCACGGGTGAATGACAACTTGTCTAGGTATAGGATTTGGGGACTGCTGTTCTTGACCCTAAGAGTCTGTAGATGTTATTCCACCATCTTATTTTGTCCTCTGGGACTCAATTAGTCCTGTGTTAGAGCGCCTAGATCTGCCCTCCAAATCTCATGATTTCAATTTCTTTGTATTTTTCTACGGTTGGTGATATTTCTCCCACTTTATCTTCCAGGCCACACCAATTCTAGTCTCAGCTCTACCTTTCCCTTAAATTATTCGCTTTTTTTTTTCCTTAAAAAAGCATGGTTTTTGGTTTCAGGATGTTTTCACTGGGGTCTTTTTGTGGTTTTGTTGTTAAAGTTGTCATCTGTCTCCGCCGCTGGCTCTTTAGAAGCCTGTTCCAGATATTTGGTAGGTTTCTCTCCTTGGGGCTACAGGTGTCTGGGGTATGTTGTTTCCTCTCTTTGCCTGCTCCCTGTGGCTCCGTGGCTGGAAAACTGATGGTCGTGGAGGAGGCTCGTGCAAGAGCAGACAGACAGGTAGGCCCCTGTTGAAGCTGCAGGAGGAGCTCGCTGCTCCTGGTCTCAAGGTCCCAAAGATGTCACACCCTCAGCTCACCTGTTGGGTCCCTCCTTAGCTTCTTGAGGGTAGGACGAGAGGTGGGATTGGGTAGGGATTTGCCTGGGTACACGTGACCAGAGTCGTGCTTCCTTCATAATCTCACCTGAGGCTCTCTTAGGGAGAGAGAGCCCTGCCTCAACTACCCGGCCTGTTTCCCCCGGTCCCTTGCCTGCCTGGCAGCCCCCCGCAGCTGCTGGGCCCAGAAGAGGCAGGTGGGTGGGGCAGGAGTTGCAGGAGGGCAAGGAGACACATTAAACTGCTCCCAGCATCCATTTCTTCACTCTCTGCTGAGCTTCTCTGGTGTCTTTGTGTATTCCTGTGCTGCCACGGCAGAGTCTGAATCACCATAGCATCAAAATCAGGTTTGCTTCCCTCTTTCCCGTGTCCATTTGCTTCTCTTCTTCACCTTTACTTGGCTCTTCCTCTGCATATCCTCTTCCTGAGGAATATTAGAGTCATCCTGTTCCTCAGAACAGTTTCCTTTTGACTTTTTGGAAAGATGGAACTAAATTTAAAGATAAATAAAGAAAAGATGGCCCTCACTCCAAGAGTACATCTTCCCATCCAGGAACAAGATAACCAGATTTACTCAAGACCTCTGTTATATACGTTAGCGAAGATTTATGGTATTTTTTTTAAGATTTTATTTATTTATTTGACAGAGAGAGACACAGCGAGAGCAGGAACACAAGCAGGGGAGTGGGAGAGGGAGAAGCAGGCTTCCCGCTGAGCAAGGAGCCCGAAGCGGGACTCGATCCCAGCACCTTGGAATCATGATCTGAGCTGAAGGCAGACGCTTAACCGACTGAGCCACCCAGGCGCCCCAAGTTTTATGGTATTTTTAATATGGACCTTGCACATTTCTTTTTAAGTTTATTACTAGATTTTTAAGTAAGTTCTGTTGCTATTGTATATGAAGCATTTTTAGCATTCTTAGCATTAGCTTTTTGTTACAGGTTTTGAGTACAGTCAGAAGTAGACAGAATAGTATAATGAACACTCATATGACCATCACTCAGCTTGAAAATATTTTTTTCTTTTAAATTTTTAATTATGGCAAAATACATGACATAAAATTTACCATCGTATCAATTTTAAGTGAACAGTTTAGTAGTGTTAAGTACATTCACCTTGTTCTACAAGCGATCTCAAGAACTCTTTCAATCTTGCAAAACTGAAACTCTTTACCCGTGAAACAACAACTCTGCATCTCTCTTCCTCCCCGCAGCTCCTGGCAGCCACCGTCCTCCTTTCTGTCTCTGTGAACTTGACTACCATAGGTGCCTCTTGTAATCGAAATCAGACAGTGTTAGTCTTTTTGTGACTGGCTTACTTCACTTAACACAATGTCCTCGAGTTTCATCCATGCCGTAGTGTGTGCCAGGATTTCCTTCCCTTTTGAGGCTGAATAATATTCCATTGTGTGGATAGACCACATTTTGTTTACCATTCACTTGTCAGTGGACACGTGGGTTGCCTCCACTTTTTGGCTTTTGTGAATAATGTCCTCACCCAGCTTTAACAATGGTCAACTCAGAGACAATCCCATTGCATCTATAATCCCACCACGTTCCCCTTCCAGATTATTTTGAAGCAAATCTGAATGGGGTATTTTGCAAACGATATTTTCTATTTGGTTGAAGTGTATTCCCAGGGAGACTCAGAGCCTGGGAACCGATACGATTTCACCCCACATAGCGTAAATCTGTTTGGCATAAAGACGAAGTGCAGATGATGTGGGAAAGCTGCCGCAGAAAGGGTGGGTGAGGAAGAAGTAGGTCAGAGTGGCTAAGGCTAGTCACATGTGCGTGAATGTCTGTTCTTCCTTCCTGACACCCTCTTTCCTTCAATCCTTTAGTCCCCAGGCCCCTGAAGCAGGGAGCACGCCAAAGCTCACAGACCACTGCAACCATCCTGGTTTGGGGGGCCTCAGGGAAGGCTCTGCAAATCTCCATCCACTTGCCTATAGGCGGGGTGTTTTGCTTTGGCAATGTTAGGGCTGGAGTCAAGCTATGCCTTGAACTCACTGATCCTGTCTTGGGAGCCAAGGTCTATTCCTGGAGAAGAGATTAGTAGAAACGCCTCAGGAAGAAATTGACTGCCTGTGAATGCCAGGAGGCTTCAAGACTAGATAACTTACCCAGAAACCAGGGCTCTGATGTTCATATTACTTTAAAATTACACTGAGCACCTGGGTTTGGCAATTTAATTTAAGTAAATTAACGTGGTCTCTGTTGAGTCGTCCTCCAGGGCAGACCCTCTCTGCTGGGACTTAGATTGGACGTGTGGTATCCCTCTACCCATGTTACCTTGACTAATGGGACCTCGTGCTGAGCGAACATGGCAGTAGCCATTCTGAAAGGGCCTGCATTTATCTCCCCAGCAGACTTGGAGAAAACAAACACAATGCCCTCCCTTAAAGGCCCCTTTACTTATGACCCGCATTTTTCTCTTCCTCACCCCACCGACATCATAAATATCCCTTTATTTTCCCATGGACAGCTCAAACTTGGGCTAGTGTATATCCAAAGGAAATCATTGTTGCTACAGAAATCTTTTGGTCTCCTCAACCAGACCAGTAGCCCCGCCTTCTTTCCCACTCCACAGGCCTGAGATTTCTCTCCGCCATTGAGAGGAGCCTCAGTAAGTGCAGGTTAGTCCAGAGTTTGATCTTGAATGTTGTCCAACAGAAGCTAATTCAGCTGGGCCTATTTGCCCCCCAAACAATTATTAGGCATGTGTCTTGAGCTGGTGACATGAAGTTGCTCTTGGGTGTCAGAGACGCAGCGTCCTGCCCTGCAGACTTGGGCTCTACCTCATTCTTCCAGCAACTTTCTGATAAATGTAGACCTATCACTTCTTCTCCTTTGGCCTCAGTTTTCCAGTAAAATCAGGGGTTTTGAACTGAATGGTACCAAAGGCCCCTTCTCGCTCTGAGGCTGTGAAAAAAGTCACAAAACCTGGACATTAGAAGCACCTGTGTGGCTCCAGGCCCTAACTCAGACTCTTAAAGGCCACCAGGGCCAAAGACAGAGCTGAGAGGAAAGTAGGAGCTCCTGATGGGGTTCCCCAGGATGGAATCTGGAAGGTGTTTTGGCGTGAATGAGGAAGAGACTGGAGTGCCTGGAACAGCAAATGAACTGATTCAGCCGGGGGTGGTGCTGGGCTGGGCTATGTCAGTTAAAAGGACTTGGTCCTGACATTGCATGGATAGAGCTGGGACACCACGGAGTGTAGGTGGCTACAGACCTGAGACCCGATGTAGACTTGGGGCCATAACAGCGAAGAATCCTTTTTCTTCATGTATAAAGACGGCTGTGGAGATCGGCTAGCACTCAGGATCAAGAAAGCCCTGCAAGATTTGGAACCTAAGGAGGAGACTGACAGCAGGTGCAACAAGGAATGCCCAGAAGAGAATAACAAAGGTTCTCCGCATATTCTAAAGCAGTGGTTCCTCAAGCCTTAGCACACATCAGGAACTCCTTTCGGGCTTGTTAAAAATCCAGAGTGCTGGCCTCAACCCTAGAGTTTCTGATTCACTTGGTCTCTGGGGGGGATTGAGAATTTGCACTTCTAACAAGTTCCAATGGGGGTGCTGATGCTACAGGTCTGGGGGGGCACCCTTTGAGAATGACTTCACTGAAGAGATTGGGAGGACATGCCAAGGGGTGATGGGGGTGGTGAAGAGCTCAGCTCAAGGTTCTGTCTTTTCCCAGATGTGTGCAAGCTACATAGCCTGCCCAAGCCTGTTTCTTCCTCTGTAAAATGGGATTGATAACAAATGAGGAGTAAAGAGTTGGTACAGGTAAATAACTTGGAATAGTTGCTGGCATAAAGTAAATGCTCTATAAATGTTAGCTAGTTGTGCCTCTCAGTGTGATGGCTAATGAATAGAAAGCCTTTGGCAACTGTGAAGTGCCCAATCGTGCTAGTTTATAGGTATTAGTGCTTGTGCTCAGATACAAGTAAAATGCGCCAACTAGAGCGACTTGAACAATGAAGGGATCTTTTGCCTCCTGTAATAAGACGCCCATGGGTGAGTCATCCAGGGCTGGTATTGCAGCTCTGAGAAGGCCTGTCGGGACCCCGGGGTTTGTACTGCCTCTGAGCCTGACTAGCTTGGGTGTGGCTTTGTCCTCATGGTTGCAGGATGGCCACTCTACCTCCAGTCTTTGTGCCAACTCTTGTGACCATCCCTAGCGGCAACTAAAGCTGGGGAGTTAGGTAGGTGTTTTAGATTTCTAGACTCTATGCTGGAAATGGCAAGAAAAAGGAAGTTGAAGGGATATTGAGAGATCCAACCAAGGTATCTGCCATTTGTTGGTTCAAAGCTTGAAGACCATGGAAGTTTGAAGCCCACAATTCATCCTATGCCCTTAATTGACTGTAGTATGTGTGTGTGTAATTGAGAGAGAGAGAGAGAGAGAGGGAGAACTTTGCTATTATTCACTTTTGTTTCGTAGGATAATTGGTGAGCAGGACTTTTGTTCCTTACTCCTTCTGCATCTCATGTCCATCCCCACAGTCTGCGAGCTTCCCCAGGTTCATGATTTTCTTGACAACTCACTAGACCAGACACCGTCTCAGCATTGGAGACATACTGTGCACAAGGCATATCTGTAGCCCAGCCCCTGTGAAGCTTAACAGTCTGGCAAGACAGACATTAAAAAATCAAAATTAAAAGGCATTAAAATCATTTTTAAAAGTTCCTAAATGATAAGAACTTGTCCATAAAACTGGACTGAATATGGTTTATATGATCAAAAAGTGAGTCAATTTGCCGTCAGATGTCCTCCCCAAGCCCTTTTTTGGAATCCCTAGTTCTGCATGCTCAGTACCTAGTGGGTCCTCAAAACACATTTGTTGACTGTCCAATGGCACTCCCTCTTCACGCAACTTCTATGATCTCTTTTCCCAGAGGCAATGAGCTCTTTTGGGTCAGAGGGCATGGCTGGTTTATATCTGCATCCCCGATGTCTAATTCCGCGCTGGCACATAGTAGGAACTCAGGAAATATTTGTGGAATGGAACGGAACCAGGTTGATGTCATCAATAAAGATGGCCACATTGGCAATTAGGCCAAAATCCACTCTGGGTGTGTACTCTCTGGGTCACGGCTTTATGATTAGAGACATGAGTTCTTTCAAAGCTCATAGACTTTTTTTGTGTGAAGCCACAGCCTCATCCTGGCACCAGATATACACATCTTGTCCCCATGAGGTCACTGCAGGGAGAGGTTGACTCCACGGGCCTGGGCAGGTTTAAATATCCCTGAGTGTGTGCGGCATGTTCCACGCCTGGCTTCCTCTCAAGCCGCCGTCTCCCTTCTAGTTTGTGGAAGCAATCACAGTGAATGGAAGTGTTCCCCCCACTGGAAGTAGTAACAGGGAGTCTGGACATAGATGGATCAAATGCCCCCCCCCGCCGCTTCTTGTTTCTGAAGTCCTCTCTGACCAGCGAACTATAAGGCACATACAGGTCTCCCAATCACTGCTGATCAGAAGAGGTGCTACATTGGGGAGGAAGTCTCCAGGGGGCCCTACCTTCTCTCCTTAGACTCTGAGATCAAATTTAGTGGAAAAAGTGTTCTGCCACAATAATGAGAATCCTATCAGTTTTATCCCAATTCAAAGAAAAGAAAAAAAATAGAATTTTATCAATTGTAAATTTTTCTTCCCTACATTTTTCTTAAGCTTTCAATGTCTGTGTTTTGGTTTTGGTTTTTGACCACTGGTAAAATGAAGGTGCAGCAAGTGGGAGGATTTTTCGAAGCTCCACAGACATCGCTGTGAGCCTTTGGTACCTGGACTGATTGGAAACAGCATTGCTCCTGGACATGCTCAGAAGCCACCTGCTGCCTGGAAGGCCGGGAGGGGAAGTCAGCTTGACCTGATGCTTAGTTGTGTCCATGTGTTTCTCTGTTCTGATCCACCCACAGAAAGAACACGCAGATATGAAAAGAACCATCTCCGCTTGACTAAAAATTTTTCTTTGGTGTAAAAATGGGGCAAGCATGCCACGTGGAGTCTGACAGTCCGAAGTTCTAATCTTAGCTGTTCTACCCACTAGTTATAACTTTGGGCAAGTTACTTAATCTCTGTGAGCCTCAGTTTCTTCTTCCGTAAAACGGAGAGTTGACTACCTGCCCAGGATTTTTGGTAGGATTGACTAAGATAATATATGAAGAGTGGCCGATCGTACCCCTAACTCAAGACAAGGGGACATTATTATTACTCCGATTTATATGTTGGGCGTTGGGAGGCTATGGTGGGGGGCGTGTAACTTGGCCACAGGTGTGCATAGTCAGAAGCCCTGGCTCCAGCTGTCCTTTCAAAAGCTTTCAGGTTATGGGGCCCTGCGTTGTTTTACCTATGAAGCTCTCCTTAACACTATATCCATTTTTTAGCCCCAGCTTTGCCCCTCTCCACTCAGAAAGCAGAAACCTGGGGTTTTCCTGCTGGCATTTTGTACACACACTAGCTTCTAAAGGTCTTTCATGCCACTTGGAAGGACCAAAGAACACAAGGAAGGAGCATGTGGACTCCTCCGAGGGAGACGCGGGGCTTCCCAGGGCGAGCGGACACAGAGGTAATCCCCTTCCAGCTGCTCCCTGGCAGGAGAGCAGATGTGCGAGAGCAGATGAAGCCGGAGCTTCCCCACCGAGGTGGTGGCGCAGCCCTCAGCAGCACCCTGGGAGTCGTGCGCAGACGACACGCTCCGGACGGTGGGCTGGGCAGGCGTACAGGGACAGCTGGGCTGCTGCTGGGCTTTACAGCAGCCAACACTTTAATCCCTGGGCAGGGGCTGCAGGCTCTCCCCACGGCTCCCCACGGGACCCCTACAGGGACCCTGGCCCCCGGGTGCCTGGTCTGATGGAGCTGAGGGCGAGGAGTGTGTGTGTGTGCACACTCGGGCTTGTGTCAGTCAAGAGCCAGCAAGGGACCTGGGGCCGGCACCCTGCAGCTGCTGGTCTGGCCCTGGTTGCAGGGGTGGGGTGGGGTGGGGTGGGGTGGGGGGGCGGGCAGGCCTCTGTCAGCTCGGGAATGTAGGGAGCAGCGAGCCCACTTCCTAAGCAAACTCCTCCCCACCGGGCAGGAACTCACCCACAGAAACATACACTTGCCTGTCTGCTGGGGGCATGGCTCCTCCGAAGCAGAGAGGACTTAATAGTTAAAGTCAGCCAGCACAGAATTTCCATAGTTCCCAACAGAGTGGGGCCAAGTCAGGTGGAAATCTGGCTCGTTTCCCCATGGGACCTCTGGGAGGCCCCCAAAAGCAAGGGCCCTGGGGGGGGGGGGAGACTGCCCCCTCCACCTGACACCTGAGATACTACCACATCATTCCAGGGCCTTATTCCCAGAGCCTCTGCCTCCCTCCTGCCTCATCCTCACTCCCTGACCTGTCCTGTGTCCCTCCCTTTCCTGCCTGCTCCCCTTCATGCCCTGGACTACTGAGGCTTCCTTCTTCGGCTCGCTCTCCTCCCTCCCAGTGTTTCCACCCCCTACCCAAACTCTACAGGGGCTGGCCTTCAGCCGGGACCTGCTGCAGGTGGCCAGCTCCGTTTCTGGGCAGACCCATTCCCCGACAGGGGCATGAGGCTTTGCCTCAAGGCCCCGGGGGATGGACTACCATCTTTCCATTGGAGAGGGAGGTGATACCCCCAAATCGCTGCTCCTCAGACCCTAGGAAGTAGAAGTTGGAATTGAAACAAACCCATCAGAGAAATCCAGGCCTGCCTATGGATTAGGAAACTGAGTTCGGGTACACTTGCAAGATTATTGTGTTCCCGTGCCTGCCCTCACAAACCGCATCAGTCCACAGGGGTTTGAAGTAGCTCCGTAGGGTCAGTTCCCCAAAGCCTGAGGCCTGTGTGGGGCCTCGGTGTAGGGTTAGTGCGGGGTCAGATGCACCCTGGGGAGGGTCAGGGAGCTGGCCACAGCCTGTGGCTTCATCAGCAGGCGGCTGGGAGCTCTCATCCATGGCAGCCGTTTTACTTTCTGTTTCCATTGTTCTGTAGTTTGCAAAGCATTTACCTGGTCCTTAGGAGGTAGGGAATACTCCTTTTTGGTGAAGAAAGTGAAGACGAGAAAGGTGTGTGGCTTCTTCAAGTGAAGAGTGCCAGGGCCATAACCCGAGGTAGATCTGGATTCCCATTGCAGAGGGCATTTCCACTCTCCTCGGCTGCTTTTATGGTGAGACACTGCCCGGCCCCTGCCAGCATCCTACTCTGATTTTATTTTCTCCTGAAAAAGAAAAGCCAAAGTGGCAGAGAAGGTCTGGCTTGTCATTCCTCAGGGCAATAGACAGTCCTAGAACCCCCACAGAAAACTTCCAGCTTGAGGGTCTCCTTTGCAACTTCAGACCTCCCAGGCTTTCCCCTGGGTACGTGCAGGCCACCCAGAAACCCCATTTCTGGCATGCAGGCCAGAAAAAGGCACAAATGCTGGGGTAGGCTGGATGTAGGCTGCTCCCTACATTCCCAGGGTAGCACAAGGGGGAGCCTGGGGGACAAGGGGAATTTGCTGGGTCTTGGAGCTGGTTATTGCTGACCTATGGGAAAACTACTTCTCTGAGGTGTGTGTCTTAGATCCAGCCCTTTGCTGAAATCTTATTAATACTGACACAGAAAGTGCATTGGCCTTTATTTTTTTAAAGACTTATTTATTTATTTATGAGAGAAAGAGAGAGAGAGAGAGAGGGGGGAAGTGTCAGAGGGAGAGGGAGAGTCCTCAAGCAGACTGCGCTGAGCGTGGGGCCTGACGTGGGGCTTGATCCCACAACCCTGAGATCATGACCTAAGCCAAAATCCAGAGTAAGCTGCTTAATGGACTGAGCCACCCAGGTGCCCCTGCCTTGGCCTTCAGAGTCTCTGAAACAGAGGGAGTTTAGGCACCGCCCATGTTCCCGTCTTCCTGCAGTTCAATAGCACCTCTGTCATCCAAGCAGTCAAATCTTACTCTTCCGTCACTCACTGACCTATTCATTTACCCAGGTGTTCAAGTAACACTTCTTGAACGTTGAGGTTAGGGCCCTGTGTTGGAATCTGCTGTTCAGGACCCAGAGACAGGCAAGACATGTACTCTGCCCTCTGAGATTTCACAGTCCGTGCGAGAAAAGTCGGTGGGTAGTTGGAGGACCAAGGGACTCCAGAGAAGACCTCATTTTCTTCTGCCCATATCTTGCCCCCCCCAAAAGGGACCCAGTGAACTCAGCAGGGACACTGACTGCCACAGCAGGGACTTGAAGGAATAAAAATAAGGCCTAGACGCTAATGTGCAGCAGAGCAATGCACAACCTGTGCAACTGTTCATGAAAGCCCTGGTACTGATCCAGGCAAGGTATTGATCATGAGCTGCGTGGAGGAGCAGAAACAAAGGAGTGGGAGGCTTTAAGGAAGGAAGTCAGGAACCAGTGCTTAAGGAGGTCAGATCCAAATGAGTCTTGCCAGCCTATAATCAGGAAAGCAGCACAAGAGAATAGGCGCTGAGAATAGGAACAGGGCAAAGAATGGCACATTGCATGGGCAATGGGCAACAGTTGGGCTGCGAGTATTGAGGTCTGCTTCTTATGGTACAGGGACAGATGAGTGAGGAGTAAGAAGAAATAGTTTGGGGACAGTGTCATTTTTTCTTTTTCTTTTCTTACTTACAAATCTGTATGGCAACAAGGGTGAGAACCAGAGCTAATACTGGAAATTTGAGGGGTTGAACAGCACCCGAACAAAGAGAGGAGATGCTGACACAGCCAGAGCGCACTCACAATAGAAGAGGCTGTCTGGGGGATGCCGAGCTCACAGTCATTTAAAACGCTCAGAGGCCGGACAGCTCCAGGCAGAGATGGTATGTGGGGGACAGGCGGTGGCAGGGGTGATTGCTGCTGACTGGGGGATCCAAGGGGCTTCCAAGGGGCTTCCAACTCACCATGTAATGAAGTGGTGAGTGCTGTGTTTGCCACCGTGCACCGGGAGAGTCAGAGGTCTGTTTAACAATTTGCGGAAAGGACTGACCCGGTAGGTGCTTAGAGCACGTATGTGGCTCCTTCTTGTTCTTTGATATATTTAAGCAAAGATTTTCTTCTGCCCTTTCTCACATCTCCAGCCTAATGAAGCATAAAATGAGCTAGGGGCCCGGCGTGGAGAGCTGGGTGGCTGAGAGTCATCTCCGTGCTGGCACCTGGCCCAGAGCATCGGGCTGGAAATCTTTCCCATGTCCCATGGGGGGAGGTGGAGGAGAGGGCTAAGACAGAAAGCATTGTCTGAAAAAGGTGTTTGGCCCCATCCCTGTCAGAGCCACAAGCCCGTATGACGCATTTGTATGGATGAGAAACAGGCACCCCCTGCTCTAGGTGGACACAGCACCTCCATTCTTTTGATTTGAAGCAAGCGGGAGGTCTGGACTTCAACTCCCACTTTCTCCCTCTTGTGCAGTGGATCACATGCACCACTGTACTCAGTGGCCCTGATCTCGATCCCTTGCCCCCTCCAAGCTGTATCTCCTGTGTGCTTTGAGCTCAGGAATGGACATAGTAGAAGACTGGATCAATTAATGAGAATGAGTGGGAGGCTCCAGAGACAGTTCTATATCAGAAATCAGCCATCTGGAAGACAAAGCCAGTGTCTGATATTAAGACTGATGTCTTGGCCCTTCTGGGCCTTTCTCAGAGCTGCAGAGCCCAGGGAAGGCTGAGGACAGAGACAGACCTTCCAGGAACAAATTCCCAGATGGCTCCTTCCCTCACTGACCCATTAAATGCACCTATTCCTTTACTTGCACTTAAATACTTACGTGTTAAACAGTTTTTGATTTATGCATATGTTTAATATGTGTCTTTACTATCTGTCCATAATTTCTTCCTTTGTCTTGGAATTCTAAGCTCCTAGAAAGTGCAGACTCTGCATTACATGATTAATACTGCTCAGTAAAATGCCTGGCACATCGCCACCTGGTGCTTTTAGACAATAGTAATGATGATAAAGTTTCTATTTCTCACCCTGGGCATTCCAGATCTTCCCTCCCCTGCGTCGCCCTCCCCCAGCCCCCTCCCTCCCCCACCTGCCATTATTCAGCTTCAGCATCCTGTACCACAAGCCGAAATGGCCTACGTTGCTGGGCCACCCCATCTCAAGCTGTTCCTTTTATCTGCACAACTCCTCCCCCTTCTCCTGTCCCTGAGTGTCCATGTAACCCATCTTTGGAAGGTCAGCTCTAATATTCTTCCCCATGATACCTGTCCTGATTCCTTGTGTAGGAGTGACCTGGCATTTTTGCTCTCTCATGCAAATTCATTTCAATTTTTTATGCACCTAGTTACATTCTACCTGCATCATTACTGTATTGGCAAATGACTGCTTCCCCTGCAAATCCGGGACTCCTTGAGGGCAGAGGCTGTGTCTTACCTGACTTCCTCTCCACAGCGTTCGCTCCAGGGCTGAGCACCTGCGATTTTAGCTCTGCAACCTGGACGAGTCCTGTCCCTGCTCTGAGTCTCAGTTTGCTCATCAGTAAGTGAGGGGTTGGACAAGGTGATCTCTAGGAGCATGGTGGCTCCGAGGCCTACGGTCCATAGCCCGCTAAAGGCTCATTGACTGGCTAGGAGATCAGGAGGAGGTCATCCGCCACCAGAAGGAGTGCTTTGGGGACTTCTGTTTATCGACACCTAAAAATTCGTGGATCACAAAGAAGGTGGAGATTCGAACCAGTTACTCTTACGCACCAGATTTCTCTCTTCCCGTGAGTGGGAATGACAGTAGGTGACTCAGAGAGTAGGTGGCACAGAGGTGCTGTCTCTGTCCCTTGAAGGTGGTGCTGGGGGCTTCTCCTGCAGTTCCCCTTTCTCCCCTCAAGAAGCGAAGGTCAGGTCCACGACACTCCCCCGGTGGTGGCTAGGGGCACCCTACCCCCTGAAATCCACACACACCCCCACCGTGGCCAGGGTGGGGCCGCACACATGGTGTCTAGGCCCCTCATTAGAGGAGTTGCCTGTTAACAGAACTGGACACCCCGGGCCAATACCTGTATGTGGCAATAATCATCCAGCATTTTCTAAGAGCCTGGGTACACCAGCAGATCTTTTTTAAAATAGGCCTATACTGTCTCCCCAGGTTCCTGGTGGTGACTCAGCACACCGTACAGTAGCTGTGATTCACAGTGTCGGCCTGGAACCCAGAGACTCACAGCCCAGGAGAGGAGGTACTCACACCCCACACCCCCATTCTTCCGGAATGCCACTCTTGCCACCGAGCCCAGGCTTCTCTGCCTTATAGACGTGGCCAACCATCAAGACCAAGAGCTTTGAGCAAGACAGTTCCAGAGCTGAGATGGGGTAGGGAGGGAGACACACTAGGTCTCTGACAGCCCTGTGTGTGGGGGCAGAGGCCCACCTAAGTTCCGAGGGAATGAGGAGAAGGGGTGCACAGGAGAGAGGGTGGGAGGAGGGGACAGGGAATGTCTCAGCCGATGGAGGCCCAGCCAAGAGCCTTGGGCTTCAAGCCCAGGAGGGCTGCTGACTCACGGTGGACCCTTAATCTCCTGTGGAGGGCAGGCCCAGCTCCTAGAAGCCCAGAGGGCTTAGTGGTGTTTGCGCAGCTCTAGACACAGGGCCTGTGGGCTGGCACAAAGCCCTGCCTGGCCGTGGACAAGAGGGCGGGCGAGCGGGGCAGGGTGGAAGAGAGCAGGGAGAAGCAGGATGAGCCCTCTGCAGAGACAGGGGTGAGCCTGGACCAGCCTGCGACAGGAGTATTTGCAGAAGGGGCTGACAGAGCCACAGAATGTGGGGGCGGGGGAGGGGGAAGAGTCAAGCAAGCTGACCCCCATGAAATCAGTCCAGACTGCTCACCCAGCTTTAAGAAGTGATGGCTCATGCATCTTTCAGTTTTCACAGCTGAGCCGAAGACTTCAAGTTTCTCAAGATATAGCAGATCTACTCAAAGGCTTAAGGAGGCTAATAAATCAAGTACATTAACAGAAACTCAAGACCCAATTCAGAGCCCCTGCTTCTGTCCTTCTGGCCTGACTACCCCATTCCGCCCCCCCCCCAGCCCCCAGGGCCCCCGGAGTCGCTTAACTCCCTCCTCTGTCTCAGTGCACAGATTGGAGGGGGAAATAAAAATATCCCCCCTTCTCCCTGCCTCCCCAATGTCGAGGGAATGAGTGGAGACCCGGAAAAGAGGCTTATGCCTCCCGAGGCTCTGTATAAAATGTTGAGTCTTGGCACAAAATGTGTAGAGTGGAGATAATGCGCTGCAATCTTTTCAGAAGGTGCTTCTATAACCTATGAGTCTTGTTCTGGGGCTTCCCGCTCATGGTAGCAGGGAGTGTCAGCGTTTCCGGGGAAGCGCCCGTCGCTGCCATTCCCGAGCTTACACTGTCGCACTCGATTTTTGTGAGTCCCCAAAGTGACCATCGGCTTGAGACTTGAGAGTCACATGCTAAGCAGAGAGGAATTTCTCGAGGCCTGGAGGATCCAACTATGGAACTTTGTCAATGAATGGCCCCCATGAGGCAGGAGGAGGAAGAGAAGCCCATCCCTTCGTTTCTGAGGAAAGGGCTGACAGAGAGGGCCGTCAGCCAGTCAGGCCGGCCCTGGGTCTCCACCCCCCCCCCCCACCACCCGGGTTTCAGTCTGGGGGAGACGTGTTCGGTAAGTTGAGGAAAACACTTTGTCCTCTTCCCGGCGTCTGCAAGGACCACCTCGCCCATTCCCTGCGCCACCGCGGGGTTGTCTGCGGCCACATCACAGGAAGTGCCGCCTGGCATGGGCAGCTCTGCGGCTCCTAGAGGCTGGGGAGGAGCTTGGCTAAAAGTCTGGCTGGGGAGTTGGGAGTGGGGGTGCCTGGCACTGCGGCCAAGATCCGAAGGCCTGGGTAAGTCTGCCTGGAAGTCCAGCCAGACCTCAGGTCTATGTGGGGCCAGAGAAAATCCTGGAGGGGCCAAGTCAGCACAGAGATCACTGAGCTGTGGTCAAATTGCAGCAGACATCGGCAGAGCAGGCATCCATTACCTGCGGCCCAGTGTGAGCCCTCGGACCAGCCACTCTCAACCACGGTTCCACAACAGAGTCACCTGGGACGTGGGAACCCAGGCTCCGCACCCAAAGGTTCTAATTTAATTGGTGCGGGTGAAACCATGGCGCTGGTATCTCTTTAAAAAGCCTCCTGGGCTTATGAACCAGGGAAGTGAACTACTTCCTTCAGGGTTACAAATATCCTCCACACCAAGGCCAGGACACATGTGAGGCAGGTGAGCAGCGCCAGGACGCAAAACCTAGGGAGGCGCTTACTGTCGCCTTCAGGCAGGTGCAGGGTGGGCACCTCTTCCTCCACGTGGCCCCAGGCGCCTCACCCTGGCTCTGCTCCAAAACCTCCCTCGGTAGGTCCCTTCCCTGGCCTGACTTGACACTGTGACTCGGGCCACGAGTCCCATTCCTCCGGAAGGCACCAGAAGGTTGCCAACACAAGTGTCATGGGGCCAGGAGACCTGTTGGGGAATGGGCTTGGGAAGAGAGTGGGCAGAAAACCAAAGAATGAACAGACCCAATCATTACCTTAAGGGCTTTGTTGGTTTCCGGGACAAGAATGACATGACATGACTGTTGGCTGCAAAATGCAGCTTAGTCATTTCTACCAGCCCCCTGAAGCCAGGACAGTGCGGTTAACTCACTGTGGGGGAGGGTGGACTGGATCCAGGGTTCTTCAGAAAGGGATTCAAGTTACACAAACTAATGTGTGTTCACGTTCTGTTACACTCACAAAGACAGAGTGTGTGCCTGCCTCCAAATAGCATGTGGGCGAAACTCAGGGGGCCCCTGCACCGTTCTTGGTTGCTCATCCTTTGCCTCACCCAGAAATCAGGCTCAGTGGCAGTGAATCAGAAATCGGCTCTGTGGAAGGCAGATTTTTTAGGAGCATTTGGAACCGATTAGTTTGTTACTGTGAGTTCAGGGCTCCAGTGAATGGCCCAGTACTGTGCAAAAACTCAGGGCTTCACACGCTAGGACAAATGCGTTCTTTGTAAATAATAAGTGACCTTTGTTTCCATCTGCCCAGCCTCCTCCCCCCTCCCTGCTTCATCCTGGCCTCGGCGCGGATCCTGGGCCCTCCAGAAGGAAACCTGACCTGGCCTCGCCAATGGAATCAGGCACCCTGAGCCACGACACCGCTGGGACCGGACGTCATTCTGTGTTTTAGCCCAAAGTCCTTCCTACGGGGTAGGGACAAAGGCCGTGGCCTTCGGGAGCACAGCTGTGTTCCGAGCCGTGCTGGAGCACCGTTTAAAGTCTGGTCTGTTTCCGGCATCCCCTCCTTCTGAGCTTTGACAGCCGTGGGGGGCCTTTCAGAGTCAGTAGAGGAAGTAAGGAGGCAGGAGCCTGGGCTCCTGATCACCTCACTGACGACCACAGGTCGCTGCTCAGGGCCCGGTCGGCAGCCTCTGGTCCCAATCACAAACCTCCAAATCCTGAACCAGTTTCCCTCAGAATAAGAATCTGGGGTCTGATTTCCTTCCGAACTGGTGGCTCGGCCAGATCTGGGGGCAGAGGGGACCGGCCTGCTCCCAGGGGCTCTGGAGATAGTGAACACGTGAGCAGCTACTAGCGTCTCTAATGAACTAGGCCACTTCAGCTCAAGTTCTTTCTCTCTCACTCTTGATTTCTGCTGAGAGAAGCAGCGTCAATGACCCATAAAACTCAAGAGCTCGTTCCCCTACCCGTTTGCTGGGATCTATTAATCTCTTCGGATAGCCAGCAGCTAACCCATCTGCAAGACACCTGGTCTTGATTTAACTAATGTGCAAAGGGAAAGAACATCAGGCAGGTAAAAATCTGTAATTAGCAATAGTCTTTCAAGATTTTCTTTGTGGGTTCGCCCCTCCTCCCCTTTCCAGGCAGTGGGAGGGAATGGGAAGGAGCCAAATGCAAATATGGTTTAATTCCATCTTGAGTAATTACTCCGGAAAGCCCTCTAAAAAAATTGCTGGCTGTTTAACTCAGTAATTTGAACTTGCATTCGGGAACATCATCAAACTGTAAATGCTTTGATCTTTTTTACGCTTCTGTACATAAGGAAAACCAAGTACACCTAATTCCTATGCCGTGTTGTCATAAGCACTAGAAACTCTTGGCACATGGCCACGGGTAGGAGGCTTGAGAGGGGCTGGCTTTGTCGGAGGAAGAGACAGCTGGATGCCTTGGAGAGAACATCGGAAGTCGAGCCAAGAGGCTGGAACTCTGCTCCGCATTGCACAGTGGCTCACACGATGACACTGGGCAGGACATGACCCCTCCTGACCTCTATTTCCCTGTCTTAAAATAAGGGGGTAGGGCCAGATGATTTCTAAATTTCAAAGTCTTCCCTCCTCAACACCCCCAAGCTCTGCCATTCTTTGCTTCCAGGAAACGCATTCCTTTCTCACACCACAAACCCAGAGGTGAGGCAGGTGAGGTGGGTCAAAGGTAACCAAGTACAGAGACTTGCTCTGCGGGCTCGATTATCAAAATGTGTAAGGAAAAAACGACCAGTTGCGGATTCTGAGATTCCTTTGAACAGTGGTGCACCTTGGATGCAGTGTAGATCCTGTAGCCACAGAAGAGAAAAAAATTTACTGGCCTCTGGGGGGTTTGTGAGGCGCCTGTGACCTCAGACTTAATCAGCATCACATGCTCAACCTATACCACTAGAAAACCACATGGGTTTTAGGCAATCGCCCAAATTAAACCAATGACATTGCTTTCATGCTCTTGCATGCTCTATGGGGGAAGAAAAGCAAGGCAAAGCAGGAAGGAAAGCAGAACTGGGACAACAGGGGCAGAAATCTATTCATTCATTTCTTTATTCAGGCATTCATTCAGCACATGCTAAGCACCTATAATGCGTGGGACCTACGGAGGAATTAGGAACAGCATGAAGCATAGCCCAGAGGCTGCCAAAGATTCTTTAAACTTCTATGTTCACTTCTTTGGCACTTTCAGTTTATGTAGTAGATCTATAACCAGAGGAAGTCATTCACAGAGAGACTTATCTTCGAGCCCTTAATGAGCCCGGGTGGCCACAGGTCCTTAACTAAGAATGCTCAGCCCCATCTGTCAAGTTCCTGTTCTTCCTTCAAGGCTCAAATCCATCCCAGCTCCCCTGGGAAGCCTCTCCTGCTATCCCTAAGCAGATGTGATCTCTTTGTCTTCTGGTCATCCGTGGCATTTGGTTGGTCCTACTCAGTTGGTTATCTTAGACCCCAGATGGCACTGTTTTTGATTCTGTATGTGTCTCACTCTCCTTTACACTGGTAGCTCCTCAAGGGCAGGGCTTACTGAGGCACAGGAAGGCCAGACTTTGTGGGAGTGGTCGATATCCTGGTTGTGAGATTGTATTACAGTCTTGCAAGTCTTACCATGGAGGGTAACTGGGTAAAGAGCATACAGGCTCTCACTGTATTATGTCTTATAACTGCATATACATCTATAATTATCTCCAAATAAAAAGTGTAATTAAAAGGCAAAACTCAGGGCCACCTGGGTGGCTCAGTCGGTTAAGCATCTGCCTTCGGCTCAAGTTATGATCCCAGGGTCCCGGGATCGATCCCTGCATTGGGCTCCCTGCTCAGCAGGGAGTATGCTTCTCCCTCTGCTTGCAGCTCCCCCTGCTTGTGCTCTCTCTCTCTCTCTCTGTCAAATAAATAAAATCTTTTTTTAAAAAAAGCAAAACTCATGGAATCATAAGACCTCAAAGTCGCAAGAAACTCAAGAGATCAACTAGTCCTGTCTTTACCCGAAGGGTGAATTTCTGCCCCAGCGTCCCACATACAGATTTACCCAGGCTTTTTTAATTTTTTAAAAAAGATTTTATTTACTTTTTGACAGAGACCGCAAGAGAGGGAACACAAGCAGGGGGAGTGGGAGAGGGAGAAGCAGGCTTCCCGCTGAGCAGGGAGCCCGATGCGGGGCTCGATCCCAGGACCCTGGGATCATGACCCGAGCCGAAGGCAGATGCTTAACGACTGAGCCAGCCAGGCACCCCACCCAGCCTTTTTCAAACCCCAGGAATGGAGAACTCATTCTCTCATGAGAGAGAGAGCATTCCATTTCTAGACAATTCTAATTCTATTCTGAAGCAGAATTGGCCAGGCTATAACTTCCCCTTGGAGCCCACACATAACAAGTTCCCTCATCTCCATGACAACCCTTCAGGTATGTGAAGATGGTCATGTGTCCATCTGGGGCTCCGCCAGGCTGCAGGGTTTCAGTTCTCTCATCTCCATAGCGTTGAGTTTTCCTACCATTCTGGAGCCTTCTTCCTGAATGTATCTCATAGGTTGCTCTGATCCGAAACAGGACTAACAACCCCCTTTGTCCTCGATACTCCACTGGCTCCACATTATCATTTTCATGCTAACTCCCAACCATTGGCTCCCTTCAAAGGCAGGGTCCACGAAAACCCTTCGATCTTTTTGGTACCCCAGCTGCCGTCAAGCTCCTTGTCCCCTACCCTGCCAATCACTGTTTGGTTTTGGTTTTGACTTGAAGGTAGGACTTTACACTTTTCTCTACCTGCGGCAGTCCTAACCCTTCATCCGTTGAAAACCTGAAGGAGGTCTGAGTCCGTAGTGAGATGCAGAAGGCTGTGCGGGAGAGCGCTGTGCTTGGGCGTGCCGCCGTGGGCCGGCCCGCATCCTGCAGCCATGTGCCCAGAGACGTCTGAGTACTGCTCATGCTGGCAACCCTAGGGTATTGCTCATTGTTTCTGGATAGCAAGATGGGTTTATTTTTATAACAAGTATTTACTGCAGAACAGCCTTGCAGAGCCTCCTGGGTTTCACAACTCTTCCGGCTCTATTACGTACGCAGAATGATGCCAGGCTGGCTCCCATTCTCGTTTCCCATCCCCATAGAGATGCCGACTGGGAACCAGAGCATCAGGTTAAGCATCTGTGCCCAGGGTTCAGGAAGACAGGGAGGCTGCCTCTGTGGGACTTTAGAGGGCAGAGCCATCTCACCTACTAAATGAGGAGAGAAGGCAAGGCTCTCGGGCTTCCTGGAGCAGAGTGCGACAGAGCACCTGCTTATGTGAAATCAGGGAGGTCCAACTCTTCTTGGGGAGGGGTAAACTCAGTTTAGAGCCCACGTCTCTGTGGGAGAGAGTGCTTGGTGTCCTCCAGTACCTGTTCCCTTCTTCCGTGGCAGTAGAAACTTTAGCAGACCACTTGGTTGCCCACAATAAAGATGACTACCCCCTTCTCCTTTTAGCTAGGCATTGCCATGTGACCACATTCTGGCCAATGGGATGTGAGTGGAAATGGCAAGCGCGATCTCTTTGCGTTTAAAGGGAAGGAGGCTTCCTGGCCATGATTCCTTTCCCCCCATCCATTGGTTGGAGTGTGGATGTGGTGGTGAGCCATGTTGAACCACACAAATGAGGACAACCCAGAGATGATGGAGCAAGAAAGGAAGCCTGTGCCCCTGACGATTCACTGAGTGGAACCATTTTATCAGCTCAGGGTTTACTTGAGAAACACGCTTCTATTTTGTTTAAATAAACCAGTTGCTCTGGGTCTCTGTCCCATGTAGCTAAATCTGCACCCTACTAATATAGTGTTCCACCCCCACTTAATTCTTGGCTTCCTGCTCTGCTGCTGCCCTCTCCCTGCCTTTCTAACTTTTAGCCCACAGCTTCATCTCCCAGCTTCTTGGCTTGTCCCTCCCCACTTGGCCTGACCTGATCTTTCAAGGTAGCCTTGGATCCTTTCTCTGGCACCGCCCCGACAGACAAGCATTAGGGAAAGGAGGGTGGTGGCCAAGCTGACATTTCCAGATCATTTCCTCTCTGGTTCTCTCCACTACTTGTGTTTCAGATACTGGGCGCTTGGTGCCCCCTGAGCCCTTACCTTGTCCACTTGTCTTGAGTTGGGTCCTTGCCTTATTTCCCTGCCACCAGATTGTGAGCTCCCCCAGGGCAGGCACTGTACCTGTCCCCTCTTGAAAAGACTCCAGTAACTTGTCCATAGTAGGTCCCTCATCAACGTGTGTAGATGCACATCTTGGGTTTCCCAGGGCACCACAGTGAGTACTGGACATTGCAGAGAGCAGTGGGCTTGTTACAGGCTTTTACTAATTGTTGAAACCTTCCCAGCTGGAAAAGGGAATTAGATCAATAAATTAATTCACCAGATGCTTCTCAATTGGGGTTTTTCCAAGAAGTTTTCCTCCCTGAAAGAAAAAAAAGAAGAAGAAGAAGCGGGTTATGGCATCAGCCCTACTTAATCACCCAGCACTTCAGCCTCCCGAGACAAGCTATGCCCACCCATCGTTGACCTTTAAGTGTTAAGCAACAAACCCAGAGCAAGCTAAATCTTAGTCACTGAGCTGAGAAGAAAGAATTGGTCTGCACTGTACTTTCTGTAACACCTAAAAATAACTTCTCCCCATGGACTGGAGTGGGGAGCTTGACTGGGAAATATAGCAGAAGACCTTGATTAAAAAGCCGATAAGAAGGCAGGTACACTGCTGTACCAGACATTGCATGGCCAATGGAGCTAGAAGACGTACGTGTGTGTGTGTGTGGGTGGGTGGGTGGGTGTGGGTGTGTACCAGAGGGCCTGGTTCCCCTGCCGTAGATCACATCTGGGGCAGTAAAGACACCGTGTGATGGGGCTTTACCACTCCCTCATCTGATGACTAACATGGAGAAGATTCAGTGAGAAATTAGAAGCCACTGGAGGCAGAGGATGGAGCTCCAGTGTAGAAACAAGAACACGGGCTCCCAACTACCAGCTGTGACACTTCCCGCTTACCTGGGTGGGCGGCCCTGGACAAGTCTCTGAAGCTTTCTGGATTCGTTTTCCTCATCCACCGATGGGGGGAGTAGACGAGATGCTCTCCAAGTCCCTTCCAGCCACAGCATTCTTGGGAGTCCGCTTGTTTCTCATGGTCGTCTGCTTCATGGCTTCCTTTGGCTCCTCTGCTCCCATCCCGCCTGGCCCCCCACACGCACTACCGCCTTTCCTCACTCCTTCCTGCTGTCTGCTGCTGCCACCACCAGACCGGAGGATCAGGCACACTCAGAGTTTCCCGTAAGCACAGACTCCCATGAACACCAGACAGAGAGGGGCAAGGAGGGGGAAGCCGCACGTGAGCCAGCCTGCCCTGAGCCCTGCTCCTCGGATACCTCGGATGTGTCCTTATTGAAAGCCTGCTCTGTCTGCCACGGTTTGCCAGGGGCATTGAGGATGCAGGAAAAGGGACCCCTCTAAACAGGTGAGCAACTTCTTCAGGGCTCTGTTGTATTTTGATTTTATTTGACTCTTCTGGTCAGTCCCCAAGTCTTATCACACGTCCTCACCGCCCCATTCGCTCGTCAACATGTATCTACTTTCATTCCCTCTTTTTTCCTACCCAAATGAATAACCACAAGTCACAACTGGCTCCCAAAGGGAAGAGTATCAAAATAGCCAACATTTGGCTGTTGCTTGCCGTCTCCCAGCATACTTCCTCAAAAACTATGATCGACTGCAGGAGCTCAGCCTTATTCGATTTATATTCCTGCTCACCCCTGTGGCAGATGGCAAAAAATGGCCACAAGAGTTTATAGTTCCTCTCATTTCTAGGGGAGCTCATTTCCCTGTGCCTTTTTTCTTTTTATTGTGGTAAGATACGCTTAACATAAAATTCGCTATTTTAAGCATTTTTATTTTTTTATTTTTTTAAAGATTTTATTTATTTATTCATGAGAGACAGAGAGAGAGAGAGAGAGAGAGGAGAGAGGCAGAGGGAGAAGCAGGCTCCCCAAGGAGCAGGGAGCCCAATGCGGGGTTCGATCCCAGGACCCCGGGATCATGACCTGAGCCAAAGGCAGACGCTTAACCATCTGAGCCACCCAGGCGCCCTGTTTTAAGCATTTTTAAATGCACAGCGCTGTGGCATGACGTACATTCACATTGTGTGACCATCACCACCATCCATCTCCAGAACTTTCTCATCTTCCCCAACTGAAATGCTATAGTCATTAAACACTATCTCCTTCCCTCCTCCCCCCGGCGCCTGACAACCACCACTCTACTTTGTATCCCCATGCATTTGACTCCTGCCGGTACCAAGTGTAAGTGGAATCATACAGTAGGTGTCAGGCTGTGCCTGGCTTGTTTCACTGAGCATAATGTCTTCAAGGTTTGACCAAGTCGTAGTGTGTGTTACACACGCTACGACTTGGTCGAACTGCCTTCCTTTATAAGACTGAATAATGGTCAACTGTATGTATGTGCCACATTTTGTTGATTCATTCATACTTGGGTTATACGTTAGGTACTTGGGCTACTTTCACCTGTCGGCTATTGTAAATAATGCTGCTGTGAACATGGGTGTGCAAATATCTATTTGAGCCCCTGCTCTCAATTCTTTTGGGTATATACCCAGAACTGGAATTGCTGGATCATATGGCAATTTTATGTTTCATTTTTTTGATCACTCACCATGCTATTTTCAACAGTGGCTGCCGCATTCTACATTCCCACCAGCAGTGCACCAAAGTTCCGATCTTTCCACATCCTCTGCAACACCTCTTATTCTGTGTTTCTTGGATAATAGCTATCCTGATGGGTATGAAGTGGTATTTTATTGTGGCTTGATTTGTATTTTTCTAAGGATTAGTACATATCTTTCAATGTGTTCACTAGCCGTTTGTATATCTTCTTTGGAGTAATGTCCGGGCAAGTTCCCCATTCTTTGAATCTGGGCTGACTGTTAGAGTGACCAACTGTCCTAGTTTGTCTAGAACTTCCCAAGTTTTTGTACTAGGACTCCCGTGTCCTGGGAAACCCCTCAGTCTCAGGCAAACTGGGACAGTTGGTAACTCTAGCTGGCCTTGTGTCTTGCTTTGATCAATAGAATGCTCTGGAAATGACAATGTACAGGTTTCAAGCATAGGCCTAAAGGGGCTTTGCAGCTTCCTCTCTTGCTGCTCTTGGAAATTTGCTGCCACATAAACAAACCCATGTTAGCCTGCTGGCTGATGACAAGCATGTGGCCCAGTTGCTCCATAACTCTTACTAACAGCCTGTTAGCCGCCAGACATGGATAGGGGCGGTTCTCAATCATTCACCTGCCAGCCGACTCCCCAGCTGACCACAGACGCACAAGAGTGGAGCTAGGCCAAGCTGACCCAGACCACGGCTGCCCAGCCAGCCACAGAACTATGACCCAAATCAATGGTTGCTGTTTTAAGCCACTTTGGGGGATGATTTGTTACTTAGTAAAAACTAATTCATACAGGGCGCCTGGGTGGCTCAGTTGGTTAAGCGACTGCCTTCGGCTCAGGTCATGATCCCGGAGTCCTGGGATTGAGTCCCACGTCGGGCTCCCGGCTCAGTGGGGAGCCTGCTTCTCCCTCTGACCCTTTCCCCTCTCATGCTGTTTCTCTCTCTCTCTCTCAAATAAATAAGTAAAATCTTTAAAAAAAAAAAAAAACTAATTCATACAGCTCCATGTTGTAAAAATATGCTCTGTTTATTGTTCCTATAAGATCTTTGCCATAGGCAGGACACTCCTGGGCCCCAGGGCCCTTCTTCTTAGTGAGAAGAGCTTTACCTACTCTTTCATTGCAGCCCAGCCACTGAAGCAGCCAAGAGGCCATCCATCCTCTCTGTCAACAGCAGACAAAAGCTTTCCCCTCTTCCCATTCCTTTGTCGGCCCCACATCAGCCACTTTGCGCTGCAGAAAGACAGATGGGCTCATTAGATGTGGGGACTGAAGTGGCCATGGGGGCCTTCCCTGCGTGCCACAGCCAGCCGCTTTTCCTTAGTTTCTAACCCCCTCTCACCAACCTTTTTCTTCTTGATCACAGTGTACCTGGAAGAATTCTGACTTGTTTCAAGTGCTCTTTCTCCAGTTGGCTGAAGCTTCTGTGACTCCACTCCTGTCCGGCTTGCCTGGTTCTCTGGGCAGGCACAGTGAGAGGAACAGTTTGACACCAAACTCTGATCACGGCCACCCCATCCGCTGTTTCAGAGCTGGTCAGTGTCTCGGTCTGGGAACTTGAGGTCAAGTGCGGCTCTTCTGGTCTTCTTTAACAGGAGAACTGCTTTTTGCTGGAATCAGGCCCTTAACCCTTTTAAGAAACATTGGAATGTTATTAATCGATAAAGGACCAAAACATGCGAAATGTCTTTTTTTTCTTTTAATCTTTGATGGGCCCTTGCACCTACAGTGAGAGGGACCCTGGCCTCCAGTGTTTCTAGAAAGCTGGCTTTGGGTAACAGAGTTGATGCTCAGCCTCAGAGTGATGTGAATTCCTTTTCAGGACTCTTTTCCTAGTCCTGGGTCAATAAAGATAGAGCCATGGAAATGTCAGAAATTCAAGGACTTTAGAAATCACCTGGTTCAACATTTCCATTTTCCAGGTGAAGAAACCATGGCCCCGACCTGCCCACATCTAGAATGACTCACCCACGGCTACCCAGCAAGGCGGTGGCAAAGCTAGAGCTAAACCTCTGACCTCTGGTTTGGGGCCATTTCAACTACCCACTGCTACAGACAAACATCCTCCAAGTGTTTTCCAGTGGGCTCTTGGCTTGGGTTGATTTTTTTTTTTTTTAAGATTTTATTTATTTATTTGACAGAGAGAGAGCACAAGGAAGGGGTGAGCGGCAGGCAGAGGCAGAGGGAGAAGCAGACTCCCCGCTGAGCAGGGAGCCCGACGCGGGGCTCGATCCCAGGACCCTGAGATCATGACCTGAGCCCAAGGCAGCCGCTTAACCGACTGAGCCACCCACGTGCCCTGGCTTGGGTTGATTTTTGCAAAATGAGTTAGGAGAGGGAAAAGGAAGCCCAGGATTTTCTGCTGACCAAACTGTTGGGTGGCAGAAGCAGAGGGTGGAAGGCAGTGCCACCGAGGAGAGAGATCTTAGAAAAGCTCCTGTCCTCTCCTTGAGCTGAGAACATCTGGGACAAAAAAGAAACCTCCAGGCAAAGGAGCCACGGCCCTCCCCCACACCAGCCTGGGAACACCTACCCAAAGGCCGTCTTGTCCTCCCACCTTCCATTTTATTTAGGGCACACTTTTTTTAGTGAACTTACACAGCTTTTCCAGAGGCAAAAACCCATTGCATGTTATGTGCTCATGTTTTTGTTCATTCCCTTCTAATGCTTATCAAGTTTTCATGTTATACCATCAGTGTGAGGACACACTTCTCAGTGTGTTTTTTTCTCTCATATTATTTCAAATGCAGACTTTTTGTGTGTCAAAGGTCCTCATGTTTGTCACTTTTAATTGTAATACTGTGTCCATTATGTGGGTACATCATAATTTGCCTCAAGGTGAATGTTTATATCATTTCTAGTTCATTAGTATTAATAACATCAACCTGGTTATTTTCGTACCAATAGTTCTTTTATCCCTTTGTGTTTATTTGTTCCAGATGTGCTTCCCTGGATGGAATGAATGGATCATGGCTAGGACCCAGCTCTAGCTATTGCCAGATCACTCTCCAGAAAAACGCAACTGATTTCTAGGGTCTCCAACTCCATTTAAATGTGCCATTTTCCCCAGCACGGAACTGTGCTGTCACTGAGTTTGGTCACTTGTAGTCACCTTTGCGCTGTCAAACTGGGGAGACTGAGACAGTCAGGGTATAGGATAGGAGTCAAGGGAGAGGATTTGCAAGATGAAGCCAAGAAGCAGAACTGCGCAGAAGCTAGGACAAATGCTCCATGTGAGACAGAGTGAATGAGACGCACTTTTTACGGCCACTTGTCCTTGGGTGTGCGGTGGGCTGGCCTGGGTTGAAAATTTAGAGTCAGGGGGACACCAGTTTAGCACATGTGTAGTGGAGCCGGAGGCTTGTTTCTATCTTCGCATTTCTTTCCTTTTTCAGCCAGCCTGTGCATCTTTCTGTGGATAGTTTACTATCTGCAATCCTTCTGTGCATGATCATGGATTCCTTGTCCTGAGGTCTCTTTCCCCCGCTTTCTCAAGCGAAAATCAGAGCCCCTGAATCACAAGGGAGCAGAAGTACCTTTCCTCGCTCGCTTCTCGGCATCCATAGCTCACAAGAAGACATAGCAAAGTGGCTCCCAAGTGCCATTCCTGGAAAAATGGCTCTTCCTGGTTGCATTTGGTCTGGCCAGGTTGACAAGAGCTGAACTGAGCTGCTCGGAAGCTGAAGGGAGAAAGCGGTGGCCCAAGGAGCAGAAACGGTGGGCGAGAGGGAGGATCCTGATACATACCTACTTGGGTCCATCGCCGCCTTTGCCCACCTGTTTTCACCCACATGCCACTCTTTTCAGAGCCGTTTAGTACAGCCTAACTTTCACAGATCCCCTCAGGGACCGCTAGGCCAAATTTAGAGCTCATACCAACAAGTCTGTTGGCCACATGGTCTGCTACATGAAGGCTGCAACATATGAAAAGTTATATTTAATAACCCTGGGAGAAGACCAAATATGGGAAAGCCAATTTGTGGGATGCAGTTGCTCTTTTTGTGAGAAGCATCTCAGCCTAAGTATTTGGTGAACTCACAGCCCTCTAGAGTTGGGCCGTAGATTCTCTAGTTTTGATAAGACACATGGACAGGCAGAGTCTTTAGAGGTAGAGGAACATTCCTGGATCCTCAAAGCCCCAAACGAGGTCATTGTCCTCCTGCCACATCTGATCAGCATCTGATTGGCACTAGAGCAGACTTTGAACAACCCTCAGGCAGCCCAGCGTCCTGTCCAGTGGCCAGACCAAGGGCTGGACTGCAATCCTTCTTTCCTCCTGAAAAGCTGGGACTGATGGGGGGGAAGAGAGTGGAGATGGGGAATGGATGACCTAATTTTCCACGGGGTTAGTCAACAAGTTGATCCCCACCATTGAGATGTCTCTTTTTGTGAATATTTTACCTACCTGTGTGCTGGGTCCCAGGGCTTCTGAATGGATTCTTCCTAGACAATCACACTAGGTCTCTTAAAACACAACCTAGCCTGCTTCCTTCCCTCACTGATTCTGAGAAAGGAAGCCCATCCCCAATCCCTTTCCTACCTTCTATCACTCCAGGTAGGCTAACATTGGATAAAGCCTTCCTATATCCCTCAGAGTAAGGACCCCAAAAGTCCACTAAAAGTTCTTCAGCCAAGCCTGAATTTGTTCAAGACACAGTGCTAGCCTCTGACGCAGCCTGTAGAGGTTCTGAATACTGACCATTGCATTTAAAGAAGACTTAAAGGAAAGAGAAGGGTGGTTAATGGACTTCCTTGAGCTCTCAACATATACCCAGAGCAAAAGAAAGAGGGGTGAATGAAGAGGAGAGATTAAGGCCTTTGCTCTCTTCCCCAGGTGCAGAGAAGCAAAGCACTAAAGGCACTGAATTGCAGTCTTCTGGGGTTCAGAATTGCTACACAGGTCAAATGAGGGCACTGCCAGGTCCGTCCCCAATCAGGATGTGACCCTTCTCCAAAGGGAGCAGATGATGTAGGGCTCCCCACCCCCACACAGTGTGGGATCCAGCATGGGTACAGGACAGGGACACACACAGAGCAAACCATGGGGCCAAGCAGTCCGACTCGTCTATTACATCACACATATGGAGGTCAACACATGCAGCCAACACGGGCATTTTGTAGAACCACTCGGGGGAAGAAACACCATTCATACAAATCACTTGAAAATGTCTGTTCTCAAAAACTATGAACTTAGAAGAGCTCTGAAAAAGGGAAGGGACATGAGCATCATACAGCATCAGAGGATGAGAACATCACGAGGGTAAGGGGGTGGGGAAACACAAACACCCAGAACGGATTTAGCAGAATTGGGTCAGTGCTAAGTCAGCTGTTCAGACTAAACCAAACAGAGCTGATTCTCCTGGCCTTACAGTCCTTGGTGAGGAGAAAATGGAAGTTAATAGCATAGCCCATGCCCAGGTGAAGCCTCAGCACCACCACAGAGCAGAGTCTACATTTGGAAAGCCTTGGCCCTCTCCTTGAACTTGGTTTTCAAGGTTTTGATGATGAATCAGTCACCTCATTTTCCCTCATCAGCTTCTGTCTTTAACTATAGCCTGACGTGTCTGAACTCGTAAGCACCTCCAGAGCTGGAGCACCCGTCATCTTCACACCACGGATGACTAACCATGGTCTGCTCACAGTCTCCTAATTATCACAAAACAAAAATGCTACATGCCTGAAAGCTGCAGTTTGGGGAAAAGTACACTGGAAGAGCTGCAGAAGCAGCAGGGAGGCAAGGTAGCAATGAGCTAACCTTTTGACAGGCCCTTGTAACCCTCAGAGGCATGGGCCAAGCAACCAAGGATGCAGATAGGGTTTTCTCCTTGGCAAGACTGTACTGTTAATATCATTCATTACTGCCTCTGATTAGGATCCCAGGCTCATTAAGACCTGTGTGCCTTTGACTGTTTCTCTTGGATCGGATTGGATTCCCCTTTGCAGAGAATTGTCAGGACTTTCTAGTGTCCAGTGCAGGTCCGATATCATCTCTTGGCTTGACTTCTTCCTGAAGTTTCTCCCCTGTGCCTCTGTGTGCCCTGCTGATGACACAAGTCATCATTCTGGCATGCTGGCTGGCAGGCGCACTGCTCCCAGCTCAACCAAAACACTTGAACTAAATTTATGCTCCCAATTATGGTGATACAGAACAGAGAAAGACACTCAGTTTAGACACAGAAGCACAGCTAAGTCAACTTTTAAAAAGGAGAGAGAAGAGGGGCTCCTACCCTCTCTGATACTAAGACATATTATAAAGCCAACATGATGAAAACAGTAATTGAAAAAACATACAAATAAACCAACAAAACAGAAGAGAGAGCTCAGATATACCCTTGTATGTGTCAGAACTTAATACAGAAGGACGGTGGCACCACAAATCAGTGCGGGGGGGGATGGTAGAGCATTTTAGTCAATGGCGTTTGGGAGACTGACTTACTATGCGGAGGAAACAAAACAAAACTGGATCTCTACTAATCACACACAAAGAGGGCTCTCGAGAGTTTAAAGATCAGAGTATAAAAAGTTCAAGAAAAACAGCAGAACTAAAGTAGGTAGAATTAAGTGAAGGGGAATATCTTTGTGATTCGGGGAAGCTCTTCTAAAACAAAATTTCAAGAACATAAACCATAATGCAAAATTCTGTAAACTTGATCACATCAAACTTAAGGCTTTCTATGATTAGAAAGACCCCTTGGACAACGTTAACAGACTGATGATGAACTAGGAAGAGAGATCCGTAACACTTAAAACCAACAAGGGGTTCGTACGAAGAATATGCAAGGATCTCAAGCATTTCTGACTGCCATGGAAAAAGTGGGGAAAGGATATAAACAAACATCATACAGAAGAAAGAACTCCAAAAAGTAGACAAGTAGGTGTAGGTCAATTTTCCCGGGAAGCAGATTCTGAGATGAAGAGTTGTGAGCAGCAGGTTTATTACATTAAGTATGAAAAATGCAAATTAAAACAACAAAGAGATATCACTGTCTGCCTTTTATCTTAGCAAAATGTAGAAAGAAGGGTCACACCAAGTGTTGGCAGAGACGTGGGACACAGTAGCCCTTACACGTGGTTGCTGGGAAGATAGACATCAGAGAAGTGTATTGGCAAACCTTCTGGGGGGATGATCTGGCGTTATGAGTCACCTTTTCCGTGTAGCCTACTAGCAATTCCTCTACTCGGTATACATCCCAAGAAACCCTCAGACAACTCTGAGTTCAGAGATATGTGTACACATGTTTTGTGCACAGTTACTTGTGGTGGGACTTGGGGGCCATCTGAGTTTCCAGCAGTGGGATCGAGAAATAAAATCTAGTGAATCTAGTACACCGGGGAGTACTAGGCAGGAAGACTGAAGCAAATGCTCAGTTAGTTGTACACACAGCAAATGGATGCTTAAGGCAGTGGAAAGAAGAGGGGGAGAAACAGTGGAAAAAAAGGTAGGAAACAAGGAGATAGAATATTTACATAAATTAAAACATACTGCAAACAAATACTGTTTGTATGCAAACATGCAAACAAAAGGATGAATATAGACACAAAAATCATTGTGTGTGAGAGAGGGGAATGGAATGGCAGGATGGGGAGTAAAAGGAATAAGGAAAGGGCGCCTGGGTGGTTCAGTTGGTTAAGCATCTGCCTTCGGCTCAGGTCACGATCCCAGGGTCCTGGGATCGAGCCCCACGTCGTTGGGCTCCCTGCTCAGTGGGGACCCTCTTTCTCCCTCTCCCTCTGCCTGCTGCTCTGCTTACTTGTGCCCTTTCTAATAAATAAATAAAATCTAAAGAAAAACAAAGGAATAAGGAAGTAAATAAATCCAAGAGAGGGGTCTCTCAGGGACCAGTGATACAAATATCCTGGACCCAAGTAGTCGGATTCACTCAACTCCTGACACCTGCCTTCTAAAACAAGCCCCAGCGACTAACACCACTTGAACCTTGGGAAAGCAAGCCCTTATGCTTCACCCTCTCTTTGAGATCTCTCCCAAAAGGGCACGCAGGCTGAGTCACTGGAAAATTGCAGAGCCCTACCGTACACAACTCCCTGCTTTTACCTGTGAATGAAATGACAACCACCTCCGATCTTCCGTGGGATGAAAAGGTTGGCACCTGGATAAAGATTCATGCGTCTCTCAGGCAGAATGGCTTTGCTCACAGGATGCCTTTTCATTTTCTATGCCATGAACTTCCCCACCTTTGATTCCAATCGAAGTCATCAGCTGAGCTGAGAGGTGGTAGACATAACTAACTGCCAATGCCCCTCTTTGGTCAGAGCTGGTATGAAAGAGGAAACACAGCAAACTCAGAGCGTTGTCTTAGATCTTGCCCACCTGGGAGAGGGCCCAGAATGGTGAGGTGACATTCATCCCGCTGGGAAGTGGGCTCGCTTTGATCCACTGGTCTGGCGCGTTCTCTCTGCTAATGGGGAGTGGGGGATGTGTGAAATTGATCCTGCCTGACCCATCAGTCCCTGAAAAACGGGAGATCCTGAGAGAGCTAGAAGAACAATGCGGCTTATCAGTTGGTCTTGGGTCGCATTCCCCGTGGTGGCTATTCCACACCTTGACTGCTGTCCCTGAAGTTCCCAACTCTATCCCATAAGCAATTGAGGACCAGGGTCAGGTTACCTGGCCAAAGTGAGGAACACCGAGATTAAGATCCAGGGATGCAGAGAAGAGCTGATCTGGGAAGACAGAGAGAAGGCCAGAATATCAAAGTGGCCAAAAATACTGCTCTAAACCTTCTGGTTGGCAGCAGGCCCTGACTCCCAGGTTAACCCTTACTTTCCCAGACGATACCTTCTTCAGGTATCACTAGAGGAAAGGTCACCTTGAGACACCAGCATTGCGTTCCACAAACAAGTCTCTGCAGTGAATAGGATCCCCAGGAAAAAGAAGACTCCCCGGATACGCGGTAAGGGAGTTTGCACGGGTACCATTTTTATTGTGTTTCCTTCTGGGTCCAGAGAGTAAACTTCTGTGCCTGCTTTAAGACTGTGAGTTCTGGGAAGTCCATGGTAAGTTGTGTCTTGCTGTTTAAAGGCTTTCTAAAGACAGAAGCTGGCTGGTGACTGTCTAAAATGCCTTCACAGTAGGCATTCTGTAAATGTTAACTCCCTTCCCCACCACCCCTTTCCTATTTCTTGTTGGTGTAGGGGAGGAGTCACGCTGGAACCCAGAAGCTCTGGTCTTTGTTCTTGGCTCCAACGCCTTTTCACAGAATGATCTCAGGCAAGGGATTCTCCCTTCCCCCAGCCCTCTGCCTCCCTGATTCTAGTTTCTCGTGTTTAGAATTGGAGCTAGTACAATCTGTCTTCGTTGTGGCCAGGTTAGCCCCCATCCCCTTTTCTCCGGCCTCTAGGGAATACAAAATATTATTAGATTTTAATTTTTTCAATAGAAAACTATAAAGAAGTATAAAATCAGCCGAATCCTACAATCTAGGTAAACTCTGTTGGCATTAAAAAGACAGATGTTAGAAAGCAGAAGCGACATAAAAACATACAAGATGAACATTGAAAGTCACTTTCTCCCATTCCCACTGTCCACAGTAAATACTCCCCTAAAGTAAGTAATTGCTATTAACAGTTTCTTATAATTCCATCCAGAAAAATTATGTGTAATACTTACATATATTCTTTTTGAAAAATATGCAGAAGTTATCATACCGCCTATGGTATTCTCTAATTTGCTCTTTTTTCAACTTACATCTTTCATGTACGTATAAAGCTACTGTATCCTTTTTATCAGCTAAATAATATTTTATCAAATGGACTTGTCATTCAGTCCAGGAAGATTGTGAATTTCTCTCCTGCTTCGAACACTGCTTCATCCTTTTGCCCTTTGATTAAAAGAATTCTAAAATCCCACCATGATGAGATTTGCATTGTAGAAAATTATTCTTATAGCAGCGTAGCAAGTGGCTCGGAGGAACGAGAATGCTGTAAGACAGACCAGTTAGGAGACTATTTGAACATACTTGGAAAGTAAATATGGAGGAGAATAGACATAAAGGACATTAAAAAGTAGCTGCCAGAATTCAGTGAGCAGATGGCTACACTGAGCCTCGGGTGACTGGGTGGGTGGAGCCCTTATCCGAGGCGGAGAACAGAATAGGGAGCCGGCTTGGGGGTGAAGACGATCAGTTCCATCCGGGCCATGGGGAGGTTGACCATCCAGGCAGATCCAAGAGGAAGATGAATGTGTGGGTCGGGAGCTCAAGGAAGGGAACTGGCCTCGACGCAGACCCAGGAGCCTCTAGGGGACAGGGGCAGAGGATGAAACTGCGGGAGGGTGTGAATCACTCAAGGAGAAGGTGTGGGGTGGGAAGAGGAAGGGGCCAATCTGAGAGTCTCAATCATCTTTTGTGAGGATTTCCCAAACATTTTAAAGAATCCTCTGGGTGCCTCAGAGTTACCACCAATTAAGAGTAGCCTCCTGCCCCAAAGCAATATGACAAGTCAAGAGAAGAGCAGTGAGAGAGAAGTAGCAGTACAGAGAGGAGCTGGATTTTTCAGGGCAGTGACAAAGGGACCTGAAAGGCACTTCATGAAAGGAAACAGGAAGGCTTCCAGAGGGGGCCTGCTTGAGCTATGGGATTTTTGCTTCTTTGAGATGATGCTCAGGACATGGGCTGTACCCCCATTCCACCCCTGAGTGCCACATGAAGCCACAGGCTTCCCGGGGGTGTCCACCTGAGCCTCCCTGGCTGCCCCAGTCCTCTGCACAGGGAGGGCCCCACGAAATCTTTGCAAGTTACAGGCGTGAGGCACACGATGGCCTGATCAAGCCAAATGCATGTGTAAAGCTGTCTCCTGGCTGTGAGGAATAAAAGCCAGGATTTAAAAATCTGAATTATTCAGATCCTGTACCCCAGAGGTGACTCATAACCTGAGGAGCGCCTTGGTAGAACAGCCACTGAGGATTTGTGTGAACATGGCTTAGCCCACGGTGTCTCCTGCTATCAGTCAAGGGCTAACAAAAGATAAAATAACAGAATTATTCTTACACAATGTCCCGAGGAGAGCCTGGAGGACAAGGAGTCTAGACTGTCATAATAAGGAGAGAAGCAATTTGCCCTAATGAGGGAACAGAGGGTTCTCTGGGCTCTCCAAGTGCTGGTATCCAGAATTCCTGGGTCCTTTCTTCACACAAGGGAAGGCAGGTTAAGCTGCGGGGGCGGGGGGGCGTGTTATTCCAAGTGTTCCCTTTCAGAATAACACGTAAGAGCTTCCCTGAGAAAAGTGACAATAGTCTTCCAGCCCTGAGCTAACATCACCACATCATGGGGGTTGACGGGGCTGGTCAGGGATTTGTGCTATCGAGACCATGAGCCGATGGCTACACTGGCAGGGAAGGTCAAGCGTGCATGGTTTGGTGAAAACTCACCTCACGAATGGAGGAAGCCCTAAAACCCACTCTAGAGAGAAGGAGGCGGCATGGCATAGTGCCTGTTCCCGGGACTTGGAAGGATCAGGACCCGAGTTGTGAGTCCCTGGCTTGGCCCCTGGGTGACCTTGGAGAAGACAATTCTTTCTCTCAGCCTCAGTTTCTGTAACACTTAAATGCTGACCCTAGTCCCCTACTCCTGGGGTTCTTGGGAAGATCAGATGAAGTTAAGATATGAAAAAGCCCTTTGCTCTTCCCTCAGACCATGTATAAGTTAGGATATTGTTTTGGCCCCCGATCTAATGACTTTTCATCCCCCAGATCTTAGATTTATGTCACTCCCTTGGGAGGCCTTCCCTGGCCCTCCTGGCCCCTTTTTTTCCTCCCGTCTCCTTCACACTTGTTGTACCTGTGATTTTGGGTTTACTGTTGGTGTTCCTGACAGGAATGTAAATTCCATGAGTGTTGGGCCGTGTCTGGCTTCCTCCCCACGGTCTCCCGGTGCCAACCCAGAGCTAGGTAGAGTGGACGGGCGACACATCCATGCTGACTGACCAGCACTGTCCCCAGAGGGCCCTGAGTATTGCTCCGGGTGGAACTTTGTAGCTTTGAGGCCATCAACCAATGCTGTCACTCTCAGGATTTGCTTGGAAGAGAACAGATACCTCCTGCTACTTCCCTGGCAATGGGAGTTGGCTGCCTGCTGAGGACACTGGAACTTCATTTCGCCCCTTACTCTTGTCTTTGTGCCTGTCCTCCATCAGAGTCCTTGAGGGGGCAACTGCGCCTTTCATAATACACCCTTGCTCTGCAGTGCTATCATTCAGGATCTGGGAGTGAACGGAGAATGTCGGAGGGGGCGGTGAGGTGGAGAAGAGCTTTCCACAGTGCAGTGGCCAGAACTGAGGACACAAGGAGAGACGGGGTTTTCCACTCTCAGCCTCTGGAATGCAACTGCTGGCTCTGATCCTGCCCTGCAGGGAAGAGGGAGGGAACCTCAGTGCAGGATGTCCCCAGGCAGTTGGCCTGCACCTGCTATGGGGGCAACTGTCTGCCCTGAATGTGGGGCCCTTAGGAGCCGCTTGGGGCTCCACCTAAGTGACCTCCAGCCCACTCTTGATTTGATACAAACCTCACCATTTTCTCAGAAATTTCCTTCCGAGCCCATTTTCTCAGGAATCCCATCAAATATGACTGGTTCCTGTGTGGAGTGGAGGGCTGTGCCCAGGGATTGACCTCCAGCCCATCAGCCCACCACCCATCATGGTTTGCTTGGATTGGAGAGGGAGGACACCAGGCGTGGGCTCTGAGTGACAAGTCTCTTGAGCTGCTGAAGGGGCAAGTCACCCGAGACGGGGCCCCGGGGGTTGCCTGGTGCTCAGGTTACACTGATAGACAAAATGAGCCTATTCAAGAGCCAAGTTCAAATTTCCCTGCCAGTATATTTTCCAGAGAGTCCGGGAGGGAGCAGCCATATCCTGCCAGCAGGCCCGGCAGACTCTGTCCCTCATGCTTGGCACCAAGGAAACCACCCCCCAACTGTGGCCACTGGGCTGACCTGGGAACAAAGACGATTCTAGCTTCATTCCCCAGTGGGGTGTTCCCCCATAAAATGGCAGTGTTCCTTTAAGTCAGTGCAGTGCTCCTCTCTTGGACTGGTCATAGGGTAAATGAATCAACTGACCAGACTCTTCTCACTGGGGGTTCTGGGCTGGAAATTCCTCCTACTTGCGTCAGCTTATGTCCAGGAACAAAGAGCAGTGAAGAAGGGATTAACTTTTCCCTCTGTTAGTTTCTCTCTTCTTTCTCAGAATAATTCCACTTCCAACTCAGGGATTTCGTTTCCTCTCAGAGCCTCGCTTCTTTCTTGACTACCCGTGACGGTTACAGAAAATTTCCTGGCTCCTGTGGTCTTCCCTGGGCTCAACGTGGGCAGTGAGTATCTCTCTGGGTGGCTTTCTCAGCATGGCTTTTTCCTACCTGGGACTCTTGGCTTCATCCATTTCTTCCCGGCATGAACCCGGGACTAGCCTCCCATCCATTCCAAATAACATCCTACTAATAATGCTATTTCCCCCCAAGTAGCCTTCTCTTCTGGGAAATGAATATGTTGATCAAATCATACATGGATTCTGGTTCTCATTAAAATTTGACAGCAAAAGATGGTAGAAAGAACACTGATTTGGGAGTTAGGATTTCTGGGTTCTCATCCTATCTCTGGCCTTAACTAGTGTGTGATCTTGAGAAAGTCACTTGTCTTGGCTGAGACTCATAGTTCCCTCTGTAATGTAAGGGGTTCCTTCTACTGGTGTCTATTGTGAATAGTCTTGCAATCCCCATGACACTTGATCATCATGAAGATACACGGATGTAGACTTGACCCAGGCACCACCATGATCACAATAATGAACAGGATACCAAAGCACCTGACCTCAGTAGACAATTACCCCAGACTAGATCTTGCTCTTTCTGTGCCCTTTATAGAAAAGGGTCCAACAGATTAATGGGATGGCAAGTGGAACCAGACTTAGAATGGACACAGAAGCAGACCAGAGGCCTAATATCCCAGGATCTATGCCACTCCATTTTTATTGCCAAAGAGTCATAAGGTGTTTCTTCAGTCCCAGGCTATAAGAGAGGTCTGAACTAGAATCAACTGATGCCTGGGACAGAGTTGGGGTAGGAGCAGGGCTCAAAACAGACCACTCTATACCTGTTCAGTTCTTCTCTTTGAGGTCCCTGCAGACAGAAAATACCACTCCCACAGCCCCTGGGACTGTTCCACAGCATGCTTACCCTTCCCGGGCACCAGCAGGGCTGAGAAGGCAGGTTTGGCTGTGCTAGGAACAAGTGATGTTTGCACTCAGCAACAATATCACCCAGCAGCCATGTGCCGGTGACTTCAGCTTTCCAAAACCCTGGAAATAAAATCTGTGCTCCAAACAAATGTGAAATATTTGCAAGTTTTCAAAAGGAGTTGGGTCTGTTTTCCATAGGAGAGAGAAAAAGGAGCTGTAAATGTGGTAATTAGAAGCAGACATTTTCTTCCATTCTTCTAAAGCAATGAAGCTGTTGTAAGGCTTGCAGATCGGACCTCTCTGCGAGAAGGACCATTTGGGGACACATGAATCTGGCGAACAAATCCAGGAAAGCAGGCTCTGCCTCAGCAGGGAAGCTACAGACCTGCAGCAGCCAGGACACCTTTTCCGGAGCGTGGTGGTGCCCAGAACACAGAGTCGCCGTCAGGACTGGCCCAGGGTGTGTGTGTGCTGGAGGGATGCGGTGGTTAGGAAAACATCCTTGGGACGGATGCTTTAGGTTGTCATTGAATTCTCCAGAAGACGCCATAGTCAGCGGGAAGAAGTTGTGTCCTGAGCTTCATCTCAGTCGCCCCCACCCCCAGTACCACACAGAGACCGTTGGCTTTCGTCCAGGCTCCTCAATGGAGAGAATAAAGAGTGAATCATGACTACCTCCCACATTCATACAGCCCTGGCTCTACCAGAAACATGCCAAATAGGAAACGGGTGCTAAAACTTAGTTGGCCAAACTTGTTTATGTTACTGTTTTATGACCTCCAACGATCTGGGTAGCCTAGTCTAGTTAGCACTGAAGCAAATATCTCTACTTTTCACTAGATAGCTATGCCTTCCTCTTGGCTTTATTTGACTGAAAGCATGATTATGTTAAGTTTTATACAAATATTAAATTAAGTTTGTTATGCAAACAAACCTATAATCATTAATTTTGCTCATGTCCAAAGCAGTGATTCACATCCATGGCTCAGCATTGGTATAACCAGGGAAACTTTATAAAAATTCCCATGCCTGAGGCCCAGCCCCTGAAAATCTATTTTAATTGATTTGGAGTGGGGCCTGAGCATTGATTTTTTTTTTTTAAGCTCCCCAGATGATTCTAATTGCAGCCAGGATTGAGAACCATTGTTCTGAATGATGCCTGAGAAATGTGCTAATTTAGTGTGTGCGTTGGGGGTGGAGGCTTGGGAAGGGGAAACAAGTCAAATGAGATCTTAGTTTGAATCGGCTGGCTTGTTTTGTCAGTGTTCAGCCCAGTATCTGGATAGGAACAAAGCCAAGATTATAGTGCAGTTATGTAAGATTTGGAGGGTAAGCCATTTCTCCTAAACCTGACTCATTACTGTATGTGTATTTCATCTAAAGTAGTAGTTTGGAAATATTTGAGTAGGAACCTCATGTGTTGGGAATATAGTTGGAGTCCATTAATAGTCAATAATAATCAGTCTATGATCTTAATGGACAGGGCACAATAAAAAAGAATTCTCACATTTAAAATAATCTGCACTGGAAATGTTTCTGGTAATACCAGCTCATCATAAGCCAAATGGCACAGATTTATATCGCCTGGAATTTTGAGACAGTACGCTAGTCATTTACGACAAGACACTATGTCTTGCTCCTGAGATAAATTCCTGGTTCAGAGTGTCAGGAAGACAGTTCGGGTAGCAGAGGAGAGGTGAGCAAAGGACAATGACTGAGCTGGCAAATTTGAGCTTGTTAGGCGGCCTGAGACTGATCACCTCTCTCGGGGAGCTGCAAAGGGTTGGAGCCTGTGTTCCCCCTTCCCTGGGAGAGTCAGGTCCATTAGCTCTCTGGCCGCCTTGAGCTTAATTTTTTTTCCCAACACTAAGGAGGGGATGGTGCATTCCAAAAGTTAGAGGACAGCTAAGGGAGATCCATCCTCTTTATAGGATGTCATTAAGCATATGGTGTCTCAGGGGGATGGGGAAGGCCATTAATAGACTAGAGCCAAGAGAGAGCTTGACTCATAGAAAAGAGGGCAGTTGAGAGCAGTGGGCCAGATACGGGGACAGCTGCCAGGTAGAAACCCAAGCCTGGGAATCAAAGCTCCCGTCTAATTGTGGGTTTAAAGAGTTGTCATCTTTTGCATGTCTAAGGGTAAAGAGTTAGGAACTGCTCTCAGGGAAGAGGTGCATTAAACTCACACAGGACGAACACCCCCAAACCTTCAGTACCTAGGGCCATTTCTCTGGGGCTGATTCCAGGATGGGGTGTCTGGCTGCCCCCCAAGGAGCCCAGGCCTCAGTGTGAGGGTCCAGGCTCAACTACTCAGGGGGCTACCTGATCCCCCTTGTGCAGGGGCTAGAAGCTGACATTTAGGGCTTGAATAGTGCTCCTTTTACAAGTAAAGGACCACCTGGAGAAAGGACTAACTATGCTGGGTGCTTGACATTTTCAAACTGACTTTCTATTCAAAGAGATCCAGAAGATCAACTTTCACTCCCACCAGGCTCTGCCCCGGCCTCGGTGGAAAGGGAATCCCCACACCCACTGTGGTTCCTGAATGACACTCAGGCATGGCCTTGGCTTGGCCTGCTCTTCTTCCTCCCCCACGGTCTGTATCTTTGGTGGGACAAGAAAGGCTTTGGCCGAGGCTTTTAGGCTGTGAATAAGCCAAGAGCATCGCCATCAGCGGTGTAAACCGAACACCAGAAAGATAAGGTGAGAAAGGGGCTGCATAATTGCAGACTGAGGCAGAACTTTATGAGACTGGAGCCTGGGAAGGTCCTGTTTCGCGTGGCCTTTGCCTGATGGCCATGGATTAAATACAAACACCTACCCACGTTGCAGGCTGAATTCAGCTCCTTTACCAAATAAGCAAATATCCGTTCCTATCATATACAAGTAGACCTCTATCTGCCAATCTAAGATGGATCTCCTTCTGCAATCTCTGACCTGCTCCGGACAGGGCAAACCACCTCTCCTCTGTGCTCCCCCAGCAGTGCCTTCCATGAATGTAACGGAGCATTGTTGCCTTGAGCTGTGGTTGGCAGGGAAAGCAAATCTCCCAGGCTACAATGAACCAGTGTCTCACTTACCCTGCATCTTCAGCAGCGCAAGGCTCTTGGCAAATGTCTATTAAATGAATCTGTGTGTCCATGTAGTCCATCTACCACCTCTAATAAACACTGAAAGCCAAAAGACAGGAATGGAGTAATCAGGAAACAGAGAAAGAGGTATTAGGTGATAATGAAATAAAAATAAAGCATTCACAGCAAATTCCCTCTCTCTCCCCCCATGACACCTCACTCCCCACATCTGAAAAGGATGAAGTGCAGGGGACAGGCCTCCTATGAAATAAGATTACACTAAATGGCCTTTCAAGGTCCTTACACCTTTGGCACCTTGTACTTTTATACATCTAACCCCATAATCCCAAGGCCCTGGGGGAAAGGGAGTAGCTGCAGTTGGAGGGCCAGAGGACACAGCCCAGAATGCACTGGGCCTGCATTTACCCCCCAGCCCTTGGCCCTGGAGGAGCCAAGTGAGGTTCAGCTTAAAAACACTTGGTGTTGCAAATGCCAGACCACAGCTGCACAAAATAGGAAAACTCTTGTTAGGGAATGACCACAGTCCCCTGGCGCTGTGGAAAACATTGCCTCAGACAAAAAAGGGCTCCTCCAGTGGGGGGGGCGGGGAAATCATCAGTATTATGTCCGCTAACGCTGCCTGCCCAGGCGCTTCTCACCGAATCCTGCCTCCTCAGGTCCTCAGTGCTTTTCCACCTGACACCGCCCCTAGTGATAACTGCAGCCTATTGCCTCTTCTGGCCCCAGCTGGGCCAGGGTCCACACTTGGAAATCGTTCTCAAATTCACCTTTGGGCTGCCGGGCGCATAAATGCTTCCTCCAGAGGCAATCACAAAAGGCTGTCATTGGAATGGATCTCAGAAATCATCTTGGGATCCTAACCGAATCCCCAGGCTGTGGAGAAACAGACGAGTCCCGGGCTGGGAAGGGCCTTCCTCAAGGTCACAAGGTGGGGGAGGGGGAGGAGTCCTGATGCCCACTTCCGGGTTCTTTCTATTTCCACGCTGCCTCCAGCCCTAGGGCCAAGTTCTCTGCTACCTTCTCGTGGCCGCTGTACCCAAACCAGCCAGACTGCCGACCGGCCAACCACCCTGCCAGTGCTTCCTACAAGCTTGGGACAATGCACTCTGCTGCAAATAATGATTTTTTTTTTTTTTTTTTTTTTTTACTGTCCCAAAGTGCAACAGCAAACACTCACCTTTTGGCACAGAGCAGAGTTGGCCTGCATCGTTGAGTTTTCCTTCTATCTCTGGAACTGAAGCTTAGTGTTCCACTTATTCCTTGAAAGGCATCGAGAGTTGGTTAGAAAGAGTTGCATGTTTTCAAGTGGGGCTGGGTGGCTTCGGTCTGGGTGGTGCTCAGACCATGCAGGGAGCACGGCAGGCAGAGATGGCTGACGGCCGGCCCGGCTGCCCGCCCCCACATAGGCCTGGCTCCCACAGCTACACCTCCTCTTCATGACGGTCCAAGGCTGGACCAAGGGGACCAATACAAAATATATCATCAATAGCTTTAAAAATACTTATATGCCTGAAATTATATTTTGAACATATTGGCTGAACTGAAGTGTATTATTAAAATGAATTTCTTCTCTTTTCCTCTAGCTACTAAAAACCTTACCATTACAAATGTGACTCACATCACATTTCTATTGGATAGTCTTGATGGAGAGAAACCGCCGCTAACATTTGGATGTATTTCCTCCATTTTGTGTGTGCCTGTATTTAGGAGCCCGGCTCCTGGTTACAAACCTCTGGGTGATTTTTCCCGGCCTGACCCTGGGCACTTAGAGAGGCTTTAACTGGCAGGCCCCACCAGGAACCCGGCCCTCCCCAGCCCAGCCTTGGCAGGCCGCCTGTGCACCGCCGTCTCTGGAGGGAGCTGCACTCTGGGGCTCCGGCCTCCCGGCCAGCCGTACCCTTCACATATTTATACTCCTAGGTCTCTTTGTCCGAGGCCTTGAGCAGACATCTTTTTCTTGGGCCTCTGCAGAGACTTCCTTACAGAGGGAGGAGGGAGAGCCTTGAAAGCACTCTGCCCATGTGGCTCGGAACCCAGCCCTTTCCCCCTCCTAGCCCTCCTCCCACCCCAGGGGCCATAAAACTGACCGAGCCTTTTACTGGGGGCTCCCTCAGCCGTGAGGAGACCCCACATCTGCGCTGATCCGTCCGTGTACCCCTCCTAGGGGGAGACAAAACATTTGCCTCTAGCTTATACTATCACAGTGATTAAAGCCTTCACCATTACTTTCATTTGGGCTCATTGTTGCTTTAACGAGGTTTTCCCACTGTGTGTGTGTGTGTGTGTGTGTGTGTGTGTGTGTGTGTGTGTGTGTGTGTGTGCGCACGCGCACAAACATGCCTGGGTTACCATCTCAGTCCTTCCCAGAACATGCTTCCTTCAATATTAGCCTTGGGTAGGAGCCCCCTGTGCCTCACCTCTCTCAGCTCGGCGGAGCTCCTGACAGTATTTTTGAACACAAAATGGAAATCTTACTGAAATACAATTTTCCATCTGTATCACTTGGGGTCCCAACAAACAGCACCGTCAACATAGGATAAATCAAGGGGGTTTTGATAATAAAGGGGCTAACTGCCAGCCAATGAAAGTTTGGAGTATGGGAGAACTACAAAGGCAGTTCAGAAACCCGGGGCTCACAGCCCCAGACGGTTCCTGTCCCTTCGGCCCTCGGGCACAGGGGAGGGGTGGGTGCTCGGCGCCAGGAAAGAGAGAGTGTGCAGAGCTGGGATGCACTGAAAGGAAGGGAACATGACTAAGGCCATGTCACAGGGATGGAGCCAGGAGAATAAATCCCCGACAGCTCCCTCCTCCCGCTCTAACTGCTGAGGCTCCTCGTTGGCTGAAACCAATCTGCAGCCAGAGGAGGGTGAGCCCCTGTGGCTGGGTCCTCTCTCAGTGCAGACAGAGAGTGAATCTGGGGGGCAGATAGCTCTCCGGCACCCAGTCAGCCTGATAACCTGATTCCTTCCTAATGTAACCAGTGGCCGTGCTGGCCCCCTACAGTGACTGAGTGGACTACAGGGCAGCCCACCCCAATCCCTCAATCCCATCTGGGTTTCAAGCCTGGGGTAAATTCAGAGGGTTTGTTGCTCTCTGGGTGTGTGTGCGTGTGTGCATGTGCGTGTGTGTGCACAATCATGCCTGTGCTATCATCTCAGTCCCTTCCAGAACATAACGTCCTTCAATATTAGCCCTGGGTAGGAGCCCCCTGTGCCTCTGTGCCTCTGGCCTTGCAGAGGTGACCCACAGTGCAGCTGGTGGCCCAGTTCCTTTGAACCCTGCCCTGGTTCCTACCCCCCAAGCCCAGCCTCTTCTCCCGCACGTCCCCACCCACCCCACCCCACTCCAGTACTATTTCTCTTTGCTGGCCAATCACGAGTGCCTGGTGCCCTTCTAGATACCAGCAGGCCGATGAGAGGGGCTTCTGGGCAGGGCAGGGAGCTCTTCCTAGGCTAAGACGTTCAGACCTAAGTGAATTCCCCTGGCACAGGAGGTAGACCTCCCCACTCTCTGACTGAATCTTCAATTGTCCAAGTTTGCTGGGAAATGAGAGGAAGAAGCTGCCCAGGCTAAACAATCCGGGAGTGGGGGGCTTGGGAATGTGGCAGGCAGAAGACTGTCCGGGAGGAGACAGAGTTGACCCTCCTCTTTTCAAGGTTTATTTATTTATTTATTTGAGGGAGAGCGAGCACGGGGGTGGGGGGGTAGGGGGGGAGAGGCAGAAGGAAAGACTCTCAAGCAGACTACCCATTGAGTGTGGAGTCCGATGCAGGGCTTGGTCGCACGGCCTTGAGGTCCTGACCTGAGCCAAAATCAGGAGTCAGACATCCAACCGACTGAGCGACCCAGGCATGCCACGACCATCCTCTTCTATCATCTGTACATGAAGCCAAGGGATGGTGACCTGAGGCTGGCAAGGACTTCCAGGGTCAGCTGGGGGAGCTGTGCTCAGGCTGAGGGACAGAGAGGCTTATTTGAAAAGGAAGAAGGAGCCCAAGACAGGACTGGAGAAATCACTGCGAGAAGGTAATGCCACGGCAGGGGTGTGGCAAGCGGAAGGGAGTCATTTTATAGAACAGGAAACAATCTGTTGCAGGGATTATTATACCCCCAGGGGAAGAAAAGGCAATTTAATTTGCAGGAGAGGACAATTCAAATGGAAACTGATGAGTATGCCATCGGAAGGAGCATTCGTTCTGTGTTCATCAAGGCCCTGCGAATGCAGGGGACCCATACCCTACCAGGGGCAAGCTCCAGGGGCATGGAGGGCTTCCTGGCCGGGAGGAAGGGGACTGAGCAGCAGTGATGTCCCTTCAGCACCGCGCCTGGCACAAAGTGAGGGCCTGGCACGCCTACGCCGAACCGGCTGTCGGCAGTGTCTGCCCCAGTCACCGGTATCCCTTTCAGCCACATCAGTCACTTGTCCCGCAAATGTTTAGTGGCGCCCCTTGCTCTGTGCTGAGTGTAGCGCTAGGCACTGAGAGAGGTGAAAGAGAAACAAGTCAGGGCTTTCACCCCCAGGGACCGAAGAAGAGTGTGGTGAAGGAGCGCGCCAATGAATGCATTTCCAAGGGTCCGATGCCACAGGGGCCGCGACAGGGAAGTGCTAGGTCTGACGGAGTGAGGATTTGAAGGGAGTTGAGGAAGACTTCCCTTGGAAGTGGAGGGCTGAGGAAAAGGAGCAGGGATGGAGAGAAGGAGGAAGAGCTTATCAGGCAGGGGCTCGGCAAGTATTTTTTTGACCCTACCGCAATACAAATGGAATGCATAAATCATAAAGATTACTAATCTGTGTTGCAAATCCTGTCACGATAGAGTTTTTCTCTTGGATTTACCTAGTAAGGGGGGATTGGCGTGTTTGGTCTTCCATGGATAAGGATGAGGGTCAGTGGGATCCCTTTGGGTTCCCACCTCCTCCCGGGGCTGGCACTTGGACAGCTGCCAATGAGGGTACAGACCTGAGGAATCGCTAAGGGTAGAAAGCTGCAAAATGATCCCCAGGTGAGGATCCAAGTTTCCAAGCCACCATGACTAAGAACCTGCCAATGGGGAGAGCCTTCCCTGGTGAGAACCTGAGAAGCTCGTCCGTTTGGGCCACGAGACTTGAGGGATCATTCGGTTGAGAGGCCTTTGCTTCTGTCTCCCTGGTTCAGCGGCTCCCTCCCTGGTTCAGCTTTGCCTCCTGCACTTGGGAAGGCCGCCCCGACCCATTCCATTCCATCCTAAGGGAATTCACGTCCCAGATTTTTGGCAAAATGCCTTCTCCTCTGGCAGACAAAATAGGGCTCCAGGTCCTACTTCCATTAAAGCCCAGGGGAGTCTGGCCACGACAGAAATAATAGCCTCTAAAAAAGCAGGTCCTTTTCCTAGCTTGGAAAGCTACCCTTCTCTTCCCCACAGGACTGGGCCCTCTGGCCTCTTCATTGTCTATCACTAAGAGCCTCGTTCTGGAATCCGCTCTCCCAGCCACAGGCTTAAGATGACCAGTAACCTCCAGCAGAAAGAACGTAAAACTACAAGACGTACATAGACGCCATCACCATGAGACTGACTGGGAATGTGCCCCATTTCCAAGCGGCCCACACCGTGTGCACACGAGACACAAGCTGACAGCCTGTGGTGGCTTCGGCAGGACTGAGGACACAGAAGGAGGCTCTGTAAAGAGCCAAAGCAGCAGCAAGAATGTGAGAAGTTGGATGAACTCATCCAGGGCTTATCTCTGCGTCACCAAACAATTGTCTATGTCTTATTCGCCTCTGTGTGCCCTGGGTGGTTCCTGGCACATGCCAGACCTCAGCATTTTATTTGTTGGATGAGCAAATGAGTATGTGAATACTTAGACTGACTGGTCTCCAGCTGCCTGAGGTTTTTGAGGTCATAAAGACCCAGGCATTGAATATTTAAATACATGTGTAAGGATATAGGAATCACAAATTTCCTTGTCATTGGCACCGTAGGAAACTATGCTCTGTTGGTCAGAGACAAGAAAAAAAAATCTCTGGTGCTTGTTGATAATCATGAGATGAATGTGTGTGTTGCTAAGGACAGGGAAGAAAATAAAATTATTTGAAAAATGGAAAATTTCACGTTTTAACTAGTTTCCTTTATGAGGACTCCCCTAATCAGGACTCTGCTAATCAGGTCCCTTGAAGAGGACCCCATCCCTTGCAGGTCACATCACCCATCAATCAGTCTTTAGGGTCTGCTCTGAGTTTAGAGGGATACTCCTGTTCTCAAGAGGTTGGTGTCTACTTGTCTAGCTCTGCAGACGTCAGGGCCTTGTGCAGGAATGATGACAGCATTTAATTGCCTGGCTCTCTCACCCCAGGGAAGAGCATCCTAACTGTCCCCCAGACTCTTGCTGTCCCTCTCAGGGATGATGACATGCATCAGGTCATTCCATAATGAGGGCTAGACCCACTGCAGAAAAGGGGGAACCCATGGCTCAGCACTGGGCTGATGGAATCGTCAATTCCACTTCCATCTTAGTGGGGACCATAGGCGCTGGACAAGGAGGTAGGCACCTAGAGCCAGATAACAAAAGGTGCTGATTTAGGGTCGCCTGGGTTAAGAATCTGCCTTTTGCTCAGGTCATGACCCCAGAGTCCTGCAATGGAGCCCTGAATCAGGCTCCCTGCTCTGCAGGAGTCTACTTCTCCCTCTCCCACTGCCCCTCCCCCCGCACTGGAAAAGTCTCTTCCATCTTCCAAATCACAAACTTTCCCTAAACACTGACATGAAGCTATTTATAGTTCATCTTTTGTTGGCCAGATTTGGCGATGAACACCAGATTATAAACCTTCTTCCCTTTCATGTGGTATTGGGGTGGGAGGTGATTCACAGAAGCACGCACAGATAGACGCAGCCATGATGAATTAGTCTTTCTATGAGGCATTTGACCACATGCATTAAATTAACTAGAAATCAGCAGTCAGCCTTAATATCTGTTTATACCCAAGTGGAGAAAGTCAGACTCTTAAGTTTCTGTTTTTCTTACATTTTAATAGCATGAAGTAAAAAATCCAACAGTGAGAGACAACAAATGCTTTGTTTCTTTTGTCTAGGGGGTGGGGAGCAGGGAATAAAATTCTATCTCATACCCCTGTCATTAATAGATTTTAGTGGAATGGCCAGGCCAGAGAGTATCCCATTACATGGAGAGAAACAGACTGGGTTTCCAGTTTATTACTAACTCAGGAATCAGCTTCACGGTTTGGATTGATGTTTTCTTTTTCTTTCTTTTTTTTCCTTTCTCCTTTAATGAAAATGAAAGTCCTTTGTGCACAATCCCTCTAAACGTTTAGAATAATCTAATTGTTCTGAAATCACATGATTCCTGTGGGGACACACGATGGGCACTTAAACCCATAATCTTAGGCTATAAAAAGGGTCCAGGGCGACTGATCAAAGGTGAACTGGCCATTTACAAGCCCTCCTTTCAAGGCCCCTTCCCATGTTCCTGACAGTTTTATAGAAGTCTTTCTCTTTTGCTCCAACTCAGATGAAAGATTTGGATGCAAAGGGTCTCCCCACCCCCCGCCTGGCTCGGAAGGAAGGGATTACCCCAGGAATTAAAAACCTCAGTGAAGTGGGTTTACCCATCTCTCTGGGGGGTAAAGGGGAGGTCCGGAGCATTTTCTGGATGACAGGAGCAAAGTCAAACAGGAGGCAGGATAATTTAAGGTGCTTTCTCTCTGTTCTTGCAGCAGAGGAGATAAATTTTCTGTCTTCCAGCCTTCAAAGAGAAATTCTCTCATCTTCTGTACAGTTTCAGTTAATATCTACAAGTTGCGAGAATCATGTTTATTTTCAATGACCTTCACTTCACTCCCATGCATGATGAACCCAAGCAACAGTCCCCACCAAAGGCATTAGAATCTCCCCCTAAACCCTGAGTTTGGGATATCAGGGAGCAGAGAGGGATGTGGGAAGAAGCTGCAGGGTGTGTTGAATCAATTCAGGCCGCAGTCTCATTCATTTGGCAATTTGTTTTCAATGGCCCCCCCCTACACTTTCCTGGGTACACCTGGAGCTGCTTTAGGTCTTAGTGGTCAAGGTAAATGTCCTGGGAATGTTGCTTTGAGAGCTGAAACTGCCTCAGTCCCTGGGGACTCAGCACCTACTCCTGTAAAGAGACACCGAGAAGAGGGGTGCACGAGCACCATGAAGCTCTTTTTGCTTTGGGAACTACTGAGCCCACTTCCCACGCTCCTATTCAGCCTTGACCCAGGACACCAGGGTCTGGTAGGGCCGACCCTCCTGACAAGGCTGTTGACAGGGGTAGAAACCCAGGTTCCCAATGTCATGGAGATAATTTTGTTTAAAGAGACCCGAAAGGTCATATGAGACCGCCTGCCGTATAGAGGGATCCTACAGGGGAGCGGGCTGCACCTAGAGTCTCTTACCCAAGCCAGATCCTGAAGCCCGGTCTCCTGCCTCTAGCCTCTCTGCTCCCTCTCCTTGCCTTAAAGCTCAGCACAGCATGCCCCTCAAAGGAAATTAAACTCCAGGAGTGTTTGGTCCCTCAGGCACGGCTAGTTTGGCTCCTTATCAGATCAGGGTTTAATGAGAATTGAAATGGAGAATTGTTTTGGGATATCTGTATCCCAGGCCGACTCTCCAAAATTGCCACTTCCAGGGAGACCTTCAACCCACCTGAGGACATCCTGCATTCTGGCCCTGCCAGTCTCTCTGCTCTCAGTTTCCTGTTCCCCAGCAAGAGCCTCTGCATCAGCCAAATCCATCTCCCTGTGCTCTGCAGCTTCCTCTCTTTCCACATTCCCCTTTGCCCTGCCTGGGATGCATTCTGTCCTCTTTGTCACGTAAGCAACTCCTGCCCGGGCTTTTAAAGTCCAGCTCAAGTCCCACCCCCTCTTCCTCCTATGATACTCATTGTCGGCTCTAGACCCTGGCTACTCAAAGTGTGGTGGCGGATCAGCAGTGTCAGCCTCCCCCAGCCCGCCCCTGCCCCCAGAACTGCTTCAGCAGAGTCTGTGTTTTAAGAAATACCCTGGTGATGTGTCTATACCATCAAGGGTGAGACGCACTGCTCTTCACTCGTGGGGCTCCAAGGGTGGTCCCGGGACCAGCAGCATCAGCAGCACCTGGGGATTTGTTAGGAATGCAAATTCTTGAGCTCCAGCCCAGGCCTACTGAATCCGAAACTTGGGGTGGTACCCAACAGTCTGTGCTTTCATAAGCTCTCCACTTAAGTTCATGAAAACCCACACAATCCTTATCTCACCCAGAACCGGCTTCATGGGCACATGACCGTAAATCTCCTTATCACTGTCTTGAAATTCTTGATTTTATCTTTGAACTTGTGTTTTGGAAGCGAAATCTGATGAGACAGTGGAGGACGCACACAAAGGAGATATGCCTAATATGTGTGTCCATCACGGTTCCTCATCCCTCCCTTCACAAATGGTGTTCCTGGGGCCCTGAGAGCAGAATTCCAGCAGACCCATGATGCATGGAGTGCAGCCAGACTCAAGTGAGCACAAAGTGTATAACACCCGTGAGTGAGTGTGTGGGGTAACAACAGATCTGAGAAGTTACATTCTCCCTTTGAACCAGACTTGCTCTGGGCACAGAAGAAGGCAATGGTATTTTTTTTTAAAGATTTTATTAATTTATTTGAGAGAGAGAGCACGCGCGCGCTTGAGTGCACGAGTGGGGGGAGGGCCAGAGGGAGAGGGAGAGAGAATCCTCAGGCAGACTGCCCACCGAACTCGGAGCTGACTCGGGACTCGATCTCCCGACCCTGAGATCATGACCTGAGCCAAAATCAAGAGTTGGACACTTAACCATCTGAGCTAACCAGGGACGCCAGCAATGGTATTTTAAAAAACACAACTGACCAAGGAACTCTATCATACCCTTTCATACTCATGTTACTTCCCTGTATTAGCCAAATTACACAGCAAATTATGATACAGATGGAAGAAGAAAGGACAGCTGATAGTTCCTTTTCCTTTTGGTTCTTTCTTTCTCCTCAATAAGCCAAAGGTGAGTATTGATAGAATGTGCACATGGCAAAAAGTTAAATAAAAATAGTTCAGTTGTGGGCGCCTGGGTGGCTCAGTTGGTTAAGCGACTGCCTTCGGCTCAGGTCATGATCCTGGAGTCCCGGGATCGAGTCCCGCATCGGGCTCCCTGCTCGGCGGGGAGGCTGCTTCTCCCTCTGACCCTCCCCCTTCTCATGCTCTCTCTCTCTCTCATTCTCTCTCTCAAATAAATAAATAAAATCTTTTAAAAAATAGTTCAGGTGTGTTTTGCCACGTTTCCATTGTTTTGATAAGAATAGAATACAGGGGCGCCTGGGTGGCTCAGTTGGTTAAGCAACTGCCTTCAGCTCCGGTCACGGTCCCAGGGTCCTGGGATCGAGCCCCGCATCGGGCTCCCTGCTCCGCGGGAAGCCTGCTTCTCCCTCTCCCACTCCCCCCGCTTGTGTTCCCTCTCTCGCTGTCTCTCTCTGTCAATTAAATAAATAAAATTAAAAAAAAAAAAAAGAATAGAATACATATACATGTGTGAACTACAAAACAGGAATTGTGTAGTTTTGATGATTCCACATGCCACTTAATGCTCTCATACTACATTGAGGGGCACCTGGGTGGCTCAGTCAGTTAAGTATCTGACTCTTGATTTGGGCTCAGGTTATGATCTCAGTGCCGTGAGATTGGGCTGTGTGGAGCCTGCTTAAGATTCTCTCTCTAGGTGGCACCTGGGTGGCTCAGTCATTAAGTGTCTGCCTTCAGCTCACGTCATGGTCCCAGGGTCCTGGGATCGAGCCCCGCATCGGGCTCCCTGCTCGGCAAGGAGCCTGCTTCTCCCTCCCCCACTCCCCCTGCTTGTGTTCCCTCTCTCGCTGTGTCTCTCTCTGTCAAATAAATAAAGTCTTAAAAAAAAAAAAAGATTCTCTCTCTACCTTGCCCTCTGCCCCTCCGCCACCCCCCAGCATGCTCTCTCTTGTGCTCTCTCTCTCTTAAAAAACAAGCTCTTAAAATGCATTTAAAAATGGCATTACACAATATAAAGACGAAAGGTAAAATTCATGTTAATAATTTAAAATTTTATTTATTCTTTACTTAAAACAACATAAAATAACACATAGAAAACATGACAAGTCAAGAGAGACTATGGAAAAAAGGGAAAAGCTTTATGTTTTTATACCTTTAACAGCATTTTTTTCTTACTTTCTGAACAAGGGCCTCCATATTTTACTTTTGCACCAGGTCCAGCAAATTATGCAGCCATCTCTATCCTATTTTGTCCAATGTTCCCACTAGGACTTCTGATAATGATATGGAACATTATTAGTATTTACACCTGCACCACAGGTACAAATTGGGTTTATCTTAAACAGCCTAGGACATACGGTCTTCCTAAATTCGAAAGTCTGCGATGGTCAAGAAGAAAGCAAAATAGGAGTGAAGACATTCTGCTTCCTTTCTGTCGATTGTAGGAAATTTTACAAAACTGTATTTTTTTGGTGAAGGTTTTCCTTCTTAACTCTAGTTATTTAACAGACTATCTGATGAGCTTGGGAATGGGTTGTTCTTTCCCCGTTCTTCTGTTTATAATCAGAAGAATCTTCCTGGCTATTGATCTCTAGTTTCTCCCAACCCTTGAAACCTTGGTCTTCCTCTGACAACCTGGAAAATGTGTGACATACATCCTTCCATCTTTATGTGTCCTCTTAAAATCGGAGCTCATCAGCAGAAATGCTGTTTTCTTTAGATTTCTTTTCCTTCCTCATTAGGCTCATTCACAATTTTAGGTTCAGAATTTTACTTTTAGAGCCATCCTTTTTTAGCCATGCTCCCTTTCAGAGGTTCTCACCATGAGATCATCTATGTTGAAAGTCTGAAGATGTACATCTGACTTGTCCTGCTTTAGTGGGATGGGCACTGTCTCCCAAACTCTCATGAATTTCACGTCAGTAACGGTCCTTTGCTGGCAGAATCAAGTCTGGAATATCAGTTCCCCTTGCTGTGAACTGTTTCATTCAAGTGATGAAATTCTCAATCAGACCACAAAAGAATTTACTAAATGCTCTGCTTTAAAAAAAAAAAAAAAAAAAACTATGGAACTTAGAGACTTCCACGGAATGTCTATTTTAAAAAGCCAACATTTGGGTGCCTGGGTGGCTCAGTCATTGGGCGTCTGCCTTCGGCTCAGGTCGTGATTCTGGGGTCCTGGGATTGAGCCCCGCACCGGGCTCCCTGCTCAGTGGGGAGCCTGCTTCTCCCTCTCATACTCCCCCTGCTTGTGTTTCCTCTCTTGCTGTCTCTCTCTCTGTCAAATAAATAAATAAAATCTTTTTAAAAAAGTGCATCATCTATATCCTGTATTTATACCTTATACTGATCAGTCTTTGGTTTATTGTCATTCTAAAAGGCTATCCCTATAATTTAGGTCCAATTCCTATTCAGGTGGAAGTGAAGCTATGATTGTATTAGGCTCCAGTTATCAGGCAGAGATTTCATTCCTTTTTCTAAACCATGCTTTTGTATGATATTTAACCTTGGTTATTAAAGCAATTATATCATCCCTGCTTAGTATACTCTGTGAATTCCAGGAAGAACAAAATTAAAACATCTCTCACATTCTTCTCTAGCTGATTAACATAACACAATTTTAATCTAATCTCAGACCCCTTGCTGGAACAACGTTCCCTCCTATTCCATTTTATTGAGTCAGAGATCGTTTGTTTGAAATGAACAGAACCCATTCAAGCTGGTTTAAGCAAAAAAGAAAATTGATTAGAAATAGAGGGATCTGACGGAACTCAAAGGCAGGAAGTGTGGCCAGGTTTCATAAGGGTTGAGGCCAAAAACTGCAAAACTGATGGCAATTAGGCTGGTTTGTCTCTCCAAATCTTTCTCTCTAGAGCCACATTGTCTCTTATAACTGACTCTATAAGGCACATGCCTCAATCCTCTCTCTCTCTTTCTCTCATTCCCTCCATTGCTTCAGAAAGCAGTTCAGCATATGGCTAAGGACAATATCTAGAGTCAAAATGCCTAGATTCAAATATTAGCCACACAATTTAATTGCTCATAACCTTGGGCAAGTTCCTTAAGCTTCTTCAGTTTCCTCATTTATAAAGTGAAGGTAATTGTGTACTTACCTCATAGGATTGTTGTGAGATTAAATGAATCAATATACATAAAGTTCAGGGCGCCTGGGTGGCTCAGATGGTTAAGCGTCTGCCTTCGGCTCAGGTCAGGATCCCAGGGTCCTGGGATGGAGTCCCACATCGGGCTCCCTGTTCCTTGGGAGCCTGCTTCTCCCTCTGCTTCTCTCTCTCTCTCTGTCTCTCATGAATAAATAAATAAAATGTTAAAAAATATAGATATACATAAAGTTCTTTGAACAGTGTCTGGCTCTTTGCAAGTGTTTGCTTTCATAATTATCTTTCTCTGCTTACTTAACCACATCCAGACATGGGTGCCCCAATTCCAGCTTCATATCCTCGTCAGTTCAAGTGTCAGGCAGAAATTTACAAAGTTTCTGAGCCCCAATTCCACATCCCCCAGAGAGAGCATCTGATTGGTCCAGCTGGGTCACATGTCTACACGTGGTCAAATCAGCTGTGGCAGAAGGTAAGGGAGTGGGTAATGGGAGGTCTTAGCAGGGAGTAGATTTTCTGAGAAGGGGATATGGGCTGGTCCTCGGGAGAGGGTTTTAATGGCTACTGCCATATATGGGCATACCTTCGTTTTATTGCTCTTAGCCTTATTGCGCTTCACAGACGCTGTGGGGTTTTTTTTGTTTTTTACAAATTGAAGGTTTGAGGCAAGCGTGTATGGAGCAAGTCTATTGGCACCACATTTCCAACAGTATTTGCCCACTTTGTGTCTCTGTGTCACATTTTGGTAATTCTTGCAATATTTCAAACGTTTTCATTATTATATTTATCACGGTCATCTGCGCTCAGTGATTGTGACTCACTGAAAGCTCAGATAATAGTTAGCATTTTTGAGCCATGAAAGTATCTTTAATTAAGGTATTTACATTGGTTTTTTTTTAGACATAATGTTATTGCACACTTAATAGACTACAGTATAATGTAAACACAACTTTTACATGCACGTGGAAAGCAAAAATTCCATCTGACTCGCTTTATTGTTGATATTTGCTTCATTGCTGTGGTCTGGAATGGAACCCGCAATATCTCCAAGGTATGTCTGTGTGTAACCACCTACGTTTCCAATGTGCCATCTCTGGCACTTTGAGCCTCAGCTCAGCAGGGGTGGTTCCTATTATTGACTGACCCAAATGGCATAAAGAAGGCAGCTTCCTTGGACCAACATGCACTCCTCTCTCTCCCACATATCTAGCTCTCCTCCTTCTGCTTGGCATGGAGGGCTCTAGTCCCCTGAGAAACCAAAATACAAATGTCTCCACCTACTAGAAGATGGATTTTACAAATGCTGACCTAGATTTCCCACTCTGAAGTCATAGTGAATTTTCCCTCTCACAGAACAAAAAGGAAGAATTAGATCCCTCCCATCTGGTATTGTGAGTTTAAGCGATTAAGCATGTGTTGGCTATTTGCTTATTGAGGCTCCTACTGGTAATGGAAACTTTGAGAAATAATACTTAAGATTATTGATCTCACCATAGAGAAAAAGAAAATTAAATAGAATGTTGAACAGAAAGCTAAGGGATCTATCAAAAAGATAATGAGATTTAAGGCATACTGCTCATGTCTCCTCTCATTTCTATATATCATTCTCATCTCCATTAGATTTGGTCATTTGGGGCACAATGCTCTGAAACTGAATATTTGAAATCCTAATCTTCAGAAATACTTGAATGTCACAGACAAATCAATAGCACTTTAAATCACGGAGCAGAGTGAATGAGCGGTCCTCCCTGGGAGAGGAGATGGCTGCCTCCACCCACCCGGTACCAGGCCAGCCTCCACACTGGCATGAGCTGAGCTTTCCCTGCCCTCGCTTCTTCTCTTTCTCTGAAGTCAGAACCCTTAGGTCGCAGCAGCTGATACTGTTGTAGGGTGTTATTGTTAGACCGTCTTAGTGCCTGAGTTTTGTGCTTTCTTAAGAGGATCCTTTCAGAGAAAACAAGAGGTTACTTTAGATGAAAATGACCTATGACTGATTATTGGCTCTGTTAAATGACCAATTTGAAAGGAGGTGTAACGTTCCCATGCACTCTAAATGAGAAGATTGCTCACAACTTATGGTCCATATTCCCCATCTCCAACACTTCCATTTCCTCTCCTCTGATTCATTCTTCAATGAATTGATGGCTTACCCCATTTTTTTTTCTTCATGGCAACTGCTCTCTGGGCAAGGCTATCAGACTTATTTGCAGTTTGAGCCAAAGAAGCAACTTCTTTAACTGCATCCACTTCAACTAGAAGTAGACAGAACTGTATTAATCCAATCTAACAGAAGCTTAGAAGAAAACAAGGTAAGTTTGGCCTGTTATTGAATTAATGCTAAATAGTTTAACTATGGATGTCAAGAATAATACATATAAACACTCCAGGGCATGTGAGGACGATTAATATAATTTACTCCAATAATAACTATAGGGTCATTTATGCTCAATTCAGAGGTCCACAAGAACTATTATATATCTTGCTGAACTTCCCTGACCAGCTCCTCCAAAGAGGAGACCCTTCTCTTTAGCCCTAACCTCACTGTCTTTAAGTTTTTGTGTAGCACTTCCCACTCTCTGAGACTTTTATAGTTTTTGTTCATAGTTTGTTTTGTTTTTTTTTTTTACTTATTTAATGTTTACATTCTCTGTCAGACTGTAGGGAGAGCAGAGCCCTTTTCTGTTTCCCTCTCACCACTGTGTTCTCAATGTCTAGAACAAAGCCTCTTATACAGTAGGCACTCGGTAAATATTTGTCGCATTAATGCACCCCCAACTGCCCGGGACCTCCCAGCCTCACCACCAGCGCCTACAGAGTGAATCATCCACCTTCCTGGGTCCATCTTGCTGTGGAACCCTGCTGGCTCTTCACGATCCACGTCTTGGGGGCTCTAGCTGCTCGCACCGATGAGGGTGACCAGGTGACCCGTTTGCTGGGGGAAAGGAGAGGTAACTTCTGGAGGCATTCCATAGGCTACCTCCACCTTTAAGGCCATTTTCTCCCCGTGGGGCAAATTCTGAAAGAGTCAGTTTTGCTCTGGACTTAGTTTCTCATGAGGAGCAGGTCTGGCGCAGAGAGTACGACTCCGTGTGGCTCCCATGAGGTGTGCTGAACTACGCCAAACACCCGGACCTAGGCCCCGTGTGTGGTGAGCGATTAGAACTGCAAGTCCAGGAGCAGAAGCTACTGGAGGGAACCAGATCCTCCACAAAAACCTCCACACTCCCGAAGCCAGGCTTGAAATCTTCGTCAAATGTGGCTTCAATCCTCTCTCCCCTGGCATCTCATCCAAAGCACACCAAGTCCTCTGCAAAAGCCCCTTGCTGTAGCCATTGCGCTGCACCTCTCAAGGACTTACAACCTCCTGCTGCAGGTTAGTTGCTGATTTACATTTATCACCATTCCTAGAACATCAGTTCTGTGTGGCCGGAAACCATGTCTGGTCATTTGTCTCCTCCCTCAACATGGTGGCTTTCTTTTTCTTTTTTTTTTTTTTTAAGATTTATTTATTTATTTGAGAGAGAGAGAAAGAGAGAGAGAGCACATGAGGGGGGGAGGGTCAGAGGGAGAAGCAGACTCCCCGCTGAGCAGGGAGCCTGATGTGGGACTCGATCCCGGGACTCCAGGATCATGACCTGAGCCAAAGGCAGTTGCTTAACCAACTGAGCCACCCAGGCACCCAACACGGTGACTTTCATGTGGTCGAAATTAAAAATATATATATTACCTGCCTAAGCAACAGTGCTAATCTAGAGAAAGACCAGGGGTCATACATAAAGACAAAATGGAATGGAGATAGTTAGGGGATGGTAAACCACTGTGTTTTTGTCCTTAGTTCCTGGTTGCCTGGCCGCTCCCACATCAGAAGCCAAGCCTGGGGACCGCAGATCATTAATTCCTTCCTAAGTGTAGAGCAGACCCCAGTTTTCTGCATGATGGCCTGGCTGTGAGGGCTGCTGCCCTATGGAAGATGGAGGGTGTAATAGGAGAAGCGGTGGAGCTCCTTTCCCTCCCACTCCAGTGGGCCCTGGGAGAAGGAAAAGAGATTAAAATTCGGGAAGGAAATAATCAAGTTGGAAGTTCAGAGTTTACCTTACATCCCAAGTTTGAAATCCAGGAGGGTGGGGATGCTAGATAGCTTTTGGGGAAAGCCAAAAGCAAAGGTGGTGTTTTTTGTTTTTTTTGTTTTTTTTTAATGAGCTTTCTCCTCCATGGTGGCTCTCTGTAAGGAAGTCAGCTTGCCGCCCCCCATTGCTAACAGGAGGTAGCCACATTAAGAGGAAAATATGGCCCTTTAGAAAATGGCCTGCATCAGTGCTCCCAGACCAAACTCAAGGTTCCTGTGCTGTAAGAGAGCTCATAAGTTCCCTTATGTCCCCTGGGGAAATTGATATGGTAGCTGAAGTATAAGCCAGCCGACCTGACAGGGGGCTCCGTGGTAAGGGATGGAGTGAGTCCGTGTCAGCGGCTTTAGGGTTGATGGTGGAAGAGGCTGAGGGCCAGCAAGGGAGGCACCCCAGGCCCTGACTGAACCACAAGTTCCCCTGTGGAAACCAGACACTGGTCAGACACCTGGCTGGCCATAGGAGCCCACAAGAGCCCAGCGGCTAGCACATGACAAGCAAGAGCTCTCGGGCCATTCCCCGTACACCCTGCCACCATCCAGGGGTGGGATGGTAGAAGGGGAAGGGAATCAGAACTTCAAAGCTGTCACCCCAAGGGGTCTCTCCAAACTGGAGTAGACAGGAACTGTTGATTGGCAAGTCGTCATTAACTCTGTGTCTTTCCCCAACAGGGACAGGACTTCAGGAGAAAGATTAGATCAGTCATTGAAAAAACCCCACTTTTTCTCCTCGTCTCTGAGGAGAAAGCTTCATAAAAATATATATGGTCTAGTGTTAAGTCACAGCTGATATAAGGAGAGAAAAGTTGCTACATCTTGGAAGTGCCAAGGAATACGGAACACTTTGTAAAATCCGAGACATACAGGAGCCATTAGATCCGGGCCACACAAGCCACTAGCCGAGGGATACAGAGGCATGGCCGGGGTCGAGGCTGCCTGTGCGGTGCTCCTTGAGTCTTGTGCAGCACCTCTGAACCCCCAAGAAGAGACAGTTTGACCAAGGAAGTAGCCAGACTGAAGAAGAAGGACGAGAAGCATAAAAAAAAAAAGTCTGGAAATCCATGAAAGTTTGCTGAATAATAACAGATATCATTCAGTAAACAATATTTAATCCTGATAAAGCTTTGGGAGAAACTGGCAAACCACTGAGCCTTTCTTATTAGAATGGAATTACTGATGAAAGAATTTAATTGAGGCCAATGCCCTTCCCCATAAAAGCCCAGAGCAGCCATGAAAGTCAAATGTAGCTCTTCTGAGATGCCAGCAACACGTACCTGTGCCTCCCCAAGGCTCCTCTCCCCCCAGAAGAAACCAAAATCTCCTTAAGATGACCCCAAGGGCAGAGTAAATGTGTTGCGGATGAAGAAATAATATGTTTCTGAGGGGGAAAAATTGTTTGCCTTTGGAAGATGGGCTTCCTTGAAATGGCCAACCAATAGAAGGAAGTGCGAGGCCTGATATGGCCCTCACGTAAGAGCTCCTGTTGTTGAGGACCACGGGTCTAGAGCCCCCTCCCTGAGGGCCCTATGAGATAAGGTGGTGCAAACATCAATTCTCTGCCCAGGGTCTTCACGATTCAAGAAGGATGTAGGCAGAGAGCACTTTCTATGAGTTGTTGGACCCCAAGATTAGAGATTGTGCCGACCAATCTGTAAGTAGGTGAGTCAGGTTAGGAGAGGGAGGAGGTGCTGCTGTCAGAGGAGGCTCATTGCAGCATTGCAATCTGTGGTGGGGAAGTTGAAGGTCACCCAGAATCCATTGCGGGGTAAGCGGAGGGAGAAAGCCAGCTAAAAGTGAGCACAGTAACACAAATGGGCCTTACAGGCATAGTGCTGGGCGGGGCGGGGGAGGCGGGGAAGAAGCGAGAAAAAGAATGCACAATGTGACATGGAACCATTTATGTAAAATAAACACAGGTCACAGGAAATTAGTAAAAAAAAAAAGATGCAGAGTAAATCCACAATTGCCTACAGGGGAAGGAAAATGTGAGGGGTGCAGAAGGGCCAGGGAATGAATAACTAACACAAGAGCAGGGCCTTGTTTAGACCAAAGAGGACGGTGTGCTTCTGCACTTGAGGTCCAAAGTCATAGGAGTGGGGTGGCATCCAAGCGGGCCCTCCATAGGAAGACTGAAAAGTCTTTCCTTGTGGATTCAAGAAAAAGCCCCAAAACACTAGTGCTCTAGGTTCTGCTCCTACTCTCTGAAGTCACCCTAAACTGTCAGGAAAGAACTCTGCATGTGCCTGACATGTGATTGATGAAGGCTGATGGGCCAGTGGGTCAGGAAAAGAGGGGCCTCTTCCTCGCGCTTGCTTCCTGGATGCCGTGGCCTATCGAGGGAACTTTGGCTCCGAATTCCAGGTTTCTTTGGGTGTACAGGAGGGTGCCCCACAAAGAGGCAGCAGCAGTAGAAAGAAGTGCTACCATCCACAAGGCATGCCCAAGACACTGATGGAACATTCTGATTCTCTCTGAAACAAGAGTTGTCATCTGAGAAGGGAGTGGCCCCCAGCAAACGCTTAGGGTACATATTATTGTCAAATTGCAGATAAGTAAACTGAAGCTCCAAAAGGTTAGGCAGTTTGCCCAAGATCACACAGCTAATAAGTGTCAGAGGTAGGATTTAATTTTTTAAAAAAGATTTATTCATTTACTTGAGGGGGGAGAGGGGCAGAGGGAAAGGGAGAGAGAGAATCTTAAGCAGACTCCCCACTGTGCGCAGAGCCCTCTGTGGGGCTCCATCTCACAACCCTGAGATCATGACCTGAGCTAAAATCAAGAGTTGGTCTCTTAACCAACTGAGCCACCCAAGGCGCCCCGGCAGAGGCAGGATTTAAATCTAGGTGTGTGTGTTGCCAAAACCTTATATCGAGATCCTACCCTCCATGTTACAGTGCCTCCAGTGTAAGTCTTTGTGCCATACGCACGCTCACACGCGCGCGTGCACACCCCCCCACACACACACAGCCACACACACAGAGGCATGTTACCAAAGTTACATGTTGTGAAACAAATTCACACTCTGGTTGCTTCCAACCTGGGTTGTCACGGGCAGCGTAGAAAGGTATTTCTCAGGGGCAGACAAGGGCAGATGGGATGATTGCAGAGTTCCTTGGGCAAAACCAACAAGGATGGAAAGGAAGAGACAGGAGTGGGAGGTGGAGCAGAGGGGAGAAAATGGGGAGGGTTTCCCAGTGTGGAACATGGCTTCAGAAGTAACCACTGAATTCAGAGCAGAGAAATGCTTTGCAACAGCCATGGAATTATGTGCAATCCCATCTGGGGCCAAGAGAAGAGATTAAAAAAAAAAAAATAGTGTCATCTGAGTGGTCCTCATGCACCAACTCTTACCTGAAGTACCTCTCACGGCAGATGATGATGGCAGAGGTCAGAGAATTTCAGGGTCTGCAGGGATACTTAGAAGTCATGGGGGCGCCTGGGTGGCTCAGTTGGTTGAGCGACTGCCTTCGGCTCAGGTCATGATCCTGGAGTCCCGGGATCGAGTCCCGCATCGGGCTCCCTGCTCAGCGGGGAGTCTGCTTCTCCCTCGGACCCTCTTCCCTCTCGAGCTCTCTATCTCTCATTCTCTCTCTCTCAAATAAATAAATAAATAATCTTAAAAAAAAAAAAAAGATTTTCTAGAAGTCATGGCAGCTAACTCCTCGGTGGGTGTGGAAAGGACAGGCCGCACAAGAGCAAGAACCCAGGCCTCTGGCTCACAGGCCAGTGCTCGCCACCCATGCCGCGTCACCATCCTCCAGTCAGCTTGGAGGGACAACCCCCGCGGGCCCCCCACAGACCTCGCTCCTTCCTCTCTGCCCCGTCTCTCGTCAGCAGTTTCATTCTTTCCAGGAGACAACTGCCTTTCGGGATCAGGGTGAGAGGCAGTGAGGCCAAGACATGCCTTTCAGGATCGGAGGGCAAGAGTTCGGGGGTGAAATTCTGGACAGATGAGCAGTTTGGCCATGGCTGACTTCCCTCCACGCACCTTATTTTCCAGCCTCTTCTTTATGCGTCCCTCCCCGACCCTTCTGAGCCGGCCCACTCTTTCTTTTTTTAAACCCGGGGTAGGGGGGCATGACCTTAAGTCTTCAAATCCTGTTCTGTGTATTTTTCTGAGTCAGACCCAGGGCCTGACGCAAACACAGCAGGGCGGCCCTCGGTAGGGGCATCAGAACCTGTCATAGCAGATTTTCTTTCTTTCTGCCAAAGCGAGAGACACTCCGGAACGCAAAGGACACGGAGGGTCCTGTCTCCTTTTGGGGGATTTAATTACCGCCATTAGTGGCTCTCCTCTTCAGTAGCGGCATCTTTGCCTCACTGCTTCTAGAGAAGAGGATCACAGAACTTCAGCTCTTACCCAGGCGGGCAGCCGGAGACGGACCCCCACAGGCACAGCGGGAGGTATGACGAGCGGCCACCTACATGGTGTCAGAGGCTCTGGGCCCCCAAACACAGCCACCATTCACTAGCTGATCTCTCAAGCCTACCATCGGAGTTTTATTTACTTAGCTTTTGGGGTTTATGAGACAGTCAAAATTCAAATATTCCTGGAGGGGACGAGAGCGATGACCAGCCACTTGCCACTTTGTAGAATTTTTTGCAGATCACATTCCAAAAGCATTTTTTAGAGTGAGAGCAAAAACCAGATGGCGTAGGAAGGGAAGACAGTGGAGGGAGAGAAGGGTTCACGAATTAGAGAGGAGGGAAGGGCTCAGCCTGCCTCCGCAGTTGGCCTAGAGCAGGGAAGCTCCGTGTGGCCCCAGTGACCCCAGGAGTCCAGAGGCCACTTGGATCCTGTTAGACAACTGGGGCCCCAGACTTACTGAATCAGAAATTCTGGGGGTGGGGCCCAGAGTCTCTAGTTTAACAAGCGCACAGGTGGCTCTGATGCATCAAGTTCGAGAGCCACAGGCTTGCAGTGTCTGTCCTATGTGGCAAGATGGACCCTGTATCCCCCTGCTCGCCAAGCTCCCTTCTCTGATTTGCCTTCTCCTGTGCCCACCAGTGATCCATGAGAAACCACCACTGTGTGTGGCTAGGAGCGTGCTTGGCACACGGTACAGCTCCATAGCCCTGGGAGGTGGGATGGTAACAGAGAGTAGGGCTGCCTTTGGCCCAAAGGGCAAAGGGCTTGGGTCGAGCCGGGTGAAGGGGAGTGATGAGCTGAAGGAGGTTCCCTAGGGCAGCCACCTAGGCATCCAAGAAACGCAAGCAGGCATCATGTTGAGTGAAGAGGCAGAAATACAGACAGAAGCCTGCTGAAGAGGGCTCAAGCCCAGACTGAGGTCCACAGTGTGGGTTCTGGGCCATGAGGTACCCCTGGATGGGCTAGCTTACATTTTCTCTTTCTTCAGCATCTCCTCTCTTTGGGTCAATATGCTCAAGATGCAGCTCTTTGGCCAGTGGATCTCTTGGTTCTCTCCTACCACCCTCCAACTCCTACCCCCACCCCCACCCCCACCCAGGCAGCCCACGTGGCAGAGGCAAGGACAAGGAGCCCCAAGGAGACAGATGGAGAAGACTGAAGCAATCCTCTGCAAGCCGGACCTGCCCATGAGGTCCCCTTATTTGCTCTTTTTTTCTCTATAGCACTTGTCAGCATCTGAAATACTATGCTTTTTGTGTTTACTTCACTAGAATGGGAGCCCGTTGAAAAAAATTTTTTTAAGATTTTGTTTATTTATTTGTCAGAGAGAGAGAGCACACAAGCAGGGGGAGCAGCAGGCAGAGGGAGAAGCAGGCTCCCCGCTGAGCAGGGAACCCGATGTGGGACTTGATCCCAGGATGCCGGGATCATGACCTGAGCGGAAGGCAGACACTTAACCGAATGAGCCACCCAGGCGCCCCCGAGAATTTTTTTTTTTTTTTTACTGAATTATTTACTGCTCAATCCCCAGGGCCTCAGACAATGCCTGGCCCACAGTAGTCATTCAATAAATATTTGTTAGAAAAAGTGAATGAATCTTAAATGTGTACAAATCTTAAAGTTTACTCCATGATCTATCAATATTTATTTTTAATATAAAAATGATTACTCAGATACTTGAGTAAAAATCGATACTTCATGTCCTCCACAAAGCCGGGGCTTCAGATGCCTTTATGCACTGCAGCCCCAGGCTCCACCCCAGAGGGAAGTTTCATTTATGATCAGACAGCAGGATGAGAGGGGATGAGGCTGTGAGGGTCAGGGCCTCTGTGTGAAGGCTTTACAAAGACGTATTAGGTCTCCATGCCTCGGCCAGATCAGTGTTTCTGGGAGGCACATGTGCAGGAAGGTTATAACCAAGTGACAAGACAATGTACACGAACTCTGTCCAGTGCCTGGCACACAGTGGGCACCCAAGAAAGTTAGCAAGATCTCTCTTTGCCTCTGAACTCCAGGGAAATCTCGATGAACAAGACATTCAGGGAACAGTCCTTGTAAGACTCCTTGACCTCAGGAACAGGGACTTAGTCCCTTTGTTTCCCTAGTACTTGGCACAGTGTGTGTCTAGAAGGCCCTAAATGAATGCTTGATAAATGAAAAATATTGTTTTCCATTGATTTTTCTGAATATTACATTATATTTCAGGCCTCGTGGCTGAAAATCATCCTAATACGTATTCAGCAACATTTCTACATGAGCAAGTGGAGTACGAAACTTCCTTGTATCTCCTTAAGAGGATACAGAATCTTGAAAGTGGTTATCAGCATGTACCCTGACTATCCCTGACCACGTGTCCTTGTGGGAGGCCAGGGGGAGGGATGCAAAAGGGGCATGAGACTGAATTTTTTAACCCCCCAAAACCATGGGGCATTGAGAGAATTCCCTGATGTCTTTTCCCCTGAATTTCAGCGTTAGCGCTTACAAGGGACTAAGATCATCTAGCACCAATAGCCCAATTTGACAAATGGAGAAACCAAGACCCAGAGAGGGGAAGGGGCTTCCTGAGGGTACACAGTATGTGAAAAGCATCATCAGAACTGGAACCTTGTTCTCTCGACCCCCAGTTCAACACTCTTTCCATTTTGTAGATTTCTCTTTATCTCTTAAGAGTAGAAAGGAGAGAAAAATTCAGATTAATTCATTGTTTAAATTCTGCACTAAGAGAAAGATATCAATTTGTCTATAAGGATGTTTAACAAGATTTTACTTTATACTCAGCACTGTCTTAACTACTGCAAGGTAGAAAGCAAACACAAAACTGTCCCTATCTATTGCATGGTATTGATGATGATAATAGTAAGTTTCAATTTTTGAATACGTGTTATATACAAGCATTGGATACATTACATGTATTATCACAAATAATTCTCACAACAGCCTTATAAATAGATTTCGATGTTAGGCCTCTTTGGGTTGCTTATGACAGAAACCCAACTCAAACAAGCGTAAGAAAAAAAGGAAATTACTTGCACACAGAAATGAAAACACCAATAGTTGTCTAGCTCTGGCTAGACTGGATCCACGTGCTCAAACAATGTTGTCAGAATCTCTCGCTCCTTCCATCTCCTCTATGTTAGCTTTACTTTCTAGTATGTTCTTTCCTTGTGATGAAAAAATGACCTCCAGTAGCCCTGGTCCCATGAGCTTACAGTTTATAATTTCAGAGGGATAGCCCCCTGAGTCAACATCCACATCAGCCGTCTTCTAGACCTTCACTGATCCTCTTTGGATCATGTGAGCACATCTGTACCAATCATTATGTCTAGGAAAAAGATATTTTGATTGGCCACTCCATATCTTGATACGAGGTGAGAGGAGAGTTTCTTTTCTCAGTGGAATGAAGGAGAGACAATTCATAACCCCATTCTGCATAGGACGAAACTGAGGGTCAAAGAAATCAAGTAACTGCCCAAAAGGCCATAGAGACTATTAGAGGCAGAGCTGGATAAAAACTCAACATCTTGCCTCCAAAGCTTATGTTTTTTTTTATTTTTCGTGAGTTTTTGTTGGGTTTTTTTGGGGGGGGGGCGAGAGTATAACACACATACCTTAAAATTCACCATTTTAAAAGTGTACAATTCAGTGAAAATCCTGCTTTAATCATCAGGCCAGGTGTTCTCAATTTTGGTGTGATCACTGCTCAGTTGCGAAGTATGTGGTAAGCAATTTGTTGCTATAAATGGCTGAATTACCAGAGTTATTGAATGATTTACTTTTAAAAATAGAAATCAGAATTAATTAAAGATTATCCCTCTAGGGGCACCTGGCTGGCTCAGTTGGTAAAGCATGTGACTCTTGATCTTGGGGTGGTGAGTTCAAGCCCCACACTGGGGGTAGAGCTTACTTTAAAAAAAAAGATTATCCCTCTAATAATGTCATCCTCATGTTTTCTCCTGATATACTTTTTTAGGTGTAGCCTGCCAAACTGCTTAAGAGAGTGTTGTCACCCATTTTGAGTGTTTCCTAGGAGAAAATGCCACAGCTTGGAGCACTGCTCCAGCTTGCCATAAACAAAGCTTCCCCCATTGTAAGAATGAGTAGGACTCCAAGAAAGATACGGAGCATTCTAGGAACATTAATAGAAATGACAAATCTGTTCAGCAACACTGCAGATTATCAGATTAAAATTAAATCAATACCATTTCTAGATTCCAGTAATGAAGGCTGGGAAAAAAAATACAATAAAAAAAGACATCCCATTCCCTAAAGACTCCAAAACATTAAATATTTTGAAATTAACTGAAAAGGACATGCAAAATCTATTCAAAGAAAATTATAAGCCTCTGAGGAAAAAAAAAAGTTACTTGAATAAATGGAGCTTCTGACTGGGAGGATTCTACGTGGTAAATGGTACAAAAGCTCATGCAATCTTGGGCCACATTAATTCTCTGCTTTAGAAGGAGGGAGATGATAATCCTGTTTTCCCCCAGGGGCACCTGCGTGGCTCAGTTGGTTGGGTGTCTGCCGTTGGCTGGGGTCATGATCTCGGGGTCCTGGGATCAAGCCCCGCGCGTCTGGCTCCCTGCTCAGCGGGAAGCCTGTTTCTCCCTGTCACTCTCCCTCTGTACTCTCTCTCAAATAAATAAATAAATAAATAAAATCTTAAAAAAAAAAAATCCTGTTCTCCCCTGAGCTGCTCAGACCACATTCTGAGGGAAACCCAGACAAACTAGAACATGTCAGGGGCGGGGAGGGGCAGGGAGGCTGGTAACAGGTCTAGAAACCATGCCATACAAGGACTGAGCAGGTTAATCTGGATGTTAGAGAACTGGGGGCATTTCCGCTGGGTAAGAGAAGATTTGGGGATGGGGTTGGAAGGCTGTGGCAGATGAGTATTAGACTAGTCAGCCCTGTGGGACAACAGTGTGTGAAAATTATAGGCAGAGAGATGTCGGCTCCAAGTAGCAGCTTCTGAAAGTCAGAACTGTCATCGATCTAAATTAAATAACCTTGTGAAATAGGCAGAGTAGGTGATATTATCATCCCTAACAAAGAGATGAGGAAAAGGTCCAGCAAGCAAAAAGGATTTGGCTGTAATCACTCAGGAGAGGCATAAGGGACTGTGGACTCCCAGTGCTGTGCCCGCTTCTCCAGCACTGAGCTTAAAGAGATGCTGCAAAGCAGGTGCAAACAACCAGCAGTGAGGAGGTCACAGGAAAGCTACCCATGTCAAAGCATGACGAACAACTCTGAATATCCTGTGGAGACAAGGCTCAGGCAACAAGCAATGATTTCCTATGGGAAAGTAATGACTTCTGACAAGAAACAGGGATCAGGAGAGCAGGAATTTCTGACAGGAGACCAGAGATTTTTGACAGGAGAGCAATGGTTTATGACAAGAAAACAGGGATTTTCTGACAGAAAATGTTGATTTCTGACAGGATGTTAGTGGACTTCTGACAAGAGAACAAGGCTTTCTGAAGAGAGCGGTGATTTCTCTTAAGACAGTGACTTTTAAAAGAAGAGTGGTCATTTCTGACACAACAGTGGTTTCTGACAGGAAAACAGTGATTGCTGATAGCAGAGCATGGATTTCTGACAGAACATTAGTGCCCATTACACAGGACAGTAGTGATTTCTGACAGGAGGTCTTTGACAGGAGTGAAGGTGTTGATTAGGAAGGACAAAAAGCAGCAGCACAGAACAAAGAGGGAACAACGGGGAGGAATCCAATTCCCTCTGGAAAGAGCTGTTGGTTCTGGGGTCTGGGGGAAGGTTTCATCAGTAATAAGAGCAAGCTGGATCAGGGAAGGCTCAGCTTGGGCAAGATCTTGGGTCCAATATTTCATTTCACAGAGGGAGATTGAGTGGGTTGGAGGGAAAGTATCTAGGAGATTTATATCAGAGAGGTGAGCATAAATGTCTAGGAAATGCATTTCCACCCAGACACTTGGAGGAAGTAGAAGAGAAGGGGATCTGGTCCTTTTTCAGTCCCCCAAACTTTGAAATAACAAAGACTTGGTTTTGATTCAGGAGATTCTAATGAAAACTTTTGCCCTCTTAATTAATTACATATTCTTGGCCAGGGGAGCAAGATAGGAGAGACGTGATCTCTCTAAAGCTGTAGCCCTAAAGTTAGCCAGGAACCAGATCCCAGCATGCTTGGAGAGAAGTCAGCATTGCGGTGGAGAGGAACATGAATTAAAAGAGGAAGACGTCAATAAAGATCCTCTGATAGAAATGGTAGGCTGGCAAAATCCTGCTCAGAAGGAAAAGTGATTTCCTTTGTCTCACGCTTACCACCCAAGCCCCTGAGAGCTTCCAGGCTAGACCCAGAAACCATTTGCAGGATCCTTTTCCTGCAAGTGGTTACGTTTATTGTGAGCAAAAGCCCAGCAGTGCACAACCAAAGCAGGATATGTCTCAGAGGGAAGGAACGCTTCTTCTCTCAGACTGAGCTCTCATTGACCCCAGCTCCAGGCACCACGTCTACCACGTGACTGGATTCCTGCGGGCTCTGAGCGCTAAGAGAATTCTAATTGTGCAGATCCCCAGAACAGCTGCAACATCCCGAGCCAGGAGCTCCAGACTCGCACTTCCGACCGGATGCCGGGGCTCAGCACAGCTCTTCACACTCAGCCCTGCAGGCCTGTGGCAGAGATTTGAACACACAAGGCTTCCTGCTGAGAACACCCCTCTTCCCCCACAGACCCACCTTTAGCTCTCTCTGGGGGTCCCCACCACTTTCTTCCTACAGATCGAGGGGGCATGGTCTTTTCTTTCCAGCTGCTACCACCTCTCCTCCCTCTGGGGTTCCTTTCAACCCTAGCTGGATTCAGATGAGGACTGAGAATTCCCCAGCTTCCCCCCACCCCCTGACCCCCCTCTTAATTTTCCTGACTGGCCCTCAAGCCATTTTATTGCTGTGAATATCATAATAAAATTACAGATGAGAAGCAAATTGGAGACTTTTTTTTTTTTAAGTAGGCTCCATGCCCAGGGTGGAGCCCAACACGGGGCTTGAACTCACAACCCTGAGATCAAGACCTGAGCTGAGATCAAGAGTCAGACTCTTAACCAACTGAGCCACCCAGGCACCCCAAATTGGAAACTTTTTTAATCTCAAAAAAAAAAAAAGTGTGCACTTCTGAAGAGAGTGGTGATTTTTCCCAGGAGATGCTACGCAGCTGGTCCTGTCTCACTTTGAAAACTGCTCTAATAGACCTTCCCAGGCAAAGCCCTTTCCTGCATTTCTGCCTCAGGAGGCAGGTGAAATCTCTCCTCAGCTGTGTGAACCAGGAAGCTGTTCAGGGCCTCTAGGTCAGTCCTTTTCTGTGAAGACTCACCACGTCTTCCTAGCTAGGTGACTCTGGACAAGTTGCTTAACCTCCCTAAGTCTTGGTTACCTCATCTTTAATGTGGGAACAAAAATGCCTACTTCACATAATTGTTGAGTGATTAGCTGAGATTATATATATGTATATTCATATGTAATATCTATATTTATATGTATCTATCTATAAAGTATCTGGCACCCCGTAGGCGTAGGCTATTTGCCCTGACTTCTTACTGGGCAGGGGCGGGGTGTGGGGAGCCATGCCCTTGAGCTCAGGGCTGCAGCAGGGAAGGCCGAGCACTTCGTGCCCCGTCCCTCTGAAAGCTCCCGGCTGAGCAGCTGGGTGGAGGCTGCCATACTGTGGGCGCCTCACTCCAGGTCAGGTGCCCTGGGTGGGGCTTTTCTGCACAAAGGGCTGTGTCCCTCCTGCACAAAGGCACCATCAGGGCACCATAAGGGCAAGCCGCAGCTGCTGGGTGTCTGTGCCAGCACCCGGCCCACCCTGCTGGGGAAAGAGAGAATGGCACTTCTAAGAGGAGCATTTATATGAACCTGGAAGGCCAGGTGCTCCTCCTCTCCCGCTTGTCCTTGGAGACCTTGGTGAGGGAGAGAGCTGCTGCCGTGGCTAGAGGTTCCCCTTTTCTCATCAGAGGGGTCTCCCGGAGTGGGGGCTAGCCTGCCTGCACTTGGGCTCTGGCAACCATGCCTCCTCCCAGAGGGGTTCCCATTGGGGTGATTTGCAGGGTCTCAAACTCAGAACCTCAACCATTATATCCTAGGGCTACAAAAGAAGCTCTTTTTTAATACCATGACTAAAAAGCCAAGCAGGGATTTTTTTTTTTCTCTTTTCCCCAGTCGGTAAAGGACTAAAGATGGAGCTCAAGGCCCCAGCCATCCTGAAACACTGCAGTCTCAGCATGTAGCTCGCAAGGGAAGAGGCTTTCTGTGCAGGGCTGCCTTGATTATTACCTCTCTCTGTCTTTGTTTTTGTCTCACATAGTTTGTAAGACAAGAGACAAGACAAAAAGGTGGGTTTTTTTGTTTGTTTTTTAGAGAGACAGAGAGCGAGTAGGGAGGGGCAGAGGGAGAGGGAATCCCAAGCAGACTCCATACCCAGCGCAGGCTGGATCCCACCACCCTGAGATGATGACCTGAGCCGGAATCAAGAGTCAGATGCTCAACCAGCTCAGCCACCCAGGCACCTCCAAGACAAAAAGGTTTTAATTCATACTCTTGTCTCCCAGAGTTAATCTGTGTGTTTCCCTTTCACTCTGCTCTCTCACTGGTACCCAAGGGCACCCCCCCGCCCCCGCCCCGCCACTGTCCACAGTGACCAGAAACACACACTCACAGAAACTGTAGGGCCAAGGCCTAGACACAAAGGCTGAGAATATGCTTGCAGAACCAGATTTTCCACTTCCAAAGACCAGTCAAAACTGGGCTGGGGGAAGCAGGAAGAGGCAGCTGGGCCCAGACTGCAGGAGTGAAGACACCTGAGTCCTTGAAGTGGGGGAGGGGTGGAGGAAGAAGGGAACAGATGAGAGGGCACTCAATGTGGGGCTCGGCGTGGACCCCTACTCACCTCCAGTGCTGGGAGCTTTTAAGGTCTGGAACAGCAAATGGTGGCCTTGGGAGCCAGGAGGAGGGATGAGGCCATCATGGAAAACCTTGCCCCTGAACAGAACCAGGTGGAAATTTCTCTCTAAGTAGGAGCAGTGATGGACCATACACTGGTAAGGGGTTTGACTATGGTGGGAACGGTCTCCTCAAATGAAGGAATTTTTGATGAAAGAACTGTTTAGAAAAAGTTGGAGCCATCTGAGCAAAAATCCTCAATTTTTCAGCACAAAACTAACCGAATTTCTCAGGTAACTGGAATATCTTTTTTGTGTTATTTTGAGGAGGTAGAGGTATATAATAAAGAATTGAAAACAAATCAAGGATTTATTTTTTTAAAACAACAAAAAGCTTTCAGGAACTCCCCTGGCCAGTACAATCCATCCCAATTTACACTTTGAAAATAGGAACAATTGATGTTCAGAAGGATGACCCTTGAATCACTAGGTCATCAAAAGAAAGTTTCAGTTCACTCAGTTGCCAGAATCCCTATTTCTTTTGCATTATAGGGAAGTAGAGCATGACCGTATTTCTAAATTAACCACAATCTCCCTGAAATTGATTTTTCAAGAATTCTAACATCCTTTGGATAAAGGCAACACTGTATAGAAACTGAATGTATTACACATTCAGGAATGAGTTCTTCTTTTGAAAAGAACTTCATGTGGTTGCATCCTATAGAGATTTCACTGGGATGGCTTGTACTAGGGGTCCTCAATTTGGAGGCTGGGGAGCATTCTGCCCCCTCCCCCAGGGACTATTTGGCAATGTCTGGAGACATTTTTGGTCGTCACAACTAGGGGGTGGGAAGAGAGATTCTACTAGCCTCTAGCAGGTGGATACCAGGAACGTTGCTCAACATCCTACAATGCACAAAACAGCTTTCCACAACAAAGAATTATTGGACCCAAAATGCCAGTCGTGCTGAGGCTGAGGAATCGTGGCTCATGATGATGCAAAAAGATGTGAGGGCCAGTAGGGTAGCTTCCCCAGGGCTACCCACTGGCCTCAGGGCCTGGCTCAGAGGCCTGCTTTGTCAGCCATTGCTTGGGGCTGGTCTCACCTTATCCAAGCTCTTAGGATGGTTATATGATCTAAAGCTAGGACATTCATCTGCAATAAACCATAATAATCGGTATGTCTGGCTGCTCTCTGCTGGCAGCAAACCTCCTCAACTGAGCCTGCAGTGAAATGGAAGCTGCTCCACCAAGAGTGGAGACTGAATCCCAAGGTCAGTGCATGTCCTGCTTGGGCAGGAGTGGGAGGGTGCTGGATGGAGCCACTGTTTCTGGCTTCCATGGGCAACCAAGTCTTCTTGTGACCAACACCCTGTTTCTTTGGATGTGTTAATGTCACCAATAAAGTCTGACTTTGACCAGAGGACAGAATCTACTTAAGGTGATTGCATTACTTGGCTCTGATCCATTCACCATGTTTACATTGTACAGTTTAATGCGGAATTCCCTGATCTGAGAGCAGAGGGAATTATTTTGAGAAGCCAGCTAATCCCTGAGTGCCTGGAGGTTCAATAACTAACATAGTTTGCTCTAATCTAGTACCAGTATTTGTCAAAAGTATTACTATGAGAGAGCAACTGGTAAAATAGAAACAAATGGAAAAGTGGTCATAAGAGCTTTGTGCCGATATGTATTTTCTCAATCAACAAATAAAAATATAAATAGGGGCGCCTGGGTGGCTCAGTTGGTTAAGCATCTGCCTTTGGTTCAGGTCATGATCCCACGGTCCTGGGGTGGAGCCCCACGTCAGGCTCCCTGCTCAGCAGGGAGTCTGCTTCTTCCTTCCCGGGCTCCTGTTCTCTTTCTCTCTCTCAAGTAAATAAATAAAATCTTAAAAAATTTTTTTTCAATATATAAATATTATCACGTGGGAGTAGGTATGGGAAATATTTTGGTGATAAAAAGGAGGACCTATACTGGAAAAAGTTGGGAGCCACTGGTTTGACTCTCAGAAAGTTAATTTCCCATAATTTTTAGTTCTCAAGCAGGGAGGCACAGCACCCCAAGGTTGCCTTACACCCCCTATGGAATCTGCTTAGTCTGTTCCTAGGGGCACACTGTGGGGCATAGTCTTAACCTCTTACATTTGCATATGCTTTGCAATTTCTAAAACATTTCCACATGTGTTATCTTATTGGCTCTTCCAGCCACCAGTGAGGAAGGTAGAATGGGGGCCCTTCTACTTTATGAATGAGGGCAAGGCGTGGATCTATTGCTTGCAGGGCTGGGTCCTGGACCCCATCTTCTGACTGGGGACCCAGAGCTCTATCCATACCTCCTGCATTAGTCACAGAAACTCTGGAGGGATCTGACCCACCAAATACTGAACTCCAATCCATGGTAACTGGTGGATGAAGAATTACCAGAAGTAATTAAGAGCTTTGATGAACTAATCATTTCATATACTCCTGCATCCCAGTTTGTGAGAACTTCACAAAGGTAAAAAACAAAATAAAACAAACAAACAGACAAAAAACAGAAAATAATGAACAATGCCCCCCCCCCCCGCCAAGCATGTTAAGTTGCCATGAAAACTAGGCTTACATTAAGGTCCATATTTTCTGGTACAATTTTCTGAAATTCCCCTTGAGGGTTTCAGGTGATCTTGGAATTCTCTGAACCTCACTCTCTAAATCTGAAAAGTGAAAAAATGCTGAATGAATCAGATATTTCTGCATTGCTTTATCTTTGACATTGTTAGCCTAAATCTATGAGTTGTATCACCATCATCTAAGGAAGAACTCTCTAGAATAAATGAAAGACATTCATCTACTCATTCAGTCATTTGGTCATTCAACAAACATCGATCAAATGTTAAGGCACTGTACTAGGCTCTGTGTAGAGTACAAGACTTCAAAACAGAAAAAGTCCATTGAGCACAAACTGGTGCAACTAACCTCTATAAGGAAATCGAGAAAACTACAAGAAGGTCATTATGACTGGCTTACAACTGATGCTTTAAACCACTTTTGACGAAAAGTAAGGGCTCTTTTATCGGAATGTAAAGTATGCAGACTAAGAAAATTTCCTGCAAGTGACTCAGAAATTCTCTGAATTCTAAACAAGCTCTCGAATGGCTATAGTGTTTAGAGAAAACTACTAATGGAACAGTTTACCTTCAGTTCTTTGTGATGAGAATCTAAAATCTGCAACATAAAAATTTCAAAAGGGCTTCCAATGCAACAATCTCAAAGGCAAGGAAAAAATATTCATTAGATTTAATCTAGAGTCTGGTATTGACTGCTGTCCACTAAAGAACTTTCTTCTTGTCTCAAAAAATAATGTGTACCATACAATCCCATCGTTCACAGAATATCTTTTCATTTGATCAAAAAGTAGCTATGTTTGACTTGTTAGGGGGAGATGAGATTGATCTAGCAAATGGAAACCACGGAGGTATTTCTAGAAGGATATTTTCACTGTCACTGTTACATGAAAGATGACAAAATTAGGCAGGAAATTACAAAAGCTTCTGATGCAAAGGAGGAAATTGCTTGTGTGGTGTACAGGGAGAGAGGGTACACTGAGGAGGGACCCCAGACAGATCATGTGGGGAGCCCCACAGTTATTTTGTTTTGTTTCTGAGCATCACTCCGGACACCAATTCCAGGTGCCATATGCCCTGAGCACGAGCACTAAGATGGGTAAGCTGCTTCAAGATGCTTATTGTCCTTTTAGGGGAGACTCGGCCAGATAACTGGAGAGTTCCAGCCCAGAGCGATCAGGACCTAACGAGGCCAGCATTGGGATTGTGTGAGCACACAACAGGGCTCTCACTCCCAGCCTGGGGGCCTGGGGGGTGGTGGGTATCCTGGACAAGAGCCTCGCTGAAGCGCTCTCTGGGACTGACATTTCACATGGGTCTGGGAAGAGAAAAATAAGTACAGAATAACAAAGCATAATAAGAAGTCCTTCAGAGGAAAAAACAGTACATTAAAACACTGTCAGATCCTCTATTATCTTGATTCAATTGCGCTTGGACAGAGGAGACAGGGAGACAGGGAAGCTCTGGGGTCGGCAACACCTTCTTGGCAGGTTTGCTCAGGTTCTCAGGGAATCTCCAGGGATGTCCACTCTTCCCATTAGCAGTGCCCTGAGACGGAGGACGCCCCACAGCGACACTAATATTTGCTATATTGGATTACCGAGCCAAGTAATTGCCATTTAAGCTTCAAGTCATGGTGAGGGCATTCATCTGTGTTTTCGATCATTTGTATGGCAATTAATTTGTACCTAAATTAAAAATAAAAATGGTTATGTGATCCAATAGAGTAGAAATGATGTTAAGAAGAAATAACTTCATCTGTTTTACCCTCCTAGCCAGGCCACATTGCCCTTTTCCTCTTTCACTGTTTATCTCTCTGGAGAAGGTGATTTTTCAGGCCGGCAGAGTGGGAACCAGCCGTGCGTGCTGGCTCCAGTCAGAGGTCCAGCCTCAAAGGCTGCGGACAGGGAAATGAGATTTGTGTCATGCAAAGTATTGTTGACTTGAAATGGCACCAGCAGGTCACTTCTGTAGCATGCTCCCAAGCAAGGCCAGGAAACAGGCCCTCTGGAATTGTTTAAGGCACAGAGAGACACAAACCAACTCAGAAGATGTTAGCACAGGATCAGCCAACTGGAGCTCTTGGGCAGCATATGGTTGGCAGACACATTTTGTTTGGCATGAAAAGGTTTTTAAGTCTTTGGATTTGTTTCCAATGTTTAAAAATTAGGCTATTTCACATGAATATTCAGATCTCCGATTCTCTTGAAAAGTTGGAATATTGTTTGCACCCCATCTACGTTCCTGCCTGGCAACATGTGCCTGGAGCAGAGTGGTCACCATGCCGTGGGGTCAGGCACCGTAGTCCCCGTCACTCGCTAGTGTCCGACCCGGTGCCTGCCTCCCTCCCTGCTAACTTGTCTGGCTCCTGTAGGATTTGAGTGCAACCACTGTTTTAGCATTTGCTTAGTCACTTACAGAAGTAATCTGCTTTACTCACTCTCTGTATCAGCTGCACTTTTTAACTGCCTGGAGCATTTTTTTTTTTCAGAGTTTTAATGTCTTGGACGTGGAGGCTACTCCCTGACCAAAAGTCTTATACCTGCTGCTGTGTTCTTTAGTTTTGGCATTGAACCTGTGGCCATAGAACCATAGACCTAGCCATCTAAACATCTATAACCATAGACCTATCCCTCTAAACAGTGGAAGCAGTTCATCCACTTATCTTATTTAGGAATTGAGGCTCAGAGAGGCCAAGTGACTTCTTCAAGGTCACCCAGCAACTTGAGACAGAGCTAAGACTAGAACCAGTTCTAGTGTGTTTCCTCAGATACTTCAGCGTCTTCCGGGGTGCTCATTCATGATCCTGCACATCCCAAAGCAGGACTATAATTCCCCAAATCATTGTGCAATCTTAAGTTTGTACAGTGTAGGCCTGTTGGGCATGGCTATCTGCTCTCTAAAATGGCCCCTGGTGATAAGAGTCAGTGTTCAAACTTAGTTTCTGATTTCTGTCTGTTGACTTCTGAGACCTTTGAACTGGGAATGAAGCCAACTGGGTGCAAGGTTCGGCTCTCCTTCTTAGTAGCTGTGTCATCCTGGGCAAGAGTCCTTGCCTCTCTGAGTCGGAATTTCCCAACTGTAGGATCGGAATGGCTGCCTCACAGGGTGTTGTGATGATCACAGGACATAACAAACATGTACAAAGTAAGATAAATGGGAGTTACTCTTCCAGGGCCTTGAACTTAGCTATCAGAGAAGCTCAGATTCCCGCCTTTTACAAGTGAGGCAACAGAGGCTCAAGGAAGAGTCAACCAGCCCGCTCCTGGCAGAGTTCAAATTAGCAAGTAGGTCCCACCTCTCCCCCACCACGACCACAGCTGGACTCGAGGACCTAAGTTACAGCCATGTGGGCCCCAGCACGTGGGCAGCAGAGGCGGATCCGCTGGCTAGGGGGTGAAACGGGAAATGCCCTAAGCTCCCCTCCCAGTAGAGCCCCCACCTTAGAAACAGAATCACTCCCTGGCTCTTATTCTGAAAGCAGAGCCCCCCCCTCAGCCCCCAGCTCTGATTCCCAGTCCACAAGCATGGGCTTGGGGAGCATTATACTGTACAAATGAACACTGTTTTTGCAAATTTGTGGGACCTGCCAGCCCTCTCAAGTTTAACTAGATCTCTGCAGTGACATCCAGACATGTTCTGCATTAAATTAGAGCTGGTAATTTCAGAGGGAAACAGCTCTGAAATGGCATGAAAGACGAAAATCTGTTCCTTGAGAAATGGCCCCATATGTGCTGCATTGCTGCAGTTCGGGTAAAAGGCTTTTCCTCCCTTTGTTACTCATCAAGCCGCCAATGTTCATGTCAAATTTGCAACAGAACCATATACTAATGGAACCCAAATTAGCTCTAAAATTAGCTCTTAACAAGAAACTGGAGGCTAGCTCAAGGCAAGCAGATTTCTCTGACTGTGAGAGACGGAAAGCATTTTAGCAAAGCAGCCACATATTGATATTCTGGAGCCTCAAAAAAGATCACTCTTTGCTCTGAGTGAATTGCCCAGGAAGAATTGCGTGCAGCCTGCTGTCTGCCGATGTGTCAGCCACTAGCAGCTCAACCTGTAGTTTTAAGAAAATCTCCCCCCAAACAAAGAAGCTATTGAGAGTCTGGAGCCTGGCTGAGGGGAGGGAGGGGCCGAAGAGATCAGACCTGGGTTGGGGACTGGGTCCTGGGAGTGGCAGTAGTCCGGATTTTAGAGCATGTTCCATTATCACTGTCCAGCTAACACCTTTAGAGACCTACAGACTATAGAGAAACCAGTGACGGGAAGTATTTATATGGGTAAAGAACATCTAGCAGCTGAAATGGGTAACTGAGTTATATTCCACCATCCTGGAAAATCGGGGACTGAAAATTTTCTAAAGCACATTCTATCGATAGTAACACTTTGGAGATATTAATAGAGTGGTAAACTTCACTAATAGGTTCCAGACTGTCACGTTTTTGCTGCCCCTGGCTCCTCGATGACCTCAGGTTGGAATTTAATGGTTAATGGGTCTGCATTTTGAACGTCACTGCAGGTCTGAAGACCAGGGTGGCGGGGGGTGGGGGAGGGGGTTTCAGGGAAGGCTGTAGAATGCAGGATGGGTGGTCAGACCCTCTGAAACCTACCCAACGAAAAGACAGAAGAACTAAGAAACCGAAGTAAGGATGCAGTTGGGGAGTGGCAGGAAGATGGCGTAGGTGCAGGGTGGTTTGAATTAGACACCGTCCCATTGGGAAAAATGTATTCAGTTCTCATGGGTGAGGAGTCTACATTCCCATCTGCTCTGGGAAGCAATGGACTCCTGTTTGGCCAAGGAGTGCCTCTGAACCTGACATTTGTAAGGACAATGTAAGTCCCATTCCACTTCACACTCAGAGCCCGCATTGAGCACTGTCGGTTGAGTATTGGGTTGGTTTGGCTAAGTCTTCCTCTCAACCTCATGGAGCTCAGTCTATTGTGATAATAAGATGGGCACACAGATAACCAGAATATAAGCCACAGTGGGTGAGAGCTCTAAGGAAGGGCCCGAGAAAGCACGCTGAGGCTACAGACAAAGGAGTGATTAGTTCCGCGTTGTGCATACCTGGGGAGTCTGCATAGAAGAGGTGGTGTCTGGAGAGGGCCTGGAAGGATGGGTAGAAATTAGTTACGGGACTTTTAGAATACCAGATGCCAAAACCCTAAGCCTATCTGTGAAGAAAAAGGATGGCTAATCCCAGCTCAGCATGAAAAACTGATCTTCAACTAATTCATTTAATTTCCCTGGAAATTAAATAAGAGTGTAGATGATTGTGCTTTGTAAAAGATAAAACACTACACCAATGCTAGTTATTAGTAATGATACATGTACTGCCTCACAGGATTGTTAGGAGACTTCTTTGAAAGTGCTGTTCAAAAGAAAGTTATTACTATAAAAAATTCTGGAATATTCTGGCCCCAGAAATAACTGTAGATGTAATAAGGGTTTATCGAATTATCAACAATTGAAAGAAAAACTGAAGCCCAGAACACACTGTATTAGGTTACCTCCAATTACAACTGGCAGAAACATATTTCTTATTAAATAAAAAAAAAGAGCCTTTTAAGTGAAACAAATATCAAGTTCTCTAATGATGTTTATAGATCAATTTTTAAGATGGAGAACTTGCTACCATAATTGTTCATTTTTCCTGGCAGGACAAATCTCATGAATTCACAACCTTTTGTGTCAGGACAAATAGATCCATCCTTTCTGATTATCACTACAGTTGAAGATCTCCGGTGCAAATGTATCAACACTGGCGAGCAGGGGCTTGCATTTGTCCTTTTCTGAATCTGCCAAGAGCTTCACGAGGTGGTTTCTAATACACCTTACTCATCAATAAAACCATCTCCCTTTGAATATATCCCTCAAACTCAGGGAAAAGAGAGATTGCCAATTCAAAACAACAGACCACAAAAATGACAGTACCTCTAAATGGGAAGTATCTGCGTTCTGCAGGGCTGCTGTAATAAAGAGCCACAGACTGGGTGGCTTAAACAACAGGAATTAATCTTCTCATAGTCCTGGAGGCTAGAAGTCCACGACTGAGGTGTCAGCAGGGTTGATTAGTACTGAGGCCTCTGTCCTTGGCTTGTGCATGGCCACCCTCTCCCTGTCTTTCCTCTGTACCTGTCCGTGTCTAAATTTCCTCTTCTTATGAGGACACTGGTCATATTGGATCAGGGCCCATTCATATGATCTCATTTTACTTTAATTACCTCTATTTTTTTTTTAATTTCTTAAAAGATTTTATTTAGTTGTCATTGGGGGGGGGGGAGAGAGCGCGCACACAAGCAGGAGGGAGGGGCAGCAGAGGGAGAAGCAGGCTCCCGGCTGAGTGGGGAGCCTGATGTGGGGCTCGATCCCAGGACCCTGGGATCATGATCTAAGTTGAAGGCAGACGCTTTACCGACTAAGCTACCCAGGTGCCCCTTTAATTACTTCTTTAAAGGTCTTATCTCCAAATACAGTCGCATTCTGAGGTACTAGGAGTTAGGACTTCAACATATAAATCTGCAGGGGTGGGGGGGGGGAGACATAATTCAGCCCATAAGAGGAAGGTATCCAGTACCTCATGTAACCTTTGAAAAAATAAAAAGCCCCTAGAAAACCTCCACACCAGTGGAAGACAAAGATACATCCTTCTCCTGCACAAATTGCACACATTTGTAATATGTGTTTTGCCCACTCGTGCAAGGGCATGAATGGCACAATGCTATACCTTTCAGTGAAAGCAGCCCCGTGGGAATGGGTTGTGCGGGACAAGGTGGGGCTTGTCTGTCAGTGTCGAGGTCAGCTGTGCGGCCATCTGAACAGCAGCTGCTGGAGCGGTGGGGAGGAATGGTGGGGCGGGGAGTGGGGGCGGGGAGCTGTGCAGCTTCTCCAGGAACCAGGTTGGTTCTTTTTCCCCTGACGATTTTTTTTTTTTTTCCTACAGGAATTGCTCCTGGCCAGTCAGGAAATCTGGGAGAGATCCTGAGTCCCTGGAGATCTGCTCCCCTTCCCCCACCCCAAGCCTAATAGACCACATCTGATGGAGAAGACAGAGATGGAAAACACTGTCTCATTAGCAACAGGCTCTGCCCTTGCAGATTTCCAAAAAAATCTGCACAGAAAAACAAGTGTGTTCAAACACCACTCTACCCCACCCTGCAGATGGGGGGCCTGGGCCCTACAGTCTGGAAGCTTCCTGATTTTCCTGTGGGAACAGTGGGTGTGTTGTGAGGCGTGCTCCAGAATGCCTGTAATTTTCCACCTGTGGACCTCCCTGGCAGATACAAGCCTAAACAGGAGGGACAAAGGGAACCAGGGAAGCACAGCTTCCAATCGAATGAAACGGATCACCTAGAAACGCTCAGAACTAAACCAGGCATAACAATGCCCGGATTATTGAATGCCTCCTGGCTGCCAGGAATATACAGATAGGCTACAATAGAATCCTCTCCCTCTGAGGTAGAGGTCCCTACCTTCATTTTACAGATGAGGAAGCCCAAGTTCAGCAAGGCCAAACAGGTCACCTCCCCAAGACCAACAACTCTGACGGTGCTGGGGTTTCAACCAAAGCTGGGACAACTGCCCACAGCACGACACTGCCTTCCCCTGTAGCCAGGCCACTGGCAGCAGAATGCCAGCATCTCGTGCAGGCCACGGTCCCTGGAGTCAGCACCAACTGGTTCTCTCTTCTGCTTCTGCCAAGTGGAGCCTCATGTGGCCGCTCAGTGCCCTGCTGAGGATAGCACATCGAAGGCCCTTGACAGAGGGGAATTGAACTCAAGTATCATTAGGTCATGATATAAGCCACACTAGGTTACTGGGGTGAGTGCCAGCATCCTAATCTGGATGAAGGTATGGGGAGGCCCGGGGGAGCCCTCACTAGGTTAGTGGAGTGCTGGCCTCTCTACCCAGGAGGAGCACCCACCTTTAGACCTGCAGGGCGAGGGACAAAGGAAGCGAACAAATTTCCAGACCATGAAGGAATAGCCCTCTATGATCTATGGTGCCCCCTTCCCCAACCCCCAACCGCAACCCTTTACAAGGAGGTGCTTGATCAAGGGTCTTTACAATAATCTCTAGTTTGAAACAGCAACTTAATCGAGAAGACAAAGTGTTGAACAGGTCTGCCTAATATTGTCACTGTTTTCTTTTGGACAAACCATTCCCTCATCACAAGCTTTGCTTCTCTAGCTGCCAAACTGAGCCAATAATGCTGACCACCTATTTCCCTTAGGGGAAAGAAGAAAATGTTTACATCTAGCAGAGCTTGGAGCTCCTGGAGAAAAATATTAGATAAACACTGTGCCATTCAAATGGAATCTGGGTTTGTTTTCACTTTCACTGCCAAACTGAAAGTATGCAGCATTTCAAAAGTGTCCTCTAGAGCTTTAAAAGCCTTTTTCATTTCCTGAGTGTTTGGGGAAAGAAGGTCCTAATGTGTTTTAGAAAACTGTGTATTTTCTCTGTTGGAACTGGAATCTCTGAATAGATAAGGGAAAATCAGATTAAGAAATCAATCTAGTTGTTAATTTCTACTCACACACACAGACCCTCCTTCCTGGCAGGTGTCAGTTAAAGGTTTATAGAAACACTGTCAATCTGGGGGAAATCCTGATTCATCCTCTCAGCCTCATGGAAAGCAGGTATTCGCTTTTCCTTTTTCTTAATCAGAACTAGTTTCTTCCCCAAAGCCCTTTCTAAACAGCTATTGATTCACCCCCCTCCCCCGCTGGAATAGGCCATTAGTAATTCTGGGGCCTCAGGAGTCCCTTTAATGCTCTGTCTTTGTTAGGGGCGGGGTTGTATTTGCTTGCAGAGGCCCTCTGGGGGCCTCCCAGGCATAGGCCACCAGCCCAGCTTCACCCCAAGCTGGGTCAGAGCGTGGGGAACTGAGCTTGCTGGCTGCCCTCCCTGCCCCCAGTGCCTCCCCCCGCAGCCAGGCCCAGTGTGTGCCCAGCTCCAGTTCTCAGCAGCTCGCCCCTGCGGGCAGGCACCTGCTAAAGAGAGAACTGGTCACCCAGGCGGGAGCTGCTCAGAATAAGGTGTAGGACTGTCCCTGAACCAGATACCTCTTGGGCATCCCCTGAAACTCTCTGTCCTCTCCAAAAGCCATGTGTTTCAACCCCAGTCTTCACTGCAGTGACCAATTCTGTGTGGGCCCCAACAACCTTCACCTGGGCCTGACCCCACAGTGCCTCACCTCAAGGCCACGCCGTTTGCCCCTCGTTACCGGGCTTCCCTGTTGATCCCGACACATAAAATGCCTGGCAGCCTACCTGAGGTTCATGCTCATGCAACGTGGAATGGAGGAATGCATGCCCTGTGGGCCAAATGTCTCCGTAAAGAGATAGGAGCCAGCGGATCCTTTCTTCTCTCTTCCTCCTCTAGACTGAGAAGGAACGTGGCATGTGGTCATCCTGAGACCTCTCGGAAGATGGTGTCACGAAATGAGCAGCTGGAGTTTATACCAAGCTGTGGCCAGCTCGGAATATGCCTTTCTATGGGTTCTCCCTCGGCCCCACACCCCTTTTCCCTTACTTCTGCTCCTTGGGATCACGCCCCCTAATGAGGCCGATACCCTTATGCAGTTACCCCAGGCTCGGCTTTCTGAGGAAGTTGAAGCGGACAGTCCTTCATAAGGATGTGAACATTCTGAAAGGGACATCTTGAAGGAGGAGGTGTCAAGACTCAAAGGAAAGGCATCCTAATGAGAGACTGTCTCACCGTGGGGCTGAAGGAGGGTAAGGTCAATCCAGAATTCAGAAGTGGGGGGCAGGGGGGGTCGGAAGGGAATCAGGCTCTCTTTTGCTGCCTTGTCACCTCACGCCAACTGGCCTCCTCCCCCTCTGCCCTTGCCTTGACCCAGGCTGCTCTCTGCCTGACTGTGCTGTGACATGCTTTTTTCCCCACTTGTACGTTCTGCTTCCCAAGGTGGTTCATTCCGGAGAAACACCTGCTCCCTCTGAAGGAGGTTGCCTGAGTTATAAATGAGCCTCCAACAGAGAAAGATGTGTTCAAGAGAGGGGAAAGAGGAAAATGCGTAAACAAGTGGGTCAGAAGGTTTCTCTGAGCATCCCAGGATGACGCAAACTTGGCTTTCCCTTGAGTTCTTGGTTTAAACCCTGAAACCAAACTTAGAATGGTCTGAAATCATCCTGACCACCACTTCCCTCATGTGCTCTGGGCTTCTCCACGTCCGCTCCTTGCCTCACCCGCTTCCTCCCTGGTTTTACATGTCTAAATCCCATGTGTTCTTCAGGACTCAGAACAAAACACTAGTTCCTACAGGGAGCCTTCCTGGATTCCCCAGTTGGGTATGACTTCTCAGTCCTCAATCTTTTCCCTTCTTAATTTTCTTACCTCTGACTATAAACATCCTATTTGTGGGACTCTGGCTGATTCTCCCGTGAGTCAGAAAAGGGCCCTGCATGTGGTGGTTGGTCAAGAAATAATGAAGAGGGGCGCCTGGGTGGCTCAGTTCCATTAAGCGTCTGCCTTCAGCTCAGGTCATGATCCCAGGGTCCTGGGATCGAGTCCCGCATCAGTCTCCCTGCTCAGCGGTGGTGGCCGGGGGGTGTTGCTTCTCCCTCTCCCTCTGCCTGCTACTCCCCCTGCTTGTGCTCTCTCTCTCTCTCTCTGTCAAATAAATAAATAAAATCTTAAAGAAAGAAAGAAAGAAAGAAAGAAAAAGAAAAGAAAGGAAAGGAAGAAAGAGGAAGGGCAGGAAGGAAGGGAAGGAAGGACACTCTGGGCCCAGACAAGTGTCTTCTGCGTCCGGGATCTGGCAGGGTCGGTGGCCGGTTTTCTTTTTTTTCTCCTTTGTGTGCACTTCTGATGTTGCCAATGACAAGCCACAGCAGAGAATCTCAAATTTACTGTTCTCAGGTGAGGCGTTTGCCTGAGGTAATGCTCTCTCTCTGCTTCCCCTCACCTCATAGAAAAGCTTGTGTCCAAAGCCCATTACCGCCCCCAGTGCATGGACCTTGCAGGGAAGAGTTGCATAAGGACATTACAGACGTGGGTCCCAAGCATCCAGTCTGTGGGGAAAGCGGCTTCATGGGATGGGTAGCCCCCCAACCTTGCTTTCTCCTTGATCTTCCTCCCCAGTTAACAGCCTCCTAATCCCTTACCTGGTTCCTCCTTTGAGTCTGCTCTCCTGTTCTCCCTTTCACACTCTCTGAGATTTGAGTCCCTGGTGACTGAGTCTACAGCCTTGCATATTTAGACAACACCCTTTTGCACATAGGGAGCCCTCACACAGATGGACTGAGTTAGCAAAGACAGACCACTTCCTTAATCCAAATTGCTTAAAGGTAAGGAGCCCCGACCCTGAAGGCAGGGCTCCCTCTTGGAGGCATGGGTGAGGCATATTAGTGATCCAAGTGGCTTCTAGGCCTGCCGAATCCCCTGTTTGACGCCCAGGGATCCTGTATACTTGCCAGATAAGAGACAGAACACTCAGTTACATTTCAGTTTCAGATAAACAATGAAAATATTTTAGTATAAGTATATCCCATGCAATATTTGGAACATACTTATACCAACAATTATCTGCTGTCTATCTAAAATTCCAATTTAACTGGAGGCCGCGTATTTTTATTTGCTCAATCTGGCAACACTTCCTTAGCAGGTCCTGGACCTTCTGCAGTCATTCTCTGGCACCCAGTTACAGCTTCCTCTCTGGGCCCCTGGGGCCAGGGAGAGCTAGTATCAACTGCAGGAAACTTCAGGAGTTTTGGAATTGTCCATTTCTGCTCTCCTAAACTACTTTGCAACCAGAAAAGTAGGATCTCTTTTGATTTTCTTTTACGATTACTTCTAAGATAGGTTAAACATATATGCGTTGTCCTATTGTATTTGCTCTATGTCACAGAAATCATTGAACTTGGAGAGGAGCTGACAGTTTGAGTGTGGCCATGTGCATTCCCTCTTCACTCTCGGGATGACCCCTAGAAGCAGAGGAGGGCAAGGTGGATCTGTTCTAGTTGGGGAACGGCAGTCCCAGGGAGCTCAGTGACTGGCTGACAGGCTCAGGAATAGTACTGGGGTCGGGGGAGGGGGGGTGCAGGGCGGGCAGGACCAGCCCTGGGTCTTAGGCTCCTGTTTGCAGCTTCCCTCCCTCCTGTGCGGCCCGCCTCCTCAGGCCACCGGGTGGTTCATTAGACAGCAAAGAAGTCTTTGGAGGAGCTGAAAGGGAGAGGAAGCACCCCAGAGGGACTGGTGTGGGGAGCGCACACCAGAATGGCGTGTTTTAATTGATCTTCGGTTGTGCCAACAACCGCCAACTCCCAGGGCAAGCAGCTGCTACTTCTGAGTCAGCACCCTTCCGTGAGGCTTGGCCTGCCCAGAGTGCAGGCATTTCTGTCTCTCCCCGCCCCCCACCCACCCAAGCTCTTTGTGCAGGAAGTGCGTCTGTGCAAAGCAAAAGGTTTCTTCTGCTTTCTTAATTAGACAAGCAGCTTGGAGCCTGGCGTCCTGGGAATACTGTCCAGGTTCACCTGCAGCTTCGCCCCCACCCCCCCACCCAGTTTATCCTAGAAGCCCTGAGATACCTAACTCTGCTGATGAAGCTAGACAAGCTCTAAAGACGCTGCAGGAAGCTTTTGAAGTATAAAATACTTTGTGAAGGGGTTTGAAAACTTCTGGGCTTCTTAGCAAGTTTCCTAGCACACGCATAGTTGCACAGCCTCCAGGGTGCCTGTGCCCAGCTGTAACACTGGATAAAGAGAGACTTCCAGTAGAAAGAACCTCCCTCCTGTCTTCCTGGAGACCTTGGGATTTCAGAAGATGTCTTGTCTGGTGAGACAGGAAGAAAGACCCTGGATGAGGGGCCCTCCGGCCACTGAACTCACAGAGCCAAAGACTTACTTGCATCTCCACAAAGATGTTTCACAAGCATCTTTGAAGCTAACAGAACCCTTGATTCCCTCCCTCTCACCTCCAACACGTGCCTTCCCTAACCTTCTCCGTTTTAAAAAATGGCCTCACCACCCACCCTCAAAAGAAATGGTTTTGCCTTAAGCCAAAAATCTAGATTCATCCTCGATTCCTCTCTTTCTTACAACTCCACAGCGAATCCATCGGCAAGATCCTTTGGTTCTACCACCATATGATATGTTGATCTGCCCATTTTGCTTCATTTCCATTGCCAACATTCTCTTCCAAGCCACAACAATCCATTCAAACAGCCCAGTTAACTCTGTCTATAGCCCCTCTGGCTCCATGACAATCCTTTTTCCCATCCCAAGGCCCTCTATGATCTGGTTCCACCCAGCTCCCCTTCAGTGGACTTCTCTTCCTTCAGTTAAGAACGAAAATATCTTGTGTCCCTGTTTAATCCCCTCAGTACCTGAATCTGCCATGTTCACATTTATCCATCCATGTTTATGGTCATGCCTCCTTCATTAGAACGTGACTTCTGTGAGGGCAGGCTGTTTGTCTTTTTCTCCACCAGATCCCCAGTCTGCCAATGTTTTAGTTTCCTAGGGCTACCATAACAAAGTACCACAAAGTAAGTGGCTTGAAACAACAGAAACTTATTCTCTCACAGTTCTGGAGGCTGGACATCCAAAACCAAGGTCTTATAGGGTCGTGTTCCCTCCAAAGCCCCTAGGAGGGGATCCTTCCTTGTCTCTTCCAGTAGCCCTGGGCCTTCCTTGGCTATAGGCCCAACCCTCCAAGTTCTCCCTCCACTCTCACACAGTACTCTTCCCTCTGGGTCTGGGTCTGGCTCTGGGTCTCCTCTTCTTAGAAGGACACCAGTCATATTGGAGTAGGGCAAGTATGACCTCATCTTGACCTGATTATATTTGCAAAGACTCTATTTCCAAATAAGGTCATATTCACAGATACCAGGGGCTAAGACTTCAGCATATCTTTTTTGGGGGGGGTAGGGGAGCCACAATTCAACCCATAACAGCCTGGCATAGTAGATGTTCAAAAAACATTTTGCGAATGAATGAGTATTTTCAACTGGACTCAGTAGAATACAGTGAGCTGATTTCCAGAGCAGCCAACACAAGGGCCTGGGGCTGCCCCTGCAAGCGAAAGGAAGTGTGCAAATCTATCATGCCAAAGCAACACACAAGAAAGAGAACATTCACATAAACCCGTTGTTGGGTATTACGCCACTTTTGAAAATCTTAGAAATCGAAGGAAAAAAAAGAAAATTTTAGAAATCAAATTTAAATTTTTTCTCACTGATTTCATCAAGTGAACCATCAAGGCAGCCTGCAGCTTATAAAGGCCTCTCCCTATAACCTGTCTTTAGCTTCTCACAGGAGTGCGCATGCATCGTTGCGGAAGGGGCAAAAGCTCCGAGGGAGGACGTGGTTTGCCCAGGGATGGCAGGGCCAGGTTGGGGGCCCAGGCTGCTCAGACTCCTCGGCCAGGGTCCCCGAAGGCAGCCAGTATTGATTTCATGGGCCCTGGTCAAGGTCAGTCAGACAGTGTTGGTGCAGAGCTGTGTGATAAAGGCTGAAGAATGAGGAAGAAGACAAGATGGGAGGAACGTTGTTTAGCTTTAATGGAATATGACTAGCCAGGACTTGGATATTCAGAAATGAGACCGATTCTGCACATCGATTCCATTTAAAAAAACAGCAACAACAACAACTCTATTTTAGAGTAACATCTTTTGAGATCACAGCTTCGTAGTATTTTAGAGCTGGAAGACACCGTTAGGTTGTGGGAAGAGGCCCTTGTCCTCAAGCAGGATGATAGCTCAGGAGTGGGATTAAGTCCCAAATGGCTCTAGGACAAGCAGAACATCCTAAGATTGTCACCAAAGTTCCAGGGGGGTTCAGAAATGAGACTGAGTCTCTCTCGCTTTTATCCTTAAGGAAACTTCATAGGGGAGGGGAAGTCCCTTTGACGTTGGTCTGGAGGGAACAAAGCGCAAGTTTCACAGTGGAAATGCATTCTGAAAAGAAGGAAGAGCTTGAGCAAAGGAGACTAGAAAGGACTGGATGTGTTAGTAATGTGGGGAACAGTGGGGGACATGATGAAAAAGCAAGTTGAGACAAGCAGCTCATTCTTCATGGGGACCCTTCAGTGGGGTTCCCTCGCTCGCCAGGCCCCGATTCCCCAAGGGACCTCTCCCTGGGCCTCTGGGCCTGTTTTCTCATCTATAAATAAGAGGGTTTTCTAAAGATATTAAATGAGGCCTCACATTCCACAAAGATGCTGCATTGCTAGGCTTCCACGGGGAGCTGCATGGTAAGATTTTATTTTAGGAATGGTTTTTGGGCTTTAAAAATGTTTAAAAGTCACTGCTCTCCATAATCAAGTTCCCTCCAACTGTACAATTCTATTTCTTTCTGCTGCAGGCTTGAGAGTCCCTCTGGTTTGTTATTCAAATGAAGCATGACTCATTTAGGATTTACCAGGTCCCTCTGAATTGTCTCTGGCTGTATTAAGTCATTTGACCTGTTTCCAGTGGAAAATCCATTTTTATTTATATCCTTAGGAGAAAGAGCCTGGTATGGCTAAAAGAGTCCTGAGAAGCAAGTCAGCAGAGCTGGCTCTGTGCTGGAATAACAAATATCATTCATAAATAAGTACAAATAAAACAATGAAATTTTGTTGAATAAATGCTAACTAGTGACACCATCTTGAGCAAGTGCCCTTGCCTCTCTAACCTTGACTTTTACCATCTCTAAAATCAAGACAACACCTGCCGGGTCTGCCTCAGGCCCTTTTGTGAGGCTCAAATGAGAGAATGCACTTAAAAGCTCTTTACAAACTATAAGGCACCCCACATGTATAATGTACCAGGTGGTGCTGGGTGGGGGGCCGAGGTCAGGGCTTGAGAGAGCCATTCTCCTGGGTGACTGTGGAGGGGTGGTCTGATGCTGAGACCTCAGGAAGTAACTGATATTTTCTGTCATGCATTTCTCAACTTGATCATATTAAAAAAAAAAAAAAAAAGCCAAAACTAAAAAAGAGAAGAAGAAATGCACGTGCTTCCCACTTTAGACGTTTCACCTCACTCCAGGTCCTAGCTAGCCTTCCAAGACACAAGGTAACCAACACTAAGACTTGTCCTAAAAACCAGGGGAAGCCCACTACAAGGAGGCATAACCAAGACAAACCCGCAGGGAAGACAGAAGCAGAAAGTCTTGTCTGGCTTCCAAACATACGTATTAGGTCTTTGCAATACTTGCAAGCTCAAGATGGGGCTTTAAAAATCATTGTTGAGTTCCTAATTAAAGCCATATCATTGGGTCAATGAATGAATGGGCATGATTTCTCCTGCAGCTTAAGGAAGCACTGATTCTTCCATTGAACTTATTCACTGACAATTCGTCTATTTACCAAAACTTAACCAATGACATCTGTCCTTCTTGAGCCCAAGCCACCATCCCCACAGTCTCTTTGACCCGGCATTGTTGGAGCTATTTCTCAAATATGCCGGATTAAGACACCAGGAGATCACGGTCCCAGCTGGGCTGTCAAACCAGAATGCCAGAAGGGAGGCCTTTGCCCAGACACATTCTATGGCTCCCCATCTTGTGGAACCCACATGCCTTAGCCTGAAGGTCTCTCCAGTCTGGCCCCACCCTGGAGGACGTTGGTTCTACCGGCAGAAGCCCTCAGCTGGGGAGAGGAGACAGACCTCAATTCTTAGGTGTCTCTGCTCATGAGAGCAAATGATCATGTCCCCTTTGCTCTGGAGAGAGCAGGTTCCCTGCTGGTCTGCTAAGGCAGTTGAATTGGTCCAGCTGTAAAGCTCCATTCATTTTCTGGGGACTAACCCTGGGGTAAGAGGAAAGTTGAGAGAACCGAGCAGTTCTGCTTTGAGCAGGTTGACACATTCTGAGTAACATTTCTTTGGGTGAAGGATTCTACTGCTAAAAAAAAAAAAATGCTTGAAAAACACTGGCCTTCACCCGATTCCAAAGCTGCCTGGACACCCTTCCTGCCCCTGGGCCCACGAGAAGCTCTTCTGTATTCTTGCTACAGTGACCTTACTCAAGACCCTCATCCCAACGTGCAATGCTTGGGCTCATCTGCAGAAGATAACACCCCTAACGTGGTCCTGAGGTTGAGGGCTGCCTAGAAGAGGGTCAATCCCAACTCTGGGCCCTCCCCACCCCAAAGTGGGGGCACTGCAAGGGGCAGAGGTGAGGTAGCTTCCCAGGGCTGGCAGAAAGTGGGGCAAGTCTGATTCAGACTGGCTCAGCTCCCTCTCTTAGTATCTTCCTACTCCCTGCTCCCACTCCCCCTGCCCAGCTTGGGGTGAAGCTGTTGCTGCCCTATTAATAGGATCTGCTGCTCTACTCCATTTCCTCAGGGACTTGCTCTGTTGTTCCGGCTGCCTCTCTTCCTCTCTGTTCCGAGCCTACCTCTTCGTCCTCTGAAGAGACCAACCCTGCCTCTAATTTGTCTCTGCCCCCTGACAGTGGATGAGCTTCAGCAGGTCCCTTCTGCTCTCTGGACTTCTGTTTCTGATGTCCTGCCTCATTGGATTTTCCAGAATTCTGGAATTCCAGAATTCCATCCCTTTGCGTGGATGCCTTGTTAGGCTCCATCCTGGCTGTGCCCCGGAGGTACTCTGGGACCCTCCCTCTTGGCTCTCAGGCTCCAGCCCTGGGTCCTGCATTGCCACAGACACCGGCCTAATTTGATGCCTCAGGCCTCATCCTAGCAAGGGAGTTGGTAGAAAGCAGGCTTGGTCTTCTGACGTTGTTCACATCATAGACTGGGGGCCTCCGCCTGGGCCCTGCTATGGGGTCTGGTATCAGTGACTCTTGTGGGTGATAGAGAGCCAGCCTGACCTGCTGAGGGCGCTGATTAGAGTGGGCAGTGCTGAGAGGGGGATGAGCAGCTCTCCCAGTGGCCAGCATGCCTCAAGAGAGAGGCCTACAGGGAGGCCCAGGTACCTGTGTGACCTCGGGCAAGTCCTCTTTCCCTCCACCCATCTTCCCTTACTTTCTCGTTGTCACAAACATTTATTGAGCATTTTCTAATGACCAAACGCTCTGTTAGGCTTTGAGGCTTCAAAAACATAGTCCTGACCCTAGAGAACCTCATAATCTAATGGTGGAAGCAGAAACGTGAACCAATAACTGTTGTTGTGACTCAGTTTCCTGGCTGTAAATGAAGGAGTTCTGGCCCCGATAGTCTGTGATCCTCTCAATTCAAACACTACTCTGGGGGGTGCCTGGGTGGCTCAGCCGGCTAGGCATCCGACTCTTGATTTTGGCTCAGGTCATGATCTCAGGGGCTTGAGATTGAGCCCAGCATTGGGCTCTGCGCTGGGCATGGAGTCTGCTTAAGATTCTCTCTTTCCCTCTCTCTCTCTGCCCCTCTCCCGCCATGCTCACACGCATGCACTCTCTCTAAAAAAAAAAAATAGTAATAACAATAATAATAATAATAATAATAAAAGAAACCACTACTCTGTGATGCTCTTATCACAGTAGACTGTCTGTACCCACCAGGTTGGAGAAGTGGTAGGCCACCATCAGCAGGTAATCCACAGAGAAGAGTCAGTGATAAATGATGACTTGAATTGCACTGAGGGCGGTCGGCAGCATGACTTGCTGTGGCCAACAGATTACCGTGGTCTGGTTCTTGCTCTCCAAATTTCCATTCTCCCAGCTACTTCAGCCAGCAAACCATGCTAAAACTGTCAGAGATTATTTCCAGCATGTCCAGGGGATCCAAGTTGGATCACATGAAAGACAGATTAGACTGTTGGTGTCTGAGCCAGCACCAGACTCAAGGCTCTTTCTGATTGTCAGTCCAGATCACCTGCAGGCCCACCGGGTCCATCTACCTCCTTCCCTTCCTTGGCTCAGGATTGAGGAATATGAGATACATATCCAGGGTAAGAAGCTGTCAGATGGAAATTGTTCCATGGATGTATAGAACCCCACATTAATGGCCTGGGGTAGTGCTTTGCTAATGTTTTTCTGGCAGATGGCAAATCTCAGATGTTAGCTGGAGAACTCTTTTCTTTCCCATCCGCATCTTTCTGTCCCTCACACATGCCCTATGCACCAACCATCCTCCCTCTTCTCTGTTCCTCAAGCTGAAACCCAGCAAAGAGCAAAGAAGATAGCCAGGTTATTGGACACACCCAAGATGTCTTCCCAATCCAACAGAGGGCCTTCAGCTTGGGGTGAGAACCACTGGAATAACCACCTCCTTCGGGAAACCAGTGTCTTCTTACCAGTTCTATACTTACACATCAGTCTCGGTCACTTGTCTTTTCTTTTTTCTTACACTTTTGTCTTCTTGCTATCTTCTAGAATTTGGTTTTCAAGGTCCTTGCCTTACATTTGCATCATCTGTAGAGGAAGTGCCAGATATTGCATTAACCAGTCCCAGCTCCCATGAGCCAATTCCCTGGCCAAGGAGGGACAGACCTTTCAGGTTCCCAGAAACTCAGGGGCTGACAGCGCACTTTGCCCTGCATTGTTCCACCGGAGGATCAGGCCAGAGATGTGGACGTGACCAGGCAAACTTAAGGGGTAGTTGTGGAGTTACTGCAAGCCTTGTGATGAAAAATGGATCTAGAGACTTCCACCTCTAAATGTGCGCTGTGGCTGCTGCCCGTTCAGTCCAAGTGGGAGCCATTCTAGCTGCTTCCCTGGGAGCTTCTGAAGATGAGAGGGCACATGGAAGCTAGAGGGAAAGAACGGTCTATCCTGCACACCAGCTGAGTATCAGCCCTGGACAGAAGGACTTAAGGAAACCCCCACAGAAGCTTTCGGGGTCTCACTGCTGCCCCTGACAGGCGGATATCAAAGCGTCCAGCTTGACCAACAGAATATCTCAGACTGATTTGTCTGACTTTACCTTTAACTTTGGAAGTAACACTCATCTTCAACGGTGCTATTGTTTTTGAAGGACAGCTCTGGAGTAGGCCTAGGATGGTATCTTGCAGTTTCTTCCTGAAATTTCTGGATGAACCCCGAGGCAAATGATGCAGGCTGCACTGAGACACCCTGAGCACGCTCACTGCTGTGAGCGTGACTCACGGAGGAAGCCCAGGCCTGTCCGGAGGCGGGAAGCCTCGCCTTTAGGGACTAAAGGGCCCTGGGCCGTGACAGACAGAAGCAGGTGGGGTGAGGACCACAGGGGCGGTATGCCATTCTGGGGCGGACCTGGACAGTGCCAAAGGCAGACAAAATTGCTGGGAGGAGAGCTGTTCTCTCACCGGGCGGGCTTGCAAATTCTTTTCTTTCGCCGTTTTCTTAAAAAGAATCCTCTTCTGAATTGTCTGTGGTTTTAGTTCAGCTCTAGCCAAGCTTTCTTTGAAAAATAGGACATCTTACATAGTTATTGAATTGTCAAGCTTTGTCAACATCAACATCATCATTATCAAAATATGATCCAGGTGTTCAGCTGAGCAGATCCTTGCACCAAGTGATTTACATGAATAAACACCCTTCCTTCTCATCTTTGGGAATTTAGCTAAGCAGCAAAAAAACAAAAACTGGTGTGGATGGAAATGTAAAAAGGCAGACATGCACCATGTGCACAAAATCTGAGAATAGAACATCATGAAGGACTAAAAGGGGAGGGTGCTTGACCCTCAGTCATACCAGTGTCCAGCCGCGGCACGCTGATGGCTGTCCGGTTGGGCTGGGAGGGAGAGAAGAGTTGATTTGAAGGGTCATTTCAAACTTTTGAGTCAATGACCAGACTCAAAGCCCTTGAGGACAGGGATCATGTCTTGTTTATGTCTGAGTCCTCATTATCAGACACAGAGCTCAGCACTTTGACTGTAGTTTGATTATAAGAGCTATTATTTTATTGTTGTTGTAATCTCTGTTATGAATGTCCCGCTGTCACCTACTAACTATCCCAGAAGCTGAGGCTGTCATAATGAGGGTCGATGCTCACAGACAGCTCCAACCTGTTTAATTTTGTGGGAAGTACCCCATATCACTGTTCTGGAAGCTCTTTCCCCCAGAATTCTATAAGCTGGGCCCACTAGTTATGAACCCCATTTATGAAGAGATAACAATTTCCAATACAATGAAATAGATGTCACAGGAAAATGAAATTTAGTGTTCTGGTCAAATAATTGAATATATATGCAGGGCAGATTCTCTATATGCAGAGCCTCTATTCAGGCTGCTCTATCAAAGTACCATAGCCCAGGTGGCTTACAAACAGCAGAAATTTATTGCTCACATTCCAGAGGCTGAAAGTCCAAGATCATGGTGCTAGCATGATCCGGCGATCCACACATGGTGGAAGGGACATGGGAGCTCAGGTGGGATCTCTCTTCTAAGAGCACTAATCCCATACATGAAGACTCTACTCTCAGGGATCGAATCACCTGTCGAAGCTCCACCTACCAATACATACCCTTTGGGGGTTAGGATTTCAACATATGAATCTGGTGGGGGGCCACAAATGTTCAGATGATAACAAACCCTCACCTCACTCTTCTGCCTTTTCCTGAGGCCTGACAAACCAAAGCTAGGCCAACTCAAGGGGGAGAAAGAGCAGAGACCCATAAGTACATCAATACACAGGGGATATACCAAGGAGGCCAGCTTGGCCAAGAGCAAGCTCAGCTCACCTTACAGAACCCAGGGCCTGTTTCTCCAGCCCAGGCAGAGCAGAACCCAAGGTGACCAAATGCTGCCCTATCTTAGAGGCTGAGGATGCAAGTGGGACCTGGGCGTGGGAGCAGTGGGGTAAGAGAGTCAGAAGGAGCAAGATTTGGGGAAGGGGTGCTGAAAAGAGAGAAGGTCAAGTGGGAGGAAACCCCAGTCTACCTTGGTCTAACTCCAAGGACCAAGGGCCGAGGAGGGCCCAGGGACTATCCCCAGGAGTAAAAGAGCCACTTCTGAGCCCCAACCTCACAGCTTCTGACTGGTTTAGAAGAGACAGCTCACACCTGAGGGGCTGTTTTGGACATTCTTTGGATCCATGGTACATGGATAGGCTGAGTAAAACTCTAAAACTGAAAACTGCTCCTCCCTTCCACTCTTCAGGGAAAAGCTCCAGTTTTGTTTTGTTTTTTAAGATTTTATTTATTTATTTGAGAGAGAGAGAGAGAGAGGGTAAGCAGAGGGAGAGGGAGAGAGAATCAAGCAGACTCTGTGCTGAGTGCAGAGCCTGATGCAGGGCTTGATCCCACAACCCTGAGATCATGACCTGAACCGAAATCAAGAGTCAGACACTTAACCGACTGAGCCACCCAGGTGCCCGTCTAGGTTTGTTTTATATGCATTTTCCCTTAGTTCTCATACAATAAAAGGAATCATATTGTCATCAGTTTTCTAAAGGCAGTACCCAACTTCCTCTAATTTTCCTGTGTCTGATGGGGGCCAGCCAGTCTCAGGGACCTCACCACACAAGCAGGTGGACTCTCCAAATGGACATTTATGAAGCCCTGGGTGCTGGCTGGGCAGGGCAGCTCACAGAAATGCAAAGCATCCCAGGCATCAGGCCGGAATTTACTCCCACCCTCTCCTCTACCACAGAACAGCACCCCCAGGCCTCAGCCTCCTCTACTTGGAGCTGAAGGCACCCTGAGACCTCTTGTGGAGATTTACCCTGTTGGCCCAAGTGGAAAGAGGGGGAAGGGGCCCAGGTCCAAGGGAATGCCTACTGAGTCATCACGCAGAAGGAAAGAGCAGAATTTGAACAGCTGCCTCTGCTGGAAAGGTCCAGAGAAAAGGCGTTTCCAGACCCATGAGTTAGGTGGACAAGCAAGCAAGAGGAGGGCCCACGCAGTGGGGATAAGGTTCCTGGCAAGTCTGCTTCCTGAACCCTGGGGCTGACTCGAGGGCTGGCTGGAGGGGCTGGGCCGGGGATGCTCTCCCTTCAATATAGCCTGACACCCTCAGCAGAGGCAGGATAAGAAGGGGGAATGAGAATGGGGATGAAGGATTAAAATAGGTTTGGGAGGGGGGGCGTTCTAGCCTGAGGAGAGGAAACACAGGAGAAAAAACACATCTACCCTGAGCGACAACCCAGCATATTCCAAGAAGAGGAGATTTGGGGCCGAGGAAGCCTAGGACAAGCAGTTCTTTGGCAAACCTGGAACGGAGCGGGGACAGGGCACCTACAGGGTATCAACGTGGCTAGCGAATGGCACGCCACCAAGCGTGGTCACAGCCAGCACGCCCCAGGATAGGACCACAGGCTGGACAGCAGTATCGCTGTCTATTTTACAGATGAGATCGGTGCCCGCTCTCGCCTGGGGCTGCCCCTCAGAGCAAGGGCAGCAGCCGACTGCTTGCCCACGAGGCCACTGAGGGCTTCACGGTGAGCGTCTGTACTTCAATGCCACACATTTGTTGTAATACGCCTTTAAAAATAGAACTAAAACTATCAAACCTGTGGTTTCAAAGATACTGTTGCTTAAGAGGATGCGATGTTTCAAAAGTGAGTTTATTTAAAGTTCATTTAAACGAAGTATCAAATAAATAATATTACATATGGCACTGGGTTTTGTCTTCTTAAAAAAAAAAAAAAAAAAGCAGCAAAGGTGGGAAACCAAGTACTGATGATGAGGAGAATGAAGATGACCAGGATAGCTACCCATTTTATAAAGCTATGTTCATACATGAAGTCATTTATTCTCGCCACGGCTCCCTGGGGCTGGCACGGTTATTCTGGTTTTCCACGGGAGCCTGGGAGTGACCCTGAAAGGCCCCCGGGGTCAGGATCGGACTGCCTCCGGGGGCTCAGACCGCAGAGCTGAGCTCGGCACGGAGGGCCTGGCTGGGGCCCGGTGGCGGGAGGTGGGGGGTTGAGACCGCGTGTGGCGGTGGGGGAGTGGGGTCACGTGCCCTCCCCGCTTCGGATACAGAACTTTAGGAGACTTGAATTTCACAGCAGCCTGCCCTCCTGATGCAAATGAGGACAAGCCAGTGACAACACAGCGAGCCGATTTCATTACCAGCTCCAGGGCGGCCTGTTTTTTGCATCGGGCAGTGATTACGTTACAGTTGACGTGAGGGCCTCGGGCGAAATCCCTGCTAACTTCGATTTCAAGTTGGCCTGCCTGCCTGCCTGCTAAACTCTTCCAGATGATTCTGGTGCTGGATTTGCGAGGCTTTACCAGACAGGTTGTCTCTGCGTTAGACGAGGGGAGGGATGTCTGGAAATTGGCTGGAGAGAGGAAAGGAGAGCTCTGAGTTCAAAGGCTCGCCTTGGCAGGGACCAGGTGGGGGAGAGAAAAGCAGAGGCTAATAGGTCCTAGGATCCCTCGGCCGAGAGCATCAGAGACAGTTGTGCTTCTTACTTTTAACACGGTACGTTAAAAATCTTCCAGGACATCCTCCAGGTCAGCAGTGTTTAAGAGCAAGAGCGTTGGAATCTCAGATTCAGCTCTCATTAGCCAGATGGCCTTGTCTCTGGCCATTTTACTAACCTCTCTGGGCCTTAGTTTCTGCATCTGCAGGGTGGGAATAAAAAAAGTGGGGAAGATTCAGTGAGATCATGCTAGCACAGTATAAGAGGGGTGTTAAGTGCTCAGTCAGGATACTTGTTACTGTTACAATCCTCCAGAATGGGGTGAAGGTTTACACCTCTCTGAGGAGACTTAGCTCACATTTTAAGTCCGGGCTGAGCTACCCACAGCCAAGTAAAATTTTAGAAATCCTTGTTTTGACGTAGTTCATGTCCCAAACTAATAATAATTTAAAAAGAGGCACGTGGATAAGTGTACAGATTTAGTAGAACATTTTAGCCAAAAGTTAAGACATCGAAGTGGCTGGGAAAGGGGTCCAGAGCTGAATTCATGATCTCTCACTCAAAACCTACTGTTCCTTCAGTGTTCCCTACCTCAGGAAATACACCTCTCATTGCTGGGGCTTTGGGGTGGAGGGGCTCCATTGTCAGGGCAGAACCGTGGTTTGAGGCTGGCTGAACTGGTTATGTCAGCCTGAACTGAACGTGCGTCCCAGAATTCGGGCTTCTACCCCCCGGGGCAGAGCTGGCCCCACGAAGCTCACTGCAGGGCTCAGAGAACACACTGAATCACACCTGTCTGTGGCAGGCAGAAGTGACCAGAAAACCCAGAAGGCTCTGAGTCACACTAGCCCAGTCCCTCCTCCCTAATGTAGAAGGAGGAGCCATCAGGACGAAGCCCAGGAGTGTTACTCTAATAGAAGTCCCTCCACATGGAAACATGGAGTAGAGAACAAGTGTTCCCCTAACACCATCCACCTGGTTGCATTAGTCACAAGCCTTGGAGTCATCTTAGACACATGATCTCCCTCACTTACCCACCCCCAACCCATATCCTGTTCATCACCAAGTCCTATCAGTTTCACTTCCTAAATATGTCTTGAATCTGTCCACCCTGTTCCATTCCATAGCCACCATTCAGTAGGCCAGGACGTGATCAGTTCTCACCTGGATCCTCACAAGCCCCCTTATCCACCTTTGCCCTCTCCAATCTGTTCTCCACCCTGCCAGCCCCAACTCCTCCTTACCTTTTTTTTTTTTTTTTTAAAAACCATTCCTTGTTGCTCTTTGTAAAAACTAAAATCCATGATGTGAGTTCAATGCTCTGCTGGTCTGGCCCATGCCTACCTCTCCAGTCTCGGGGGGCATGACTCGCCCCCTTGCAGTAGGAGCTCCAACCATCCTGCTTCCTTTAACTTCTGGGAGGAGATAAACTTCACTCTGCCCCAGAATCCTTGCCCATGCTGTTCCCTCGACGTAGAATGCCCTTCGTTCCTCCCTTCCCCCTTCCTTTCCCTTCCTCTGGCTAGCTCTTGCTCATCCTTTACATCTTAACTCAAATGTCACCTTTCCATGGAAGCATCCCAGACCAGATCAGGTGCCCCTACTAACACTTTCAAGGTTTTGGTGAGCTCTCCTTCCTAGTGTTTATCCCAGTCGGTAATAAGATATTGCATGACTCTTTGACTAATGCCTAAGTCCTGCACGATAAGCCCCACGAAGACGGGGTTGTCCTCTTCCTCAGCACGCAGCATGGTCACTGGCACAGAGTAGTTACCCGGTAAACATCACCGATTGGCTGGATGAAGGAGAAAAGTGATTGGAGAAAAAGGTACGATCCTAGCAGATGGTTTTGGAGATCAGATGCCCTTCCTCTGGGACAGTGGGGCAGACCAAGGAGACATGGGATAGGGTGTTGGTGCATGAGTGTTTGGGCAGGCGGACGAGGGCTGATCTGCAGTGAGAGGCCAGAAGCTAGCAGCGCCACTAGTTGAGTGTGGAAAACACAGTAATAGCATCATAATGAATAAATAGGGTAGAGCGAAGGAGATGATTCCTGGTAGGACCCTTCTCAGATGGGATGCACATGGGATTCTGAAACTTCACTAGAAGAATAGGAAATGCAATTATTGGCACCAGCCACAGCAAAAATCACCAACGTTTCTCTGGGTGTAGAGTCTTTCTGGCTAATCCATCTACAAGTGAGTAGAGAATTTGTCATTTTGTGGGGTGCACAGCATCTGAATCCCCTCTTTGGTTTTGGGGAATCCCCACAGGATGAGTCTTTATGGGAGGCAGTCAGATTTGTTTCTACCTATTTTCCAAGTCTGGCTCTCTAGCCTTGCTGGTGAGTCTCAATGCTTCCCACTATCCTTAAATAAATTCCCTCTCAGCTTAAGTCAGCTGGGATTGGTTTCTGTTGTTTTTAGCCAAGAACCATAACTGGTATAGTCTGGGGCCCGCAGAGCAATGACATCTAGCCTCTCCATGAAACCATGCATGCAGATGCCAAGCATGCAGACACTCACTCCAGCAGTGGGCAGGACTGTTTGGGCAGGCTGGAAGTGAGAGGCTCCTCAGGAACAGGGAAGGAAGGTGGCCATTTTGGGCCAGACAGAGCCCTGGGATGGAATCAGAATTCCCATAAATCTGTGGGTAAAGGCCACATCACAGAACTCATCCTGTTGTTGGGATATGCCCATGGGGTAGGTCATCTAATACATCCCAGGCTGGTGGCCTGGGAAACACCTGACAGGTGGAGGTCCAGAGAACCCACAGCTGGCTCATGGCCTCATGGGAATGCAAAGTCCTGCCCGTCCTGGGCCTTCTCTTATTTGTTGTACTTTTCCTGAAGAGGCTGTACTCTGGTAATCTGTTCAAGATATTTTCCACTTCTAGGACGCTGAGTCCACTATAAAGAATAAAATATGGAAGGAAATAAGCAGAGAGTCAGAGTGCACTTACCACACTTCCTGATGCCTCAAATAATAGGATGTCAGAGACCTCCTATAATAGGGACTATCTAGTCTTGTCGTCTCAGATGTCAGTGGGCCTCACAATCACCCAGGGAACTAGTTAACACTGTGGATTCCCACAGATTTCTCCATTCCCACAGCTGATACACTAGGTCTAGGGTAAAACCCCAAGATCTGGGTTTTGGACAAGCTTTCCCAGGTGATCCTAACATGAATTGTTCGAGAATAGTGAGTCCAGTCTTTCATCCCATCTTACAGGGGAAAGAACTGAGACTGAAAAAGAAAAGCCCTCCTGACCAAGGCCCCCAGAGAGTCAGCTATTGAGCCAGACCCCACGCCCAGGCCTCCTGACTCCCACTCCCCTAGCTGGCGGGGACTGGGACAGGGCATGGAAAGTGCCTATTTCCAAAGCCAGCCCCTAACAAAGGCCCTCCCTTTTCTGACTGTAAGAGGTGCAGCTTGTCGTGGGCAAGTGCTGGAAATAAAGATCGATCTGCTCTAGTCTCTTTCAGAGAGGCTACGGTGGTCTTAGCCGAGTAGGAAGCCCCACAGGCAAAACCAGGAATTGCCACTGCAAGGCCGTCAGCCTGACACAGTAGCAGCCCAGGTTCTAGCTCTGGTTCTTCCAATGCTATGTGTGAGCTTAGGTAAGTCACTCCCCTCCCTGAGTCTCTGTTTTGTCCAGTTCATAAAATGGGGATAAATGTGCTCTCTGCTGTCCACCCTGCCTGCCTCCCTGGCCTCTGGTGTGAATGCGCTTTGTAAGCTCCCACGTGCTGCCCAAGCAGGAGGGATTACAGACACTGGAGATGTGACTAGAATCCTGACTTCCACTCAGGGTCCCTTGAGGACGTGCTGGGCTCATCTTAGAAACAGCAGAGGAAGCTAAGAAGCTGCCAGCAACGCTCAAGGGAAGATTCTCAGAGCCTTGTGGGCTGGCTGGCAAGGAGGTCCCTTCTGCTCACACAGCATTCCTGTGTCAGGGAACCTGCCATGGATGAGGACCCCTCTCACTGCCAGGTGCGTGTGTGGGGGTGGGGGTCACCAGATCAGGGTCTTCCTATCTCTGGTCTGGTTCTGCCAGAAACCTTTGTCCATCGCTCGAAGCGTCCTGGCTCAGGAGCCCTAGGAAGTGTTCGGAGGACCCCGGGGGACCAAGAGAAGTCATACCCCACCCTTTTGGGCCACAGCCTGGTGGAGCAGGTTCAAGAGGGTGGATTCGCCCAGACGGTGTCTTTCCATCTCGCCGCATCACACTTCTCAGAGCCATTTCCCCAGCTGGCAGGAGTCCTGGCCCACCTGAAGTTATCAGGACGCCAGCATTTTGACACCATTCTGCTCAAAATTTGCTTTTTCACCTTGCTCAATCCCCTCCTCTTTGACCCTCTTTTCTCATCTGTAAAATGGGGGAACTAATTCCCGTCCCTCCCTCCATTATAGGTTTGCTGTGTCAAATGAGAGCAGAGTATGGGAAGGCTTCGTTGTCGTTACCTTGTAGGAAAAGACAGAGGCCTGGAAAGGGAGGGAGAGGAGGTGGGCACAGAAATGACCTGCAACTCCAGGAAGCAGGAGAGCTCTGCAGAAGGACTGAATTCCCGTCTCTCCTTGGGGCTACCCCGGGTCAGCAAGTCCTTTGTTGTATGATGCTCTTCATCCCTTCATTTTTCTCATCTCAATATTTATAGTGCATTTAACCAAATTATCACAATCATTACCTGATCCTCAAAGTGCATCTTCACATTAGTAATACTTTACATCCTAAGAAGCCCCATCTAGCAGCCCCAGGTCATGAAAACTGGCATAAGCTGCGTTTGATGAGCCAGTCCAACTTAGTACACAGACATGACCAGCCGTCCAGTTCACTTGGGATTTTTGTGCCTCATTCCCCAATAAGAAATTTCTATCGCATGACTATCAAGCACAAAGCATTCACTATCACATGCCAGACCCAGGGACCTCACAGTGATTAAGGCTAAGAAAAGTCTCCAGTCAGAAACCCAAGCAGACAATTCCTCGACGCAGATATGAGGTCATCTAGGTCAGTGGTTTTCAAGCCCCCCGCCTTTTTTTTTTTAAAGCAGAATACTTTCTTCACAAGATCTTAAAGCAAACCCCTTATCAGCTACTTCTGAAGAATCGCTGAGACTCGAGGAAGCACCACTGACTTATTGCGCAGATGTGGAAAATGAAGCTCTGGGCACACAACAGACCAGTGGGGAAAACAAACCAACCTAAAAAACGGGTGCGGGAGTCGGGTTCTTGAGCTCACAATAGATAACAGGCTGGACCCAAAAATCAAAGGTACAAGCAAGGGGTTACTTAGTTTACAGTTCAAGCTATGGGTAGACACAACACCGACAAACAGCAATTACGCTACCCTACCAGGACAGCGGGGAGGCCCTGCTTATATAGAGAAAGTTCCAGCTCAGGTTCCCACTTGGGTCCAATATACTAATGAGGGAAAGGGAGGGAAAAAATGCCTCATCCTGATTGGTTTGAAGGGCCGCGTCCTGACTGGTCGATATCCGAGGCAACTCGCACAGCTCATTGGTGTTTTTTGGAGCCGTGGTCCTCTGGTTTAAGTCCGGCTTGCGTTCGGGCCATATCCCGGCCACAACCTGGTTCTGCTCTGTTAAGACTAGTGGTTTAAATGTTTGAAGATAACAGCCAAAGGCTCCTGGGTGGCTCAGTTGACTAAGTGGCCAGCTCCACGCTGGGTATAGAGCCTACTTATAAAAAAAAAAAGAAAAAAAGATAACAGCCAACAGAAAGTGCCCTAGGTGCACAACGTTTTTCATTTGGGGCTTGGTCCCCTGGTCCCTAACTGTCTCAAAACCACCTTCAGCTCAGGTCTCTAACCCGCAGCGCAGGTGTCTCCAGCTCAGTGTGGCATCAAAGAGAAACAAAGTTTCCTTCATCCCAAGGCCATTTACACAGCCTGAGGAAGGAGGCTCATAAAGGGGGTATGGCTTGTAAACGGAGGAGGGAATGGAGCTATAATAAACAAATCTGGCCGGGAAGCAAGGGACTCACCATCTCCTTTAAAAACAAGAATGTTTGGCAGGACGTTTCTGAGGCACTGAGCCCCTTGCTGAAATAAAGCAGAAGCAGGCCTGGCAAGAATGGACAAATGGAAATTCCTTCCAGCTGCCCTGGCCCAGCCTTCTCCATGGTTCCCTGGAGCACTGGCGGCCAGGCGTTGCCAGTGGCCAGCCTGAGACTGACCCACCTGCAGAAAGGCCCCTGGTGTCTCCCACCAATGGTCCACAGGGCACTTGCATGAGCCATGAGCCGGAGAGTGACTTTTTGGTGGGCCTTTGCGGTTGGCTTCCTGCCAAGGGGAGTTGACAGCCTGGGGGTGGGGAGTGGGCAGAGTCAGACACGCAAATCACCCCACCGTGTTAATATGGCAAAGGGGCTTGAAGGGAGGTGCACTCCACCCAGGGGAGGTAAGGGCCGACAAGGACTGAAGGCCAGGCTCACAGCTCTGTCGCTAAGAGGCTGGTGAGACTTGACCCAGGTCCCACCGTCACTGAACCGAGCTGGGGCAGGGCGCGGCCTCCGATCTGTCTGATTTCCAGCGGCCCAGCTGCTCAGCCAGGAGCTGAGGAGGCTCGCGATTGCGAAGCTTCAGGCGGGCCCGCGGGCCGCACGCCTCCAGCGCCCGGCGAGTCCCGAGTCCCGAGTCCCGAGTCCCGAGTCCCGAGTGCCGGGAGTGGCGCTGAGGACGCGGCGGGGGAGCGGCGCCCCGGGTGGCAGGAATGCGCCCCGGGGCCTGCGCGACGCCGGGGAGGTGGCGGGGGACGGCGGCGCCTGCCCGGGACGAGCGGCTGCCGGCTGCTGCGGGTCTGTCCGAAGGACGTCGCTGCCTCGGTTCCGCCGCTCCGGGGAGGAGGTGCTGCGGGTAGCTTGAAGCGGAGTTGCTCTCTGCAACGAGCCGAGGTCAAGCAAGAAGCCCGGGGCTGTCAGTTTTCGCTCGGAAAATAGGCCATTTGGTGGGGGGCGGGGCGGTTCATCATCGTGCTGGCGGACTCCCAGACAAGTTGTGATCAACCCCTTAATCCCAGGCGAGGCGGAGATGGCAGGGCCCCACGTGCTCTATTCAGGGCCTTCCAAACCCCAGAGACCCCTGTCACCAGAGACTCAGGATGTTCCAACTGGAGGGCCCTTAGAGAGTTTGGTGGCTTTCACACCAAACTTTGTAGAGCTCAGGGGAGGCCAAGGGGGGTGAGAGTTTAGTCCCACCCCCATTCTACCCAAGACCACCACTTTCTTCTTGACTGCGTGAGATGTCATTTAAACAAGAGACTGTTACTGAGTTCCTCTTTCAAGTCGATTGTTCACATTTTCACTCTGTTGTGCTGACTGTGGGCAACTGGAAACCCTCTGCGTCCCAGGTTCTTCACCTATAAAATGAGAATAGTAATATGCCTCCTTCGTAGGGTTGTTATGCGGATTAAGTGAATTAATGCATATAAATGCACTTAGAACATGTTGTGCCTGAGTCACAGTAAAAAAAAAAAAAAAGTGGTAAGATTGTTGTTTTTGTTATCATTACTATTATTTTAAGATGAGGAGAGTGGGGCCCAGAGAGGAGAGGGACTTGCCAGGTGACAAAGGACCTCGGTCGTAGAGTGGGGAGTAGTATCAAGGTTTCCTGACTGTCCAGATGAGTCCTTTATGTCTCAGGCATTTTGTGGTTGATGCTCCCTGGAAATATTAGCAGATAAACAAAAGCCCACCTGGAAGAGACCATGCTGTATAAGGGGCCTCGGGTACAACCTCCGTGAACCTCAGGAAATGGAGGGGCGGGGAGGGAGTTTGGAGAGAGAGAGAAGAGAGGAGGAAGGAGAGGGAAAGGAAGGTGGGGAGAGTGGGAGGAGGTGGAGGAAGAGAGTTCTTGAGCCCTCTCAGCTCAGCCATTTAACAGGAGATGGTGTCTTCTTCAGCTTGGGCTGTTATAACAAGATACCACAGACTGGGTGGCTGATAAAAAACAGAAATGGAATTCTCATTTCTGGAGGCTGGAAGTCCAAGATCAAAGCACCAGCATCGTCCAATAAGGGCCCTCTTCCTGGTTCATAACTGGCACCTCTCACTACTGGGTCCTTCCATGCTGGAAGGGGGTTAGGGATCTCTCCAGAGCCTCTTTCATAAGGCATGAATCCCATTCCTGAGGCCTCCACCCTCATGACTTAAGCACCAAAGTTGGGCTGCCCACGATCTCAGCCTGATTTATGGTCCAGTTCAACGCAGGCACAACGTCGTGAATCTCTCAATCTAAGTTGAGCCACAGGCCCCAGTGGCCCAGGTGAGGTCAGGGAGGCTGCAGTCAGCTTGGCAGGGACCCTCATCATTGCCTGAGGAACAGTCAGTGCTTGCACCCAGCAGTTAAAGGGAGTCTGGTTCTGAATCCTGTCACTTTCTGACTGACTGGGCAAGGTATTTAAACCTAAGCTTCAGTTTAATCATCTATAAAATTGGGATTATAAATCTTGCCTCATAGTATCACTGGGAGGATCAAATGGGATAATGCATATAAAGTGCTTAACCCAGGGTCTGGCAGTTAGGAGTGTTCAATAAGTGCTCATCACTATTATTATCAAATGTGGCTTCCTGCCCCCATGTGTGTGCAACAGATTCCCTATCTTCTGTCCATCAAGGACCTACGTTAGTTAACTTGTGGTTTGCCTGCAAAGAAATAATCCCCAAATAGTGGTAATGCAGAAAAGATAGAAGTTTATTTCTTCTCTCATAAAATCTAAATGGGTGGCTAAGGGAGGAAAGTGGTTCCCCAGTGTCTGGGATTGAGACACTATCTTGTAATACCACACATGGCCTTGACCTCATGATTCAAGATGGCAGCATCCAGGTTCCCACCAGACAGTCAAGTGAAGGGATAAAGGAGCCAAAGCGTGCCTATTAGTCAATCTCTTAAGGAAGGTTCCTGAAAGCTGTTGTACTACCATTGGCCAAAACATAGTCACATGACCACTTCTAACTGCAAAGGAAGCTGGGAAATGAAGTCTTTATTTTTTTAGTTTAATTTTATTATGTTAATCACCATACATTACATCATTAGCTTTTGATGTAGTGTTCCACGATTCATTGTTTGCGTATAACACCCAGTGCTCCATGCAGAACGTGCCCTTTTTAATACCCATCACCAGGCTAACCCATCCCCCCACCTCCTTCCCCTCTAGAACCCTCAGTTTGTTTCTCAGAGTCCATCGTCTCTCATGGTTCATCTCTCCCTCCGATTTCCCCCCCTTCAGGAAATGAAGTCTTTATTATGGGTAGCCATGTGCCCAGCTAAACATTGATGGATATAGTCCTACAGAAGGGGAGAATGGATATCAGAGACTTGTAACAGTTTCTGCTCCAAGCCTCTTGGTTTGTCCAGGCCAGCTAGGCAGCTGGGAGCCAGGTTCCTAAGCACTAAAACGCAGGGATGGGAGCGTGCTGCTTTTCCTCAGCCACTCCCCATGGCTCAGTCTGCCCCTGAGAACCTGGAACTGGAACTTAGCCCTCCTGCCATGGGTCAGAGAAAGTCCTGTCCTGTTTAATGACTTCCCACACCCTCCCTGGCCTCAACTCAAAAGGCAGGAAGGCTCCAGGAGAGGCAGCTGACTGCCCCCTCCTGGCTAAGGGGGGGACACTGAGCAAAGCAGAGGTTCTGAGGGGCTAAGTGGCATAGCAAGCAGGTGGGCCTGTCCCACGCGTCTCCCCTAGGTGTGAATGCCCAGCCAAGTGCCCTGCCTCCTGATCCTGCCAAAATCCTCTTCACATGACCTCTTTCAGGAAGCACCTGTAACCTGCCCTGTCAGAAGTCCCCTGTCCCTACGCTGGGCTCCCACACATGGTTGTACACCCAGTGTAGCACGGGCTGTCCTGAGTGATGGTCAGCTCCCCTACATTGGTGCACAGCCCACCTTGCCCCCCCACAGCTGGGAGCACCTCCAGGCTAGGAATGAAATCTTACCACAGATCCCTTGCGGCCTGATTCTAGATAGCACTTAATCCTCAGAATTTAGATGCCGAGGAAGAAAAGACAGGAAGGAGGCCAGGCCTGGCTAAGGCGTAACTGAGAGGCAACAGCAAGAGCCCAAACCCAGGCAGCTGCGGGCAGGAAGAACTGCACCGTCCTCCTCCCCGAAGCCGAAAGGTTGGGATGATCCCCCTGGGCAGTTCCAAGAGTTGGCGCTTCAGAAAATACCCCCTTCTCTGCCTGGGATGCCCTTGTTGCCTGTACTTTAGGGCCAAAGCCCTTCTGGCCAATAATTCCTTAATCCACCAAGCATCCCCTTCAGGGATTTCTGGCAAGGAGGTGATATAAGGCTGTTGAGTTTGTTCTGTGTTTAGCAATCGGAAGGGGGTACTGGGAGGAGGAAGTTTCCTCCTCTGCCCCAGCCCCCAGAAGGAGCAGGGTGAGCCAGAAGGAGGGCTCTGGTCGCTGTGGTTCAGCCTTGAGTGTTTCCCAATTTCTGTCTCTGGCCCTGAAACATCCATGGACGAAGGCCTATGCGTTTCTCAGAAAGGCCAAGGTGGGGATGGGAGAAGGTTATTTAGGCCCCAGCTACACTGACTGCCGTGCCTCCTGCGTCTCTCCCCCGGTGCCAGGCGCCAGGCTGCGGAAGTTCCACATTCATCCAATCTATGTAACAGCCTTACAGGAGACCCACTATCACCCCCATGTAAGACAGAAAGAGCCCAAAGCTGGGAGAGGCTAGATTACTTGAGAACATTGTACAATTGGACGGTTGCAGAACAGGATTCAAAGTCAGGTCTGTCTGGCTCCAAAACTTGTGTTCTTTCTGCCCAACCTTGCCCAGAATGAAATTTCCAACAAGGCCTTTTCTTTCCCATCCTCTGACTGCAGGGTCTCCGAGGTCCTTCCATTTCCAATGGGACACCACCAGCAGGCTCCCTTCCCCAGGGGTTGCCAGCTCCAGGACCCCCAGGTTTGCTTCTTCTCTCTTTGCTTTCCCAAGAGCATCTCTTTAGTGTCCTATTGTATTTTGTCGTACACTTAGCTTCACAGAAGATAAACACCCAAAGCTGAAAACTCCAATTTGTCACATTCCTCCAAGTGGTGTCCCCTCTTCCATGTCTGTGCTTAGCCTGAGCATCTGATCCAGTTCCGTCTTCAGCCTCCAGATCATGTGCCCAGCCCCATGTGTCTGAGCCCCCTGCCTAGCCATTCTTCAAGTGGTCCCAGCACTGTTGGCATGGCTACCTTATGTCTTTGGCATTTGGACAAGGCCCAGCCATGCTTTTCCAGGGACATTCACTTTTATGTTTCCTTTGAGAAAGTTGGGGACTCCCCAAGTAGGGAAGGATCCCTGGCCTTTCATGCCCACCCCCCATCTGCTGTTGCCTGGGGCTCCAAAGTTATGCAAGGAAGAAGCCAAATTAGGTTGTGTGTGGATTGAAAATGGCTATACTTTTATTCATTTCTGGTAGAATAAAGCATTTCAGTTCCTCCTCCAAATCATGGCACCTGTCGCCCTGGGTTATAGTTTCAGGCTTCGTGGGCTAGCCTGGGAGCTCTGGGAGGGCAGTGGGCTGCCTGCCATTGGACACTGTGTGCCCAGTACAGGGCCTGGCACAAAGAAGAGGCTCGATTATTACAGGGGGCACTGACCACAGGGCTGATCCTCTGAATATGGGAACACGAGGGGCATTTGGGTGATGACCAGCAATTGCTCCCCCATTCCCACCCAAGTCCCCTGGAATCACATCATGCCTTCCGCCAGTTCCTTCCATTGGAACCAGTCTGTCGATCCTGCCAGCAGCAGGGAAGCTTTCGCTGCCCTTCACTACATCACTAGTGCCTCGGGCGTGGCCTGCTGCTCTTCACCCTATTTCCTCTAAGGTGCCCGCAGAGCCTCACAGAGCGCATGCGTTCTCACCCATCCAGCGCTACGCTTTTTCTTCGTTTCTCATGGCAAATCCCACGCCACTTGGTAGACCTTTGGTCAAATATGATGAACCAAAACCTCTGGCTAGAACACAACAGAAGTCGGAGGGAGAGAGGCCCCGGCAGGGTAAACAACCCAATAATGGACCGGGAGGCTGGATGGCCTACAGAGAAGGGTGCCCAGAGCTGTCCGCCAAGCCCACTGCCGTCATCAGGGAGCAGAGTTGAGCCACACTGAGGCCCTGAGAACAACAAGCAGCATCTCCGGAAACCGGGGTGGCTGCAGCAGACGCTGAGAGGAGCGGCCCACCCACTGCTATTTCGGAAGGAGCCCGGTGTGGTTACTCAGTGCGCTGGAATTAAGCTCATCTGTAACTTGATAAGTGGGAGCAGCCTCACATTTTACAGAGTAATTAAGTCTGAGAGAGCAGAACAAGGTGTTTCTGGGCCCCAAGATCCCCTGAGGTGGGTCCCCATTCACGCTCTCTCTCCTCTAACACATGTCCATCGGTGCTGAGACAGGACGGTCCTCAGCCACGGTTCCCGGGGAACGCTGCCTGGCCCTGCTGTCTCCAACCCTCGGGCCTTCCCCCGGGCCCAGGCCACTGGCAGAGCCCACAGACACAGTGGCCACAGCTCCAGGGAGACGCAAGGCCCAGCCTCCCTTCCACACGGCTCTCTGTAAAACTGTGGGCTAGGACAGAGTTGAGTTCAGCCCTCCCCTCATCAATCCCTCACAGGCTACACGGCCAGCCTCTGAGTGGGCTCCAGTCCAGCTCAGGGGCCCTGATGGGGAGACTGAGGCAGCCTAGGAGTAAAGGAAGGGGCCCCAGGGATGGAAGCCAGGCTCTCCCACTTCCTGGCCCAGTGGTCTTGGGCGAATCACTTCACCTCCCCGAGGCTCAGTTTCTCTATCCGTAAAATGGCAGTAGTGGTCCCGCCTAATTCATAAGCTGTTTGTGAGGAGCAGATGAAAGAGGAGTCATGAGTGCACTTAGGAGTGAGGGGGCCCATGTGTGAGAAGTTGTCAGCATTTCACTGAAGGTCTTAAAACCTGTCTCCAAGTTCTTGCCGCTGGAGGGGACACAGGTGGTCATTCCGCCTCGTGTGTGTCATTAAGAATGAAAGATGGGATAACCACAGCTGAAACCTCCTGTGCAGACAGGAGTATGGAAACCTTGTCAAGTGAGGGACCTGGGCTCTTGCACCTGCTCTGGCCATTTTCAAATACCTGATGTTCTGTGCAGTTCTGGGTCACAGCCAAGTGCCAGAGGAGTTAGGTTCCAGGTGGTAGATTTCAGCTCAGTCTTTGGATCAATTCTCCCTAACCAAGGACATGCTGTCTCAGGAAGTAACGAGCTCCTTGTCGCTGGAGGGCTTCAAGGCTTGGCCAGCTCCCGGGAGGCTGGGAGTCAGGCTTGGTGGTGGTTGGATCCCCTTTCCCTCTCTGAGGTTCTGGGAGTCATAGCAGCCTCTCCCGGTCTTAGTCCAAGGTCTGGTCCCTGGTCCCTAGCCCGGGAAGGGCTCACCCAGTACGTCTGAAGGGCCACTCACAGACCAGCTGCCTTAGCGCACGCACATACCAGGAGGGCCTTATGATGCTCTGGGCTTGCCTGTTTGGTCTCCAGCAGAGCACCAGGCCCCACAGCTCTCCTTGTTCCACAGCCTTATCTGAGGACCCTCCAGCCTTGTGCTTCTATAGCCCTCCAGCACTTTGGGAGCAGTTATAGACTCTGTCTCTGCCCAAGGCTGGGTCTCAGTGTTCCTAGAGCCTGCCTTCAGAAAGGCCCCTGATGGAGAGCAGTGTTGGCCCTGTGAAGGCACATTTCCTCCTGCTGGCACACGAACGGGTTCCCCCGGCCTCCCCTCTCCCACAGGGGGCCGGGAAGGAGGGGATGGATGGCTCATGTGGCAGCACACTCTGTGCTTGTTACTGTGTATATGCTTACAGATTTTTCTCACTGTTACATAATTGAGGTATTTTTTCCCCCTCCTTATTTTAGATCCTGGTGCCATCTGCCCTGCTTTTTATGCATCGCTAGCTCCGGGCTGGAGGTTAGAGCTGGCTTGGCCACCCAGTTCTATCCCTCCCTTGGCAAGAGACTTGGGGTAATCGGTTTCCTTATGTGTAAAAGGAGATAGTAACCCCCCCCCCCGGCCTCCCTCCCAGGGCTGCTGTGGGACGCCGGGGAAAGGCAGCGAACTGGCTGTGTAAGGCAGCCAGCACCACACAGATGTGTCTCTAGTCATCTGGCAGCCTGAGCCTGGTGCCACCCAAGCGGAGGGAGCCTCTGCCTGCTCATGTCTGCACCTGCAGCAGATGAGCTGCGCAGAGCTTTGCAGAGCCAGGACCTGTGTGAGATACAGGAAGCGAAGAGGCCTCACAAGTGGGGAGTCTGGCAGACCCCCTGCCACGGGTAGCCGACACACGGCCCCAGGAGCCTGGGGCAGGCAGGGCCAGGCTGGCCTTGCACCTGCTCGCAAGCCTCTTGGCCCCAGGTGGCATGGTAAGCGCCCCCCGTCAGAAGCATCTTTCAGAGAGCTCTCACCCAGCCTCCAGCCACCAAGGAGAGTACCCTAGAGATCATGCTCCTACCCAAGGTGGCACCTGTGCACGCCATCTGTACCCCGCAGAACGGGAGCCCCCTCTCTCCCCTCACCCCTCATCCCCACCCCAAGAAGGGGCAGCTCTCTGCTGACAGGCAAGCAGGGAGGGCCTGGGTGCCAGGTTAGTTCCCAGGGCTGTTGGGGTGAGGTGATGGTGAACAGCACCGCTCAGGAGACTTTTGTCACAGATCTACTGTGACACTGGGTGAGTCACTTTCCCTCGTTGGGTCTGAGTTATGTCCTCTGTAAAATGGGAACAACCACCTCTGTTCTGCCTACTTCCACATCCCTTGGAAGGATCAGAACTAGACCTGCACCCACGTAGGCTCCAGGCCAGCAGAGTGAATTTGGTCATTTAATTGGCATCGAGATTATCTGGAAAGAAGGTGCTCTGGGTTTTGCAGTCGCTGGGGTACAAATAAAACTCAGGGCGGCCCGTGGGCCGGTCTAGCAGTCCTGGCCGAGTCCCGGGGACCTCTGCAGAGGAAGACGTGGCTTGTCCAGTGCTCGGGAGCTTGCCCCCCCTTCCCTCTAGTTCCTGGGTGTCCACACACACGCGTAACTCCAAGTGTTGCATCTGTCCCTCTCTCAAAAAATCGAGCATGGAAACAAAGTCTCCAAAGCTGTGGAAACGCGACTCTGAAAGGTCAGCACTGTGAGATTCAAAAGGATGTGGCTGCAACGTGAACACGATGGCCCTCGGATGTCCGGCTCTGGGCTCCGGAGGGCTTCAGCCCTGCCGGCCCAACCCGGCCTCACCTTGCAGACAGCGGGCTGGGTAGGGCGCCCCTGATTGAAGACAGAGGGGACCAAAGCCCATAACGCAGGCTGAATTTCCTCCTTGTGAGGCCCCCTGTTCCTTGGCAAGGCCTGAGCCCAGAGGCCAGGCCTGGCTGCCCAGCTCTTCTGCCGTCTCCTGGAGCCAGGCTCCACGTTTATGCCAGGCAGCGACTTGCAGAGCAGGGATGCTGTTTCTGAAAGGGTCTTGCTCTTTGTGCCCTGACTGGAAGGTGGGGATCGGGAACGCTCTGAGACCTCAGGCTTGGGTGGAGGCAACCGAGTCGGGAGCAGAGGCCGCTCGGGCTGCAGCAGAGGCAGAGCGCCCTCTAGCGGCAGACCTGCCCCTTCCCGGGACAGGCGGAAGTGCCGGTTTGGTTGGCGGGGCTGGCGCGCAGGACCGCCTGCAGCCACCTGGGGGCGAGAGTGATGCCTGGTTTTGGTCCAAACAGCCAAGCTCTGGACAATTGCAGGAATAGCAGCTTTCAAACCCAAACCCAAGAAGGGATAACACTGACTTTACCTACCAGTGACCTGGGTTCTTAATTAAAAATAAGGCCACAGCAGGAAAGCAAGCATGCAGTAAAGGCCCCCCTGAGCGCATGCACGTGTGTGTGTGTGTGTGTGTGTGTGTGTGTGTGTACCACATGAGACAGGCAGGGAACCTGGACCTACCCCAGGTGCAGGCTGTACCATGGCTCCTGCCAAGGATGCAGCGTCAACATGGTCCCACCTCAAGCAAAACTCAGCGGACTCATAACAAGCAAATCAACCTCTTAGCCAACAAGCACCTCTACACAAGTCCTAAGAGAGGTGGCAGAAATCACAAATGGAAATTTCCAGAATGTCCCCACCCCTTGATATTGCTGGCTCTGGGCCACACACACAGGCACCATGGACATGCAGAGGGGTGCACAGAGGGCATGTGGTGTGTCTGGCTCAGGTGAGGGTACAGAGCTCATCACAGGATCCTCAGATAACTGGATCCAGAGCAGCCCTGGAACGCACACCATGAAGCGTTTCTACAGTGGTGGCAGAAACACATAACCTGGACTATGTGTCAACAACAAACGGTTACTCGTGTACCTCTTTGGGCCACACATTCTTCACGTTCAAAAGAAAAAAAAAATATCTGTTCTTTTCACGCATGAGGCTGGTTTAAGGATCAAATGAGATAAATGTTTGAACAGTTGTTTGGCTTTAAAACGTAAAGGATTCATACTGTATTTAATAATAAATCTGTTTTTAATATAAACGTGTCTTCCCAAACTCTCTGTATGAAGTCAGCCTGGGAAAGATGGATGCACCGTGTTTGCCCAGAGGTGTGGGGAGCCTGCCCACCACTCCTTACGCTGACTGAGAAGGCCCAAACCACTCGCTGTGCACACAAGTAGGGCTGGCCTATCCCCTCTGGTGAATGCTACAACTGGTGGTAGGTTCTCCTGGGACTGTGGGTAATGCACAAGTAGGTACTCAAGAGGTAACTACCCAAGACCCTCCCTCCCTCCGCCTCTCCCTTCCCTCCCACCAGAGGCCAGTGGGAAAGTCTTCAGTGTATGTAGATCCTGTCGGACACCGCTGCAGGCAAGTGGGTCATGACCTGCATTCGAAGCCACCAGTAGTAGTCCATGGGGTGGTAGCGAGTGTAGGGGCTGGCAGAGGTCAGAGCGTGGGTGACAGCACTGATGACAGGGGATGTGTCTGTGGAGCCACTGTTACAGTAGGTCTCCATCTTGGCGATCTTCTCGTCAAAGTACTTCCTGCCGTAGTCCTGGCGCACCACCTCAGGCAGCTCATCCCACATCTTATTGGCAATGGCCTGGATGCGCTCAGGGCTGTAGAGGCTGGTGGCGGCGATGAAGTTGCCAGGTTCCACCACGCTGACCTTGACGCCCAGCGGGTGCATTTCATAGCGCAGGCAGTCAGAGAAGGCCTCCACCCCGAACTTGGTGATGCAGTAGGGGGAGCGGGCCGGGTTGGCCATGCGGCCCAGCATGCTGCTGATGTTGACGACGCGGCCTACAAAGGAAGACAGCAAACTCCTGCTCAGGAGGCACTGACTGGTCAGGCAGAGGGCCTGGGGCCTGGCAGGCTTCCAGAGGCCTGGCTGGAACCTGGCCTCCTGGCCCTGACACCTGTTTCGATGCCTGAACTACCCAGGGTCAGGGGGCCTTCTAATTCATAGTTGAGGCCAGCTCAGGCCCACATGGCCAGATTTTCCCTGACTGTGCCAGGCAGGACAGGGGAAGAGAAATGAGCAGGCCTGCATACCAGGAGGGCACCGTGTAATGGGCAAATCGCTAGCACCCACTAGGGCTCTGGCTGCAAGCAGGCCAAGCCAGGGTTCTGAACCTGATTTCAGGGTTAGGACATGTGGACAGAGTCTTCGGCACTGGAAGAGAGTGGTGACCTCAAGAGGCTTTCCACAGGCCCAGCCCCAGGTACTGGGATGGAGGCGGAGCCCTTCCAAGTAAGCCCAGGCGGACCTGGGACCTGCTTGCCCCGGTAGTGCCCTCAGGAAGTGAATGCATGGCCCCATCCTGGGCACCGCGGGGAGACACCTTTCAGAAACCTCTAAGTTGGAAGTCACTGGAGGGTTGGAGTATTCTTCTAAAATCCTACAGCCGCTCTCAGGGTTCGTTCTATCATTGCTGAAACTTTGGGGTAGGCCGTGTGGGTCATCCCTTTTTGCCATCATCGTTCGCTATCTGGGGAGGACATCTAGATCAGTGCCTTCTTTGGCTACCCAACATGGTTTGAGAGTTTTGTCTGTTTTCTAAATTTCTAATCTTGATTATTATTATTATTATTTCTATATTTCACACTTTACCACAACTGTGTTATTTTTTAACCGCGGCATAGTAACCCATAGAATGGATATGCCAAAGCTGACTTAACCGTGCCTCTCTCTATAGTTGGTGTATATACACACAGCTCGGTGCGCAAGGGTGGTTATTTCTCTAGATTAGGTCCCCAGAGTGGGGTGGCTGCTATAATCTTTTAGCCTTCGAGATGGCTGACCTCTCAGCTGCCCTCCTTTCTGAAAACCACACATCCCTTTCCATCCGGCTGGCCAAGGCACCTCCACTTGCCACCATCCACAGGACCTGCACAGCCTCCGAGAGTCCTGTGCTCAGCCTCACTGAGGCATGGAGGTTGGCTCTGCTGAGACCTCTTTCCATTCTAAGCAAAGAGGAAAAGGTGGGACAGGAGGAAATCCCTTTCCAACTCACCTTTGGCCCTTCGGATGAGGGGGAGAAAGGATTTTGTCATCCGCACCGTGCCCCAAAGGTTCACTTCCGCCACTTCCTTGTAGGTCTCCATGCTGGTGAACTCGACTTCTCCGAAAGTTGAGATGCCCGCATTGTTAACGAGGCCCCACAGGCCTGGACAGGATGCGACAGAACCACGGTCACCACACACGCTTGGCCTCAGACACCATCAGCCTGCAGCCCATGCCCCTCTCCGCTTTGTCCCCAAAACTTGCTACTTCTTGTCCAAGGCTCTCGGGACACTTTCTGGAATCACCAAGAATAACAGGAGAGAGAGAGGCCTACGGTGCTGGCTGTGACCCTCCCTTAAGTCTAAAATGTCCAATTACTATCTTGCTTCTCCCTGCATAGACTCTCTGGACCCACCATGACCCAGCCCTGTGTCGACAGCCTGGAGTCCCACCTCGGCTCACTCAGTCCCACTGGCTCCGTGCAGTCACCTCCCCTCACCCTGCACTGTGTATTCATTTCTGCCTCCGCACCTTCGCTTGCCTTTGACCTCCAGCCAGAAGCCAGGAGAACCTCAGGAGTCTTCCAGGCCAAGTCTTCTCTGGAGGACCACGGAGGGGACCCAGTGTCCAAGGTCTCACAGCAGTTAGAGGCTCAGCTAAGACTTGACCTCAAGTCGGGCCCCAGTCCTGATCCATCCTGAGACCCTCCTCACCATGACTCCATGCTCGGATCTTCCCCTCTCTGAAGCATGCACTGTTTGCTGGTTATCACCGGTGAGCCCCACGGCCCATGTGTATATACCTGGTCTCTGCAGGTCGAGAACAGCCCTCAGCCTTGTGTGGTCCCGGGTGGGGTACAGAGTTGGAGCAAGCATACACGCCCTGAGTACACTTGGGTGGACTGTTTCCTGTAAGACCAGCTAGGGGACAGCTGGCTTCTGTAGACTCAGGGAACACTGGTGCTAGAAGGATCCTCGGATCCTCACCACTATTTTTACAGCCAGGGAAGCAGAGGCCCCGAGGAGGAGGATGGCCTCAGCACGCCCGGCAGGTCAGAGGCAGAGCTGCATGAGGGAAGGAGGCCCCGAGGAGGCCACCTTGCTTTGCAGAGCCTCTGAGTTCACTCTGCGGGGTGTAAGGACTGCATGGGCTGCAGCCTCAGGGCAGAGCTGCCCTCCTGCCTGCGGGAACCCTGGCCCCGCTTCGCTTTCCAAGTTAATCATGGAAATGAGTTTGTGTAAATGACAGAGTAATTGGTCTCTAGCTGCTTTCCTTCCGTGTTACCCAAATTAAAGCTTCAACTGACCTCTGGTGCCTTCTCCTTCAATTACGGAGAATTAAGGACATTTATTAGGGAAGGAAATTGCTGGTTAACAAAGTGCTCATGAAGCTCTCACTCTCACTCCCCACAGCGGCTGAGCTGAAGCCGCAGGCCCTCGGGTCTCACCAGTGACCTCGCGGTGACATGGCCACTACAGCCCCCACCCCGCAGACCTCCCCGGGGGTCTTCACCCCTCTCTTCTTCCCGGGAAGAGCAGGAGGCCTCCCACCACCTGCCGAGGCTGACACTTCACCCTCCACCTTCCAAACCACAAGCCATCACTCCTTGTTCCTTTTTCATGCAACTTCAACCCTTTTCTTACCCCTGGCTCCCTCCCTCCAACATTGTACACATCAGATGCTCAATAAATGTTTGCCAGATGAATCAATTGTCTACAAATACCATGTCTCAAGATCCTAAAGAACCTCCTCTTTACCGTGTTACAGCCTCACACCACCGTCTGTTCTCCTTCCCTCCACCACCAGGCTTCTGAGAACACAAGCCACACCCTCCAGACCCCATTTCCCTGCCATTCTCGGTTCCAGCCCTGTTGCTGTCCCACAGTGTCTGGGGTGCGACATCCTAAGGATGCCCCATCATCCCTCCCTCCCATCTTCACTCACTTCACCCAGTATGCGCACTACTCATTACTCTTGACACTCATTCCTTCCTTGGCATTAATGATACCCAAGCATCTCTTGCATGCCCCCCCGCCCCGACCACCCTTCTTCTGCCCGCCCCCTAAATACAGGCATTCGTCAATGTCCTAGACTACCTTCTCCCAAATTACACTCAGTGCCTAGGCAGCCTCGTCTTCTTTATGTTCATCGAAATCTCCAGCTGCTTTGTGTTTGATTCACACAAGACCGTATCACACCTTAAAATACACAGCTGTGGGGTTTTCTTCCAGCTAAAAACTAATTACATCTGACACTGGTATCCAAAAGAGTGTAACTGAACTTGACCTGTGAAAGCACATCGTTCCTGGATTATAGCTCTGCTGACTTGATAAGGAGTAAGAGTTTGTGGACCTAGGAGCTCTCTGGAGTCCCCAGCCAACATTCCAAATAAACTCACAGCGAACATTCCTGCAGGTCTGAGGGACGGCTGTTTTCCTGCAACAGCCGCAGCGCATCCAGACGTCAAGGGTGCCCGTGTAACCCTCGGACTCATGGCTCTCTCCCGACTGCAGTCTCCTCCTGACGGTCACTTTCAGCTCAGTGCCCCAAGGTCGCCCCCCCACATGCCAGCACGGCGAGTTCCAGCAGCCCCAGCCCGCGCCTCACTTTCCTCCTCGCTAACAGACCCCGGGATGCTCTCGCTTCTCCCCCATCTGATGAGAACTGTTAATACTACTGATCAAGATCAAAAGGACAGTGGCCAGGCCCTAGGCTAAGCACTCTGCGGGCATTCATTCAGATGCTAAGTTGTCCCAGGTCTGGAGGACACAGCTGAGCCTCCAGGAGGTGAAACACCTTGCTCAATGTCACTCAGCTAACAGGGGGACAGGATGGAATTTGGACCCAGGTCTGTGTGAGGACACGGCCATCATGCTCGACCCTGTGCTGTTGTTGGCTCCCTCTGCCGTGTCATAGAATCCGTGTCTTCTTTCCTCTTGCCACAGCATTAGGGTGGGTCCTTGTCATCTCCATCCTGTATCACTGGAGAACTTCTCCCGGGTCTCCCTGTCACAGCCTCTGTCCTCCACCTCCATTCCGGTCGGCCCCTCAGCCAGACTCCCCTCCTCTGTCCGTCACTTCCTGCTGACGATTCCCTCCGTAGGGGTGCGTGAGGCCTCCTTTGCCATGCTTCTTGTTCCGCCCTCTGGAAGGCGGAACAGCTGGCCACTCCTCTGCCTCGTGGCCTCTCCTGGCTCTGCTGAGCTCCCCATCCCTCAGCCTGAGGACAGCTTTTGCTGATATTCTGCCCATGTTCCCGTAGTGGTCAGATCTAGGTGTGAGCACTGGATGTGTGAGCAGGGCACTTTTCCCACTTCAGAGATAGGCAAGCTGAGGCCCACACAGGGGAAGGTACAAACCCAAGGTCACACTTCTAGTAAGAGGGTGCAGCCCACAGTAAGTTCAGTCTTCTCACTCCCAGACTGAGGGTGTCCCAGATGTAAGGCAGGGTCTTCCTTCTCCATGGCCCAATGTCCCCAGTGCTGTAACTGTTCTGAAGGGGTCCTGCCATGAAGTCACCGACTTACATCTGGCTGGTGTCCAACCACAAACTCCTCCTGCCAGGTCATACCTTCACTGGTGCTCAGCACACTCCCAGGCATACAGCAGGTACTCAATAAATATCTCCTGACTGTGAGGTTAAGTGATGGTTTCAAGATCAGGTGTGCCAGTTGGCTCACTCAGCCTTTCGCTAGGGTCGGGGTGGGCACTGCCCAGATGTCCATCCAGTCCCTCGGAGCTCTGCTGGCAAGTGCAGGGGCTGGTGGCAGATGGCTCACCTGCTCTAATCAGACAATCTCCTTCATCTCCCGCCCCCCACCCCCCCGAGGCTGGCTGCCCCGCTCCACAGAGGCGGGATGAAAGGCACCCATCTCGCCATCAAAACGCACACTCTCCACTTGTCTCCTGGAAGGATCCTGCCTGGGTAGAGTGAGTCAGAAGTGGCCACCTGCTTAGGGACCCCAAGCTGGTCTGAAAGCTCTAGAAGGGCGCCACGTGGAGTTCAAAGACAGCATTGCCAGAGAAGGGGAGAAGAGCAGCCGCTCTACGGGGACAGAGACAGCCCTTGGTGGGGCAGGGGTGGGGGCCACAGGGAAGAAAGAGAGGTGGAAGGAGAAGCGGGGAGAGAGAGACCTGGACAACCACATGTCTGACAGATTTCTCATCTTTTTCAGACCTAAAAAAAAAATCTTCAAATCTTTTTCCAGAAAACGCAGCATTGGGTGAGTAAGGTCATGCTGTGGTTTATCAACCCTCGCTGGAATGTGTCATGTGGAAAAAGGCAGCAGGGAAAAGCTTATGCATCGGGGTGGGAGTAGGGTTTGAGCTTAGTCCCAGGGCAGGGGGGGTGAGCGCCCCCCCCCTTGTGGTTCCGCTCAAGCGAACTGGCCGGACCGATATGGGGAATGGAGGTGGTTCTGTCCTGGTGGCAGGGGACCGGGACCGGGGTCCCGAGCAGCCCCCAGCTCTGGTCCAGCCCCACTCTGTGCTCGGGTCTACAGCGGCGATCTCTTTCCATGGCCATTTTAAATCACCACAGACCCACAGGCTGCCATGACGGGGCTTTATGGCGCCGACTGCGGCTGTCTGCCTGCCTCCTGGTTGATGAAGGCGGGCAGGAGGGCCGAGGCAGGCTGTACCTCCTGAGCTGGGAAGCACCCCATGGGACCCATCCTGCCTTTCCGTAATGGGACGGGAGCCCTGGCCCTGCGAAACAGATGTGCAGTGAGTGAGGGAACTCACAGGCCTCTCCTCCGAGACCAGGGCAGCCTGCGAATGGCCGGCTTTGGAGGTGGGGGCGGCCCTGGGCGGACAAGGGGACGTCAGTGACAGGCTGGCAGCCCGAGCAACAGCTTCTCGGCACAGCAGCTCTGAGGCAGCCGCTGGGAGATGGCAGCCTCTCTGCCTGGCTCATGAATGCTCAGCAGCGCCCAGCACCGGCGCAGGGGGTGCCCTCTCCTCCCCTCCCCGCTACCAGTGCCTGAAGTCACCACTCAGGAGAGATGCCCCGCCCACCTGTGGGGAAGAGAGAACCCTCTCTGCCTGGTCTGCAGGGAAGCTCAAAGGTAAACGTCTGAGAGGAAGCAGGTAGCCCAGAATGCACCATGGCTGTGTGCTCCCTGAATGGGGTCTCCTCCCCTCTGTTGAACAGAGCCCCTCCCACCAAGGCCCCTCCATGGGCTGAACTGGGAGAACACCCGAGTCCTTATGTTACTGGAACTTCCTGCAGCATGTGACCCTGTGGGCTACTGGCCCTCAAACTTTTTGTTCCTTCGGCTTCTGGGGGCACAGTACCCAACCTCTCTGCCAACTGCCTCTCCCCTTCTCCAGCCCCTGATTGCTCACGTTCCCAGGAGGCACACCTTGCATCTTCCCCACTCTAGCCTCACCTCCAGCCCTGGACGTCTCGTCTCCACCCAGACATTCCCACAGGGCATCCCATGGGCACTCCGCATGCCTCACCCTGCTCCTCCGGGGGGGGGGGGGGCCCCCGGTGTCAGGAGAGGCCTCATGCCTCTCCCTCATCCCCCGCATGCATGCATCACCAAGTCCAGCCAGCTGTGTCTTCCCGGATCTGATCTCTCCTCATCCCCAACACCTGCTGCCCTTGTTCAGGGGTACTCCCGCACTCATGCTCTCCCTCTAAATCCAGCCTCCACACTGCTACCCCAGTCCCCAGACCGACAGGTCATTCCCCTTGGGAAATCTACAGTGGCTCCCGGTGTCCTCAGGAGAGTGGCCATGGACCCCAGGCACTGCCTGACCTCCCTCCTCAACCCCTCAACCCCCACCACCTCCACCAGACTTGACCACGGACTTGTCCGCCAGCATACCCCGTGTGCTTCCCACCATTGTTCCTTCTCTCCCCTACTCCTGGAATGGCCTTCCTGCACCCTGCCGTGATCTGCTCTCATTAACAGGCTCCCCACCCCACCCAGGACTGGGCTGTGTCCCTCCGTCATGTGCTGCTTCCTGAGAGGGGCTGTGGAGATCATCTGGGTTAGCCCCCCAGTGAACCGTGAGGTCTTTGGGAACAAGGACTGTGTCTTGGCCATCTCTGTGTCCCCAACACTTGGCCCAGAGTGGGCATTCGATGAGCATTGTCTGAACTGACCTGCCCCCGTGCTCATCTATTCACCACCCCTAGAGATTTTGAAAGCACCTCTGGCTTTACTTCACATTGCCTTATTGCATGGGTGTATTTAATTTAACCCACTTCCTCCCGCTGTGCAAGAAGAGCTTCAACAACAGGGAAAGCGGACTTTTGACAGGATACTGGCAAATGGGCGGTAGTGTTTAGGAAAGGTGCCTTCGGAACGGCTGGTGCACTAGCCCTACTGCCCCAGCGGGCCCCCTACCTTTCTCAGGGTCCTCCAGGCTCGAGCGGACGGTCTCCACCACTTTCTCCACCTCCTCACTTTTGCAGACATTGAGCTGGACAGTTCTCAATCGATCACTCTTCAAGCTGTCCAGCTCCTTGACTCCAGCGTCTCCTTTGTCCTGGGGAGGAGAGAGTTGCTGCTTCAACCACCTCCTTCCCACCCTGCCTCCAGTCGGAGGACCAGGGCCAAGGCCTTGCCAAAGCCTGGGGCTTACTAACAACTAACAACTGCAGGACGGGGTCTCTGGAGACCTACTGGGGCTGCTCAAGCAGCAGGTGGTTCTATTCAACCCCAGGACTGATGACAGATCAAGCCAACCCAAGTGCCACAGACACAAGCCCCCAAGGCCTCATTGGCGGGAGGCTTTCTCTAAGCAAAGGTTGCGAAGTCAGTACCTATCAGGGCTAGGCATGCAGGTGTCTGACAACGGGGGTGGGGGGTGGGGGGGGTGGGCTGGGAATGAAGCATGTGGCTTCCTCTCCCCCCCCTCCTAGCTGCCGCCCACATGGCTATGGGTGTAACCCAGGCTCGCCAGATGCTCAGATGTTTAAGCTAGTAATTAGGATTTCCCAATTTTTTAAGTGTTGGCAACTTACTCACATTTAAAAAAGAAACACAGTGTAGGCCAAAGCGCATCCACAGGCCACATGTGACTAGGGGGCTGCCAGCTTGTCACCTCTGGTCTAAGCCACAGGCCTGTCACCACCAAGATGGTCAGAAGTCAGAGCAGGCTCTCATTCCAGTCCCGTCACTACCCAGGCTTTGTGCCCTCAGGTGCAAGCAACCCTTAACAGGTGCCCAGTTTTTCCAGCTTAGAAATAAGTACATCACCACCTGTCCTGACCTGCTCAGGTTAATGGAATGATGGAGTCATCTTTATTAAAAACCTGTTAAACTATACAGTGCTATGTAAATCCAGGTATTATTAAATATGAGAAAGGGTCACTCACTCAGCAAGCATTTCTTGGGCCTCCATTCTGTTCCAGCACTGCGCTAAGAACTTGGGAGACACAAAAATAAATAACTCATCCCCTGTTCTTAAGGAGGCACATTTTTGGGAAGGGAGAGGATGCATAAGCGAACAATATGGGCAGCATTTGCCACATGAAAGCTTGCAGGAGGGGAGACGGCCAGGGCAGGCCTTTCAGGAGCAGTGACAGCCAAGGCCATGGACCAGAGGGGCTCTGGGGATGGGACATTTCAGGCAGAGGTAAGGCCTCTGCAGGCAGAGCAGGGGCATAAGGAAGCGGTTGCACAGGAGGCTGGGGAGGTGGGCGGGGGTCTTCTTGGGGTGCAGTGGTGAGCTGCTGGAGGGCGTGAATAAAAACCAGCATCATTTACTGAGTGTTGACAGTGCTTCCCACTGTGCTAAGCGCTTGATATGCATTTCTCATTAGTCTGCACACCGTGAGGCAGGTTCTATTACCATATTTCATCCATTCTACGACCCATATCTTTTCCACCTTAGGGATGAGCTACAATGGATGTGAAAATCAAACACCATCAGTTATAATGTAATTGGAAGTGACTTCCTCAGTGGTGCAGGCAACAGGAAGGCATCTAGCAGGAGGACGGCAGGGGCTGCCAGGGGCTGAAGTGAGAGGGAGATGCCTACTCTCAGCCAAGGGCATGCCTGGGATACAGGTGGTACTGAAGCTAACCTCCCCAGCAAGGCCAAGAGTAGGAAGCACAAGGATGTCCGCATATGTCCACAGTGAAAAGTTCTCTGCGAATTAGGCTGAGCCTGGTTTAAGTGGTCTGAACCAGGAGGACCCCAGGATGAGACGTTTGCATCACGCCATGTCAGAGAGACATAGGAGAGAATGGTGACGGGACTGTGTCAACTGGGGCCCGAGGTTCTGGAGATAATCACTCTGGAGAGAGACCTGGGGAGAACATGACAGCGAGGGAGCTGACTGGTCCCATGCCGCCCACAAAACAGAAACAGAGGCAAGAAGTCAAATTCAGCCCAAGATGAGGAGTGACCTTCATCGTTCAGAGATGGCGAGACTGCCCGGGAGGAGCTCAGACGGTGAGGGTGGAGGTCGGGGTTGGGGCAGGGTGCGGGACATGGTGCGGTGAAAACCCAAGCATCAGACAGGAGGTCAGGCCGATCCCCAGCCCCCCAAGATCTCTTCCACTCCTAAACAGTCATCCTCTACAGGGAGCCTCCGCAGTGGTCCTGAAGAGAAGCAACATGCGTGGCCCTCTGAGTCTCGGCCCCGCCTGACACCAGGCACGCCAGCTACACCCGGAGTCCCTCTGCACAGAGCTGCCAGGTGCGAGGCTTGGTTAGTCCAAGGCTTGGCTCTGAAATCCCTGGAGGTGCCAACCTTCCCGGACAACAAGGCAGGTGTTCTATGTACAGGCCTAGAGCTCCTGCTGCAGTTCCCCGAGAGGGTCCACCAGCAAAGAAGTCCTGGGGACGACAGCTTCCAGTCCAGAGGAGGGAAGGGCTGGTGCCCACAGACACCAAGAAATCACGTATCTTGTTTGAATGCAGTCTTCATGTCGTGCCCCCTCAAGGCGCCCCCAGAGCAGAGCCCAGGTGGTCTGGGTCCCTGAGCGGGTGCTGTTGCCTACTTCCAAGAGGACAGGCACCTGAGCAACCTGTCCTCTTCGTGGCCTTTGTGAACCCTGCCACCACCTTTCAGCAACTCTCGGACTCCCCACCAGACCTCTCCTTGAGCCTCTAGCCAGCATGGAGCCCATGCCCCCGGAGTCCCCAGGCGAGGCTCTTCACCCAGCTCAGGGGGCCCACGTGAATTCAGCTTGGCACCGTGGCAGCTAAGAACCCTTCCTCAGAGGAAACCAGGGGTTCGTCCCACGGCTCACAGCTTCAGGCTCAGCATTCAGGATCTCAGGAGAGAAACCCACCTCCTCCCTTCCCGACAGATCTCCCCAGGAGTCCTCATTACTCTGAGCAGCTTCCACATGCTGCTCCTGATGGCCACGTCAGCGGGGACAGAGACTGTCAGTTTGCCTTCACCTGTTCAGAGAAAACCTTTCCTGACCACCCTCAGCCCAGGGGCTGCAGAACACAGCAGCCGGTCCCCTTCCAGATCCACCTGTCCTCAGTCCAAGGCCACACCGCCTCCCAGGCTCCGGGGTTTCTGCCCTCGTCTTCATCTGTCTTGCTGCTCGGGGACAAGCTTTCAGTCCTGCTGTGTCGGTGCCTGTGGAACTGGTTTACTGATAAACCCACTTCTTTCATTATCCCTTTACATTTCATCTGTGAGCTCTCTTTTCTACCGCTGGATGAAATTTTAGGCACTTCTTATAGTGTTTCCACACAATCTCAGATGATAGAGAGCGTCTTTGTTTGACTTAAAGAGTCCAGTTTAGTCTACTAATCAACTGACTCAAGCCCAGCCTGGTTTGAAAACCCAAGCCCTCCACCTTGTATGCAGTTTAAAGCCTGCCCTGACCCAGACCTAGGGGAGTGTGGGAAGCCCATGGGACACCAGATAGGGGTGAAGACTGCCCTTTCTCCCTATTTTCTAGCTCCTTCTCATCTGTTCCTTAATCTCTGACCTTTCCAGGGTTGGGTTCAGGGGCTGGCAAATTAGGGGGTAACACTGTAGTCTTCTGAGGCTGGTCCTGTTGTCTGCTGTTGGTGACTTTGTATAGCAGGTGCACGAGAGCTGGCCCTCCCTTGTCGTGGTGCTTTCATGGGTTCTGCAGAGATCCCTCCACTGGACACCTCCAGCTGAGCCTCTTCTCCCTCAGCCCAGGCTTCAGGGAGGCACCCCTCTGGCTGGGACCACATGGGTGTTCCTAGGAGTCTCCCTGGATGGGCACCCTTACAATGACTCCAGGGGCTCTCCCCCTCATCCACATCAGGTCCAGGCAAGAGTGTCTGGCCCGGGCAGAAGGACAGCCCTTTCCTGGTGCAGCTGTCTCTGTTCTACTTCCAGATGAGCCACTCCAGCCTCATTCTTGGGCCTCTAGACATCTTTCGGTAAATATTAACATACCATTCTGTGGCCTCAGACTCCAGGGCATAAACTGTAAGCTCCCTAATAGTTGTTTTTTTTTTTTAAGTTTTTATTTTAATTCCAATTAGTTAACATCCAGTGTTAACTAACTCAACCTTCTCCACCTCCATTTCTTACCACACTGAGGCAGATGACGGACTGAACCTGGCAGCAAGGTTGCACAGACTCTCAGCCTGTCCTGCTAGGTGGTCCGGCACCCCAAGGCAGGGTGAGGACACTCAGCATGTGAAATGGGAGCATCTCTCACACACACAAGAAACAGTGAAGAGGAATAAACCTGGGGTCTTGTAATAGTCACAGGATGGGCAGTGGAAGCAGCTAGCAAGGGAGGGGAAGAAAAACCAAGAGAGTGGGGTGTCCAAAAGTCACAAAACAAGGGATAACATGCAAGAGTGGTTTGTTTGTTAAAGTTGTGATACGTTCAGTACGATGTGGTCTGAGAAGTGGCCAATCGATCTGGCGACATGGGGGCTGCTGGCATCCTCGATAAAAGCCATGTCAGAGGCACCCTGGGCCCCCCTGGTCTGGCCCTGCCTTCTTTTCTCAGCTGGTCTCCTCTTACTCCATGAGGGCTCTGGGCTTCAGCTTCCTCAGACTAAATATGCCATCACCACCCACCACAGGGAACTCCCATTTGTCCTTCCAGATGGCAATGAGATGCCACCTTGGCCTATCAAGCCTTCCCTTGCACCCAGAGAGAGGCACTCTGTCCCTTCTATGATGCAAGATCTGCCCCCAAACCCCATTCTCCCCCCTCCCCGCCTCACTGCAGCCGCAGAGGCCTCCTGCTGTTCTCTAACACAAAGGCACACGCCCTGCCTGGGGCTCTGGCTTGACCGACTGTTCTTACCCCTTCTATCTGCAAGACTTGCTCCCTAACCCCTCACCTCCTTCCAATGTCACTCTCTCGGTAAGGTCTTTCTTTCCTCTTTAAAACCCAACACCCCCTCTACCACATTCACCCTCCACCTCCTTTTCCTGCTTTATTTTTCTCCATAACTTCAACATCCCACAGGAAAGCAATCTACTTATTTATCTACCCCTTGTGTGTCTCCCCCCTCGCCCATGTAAGCTCCACAAGGGCAAGAACCTTTCATTGAATTGGTATATGCTGTATCTCCAAAGCAGAATATTGTTGGCTCTTGTAGGTACTCAAGAGATATTTGTTGGATGAAAGAACAAATAAACAGAGGGGAGGGGCCCAAAGCCCAATCCATATGGGTTGAAAGGAAAATGGGAAGTAAATAGGTGAAACTATCCAGTACAAACAACCCTCTGGGGGTGCAGAGAAATGAGCTAGTAGTGCACATGGGGTGGGAGGTTGTCAGTGTGTGTGTGTGTGTGTGTGTGTGTGTGTGTGTGTGCGTGTGCGCGCGCGCGCACGCGCACGCCAAAATGATCCCGCAGAGAGTGAGGAGTTAATGACGCAGGAGATTAGAGACATCTGCTGGAGCCAAGCCCTTGCGTTGGCCCAAGGCACTGAGACCTGAAGCACAAGAGGAGGAGTAAGTCTAAGTAAGAGCAGGCAGAGTTTTGGGGGTACAGATGTAGCCAGAATCCACCACATGGCTTAACATCTCAGCAGCAAGCTGGAAGACTTTATCCGAGGTCTCCAGTGGCTCTGACTGCTTTCTGATTGGCATCATTAACTCAAACCTCTAGTGACTTCTGCCTCCTCTAGCTTTTGACCAGCAAAGACACACATGACACCAAAACAGTCACTAAGTAACACCAACAGACATAATCCGGTAGTCACCTTGTCTGGTATTTTAAAGAAAACACCAGTCACTAAGTCAGGATCGTGGCTGTGGGCGTAGGAGGACGTCAGAGCACCCAGTCCAACCCCCTTATTATAAGAAAGGGGCTCGGGGAGGGGAGGTGTCTGCCTAGTCCCTGGGCTAGTGGCTGACATGGGACTAGAATCCAAGGCCCTGACTCTCTCTCTCTCAAAGGCTCCTCCGCACAATTCTGCACCATGGAGTCAGGACATAGTCCCTGCATTACTGGACAAGCCAGCATGATGGCACAGGCACTGGAAACATGGAGAAGGAACTTCAAAGGCACGAAATGTTCTGTAGCATCACAGCTCCTGTGAGGACTTGTTGAAGCAAGTCCACATTATGCAGAGAACCCAACTCCAAGCGTGCCTCACCCATCACCCCCAAAACCGTTTTGAAACAAGTTTGTGCATGTATGTCAGAGGGAGTAGGCACTGGTATGGCTTTTGGGAGCAGCAGTGTGACAGACTTGAATAAAACCTAAAATCTGCACACCTTTCTAGCCAGTATTTTCCACATCTAGAAAAATTTCCCAAGAATTACTAATGAAAACCAGCAAAGATATGTGTAAGAATATTCACTGTGGCTTTGATTATATTAGCAAAAGTCAGAAATAATGTACACACATACATTTTAGTTACTCTGGGGCAAGAGACTGCAGTAAAAATACTTTACTTTTTGGGCGCCTGGGTGGCTCAGTTGGTTAAGCGACTGCCTTCGGCTCAGGTCATGATCCTGGAGTCCCGGGATGGAGTCCCGCATCGGGCTCCCTGCTCAGCAGGGAGTCTGCTTCTCCCTCTGCCCCTCTTCCCTCTCGTGCTCTCTATCTCTCATTCTCTCTCTCTCAAATAAATAAATAAAATCTTTAAAAAAAATACTTTACTTTTTTACATCATCCACTTCTGTCTGATTTGAATCTATTATAAATATGTATTACTTTCATGATTCAAAAGAAGAAAAATTAAAAGGACAAATAAACCCTCTCTGACCTGAAAATATGTTCAAACTGTGGCAATGCAAATTACTTTATTATTTTTGTTTGTTTATATTATTGAAACTTTTACATTGAACAGGTATTATTTTTACAGATATTAAATCTAGTATAAAAACAATTCCTTCTCAGGACTAAATCGGAGGGGGAGACAAACCATGAGAGACGATGGACTCTGAAAAACAAACTGCGGGTTCTAGAGGGGAGGGTGTGGGGGAGGGGTTAGCCTGGTGATGGGTATTGAGGAGGGCACGTTCTGCATGGAGCACTGGGCGTTATACACAAACAATGAATCATGGAACACTATATCCAAAGCTAATGATGTAATGTATGGTGATTAACATAACAACAAGAAAATTAAAAAAAAAATTCCTTCTCTGGATTCTTACTGCCTTCAAAATAAAGAAAAATACCTCATCTACAGAGCAGAGACAGCAAATTGTCCCAAACGCCTATTCTTCCCTTCTTCTATAGCAGTAGAACCCCTGATTTTAAGCAGGGTACATAATGTCCCAGAATATGAACTATATTTCCCAGCTTCCCCAGGGAGAGAAATTTCTGAGTGACGCCCTGTGGTGAGGTTGCACAACTCTCCAGACTGGAAGAACCGTCCCCTATACCTTTTGCAGCCTCACGTCCCAGGGCTTCCCCTCAGACACCCTAAATTCCACTTGTTGAATCGCAAAGGATCCTCAGTCTCTACCTGGGACAGCATTACTCATTCTCCGTGACCCAGAACGAAGGTGACCTCTGTCACGCCAGACTCAATCCCCTCCTTCTACGCACTCTCATTAAACACCCCACACAACTCTGAGAACCCTCTTCACTCTAACTCTTCCGGGTGAATCTGTGCATGACGGTCCTTCACCACTGGACAGTGAGCTCCCTAGATGCAGGGACCAGGTAATATTCTTCTACAGCACCTATCAAAGGGGCAGGCACATCATAAGCATTTGGCAAATGGACGAGGGAATGGATGAATGAACAAAGCTATGAAGAACAAGTGAGACTACAGATGAAGAGAAAAGGTATGGACTGTTTTAAGCAACAGATGAACCAGCTGTTCGGAAAGCAATGAAAAAAAACAACTACAAACGCCAGCCCAAGTCCAGGGTAGTCCTGGGATTAAATACTCAGCTTGAAGTAGGATTCTGGGAAGATGGCAGAATAGAAAGCAGCAGGAATCACTTTCCTGCTAGATCACTAGACAAGTGCACTCATCTGGAACTCTGGAGTCTGTTGAAGAGATGAAAGGCATCCAAATTGGAAAGGAAGAAGGAAAATTATGTTTTCAGATGATAGGATCTTATATGTAGAAAACCCGAAAGATTCCCCCAAGAACTTATTGGAACTAATACATGAATTCAGCAAAGTAGCAGGATATCAAGTCAACACACAAAAATCAGTTGCATTTCTCTACACAAACAACGCACAACCTGAAAAGGAAGTTACAAAATTGCAAAAATAATTCCATTTTATTCCAACAAAAAGAATAAAATACTTAGGAATCAACTTAACCAAGGAGGTACAATGAAACTATGAAACATTTCTGAAAGAAATTAAAGAAGGCAGAAATAAATGGAAACACATCCCACATGCGTGGATCAGAAGACTTAATATTGTTAAAATGTAGATACAACTGAAAGCAACCTGCAGATTTAATCCCATACCTGTCCAAGTCTTAATGATGTTTTCTGCAGAAAAACATATCCTAAAATCCTTAGGAAATCTCAACAGACCCGAAAGAGCCAAAACAATCTTGAAAAAGAAGAACAAATCTGGATGATATAGATTTACTGATTTAAAACTTTCCACAAAGCTACACTAATCAAAATAATCTAGTACTGGCATAAAGACAGACACATGGAACAATGGAATAGAAGAAAGAGCCCAGAAATAAACATTCACATATACGGTCAAATGATTTTTTTTAAAGATTTATTTATTTATTTTGAGAGAGTGAGAATGAGAGAGAGAGAGATAGTACATGAAACGGGGGAGGGTTAGAGGGAGAAGCAGGCTCCTTGCTGAGCAGGGAGCCCGATGCGGGACTCGATCCTGGGACTCCAGGATCATGACCTGAGCCGAAGGCAGTCACTTAACCGACCGAGCCACCCAGGCACCCCGGTCAAATGATTTTTGACAAGAGTGCCAAGACTATTCAATGGGAGGGAAAGGACAGTATTTTCAACAAATGGTGCTGGGAAAACTGGGTGTCCACATGCAAAAGAAAAAAGCTAGACCCTTACCTAATACCATATACAAAAATTAATTCCAAATGGATCAAGGGCCTAAGTATAGGACCCCCAAAAGTAAAATGCTTAGAAGAAAACAGGACAAAAGCAACACAACTTTGGATTTGGCAATGATTTCTTGGATATGACATCAAAGGCACAGGTAACAAAAGAAAACATTGGCAAATTGGACTTTATAAAAATTTTAAAATTTTGTACATCAAGAGACACTACCCATGGAATAAAAAAGCAACCTGTAGAATGGGAGAAGATATCTGCAAATCATATATTTGATAAGGAATTAATATCCAGAATATACAACCCCTAAAATTCAGCAACAACAATAAAAACAAACAATCCAGTTTAAAACTGGGCAAAGAACTTGAATAGACATTTCTCCAAAGAAGATATATGAATGGCCAATAAGCACATGAAAAGATGCTCAATATCACTAATCATTAGGGAAATGCAAATCAAAACTACAATGAGATACTACCTCACAGCATTAAGATGGCCACTATTAAAAAAAAAAAGTATTGGTGAGGATGTGGAAAAATTGGAACCCTTGTGCCCTGTTGGTGAGAATGTAAAATGGTGCAGCCACCATGGAAAACACTATGGCAGTTCCTCGATTAAAGACAGAATTATCATGTGATCTAGCGATTCTACTTCTGAGTATATACTGAGAAGAATTGAAAGCAGGGTCTCAAAAAGATATCTGTACACCCATGTTCATAGCATCCTTATTCACAATAGCTAAAACCTGGAAGCAACCCAAGTGTCCAATGACAGATGAATGGATAAGCAAATGGGATATACACATGTAATGGAATATTATTCAGCCTTAAAAAGGAAACATTCTGTAATATGCTACAATAGGGACAAACTTTGAGGACATTATGCCAAGTGAAATAAGCCAGCCACAAAAAGACAAATACCATAAAATTCTACTTATATGAGGTACTTAGAATAGACAAATTCCTAAAGACAGAAATTGTAATGGTTGCCATTGGGTGGACAGAGGGGGAAATGGACAGTTATTGGGTATAGAGTTTCAGTTTTACAAGATGAAAAGTGTTATGGGGATGGATGGGAGTAATGGTTGTATAAGAGTGTGAATGTTACACTTAAAAATGGTTAAGATGGCAGGGGCGCCTGGGTGGCTCAGTTGGTTAAGCATCTGACTCTTGGTTTTGGCGCAGGTCATGATCTCAGGGTCATGAGATCGAGCCTGCCTTCGGGCTCTGCACTGAGTGTAGAGCCTTCTCAAGATTCTCTCTCTCTCCCTCTGTCCCTCCCCACCCCACACTCTCTTTCCCTCTCTCTTTAAAAAAAAAAAATGGTTAAGGTAAATTTTATGTTATGTGTATTTTACTACAATTTTTAAAACTCTACAAAACAGTAACTATGTGTAAAGGACAACGGTGACAAAGATGATCTATCTCTTACCTTCATCAAGCAGCCGGCAAACACAAGGAAGCCTTTTGAATGCAGATGCTTGGCCAAGGAGAACCCAAATCCTGAGTCACAGCCTGTGACCAGGACGGCTTTGCTGCCAACCTGTTTTAGAAGGTCAGACCCCACATTAGGAACCCAGGATCCTAAGAGCATGGTGACCAAACCTCCTCTGGGCAGTAACGATTAGTGTTTACTAAGTGGGCCAGTCCTGGCCCTCCCCACCTGCCTCTAGCTATTCGAGAAGCACCATAGTAGAGTGGAAGGTGCTTGGGACTCAGAATCAGGAGACGAGGTTCTAACCCAAATTCTGCCACCAACTGACAATGTTACCTGGGGAAGTCACTTCTCCCTTCTGGACCCCAGGTTCCTCATCTACAACCCCCATCATCACGACACCCATCATCAAGGTATTTATCATTTCCTACCATATGCAAGGCACTGTGCACACATTTTTCTTATTTAACACCCACAGTAACTCCACACAGTTAAGTATGATCATTATGCCACATTCCAAGTGAGGAAACAGATATTTCCGAAATGCCCAAGGTAGTCAGTCCGCGGTAGAGCTGGCACCGAAACCTGGACTGAGAGAACCCGGAGTCTAAACTCTTAACCCCCAACTTCATCTGATGGTGGAAGTGGGACGGTTGAGAGAGTGAGAAAGTGGCTCCGAGCATCCTAGAGGCAAGAAAGTCCCGCTCTGAGGGTGGCCCAGGGCTGGGGGCCCCTAGGGAAGTGCTGTGACCACCGTAGCTGGGCTGCCACTCACCGGCTTCACCTCATTGGAATAAGCACGACGGCTGATAGGGACCAAAGAGACGGAGTAAAACATCAGCATGCGCCTGCAGGAGAAAAGGAAGCCGTGAGCAAACGCTGTGCTCCTGCCTGGACCTCGTTCCTGGGGCAAACAACTCAGAGGACCCTCAGCCACCAGTGTGCCCCCCCGCACTGCTCCCTACCCCAAGCCCCTGAGGACAATCTGCTGGTCCTGCTGAGGAAGACAGCCTCTTTCCTCCAGGCTTGTTTAGCTGGGACGAAGTCAGCTAGCAGGTGCAGTGGCCATTTTTGCCACTGTGTAGGAATCGCCGTCCGGGGATACAGCTTTGCTAACAAAGCCTTCTGCAAATTCAGTGGCTTCACCCTGAGGTTTTACGCTGCCTCCTGATACTTTTTTCTTTCCTTTTTTTTTTTTAAGATTTTTTTTATTTATTTGAGAAAGAAATAAAAAAAAGCATGAATGGGGGAGGGGCAGACGGAGAGGGAGAAGCAGACTCCCCACTGAGCAGGGAGCCCAAGGCGGAACTCAATCCGATCCCAGGACCCTGGGACCATGACCTGAGCTGAAGGCAGACGCTTAACCCACTGAGCTACCCAGGCGCCCCCCTGATAGTTTTTTTTTTTCAATTAAACTTTTATTTTGAAATAATTATGGATTCAAATGCAGTTAAGAAATAACACAGAGAGATGTCCTGTAACCTCTTACCCAATTTCCCCCAATGGCAATATTTTGCAAAACTATAGCACTGTATCACAACCAGGATATTGACACAGATGCAGTGAAAATACAAAACATTTCCATCACCACAAGGATCCCTCATGTTACCCTTTCAGAGCCACACCCACTTCTGTCCCCCCCACATCCTCTTTAACCACTAATCTGCTCTCCATCTCTATAATTCTGTCCTTTCAAGAGTGTTATATAAATGGAGTCACACTGTATATAACCTTTCAGGATTGCTTTTTTCACAACATAATTCTCTGGAGATTCAACCAGATTGTCGCATGTACCGGTAATTTGTTCTTCTTTCAATTGCTAAATTATATTCCATGGCACAGATATACCACAGTTTGTTTAACCATTCAACTATTTTTGTGTGCTTGTTTTTGTTTTTAAGTAGGCTCCATGCCCAATGTGGGGCTCGAACTCAACCCTGAGCTCAAGAGTCGCGTGCTCTACCGGCTAAGCCAGTCAGGCACCCCTAACCATTCAACTAGTCAAGGGCATCTGTGCTGTTTCCGGTTTGGGGTTATTACAAATAAAGCTGCTATCAACATTCCTGTGTGAGTTTTTGTACACATCTGTTCTCTTGAGTAAGCGCCCAGGGGAATAATTGCTGGGTCATATGGTAGATGCACATTTAGTTTTTAAGAAACTGTCAAACTGCTTTCCAGAGTGGCTATAGCATTCTACATCCCCAGCAGCAATGGATGAGTGATCCAGTTTCTCCATATCCTCACCAGCATTTGGTGATGTCACATTTTTTTAATTTTAGCCATTCTGATTATGGTGGTTTCAAAGTATATTTCTCAAATGGCTAATGACGTTGAACATCTTTGCATGTGCTTATTTGCCATCTGTATATCCTCTTTGGTAAAATGTCTCTTCGTGTCCTTTGTCCATATTCTTCTTTAAAAAAAAAAAAAAAGATTTTATCTTCAAGTAATCTCCACACCCAGTCTGGGGCTCGATCTTAAAAACCTGAGATCAAGAGTCGCACGCTCTCCTGTCTGAGCCCACCAGGCGCCCCTCTTTTGTCCATATCCTAACTGTATTGTTTGTTCTTTCACTATTGAGTTCTGAGAGTTCTTTACAGGCTTTAGATGCAAGTCCTCTGTTACATATGCAGGATGCAACTATTTTCTCCTATTCTACAAGTTGTCTTTTCTTCCTCTTCACAAGGTCTTTTGCAGAGGGAAACTGTTTCATTTGGATGAAGTCTGATTTATCAACGTTTCCTTTTATGGGTCACGCTTTTGGTGTCAAGTTTTAGAACTCTTTGCCTATCCCAGAACCCGAAGATTTTCTCTTGTTTTTTTTCCTAAAAATTTGATAGTTTTATGTTTCACATTTTAAGCCCACAATCTATTTTGAGTTTTGCATATAACATGAGACTTAGGTCAAAGTTTATTTATTTGTTTATGAATGTCCAATGGCTCCAGGACCTTTTTTTTTTTTTTTGAAATGTTCTCTTTTCTGCCTTGAATTGCTTTTGCACCTTTGTCAAACATCAGTCCGGCATATGTGTGTGGGTCTATTTCTGGATTCTCTCTTATGATTCATTGAGCTATGTGCTCCCATCTTATTTTTCTTTTTCAAAATTGTTTTTGCTATTCTATCTTCCTTGCCTATTCATATAAATTTTAGAACAATCTTGTCCTTATCTATAAAAATCTGACTGTGATTTTGATAGAAATTGTGCTAAACTCCTATAACAATTTGGAGGAAACTGACATTTTTACTTTTTCGAGTTCTTCAATCCCCCCTGAACTTAGTATGGGTCTCCATTTATTTAGATCATTGATTTTCTTTCATCAGTACTGTATAGTTTTCTGCATACAAATCCTGTACTTTTTTTTTTTTTTAAAGATTTTACTTACTTCTTTGACAGAGAGAGACACAGCGAGAGAGGGAACACAAGTGGGGGAGAGGGAGAAGCAGGCTTCCTGCTGAGCAGGGAGCCTGATGAGGGACTCCATCCCAGGACCCTGGGACCATGACCTGAGCCGAAGGCAGAAGCTTAATGACTGAGCCACCCAGGCGCCCCAAATCCTGTACATGTTTATTGTATTTATACCTCTGGTATCTCATTTTTTGAGCATTTTAAATGGTATTGTTTTAAATTTTGATATCCTCAAGTTCATTGCTAGAATACAAAAATACACACATTTTTGTGTGTTATCTCAATTCCTGGAGAAACCCATTTTTTCATGGTTTCTATTTTTATGTGTTGCTGAATTCTATTTGCTAAAATTTTAAGAACTTTTGCATTTATATTCATGAGGAATATTGGTGTAAGGTTCTCTTTTTTTTTGTAGTCTTTGTCTGGCTTGAGAATCAGGGTAATACTACCTTCATAAACTAAACTGGGAAGTGTTAGTGCGGGGTAGGGATGGGAGTTCCCACCTTGACTCGGTCTCCACTCCTACTCTCTGGCTGGGAAGGGTTGGAGTGCCTCACTACTGCTCCCCACATGCATGGGAGCGTGTGGTCTCATTACTGCTGAGAGGCTGGTAAAGTCCTGACTCTCCCAGACTCCCACCCAAGCAGGCAGGGTGCCTGATTACTGCTGGGTGAGAACAAAAGCTTTCTCGGACACTACCTCTGCTGGAGGGACTGGGGTACCCCCTACAGCCTGGTGATCGTGGAAGTTGAGGCTCAGCACTGGCTTTTGCAGGTGCAGATAGGGGTGGGGCCACAGGTTTTCCTGTGGTGTTCAGCTGGAGTAGAGCCATTACTGTCCCAAGTTTTCTGTCTTGCTAGGCTGGCCTTTGGGCTAGAGAGAGCAGGCTTCTGCTGGGGCTTTTTGTCCTGAGCTCACTGGCATTTCTGGGTTGCTAGCCTCTTCAGCTCCAGTGTGGTATGGGAGAGATGAAGGGCAAAGTAAACCTAAAGAGCTCATCACTGTGTTGTTTCTTGGACCCTGCGGCCCCTAGCTGATCCATCTTCTTCTCTCCATCTTCTAGAGTCTTGTTATGCTTGTTTTATAGAACCTGGGGGTTTTAGTTGTATCCAATGGGAGGAATAGAGAAAAGTACATCTACTCCATCTTCCCAGAAGGAGAAGTACTGTGAGGTTTTTTTTTTAATCTTTTAAAAAATTTTATTTATTTATTTGAGAGGAGAGAGAGAGAGCGAGCAAAAGGGGAGAGGGGCAGAGGGAGAGGGAGAAGAAGACCTGCAGCGGAGCAGGGAGCCCAACATGGGGTTCGATCCCAGGACCCTGAGATCATGACCTGAGCCGAAGGCAGACGCTTAACCACCTGAGCCACCCAGGTGCCCCAAGGTACTGTTAATTTTTAAATAAATATTAAACCACGAACAATAAATGGAGGTGGTAGGGACACCTGAGCAGCTGGTAACAGGGGAGAGGAGGTAGGAGATAAACTTGTTTACCATGTACTATTTTGTACCATTTGAATTTTGTACTATGTGAATATATTACCTATTCAAAACATAAAGTTTTTAAAATATTTATAAAAATGTGTTATCCAGGGGTACCTGGGTGGCTCAGTCAGCCACATTTGAGATGCCACCCCATGCTGGCCCAGCATTAATTCTGGCTTCTTCTCCATCTTATTGGTCTGTGTCTCGTCCATCATGAATCAACAACAATAACGAGTAACCCGGCTTTCTGGGGCAAGGAGTCATGATTAAGTAATTTCACAAGCTCGCTATAACAAGATGGGGTCTAGGAGGGACAAATATCATTGACACAGCGCAGCCTGGGAGAAATATGGTCTTACACGGCAGCATATGTAAAAACAACGTAGTCTGGTCAACCATGAATCGTAAGTGATGTGACTGCCAACAGAATCTACGTGAGCCAGGGCTGGAAGGGATAAAGGAGCCCTTCTCCACTCTGCCCAGATCAGGCTATCCTGGAGTATTACACGTCATGCCCAGGCAGGCAGAGCCAAGCACTGGCCTTCAGCCAGTTGGTATGTGCATCCAGGATCCAGGAGGTGGAGAATGCATCAGTAAGTCACCTCTGCTAGGGCAGGGGCAGGGCCTTCTACCAAAGCCAGAAACTCAAAATCCAAGGGTTGTGCAGAGCCAGTGAGCAGGGCAGCTTGTCAGGTCAGAGTCCTTCAGGAGAGCCAGGCTCCATTCCCCCTTCCATGGGATGTGGCCTCTGTGGGAAGGGTCATTTCTTACTCTTTTTCTATGATGTCCTCTACTAGTTGAAGCCCGTTTCCAACCAAGCTTCTGTAGCCCATGGAAATGCTTTTAAGCAAATGGTCCTAAAAGCCTAAATGCATGTTCTCCTAGACAGGCTTATTTATTGGCATCGAAAATAACCATCGATTTTCTAGCTGCTGAGACTTTGCATTTAACCTGACCCTTAATTTCACTCCTCTCAAATATAAAAGAACGGAAAGTATATTATTTTTTCCTTGCTCTGGCTGCAAAAGAAGAAAATGAGGTAACAGAGCACTCTGAATCCCCTGGGAAAAGGCAATTCCAGAAGTTCTCAAAGAGCTGCTTGTTTAATTTGTACTTAATGCTTTCTCTAAATCACGCAAACCATTCAGGAAAGCCTCGGGACATTTTAATTAACTGGTTTCATGTGTAAGATTTAAAAAGAGCAGTTATCCAGGTGAGCAAAGGATTGAGACACATCAACATTCTATGCCTCCTGCGGCACCTGGGTGGCTCAGTCGGTTAAGCATCTACCTTCGGCTCAGGTCATGATCCCGGAGTCCTGGGATTAAGCCCCTTGTTTTCCGGCTCTCGGCTCAGCGGGGAGCCTGCTTCTCCCTCTCCTCTGCCTGCCGCTCCCCCTGCTTGTGCTCTCTCTCTCTCTCTCTCTCTCTGTCAAATAAATAAAATTTTAAAACAAAACAAAACATTCTATGCCTCCTGATGCAATGTTCCAAGAGGGGCATCACCTCACTTAGGGGGGATCCTTCCAAACATACACATCTGAATGTACACGCAACGCAACACCACACAAACCCAAACTGACAGGCATTCTTCCAAAGGGTCAAGGTTATGAACAACCAAGACTGAAGAACTGTCCCCGGTAGGAAGAGACTGAGGAGGCATGACAACTAAATGCACTATGGGAGCTTGGTTTGTACGTGGGACCTGGAAAAGATCCATTAGTAGGCCATTTGGTGAAATCTGAATCAGGTCTATAGATTAGTTCAGCATATTCCCGCAGCAGTAATTTCCTGGGTTTGATGATTGCGCTGCGGTTTGTAAGATGTTGACATGCAGGGAAGTGAGGTGAAGGAGAGACAGGAACTCTCTGTACTCTTTTTGCAACTTTCACATAAGGGTAGTTATTTCAAAATAAAAAGTTGAAAAACACAAAGCAGGGATGAAAGATCTTCTTCTGTGCCCTGTGAAGGTCTTTTCTTTTGAGGACACCCTTGAGTTTCCTCTGCTGGTGGACAGCAGGTACTGACAGACATCTCTGAGAGCCAGGCCTTCTCACCTCCTGCAGCATCCATGTGTGAGGAGCTCTGTTTTGCCCACCAAGTGTGACCCTCGAGGGCACCTCCACCCTTTTGTTTCTTTTCTTTTCTTTTTTTTTAATGTGTGTGTTTGACCAGCTGCCTCCCTTCCATCCCTCATTGTATAATTCTGCCCCAGGAATGCAAAAACATTGGTCTAGCAAGATTTTTCTTTTTAAATCTGGCCGGAGCCTCACTAAGGTGCATTAATCTTTAACTGTTTACAGATTTTTCTGCTTAGAATATATGCCCTGTGCTTTCATTTCACATGGGGATTCAAGTTTGGCTTCCATATTGATGATGACTTAGGAGACATATTTTCTCTCTGGGATTTTCTTTTCTTTTCTTTTTTTTAATTTAATTTAAGTTTACTATGTTATGTTACTCATCATACAATACATCATTAGTTTTTGATGTAGTGATCCACGATTCATTGTTTTTGTATAACACCCAGTGCTCCATGCAGTACGTGCCCTCCTTAATACTTAATCACTGGGCTAAACCATCGCTCCCCTCTCAAACCCTCAGATTGTTTCCCGGAGTCCATAGTCTCTCATGGTTCGTCTCCCCCTCCGATTTCCCCCCCTTCCTTTTTCCCTTCCTTCTCCTAATGTCCTCCAGGCTATTGCTCATGTTCCACAAATAAGTGAAACCATATGATAATTGACTTTCTCTGCTTATTTCACTTAGCATAATCTCCTCCATTCCCATCCATGTTGATGTAAAAGTTGGGTATTCATCCTTTCTGGTGGCTGAGTAATAGTCCATTGTATATATGGACCACGTCTTCTTTATCCATTCATCTGTTTGAGGGCATCGTGACTCTCTCCACAGTTTGGCTATTGCAGACATTGCTGCTATGAACATTGGGGGGCATATGGCCCTTCTTTTCACTACATCTGTGTCTTTGGGCTAAATACCCAGTAGTGCAATTGCTGGGTCATAGGGTAAATCTATTTTTAATTTTTTGAGAAACCTCCACACTGTTTTCCAAAGTGGCTGTACCAACTTGCATTCCCACCAACAGTGTAAGAGGTTCCCCTTTCTCCACACCCTCTCCAACATTTGTTGTTTCTTGCCTTGTCAATTTTTGCCATTCTAACTGGTGTAAGGTGGTATCTCAATGTGGTTTTGATTTGAATTTCCCTGATGGCTAATGATGATGAACATTTTTTCATGTGTCTGTTAGCCATTTTTATGTCTTCTTTTGAGAAGTGTCTGTTCATGTCTTCTGCCCATTTTTTGACTTGATTATTTGTTTTTTGGGTGTTGGGTTTGATAAGTTCTTTACAGATCTTGGAAATCAGTGCTTTGTCTGTAGTGTCATTTGCAAATATCTTCTCCCATTCTGTGGGTTGCCTCTTTGTTCTGTTGACTGTTTCCTTTGCTGTGCAGAAGCTTTTTATCTTGATGAAGTCCCAAAAGTTCATTTTTGCTTTTGTTTCACTAGCCTTTGGAGATGTATCTTGAAAGAAGTTGCTACGGCCGATGTCAAAGATGTTACTGCTTATGTTCTCCTCTAGGATTTTGATGGATTCCTGTCTCACACATTGAGGTCTTTCATCCATTTTGAGTTTATCTTCGTGTATGGTGTTAGAGAATGGTCGAGTTTCATTCTTCTGTATATAGCTGTCCAATTTTCCCAGCACCCTTTATTGAAGAGACTGTCTTTTTTCCAGTCCATCTTTTTTCCTGCTTTGTCGAACATTATTTGACCATAGCGTTGAGGGTCCATATCTGGGCTCTCTATTCTGTTCCACTGGTCTATATGTCTGTTTTTGTGCCAGTACCATGCTGTCTTGGTGATCACTGCTTTGTAATATAGCTTGAAATCCAGCAACGTGATGCCCCCAGCTTTATTTTTCTTTTTCAACATTTCCTTGGCAATTCGGGGTCTTTTCTGATTCCATACAAATTTTAGGATTGTTTGTTGCAGCACTTTGAAAAATGTCATCGGAATTTTGATCGGGGTGGTGTTGAAGGTATAGATTGCTCTGGGTAGCATAGACACTTTAACAATGTTTATTCTTCTGATCCATAAGCATGGAATGTTTTTCCATCTTTTTGTGTCTTCGTCAACTTCTTCCACGAGTGTTCTGTAGTTCCTAGAGTATAGATCCTTTACCTCTTTGGTTAGGTTTATTCTGAGGTATCTTATGGTTTTTGGTGCTATTGTAAATGGAATCATTTCTCTAATTTTTCTACAGTTGCATTGTTAGTGTATAAGAAAGCAACTGATTTCTGTGCATTGATTTTGTATCCTGCCACATTACTGAATTGCTGTATGAGTTCTAGTAATTTGGGGATGGAGTCTTTTGGATTTTCCACATAAAGTATCATGTCATCTGCAAAGAGAGAGAGTTTGACTTCTTCTTTGCCAATTTGAATACGTTTTATTTCTTTTTGTTGTCTGATTGCTATTGCCAGGACTTCTAGTACTATGTTGAACAATAGTGGCAAGAGTGGGCATCCTTGACGTGTTCCTGATCTTAAGGGAAAGGCTCTCATCCTTTCCCCACTGAGGATGATATTCGCTGTGGGTTTTTCATAGATGGGTTTTATAAACTTGAGGAATGTTCCCTCTATCCTTATACTCTGAAGAGTTTTAATTAGGAAAGGATGCTGTATTTTGTCAAATGCTTTTTCCGCTTCAATTGAGAGGACCATATAGTTCTTCTCTCTCCTCTTATTAATGTGTTCTATCACACTGATTGATTTGCGAGTGTTGAACCACTCCTGCATCCCAGGGATAAATCCCTCTTGGTCGTGGTGGATGATCCTTTTGATGTATTGTTGGATCCTATTAGCTAGGATTTTGTTGAGAATTTTGGAATCCATATTCATCAGGGATATCAGTCTGAAATTCTCCTTTTTGATGGGGTCTTTGCCTGGTTTGGGGATTAAGGTAATGCTGGCCTCATAGAATGAGTCTGGAAGCTTTCCTTCTCCTTCTATTTTTTGAAACAGCTTCAGGAGAATAGGTATTATTTCTTCTTCGAATGTTTGGTAGAATTCCCCAGGGAATCCATCAGGCCCTGGACTCTTTGTTTTTTGGGAGGTTTTTGATTACTGCTTCAATCTCATTAGATTATTGGCCTAATCAGGTTGTCAGTTTCTTCCTGTTTCAGATTTGGCAGTTTATAGATTTCCAGGAAGGCATCCATTTCTTCCAGGTTGCTTAATTTATCAGCATATAGTTGTTGATAATAATTTCTAATAATCATTTCTATTTCCTTGGTGTTAGTCGTGATCCCTCCCCTTTCATTCATAATTTTATTAATCTGGGTCCTTTCTCTTTTCTTTTGGATAAGTCTGGCCATGGTTTATCAATCTTATTAATTCTTTCAAAGAACCAGCTTCTAGTTTCATTGATCTGATCTACTGTGTTTCAGGTTTCTAATTCATTGATCTCTGCTTTAATCTTAATTATTTCTCTTCTAATGCATGGCTTAGGCATCATTTTGTTGCTTTTTCTCTAGTTCTTTAAGGTGTAAAGTTAGCTGGTGAATTCGGGATTTTTCTATTTTTTGACTGAGGCTTGGATGGCTATGTATTACCCCCTTAGGACCGCCTTTGCAGTATCCCATAGGTTTTGGACCAATGTGTTTCATTCTCATTGGTTTCCATGAATTGTTTAAGTTCTTCTTTGATTTCTTGGTTGACCCAAACATTATTGAGCAGAGTGGTCTTTAGCCTCCAAGTGTTTGAATTTCTTCCAAATTTTCTCTTGTGATTGAGGTCCAGTTTTAAAGCATTATGGTCTGAGAATATGCAGGGAATAATCTCAATTTTTTGGTATCAGTTGAGACCTGATTTGTGACCTAGTATGTGGTCAATTTTGGAGAAAATTCCGTGTGCACTGGAGAAGAATGAGTATTCTGTTGTTTTAGGGTGGAATGTTCTGTATATATCTATAAGGTCCATCTGGTCCAGTGTGTCATTCAAAGCTCTTGTTTCTTTGTTGATTTTCTGCTTAGATGATCTGTCTGTTGCTGAGAGTGGAGTATTGAGGTCTCCTACAATTAACATATTGTTATCAATATGACTCTTTATTTTGGTTAACAGTTGGCTTATGCAGACAGCTGCTCCCATGCTGGGGGCATAGATATTTAAAATTGTTAGATCTTCTTGTTGGATAAACCCTTTAAGAATGATACAGTGTCCTTCTGTGTCTCTAACTACAGTCTTTAGCTTAAAATCTAATTTGTCTGATATAAGAATTGCTACCCCAGCTTTCTTTTGAGGTCCGTTGGCATGGGAAGATGGATCTCCATCCCTTCACTTTCAGTCTGGATGTATCTTTAGGTTCAAAATGAGTCTCTTGTAGACAGCATATGGATGGGTCCTGTCTTTTTATCCAATCTACAACCCTGTGCCGTTTTATGGGAGCATTTAGGCCGTTCACATGGAGAGTGATTATTGAAAGATATGAATTTATTGTCATCATGTTGCCTGTGAAGACCTTGTTTCTATAGATTGTCTGTAAATTTCTGTTCTATATCACTCTTGGGGTCTTTCTCCTTTTATAGAACCCCCCTTAATATTTCTTGCAGGGCCGGCTTAGTGGTCACATATTCTTTCAGTCTCTGCTGGTCTTGGAAGCTCTGCATCACTCCATCCATCCTAAATGACAGCCTTGCCGGAAAAAGTATTCTTAGCCACATGTTCTTCTCGTTTAGTACCCTGAATATGTCTTGCCAGCCCTTTCTGGCTTGCCAGGTCTCTGTGGATAGGTCTGACGTTATTCTGATGTTCCTCCCTCTGTATGTAAGGAATCTCTGCCCCCTAACTGTCCTTAAGATGGTTTCCTTGGTTCTAAGATTTGCAAGTTTTACTATTACATGCCGGGGCATTGGCCTGTTTTCCTTGATCTTGGGAGGGGTCCTCTCTGCCTCTAGGACAGGAATGTTTGTTTCATTCCCCAGATTAGGGAAGTTCTCAGCTATGATTTGCTCAAATATATCTTCTAGTCCTCTCTCTCTCTCTACTCAGGGATCCCAATAATTCTGACATTGGAACGTTTCATGGGGTTACTTATTTCTCTATTTTCATGGATCTTGATTTGTTTTTCCCTGGTCTTCTCTTTTTCCTTCTTTTCTATCAATTGGTCTCCTAGATCACTAATTTGTTCTTCTGCCTCGCTCACCCTAGCCGTTATATTATCGAGATTAGATTGGCTCTCACTGATAGCATTTTTAAGTTCTGCCAGTTCAGCTTTCATTTCTGCCCTTAGAGACTCTATGTTGCCATTAATCGATTTCTCCAATCTACCTACTGTCTTCAGAACTGCTACCCTGAATTCCATTTCCGACATCTTGGTTGTATCTGTATCCATTTGTAAATCTGTGGCAGAAGTCACAGTCTCTAAGTCTTTCCTAGTTTGGGGGTTCCTCGTTCTAGTCATTCTGTTGAGGGATGGTTGAGGGAATGTAGAGTCCAAATTATTGACCACAACCCAAGCAAGATGAACCTGTTTTATAGGGACCTTAGGGTTGTTGGCCTCTTGTTCTCCCAGATTGTCTTCTGGGGGAGGGGCCTGCCGCACTATTATTCAGGCAACCCTGTTTGGGCAGAGTTGCCATGCCCCCTGTGGTGGGGGATGGGCTCATTGAAAACAGGTTTTTGGGGGCTTTTGTTCTCTGGCAGCTTTCCCTGGTGGCTTTCAGTGTCTCTTCCGAAGAGTCAGAGCAGAAGAGATCGTTTCCAACCATCTGTCTCAGAGTGGCAAGATCGCAGTCTGTTCTTCATTGAGCTCTCCAGGCCACACTATCTCTGTTTCTGTCTGTGCTGCTATAAACTGCAGCATCCTGGGTTGTGCGCCCCTCAGCAGCGCTCCCAGTCCTCGCCTCCAGGTTGGGGCACGTCTCTGCCCTTTGTGCTTCTAAAACCACCAGTTGCCCCCAGTTTGCACGTGCAGCCCCACCGCTCTGGGTTTCAGTCTGGGGGGCTGCCCTAAAGTCCTTTCCCTGCCACTACCAGTCTGTGAGTCTGTGCCCTGTCCCCAGGGCAGGAGGCTATCACTCACCAGTGGTGTATGATCACCACGGCTCCCTCCCCCTGCCGTTTATTTTCCCATATGTGCCTGTGGAATCACAGCTCCCTGCTTCATACTCGAAACCAACCACCTGCAATATTCTGTTTGTAGAGATCCAGATCCATCTTCTTACCTCTCAGGCTGATTTCATGGGTGTTCAGAGTGGTCTGGTAGATATCCAGCTCAATTCTAGGGACTGGTTGGAATAGGGTCCCCTACTCCTCTACCATCTTTTCCTCCTCCCACCCTTTCATTTCTTACCTTGTTCCATTTTCTCTATCGTAGCAACTCAGGGTTCTCCCCGGGAGCTGTGACAGGGGTCTGAAGAGGCGGGCGGTCAGCATGGCAGCCACAAGAGGTAGAACAGTGGGCCTCCTCCTGGTAGGTTCTGAAACACAAAATGCACCCTCAGTGTTGCCTTGTTGCCTCCATGGGTGTACCCTTCAGGGGCTGAGGCAGGAGTGGCCATTTTCACTCCAGGTTGTAAGAGTCCAACTGGGCTCTGTCTGTCTGGCCCACATCTGGTCACGGTACTGGGCAGGGTCTTCCTACACCTCCCTTATCAAGCTGCAGCCTCATCTGATGGAAAGAGTTGGGAGCTGTGTTCTAGTTCTGGCGGTGCCACCAACTCCTTGGGCAACTGTGGGCATGCTGTCACCCGTCTGTAACATGAGAAGGTGGGACCAGACTGGTGATCCTACAACCAAGTGAAGTAGCAACCACAGGGGGCACTTGGGGACCCATCCCCTCAGGGATTCCAACTCATGGGGCTCCATTCTCTTGGAATTGGTTATGTTAACCACCATACATTACATCATTAGCTTTTGATATAGTGTTCCATGACTCATTGTTTGCGTATAACACCCAGTGCTCCATGCAGAACGTGCCCTCTTTAATACCCATCACCAGGCTAACCCATCCCCCCACCCCCCTCCCCTCTAGAACCCTCAGTTTGTTTTTCAGAGTCCATTGTCTCTCAGGGGCTCCATTCTCTTGTCTGTGTTCCCCATAACCAGCAGATCATCTATCTGTGGTCACCCAGGGCATCAGCCTGCACGCTGTTTGGCCACGTGCCTCCAAGGCAGCTCTTCCAACCCATGACAAATCACTGGGTTCAACCTTCTACTCTCTCTCCCACCCCACCAACACACAGGGTCTGGCTCGGAGGCTCAACTCATCAGTAGCTCTGGTGCATGGAGACTGGAGCTAGAAAATGAGACACATGTTCATCAGCCTAAGTTAAAACACACATAAACACACACACAGAGTCTCTCCCACCCCCCACCCCCCTCTTTTGAAGTCAAATCAATCTTATTGCAACAAGGCCATGTACCACGTGGTGTCACCTTAAGGCTACTCAGCACCAGAACTAGTTGTGCATGATTGACTGTTGATTGCTGTGTGCATTAGTTTTGGCCCAGGGCAGGAAGGGGAGGCTAGGAGGGAGCTGAGCAAGGCAACCACAGCCAGACGAGCTGTTACTCTTTTCCTGGTGAACCATCCTAGCCTCTAGTTTGCACACCTGCCTGTGCTTTGTTATACCATTGTTATCAGGAATGAGGTTGTGCCTGGGAGGCAGCTCCTTCCTGCCCTTGTGCTGCCACCCAAACCTAACTGATGACCAGCCACCTGGGCCACTAGGTCTGGAATCAATTCATTATCTAGCCAACCACTGCATGGTTCACTGTGGGCAGCAAGTGGAGGTATTTAATCTGTTTAATCCTCAAGAAAGGAAAACAAATAGGGATCCCTTGGCTTGTGTGATCTTTCCCTGACTATGCAGCAGGCTCTTGCTTCCACTCCTGTCCCTACTCACCACACTATTCCCAGCACTGTAGCCAGAAAGATCTTTTTTTTTTTTTTAAGATTTTATTTATTCGACAGAGAGAGACACAGCAAAAGAGGGAACACAAGCAGGGGGAGTGGGAGAGGGAGAAGCAGGCTTCCCGCTGAGCAGGGAGCCAGACGTGGGGCTCGATCCCAGGACCCTGGGATCATGACCTGAGCCGAAGGCAGACGCCTAACGACTGAGCCACCCAGGCGCCCTGAAAGATCTTTATAATACCAGTCAAGTGGGGCACCTGGGTGGCTCAGTCAGTTAAACGTCAGCTCAGGTCATGATCTCAGGGTCCTGGGATTGAGCCTCGCATTGGGCTCCCTGCTCAGCAGGGAGTCTGCTTGTCCCTCCCCCTGCTTGTGCTCTCTCTCTAATAAATAAAATCTTAAAAAAAAAAAATACCAGTCGAGTTATGTGACTCTTTTGCCTAAAGGCCTCCTCTCCATGCCTGTTGGGCATGGGCCTCTGCCTCCCTTCCCACCCTTGTCTGGTACCACCCTCCCCTCTGCTCACTGCTCTATGGCCACATTGCCTTCTAAAAGCTTCTCGTGTGTGTGCCAAGCTCTTTCCTGCCTCTGTGCCCCCTCCCCCCACTCCCCGGCCTTTGCTCTTCCCTCACTCGAGGTGGCTGAGTCCTTCTGACTCTGTGGACTTCAAGGGGGCTGTCCAGATCCCCCATGCAACACACAGAGGTTGCTCTCTGTAAGATCACTCTTCAGTCCAAAACCACCGTGTTTCTTTACTTCATCCTCCCCTTTTGGATCATAAGCTCAGTGGGGCCAGGGGCCTTGTCCATCTTGTTCACCACTGAATCCCTCATGCCTAGAAGAAGCCTGACACAAAAGAGGCGTTCAGTGAGTCTCTGCAAGTGGGGATGAGCTGCGTGTAGAAAGTCAGCCTGCGGCCAAAACTGAAGTTGCCATAGCAAGCACTTGGCAGGCAACAGCAGAATGGAGCCCAAACTGGCCCTTCAGAGGAAGCACAAGCCCACATGGCTCAGAGTCTTCACGGGGGTGCTCACCCGCCCCCAACCCCCAACCTAGCGGCTGAGCTGGCAGAACACATGCCTCTCTGCCTCTCCTGACAGGACTAGAGTCTGAGGTCACTGCCACTGGCGGACTCCTAATCCAGTAGCCTATAATTAAAGCCCTTCATCCCTTCTGCTCAGTGTCTGTGGCAGAGACCACTTCAATGTTATCTCCACACAGAGGGCTGCTTTCAATTTTATTTTCCCTCAAGTCAGCAATATCGGAAAGTGCTGGAGTAAAAATAGCTTAAAGTACACGAAAACTCGGCCCTTTGAATAACGCACTTTTTGTGATGTCGTCTCTTACACACAGAATGGGAGGATTTTAGAACTCTTCTTCCTTTTTAAGTTTCTAAAACATGTTGCTTTTTCCACTGCAAACACAGTGCTGTAGGCCGTGGGATTCCCATGCAGTCTTCCGGGATGTCTGCCATCTTAGAAGGCAGCTATGCTCGCCACCATACGCCCAACGCTGCACTGTTTGCCATCTTAATGCCTAGTGCTGGGCTTTCTTCTCTGCAAATGTGAAGTTCTCAAACTTGAAAAGCCCTCACTTGCCTTTTTGGTTTGGAAACAGAGATGGCTGTGAGAGGTGGACGCTGCAAGAAGCCAGAGCATCTTGGGGGGGGGGGCGGAAGGGGGACAGTCTCCTGGGCCTTCAACTCAGTCAGCTGCCCCAGGGTAACTTGGCACAGAGGACTTGACTTCCAGGGACCAAATTTGTAAGATACTGTCACGAAATCAAGATGCTCACATGCCAATCTGGAATCTGGGAGGAACTTTTCTTTTCTTTTTTAAAGATTTTATTTTTTTTTTATTTGAGAGAGAGAGAGAGAGAGCACAAGCAGGGGGAGCGGCAGGCAGAGGGAGAGGGAGAAGCAGGCTCCCCGCTGAGCAGAGAGCCAGACGTGGGGCTCGATCCCAGGACCCCAGGATCATGACCTGAGCTGAAGGCAGACATTTAACTGACTGAGCCACCAGGTGCCCTAAGGGAGAAACTTTTCTAACACTAAGAACACCTGGGTCTACTCTCCAGGGCACCCCTTTCCATTTTCAATGTGTCACCCACGCATAACCTGTGGAATGTACCTTCTCTCCAAAAAAACAGTGTGTGCATCCTCGCCCCAGTGTTGGGCTCCCTTGTGGCATGCTGACAGGACTATCTCACAGAGGACATAGCTGGTTGCATTCCTGTGGGTGAGGATCAGGGTCTCTCTTGCAAGGGACAGACATTCCCCATACTGAAATCCTTGGAAAAAGCAAGGCCACCAGCAGGCAAATGGAACACAGGAGGCAGGCCTTAGGCAGGAAAGAGAAAGTATGTGTTTCTAGCCATGAAGTCTGGATGAGCCTGGGCACTACCACGTGGGAAAGGAAGGCCCTATCCGACTGACGGCAGGATGGGTTTAGGCAGGAAATGCTCCTGTAAAGGGACCCCACACTGAGGAGCTTAAGACCAGTGAGCTTCTGTGTGAGATTCGAAGTTCTGAGAATTGGCAGCCTGCCTCCAATGTGTTCTACCTGGCTGTTTCTGTTTGGCCAGCCTAGTGTTTTAAAAGGCAATGTAGGGGCACCTGGGTGGCTCAGTTGGTTAAGCGACTGCCGTCAGCTCAGGTCATGATCCTGGAGTCCCGGGATCGAGTCCCGCATCAGGCTCCCTGCTCAGCAGAGTCTGCTTCTCCCTCTGACCCTTCCTTCTCATGCTCTCTCTCTCTCATTCTCTCTCTCAAATAAATAAATAAACTCTTAAAAAAAAAAAGGCAATGTAACTAGGCAGCTAAATTATGCTTGAACTCAGTACAAAGTATACACTTACTATCTATCTTAAAGCCAACCTGCAGAGAGAGGAGTCAGGCACACATGCAGAAAGGAGGAGAGATGGGCAGGGAGAAAAAAGAGAAACACAACGTCTGAGCCTCCTCAGGGCGGAGCTGCTTCTGAGACCCGTTTGCCCTCCTGTCCTCCAGCTCTGTAAGGCACTCAATCACCTTTGTTAACTTATGGACTCTATGAGCATTTAAGTTTGAAATCCCTACTCAGATAGATACATATTATCCTTCGGCTATTTCCCTTCTGGTTGCTTAGTATAGGCTTGCCTAAAAGTTCCAGCCCAGCTCAGCTACACATGCTAACTGCATAGTCAACCGGGGCTTCCTGAAGGCCATGCAAAAGGGAAACCTGACAAGGTTTAAAGCCCTAATTCAAAAAAGATGACCATTATTCTTTAAAGAGAGGACTATTCTGGAACCAAAGTCTAAAAGCATCATAGAGGAACATTAAATGATATAGTAGACGATGGTCTCACCACCATTTTATCATAGATGCAGAGGGGACTCATATAGCTGCGTGTGACAGAGACCTCCAGGAAAAGCCAAGGATTTATCTGCACAGCCCAGTTCAGCAAGGGCAAACCTAATGCAGGCACTTCCATTACTCTGAGAGACAGTCCACTCGCCTGATTAAACTCAGGTGATGCCGGCTCCCCCCAGACGCCACAGCACCAACACTCTCTGAAAGTGGTCATCTTTTGGGTGTCTGTCCTGCTCACCTGATCCCTGCCCTCTCCGACCTGTCTCCCGCCCACAGGATTTGGTCTCCACAGCTGTAGTTGGCCAGTGAGACCTCCCCTCTGGCCATGGAGGACTGGGTCTGAGAGAGAACCCATCATTCTGTCCCCTGGCCCTGGGAAAGAATGCAAATCGGCCAGCGGGGGTGGGGGGGGGAGGCAGGGACAAGTGATCAGTAGTTGGGAGGGGGGCAGCCATGCCACACTGCGCCTGAAGCCAGAGAGGATGGAGAAAGCCAACCTGCAGAGAGAAGAGTCAGGCACACATGCAGAAAGGAGGAGAGATGGGCAGGGAGAAAAAAGAGAAACACAGCCGCTGAGCCTCCTCAGGGCGGAGCTGCTTCTGAGACCCGTTTGCCCTCCTGTCCTCCAGCTCTGTAAGGCACTCGAGGTCTTTATTCTCCATGGGATTTAAATGAGCCTAAAGTCTCTGTTCCTTGCAGCCAAAACAATACCAGCTAAAATGCAGAGAAACAGGTTCTTTCCACAGCATTGTTAAGCTTGCCCCATCTTCGGAGAATGCCAAGCTGTAGATCTTGCAGTGATAACAGAAACCTGTGCCTCCTCTCCACGTGTCATCTGTCCTGCCCCAAGAGAAAGTGTTACTAGAGCTGTCAAAATTGCCATAATCACAATTGCCAGATTAAGCTAGCATTCCATCCCCAGGATAATAGGGCTCGCCTATCAAATTCAAGTCAGACCGCTAGCTAAATGATGGGAGTCTCAGGGCTCCACTGGTGGGCTCTTCCCACACCCATGGTGAGCTCTCAGAGCTCTAAATAGTATTTACATGCTGCCAACTCCTAAATCTTTATCTCCAACCAGCCTTCTCCTCCAAACTCCAGACTTACATATCCACCTGCCCATCCAACATCTCCACTGGAGTGTTTAATAGGTTACCTATTATTATTTATAATAACCTGTCCAAAATTGAGCTTGTGTATGGCACTGAATATCTGCTTCTCTGCATCTTCCTCATTCTTGAGCCCTCTGATTTTTTGCACACTCCACAGCCAAGGGGTCAGCAAATCCGGACTCCACCTTCACAATATATCTAGAGCCCTCTGATACCATTTTTGTCCAAGCCGTCTTCACTTCTTGCCTGGTTTATTGCAATCACCGCCACCCAACTTGGCTCCCTGCTTCTACCCTTGTCCCCCTTCAGACACTGCTCAACATGGGCTTGCATGATCCTGTGAAATATAACTCAGATCATCTCACGCCTGCACCAAACTCTTGCTTGCAGTAAAAGCCAAAATCACTATAGACTGCCCCCAAGACCCTCCACGATCTGGGTCCTCATCCCTCCCCCCCGCTTCACTGCACCTTGGTTACAACAGCCTTCTTGCTATACTTAGAACATGACAAGTAAGCACCTGCTTCGGAAACTTTGCCCTTAATTGTCCCTCTACCTGGAACATTCTTCCCCCTCACTATCCACAGGTCTCCTTCTCTCACTTCAGTCTTTTACTCAAATGTTTCCTCACTAAACATTCCCTGGCTACCCCATCAATCCCACCCCCACCCTGGCATTTTCTATTCCCCCTTCCCTGCTTCCATTTTCCCCCCTCCTTGACTTACTACATTATAACATTATACACATTGTACTTATTTCTCTTGTTATCTCTCAGTCCCATTAGAATGTGAACTCTGAGAGCAAAGGGTTTTGTCTGCTTTGGTCACTGTCATATCCCCAACACCTAACAGTGCCTTCTACCCAGTAGGCACATAATATGTGAATTACTTAAGGGGGTTTTCAGCAGAGGAATACTATGATCAGACTATTTATTTATTTATTTATTTATTTTTAAAGAGTTAATTTATTTGAGAGAGAGAGAGCATGAGGTGGGGAGGGTCAGAGGGAGAAGCAGACACCTTGCTGAGCCTGTAGCCCAATACAGGACTCCATCCTGGGACTCCAGGATCATGACCTGAGCCAAAGGCAGTGGCTTAACCAACTGAGCCACCCAGGTGCCCCGATCACACTTACATTTAATATAATAAGTCTCACTGGCTTAAGGATAAACTGAGGATGAACAAAAGCAGAAGCAGGGAGTCCATTTATATGCTGGGGCAGTAATCCAGGGAAACAATTTATAGCCATAAAGTGCACAACTCCAGTGAAATGTGAAAAGGTACTCACTGGAGATACACAGAAGAGCTGCCAGACCTGGTGGAACTATGAAGGTAACAAGACGTGGGCAGAGTCTGGCTACCTTTTGAAGGTAGAGCCCCATATGATTTCACTGACAAATTTAATGGAGAATGTGCAAGAATGAAAAATCAAAGATATTTCCAAGATTTTTGGAGCAGATGTAAAAAAAATAATAATATCAGCACAACTGACAAATTAAAGAGCCATTCTACTCATAAGCACTTACCATATTTCAAATCGGGGTACACAAGCCGGACCTCACTTGGCCCCTCCAAATCACTATACTTTTCTCATCTACGCATTACCACTTGCTACCCCATCGCTCAACAAGCCCTGTACTCTCCAACTTCCATGTCTTGCTCATGTGACTTGTTCATATGACCAAGTGCTGATTCAAAGAACACTCCTCCAAGATGCCTTTCCGGATGCCCTAACTTAAAAAAAAAAAAAATCAATCTCTCGCCGACACTTCCATTCCATCCCTTCCTTCTGTGCCTCTGTAACAGCACTTGGAACAGCACTTACCCAAGCAAGCAATACTAGATAGAGGTAGCATTCACAGCCCCTATCCGCCAATTCCCACCTGGTCTGTGCGCTCCCCACAGATAGGATCCACGTGTTATATCACTGACTTCCGCTTCCTCCAAAATATCTACACTGGTGTCCGACAGGAAACAGACACTATACGCATGTGTATGGAGAGAGTATGAAAGCTACACCAATTCCAAAGGTCAGCTTCCACGTTGGCCAGGGGTGCATATAAACCCGAGCACGGCCGGGCTCCAAAGCTCAGGTAGAAAATAGGACATACGCTGCGTCCTGAAGGACCCCGGGGGCAGGAGGCCTGCGGGCAGCCCTCCGCAATGAAACACGTGCCTCTGCATACTACCCCCAAGCAGGGCTAGCCCATGACTCCGCATCAGCTGACTCGAGGCCGATTTTGGCCGACTAGCTGGAAAAAAACCCCGCGGGGCACAAGGACGCGAGCAGAGCTCAAGGACGCGAGCAGCGCCAAACCCTCCCCAAAGCGGCTGCGGGCGGACAGCCAAGAAGACACCTTCTCTCGCAGGCTCAGGGACGCTAGCGGAACGGGGGCGGCCGGAGAGGCGCCCGCGCCACCTCGCTCCATACCGCGCGGAAGGCCGCGCAGCCAATCGCAGGGCCGGAGTTCCTTCCCGCCGGCAGGAGGCGGGAGCCAAGGGGCTCGGCTCGAGCCGCGCTGCCATTGGCTGGGACGGAACCGCCCAGACAAAGCCGCGCAGTCCGCCCCCGCGGCTCGGCGTGCCGGGGCCTGACCCAGCCTCAGCATCCCTAAGCTGCCCCCGCGGCGCCTCCACCGTGCTCCCCCCTCACCCCACCCCCTGTCCGGCTGCCCGTCCGGTCCTCCAGCATCCGCAGGCTCAGCTCGTGCTCCAGGCGGCTGGACCGGCAGCCTAACCACTGTCTACCATCCTTCCCAGGGCGCAGCGGGAGGGGAGGAGCACTCCCCAAGTCCTGAGAACAGGGCTTCGTGGAGGACGCGATGTGGGGCAGGAGGAGGGAGATGCGGTGAAGGGGCGGGTCGGGCCTGGGGCTGGAACGACGGGCTTCGGTACTGGCTCGGCTTCCGACTATGAAATGACCTTGGACCGCTTCCTTCCCTACTGGGGTGCCGGGGTGGTCTTTCGTAAAATGCGCAGGGGGGTAAGGATGAGCGCCGAGGGTTTCCCCCGGGGCGCCTCGGGGCTGCGTGTTCAACCTGGGCCTCCTCCTGTTGAGCACGTTATGCCGAATAAACGCCAGGCGGGCTCCCAGAGCGCGGACAGAAGGCCCAGGAAGGCGGTGGGTGAGGGCCACCTGGGACTGACACAGATCTGGACAGGACCCGTCCATCTTCCCACCCTTACCCCGGCCGCAGCTGCAGGGCCAGACCTACAGGAATCTGTGCCCCACCCGCATCCTGGCGACTCGGCCAAGGGGCCGCGCAAGGCCAAACCAAACTGAGCAGGGGGCGTCGGCGCATCCCTCCCGAGCTGCCGAGATGCGGACCCCTCCTCTTACCCCAAACCAAATGGGTGGAGGGGCTCCGGCTGCGGAGGGCCCAGCTGGCGCGTTCCCCTGAGACCGATGCTTCGCGGATACCCGCGCTCCTGGCTTGGACGACCGAGGGGGGGCGCTGCCGCCGTTTCCTTCTCGAAGCCCCTCTGCACGCTCCCACTAGGGCGGCTTCCTCCGGCTACCGGATGCGGCCGAGCCTAGAAACGGTGGGTGCAAGCTGTCCGGCGACGCGGGGCGGGGCGGAGCGAACCGCGGGTGTCGCGGGGGAGGGTAGTGCTCCTGTGCTTTCTCCTTCCTCCTCCCGCGTCTCGCCTGGCCCTTCTCCAGCAGAGGGTACCCCCAATCTGGCTCCCAGCCCGAGATTAACCCCTTGCCGGGCGCTGATCTCCACCGCCAGCCGCGTTCTGGAGAGGCTGGGGCTCTCGGGCTGGAAGGAGCAGGTGCCGCACCAGGCACTGAGGGAACCTGGTGAGGAATGAGGCGCCTTCCAGCTTCTGTGCATGTTTGCTGACGTTAGAACTCATCGGAGTTGGTTGGGTGGTTTTTATATTTGTCTTTAGATCGGATTGCATTGAAAGAATTACTCCTATGAATCTTTAAAAGTAATTTAAGAATAGCACAGCTCCCAGAGTTTTAACAATAGAACGTCAGGGGCCAAATGGCCACAGATCAGGATGACCAAGCCAACTTTCTGCGATGAAAAACCGACTATTCACAAATTAGTGACAGGAGCTATGTTTCCGTCAAATTACAGAAGCGCTGATTGGAAAGGGGCTATGCAGATGAAAACGGGAGGGAAGTGCTTGCCTGGTAGGGCTTTGAAAGAAACTTGTCAGCTCTGTTCCACGAGCTTCTTGAGAGTTACTGTTTCTTCTTTATCCCCAGCTCCTGACACATAGAGTCTTGAAGAATGGGAGGATCAAAAGGCAGGATGCACTTGATTCTCTGTACCCATTTTACAAACTCAAGCCAGCGTACTTTCTAAGGTGTTGTGTTTCAGAATACTCACTCTGTACGCCATGCCACAGCCATAACATAAATCGTTACATTGGGTTGCTGGTTACACTTTGAGGGTTATGCATTGCTAGAAAAGCATTTAATTAAAGGAAGAATTAGTGTTTCCACCTAGAAAAACCAGAGGTCCTGACTTTGAACTGAGAATTAAACGGAAACGTAGTTCTATTTATGGAAGGCAGGGAAAGGACATTGCACCTGAAGTTATATCAGACTGCACCTGTGGCTGACCTCACAGCTTCCCAACCCATCTTTTTATTCCACCTTTGCTGTGACAAACGATTGCATACAGGTGTTACCTGAGAGCACCTTGCCTTGGCTGCACCTGTTGTCTTCTTGCCTCTGGTTTTCACTGTCACAGCAGCCAGGGACCCCTGCAGGGAAATCCCTGCCCATTCTGACACATGCGCATACCTGCAAATGCAAAAGAACTAACGCTTTGAGCTGGTGGAGAAATGCTCCCCTCTTCCATTCTTCTGGTTGGCAGTTCTGAGGAGCATTCTGTGTAGCTAAGAGGATAGAGCCCCAGTTGCCCAGGGTGATGCCCAACTTTATCAGTTCAGTACAGAACCCTTTGCTTGCTCTTCTCTGTTCTTCCTTGCTTGCCTGATCTTCCCACCCCTCCACTCCTGTTCCTTGGGATTTGTTCCCAAAATAAACTACCTCCACCTAAATTCTTGCTCAGAGTGTTTTTCCCGGGAACCCGGACTAAGCCAATCATTAAACCAAAAGAGGCATCTCTGCCCACCTTTCAGGGTCATTCTCAGCAGACCTTTCCCAAGTCTGCTAGCCAAGGAATCAGTTTGTTCAGCCTGAGCTTTTGCTCCTTTTATCTCCCAGTTGCCCTGCCCTCTAGAACATCACCAGTAAGCTCTCAGAGACAGGCAGGACGCATGGGGACTCCCAAGAGATAGGGCCAGCTGAAGGCCTGGGTCTAAATGAGTCTGACAAAGTCATTCTCAGAACCCCTTAAATCTGTCCCCTATTTCTGAGGTCCTGGCTGCTGACTTTGAAACTAGAGAAACTCTCAGCTCTGGGGTTGAACATGGAAGTGGAGCTGATGTGGGACCCAATTCACTCCCAGTCCAGCGTGTGCCAAGATTCTGTCTCCTTTCTGCCCTCCTGTTCCCCTCACCCCCTTGTAAAAAGCTGTTCCTCCACCCAGATACAAAGTCTCAGGCCAGGATGTGTGGCACATAGCACATTTCATCTCATTTCAACACCAACGGTGCTGCTGCAAATTACGCAGCTAGTCTGGGAGGGAAGCGGCCCTTCGCCTCTGCCTTCAAGGAGGGAAATGAGACCTGTACATAAATTAATGAATCATTAGAAGTCCTGTAAGTCTTCTAAAAGAGGGACATGTACGTGTAGTGGGAGTTCCTGGCAAGGCTTCAGGATGGGCTTTGTAGAAGAGGTAGCATCCTGAAAGAAGCCCCCTGAAGAGATCCCACTGCCCCAAGAGCCACAGTGTTGGCTCCCGTCCACATCAGTTCCTAACTGCCTCCTGGCTCACACTCTTCCTGAATCCCAGTCAAGCTAATCATTCCCTCATCTTCCGAGGCCCCAGCCCTCCCCCTCCAGACCTGGCCCTGTTCCACCTCTGAATGCCCTTGGTCTTCTCTGCCCTCAGTGTTAAGTGTTGAATGTCAAATGGCACAGGTTAAATCCTGCCCTTGGCCAGCCACCTTGAAGCCCTCCAGGAGCCCACCTGTGCAGCCCTCTGTGCTGAGCGTTGCTGGGGAAGAGAGAAGAATAACACCATTTACTATTCCAAATCCTGCAGGGCTTCTGTTTGTTTTGACACAATTGAATTTTCTTTAAAAAAAAAATGGGGTTGGGGGGCTAGGTATCATGCCCTTAATTCTGCAGAATTTGGAAATATCAAGCAGTTTTTTTTCTATAATTTATAGTGAAACAAAGAAAAAGCCCAATGGATTATTCTAAAAGCAGTGGTGCTCAAAATCTAATGTGCTGAAAAGAGCCCTTGATCCTGACGTTACTATAATACTGAATTCTGCCCATGACTGAGAAATGGAGACCCAGCCTTTCCCCTGCAGTAAATGAGCAAGTAAGACAAGAGCTTGGACCTTTCTGGAAAAAGAGGGGCAGTGTCAGGCATCTGCATCCTCACCCCCTTTCTGTCTCTTGACAGATGTATTTAACTAAAATTTTGGGGTTTTTTTTTAACCACGGTTTGGTATGAGGAGTCGTTTTGAAATTTTTTTTCTTTTTAAGTGGGCTCTGTGCCCAACATGGGGCCTGAACTCAGGACCCTGAGATCAAGAGTCACATGCTCTACCAAGTGAGCTAGGCAGGTGCCCCAATAGTTTGGAAATTTAAGCAAAGTTTCTTTGAGGTAATTGGGATCTTTGAAGAGGGAAAGTACGAGAAGGTAAAAAACAGTGACTCTGCTCATTCACCCAAGCTAGAGCAACCCATAAGTCTCCTTCCTTTCTTCTTTCAGTTTACATCTGAGCCTTATTATATATATCACAAGCATTGTGCTTTGTTCTCAGAATGTAGTGGGATAACAAAATGCTGGGTCCCTGTCTTCAACAGCACAACTTAGCAGTTAATTGCTATGTACCAGACACTATGCCAAGAGCTTTGTTTTTGTTGTTTTTTTTTTAAAGATTTATTTATTTATTTTGAGACAGTGAGAATGAGAGAAAGAGAGTACATGAGAGCGAGGAGGGTCAGAGGGAGAAGCAGGCCCCTCGCCGAGCAGGGAGCCTGATGCGGGACTCGATCCCGGGACTCCAGGATCATGACCTGAGCCGAAGGCAGTTGCTTAACCAACTGAGCCACCCAGGCGCCCCATGCCAAGAGCTTTGTATGCATTATTTCACTTAATCTCTGTAACAGTCTTAAAAGTGACCTAAGATCATCCCCATTTTGCATCTAAGGAAGTTGAGGCCTAGAGAGGTCAAATAATTGCCCACAGCAACACAACTAGCAAGTGACAGAGACAGATGCCACGTAAGTCCGTCCTTTTCCAAAGATTTTCTATCTTTCTTTTCTTAGAGAGAATGCGCACGAGCCAGGGGCAGGGGGGCAGGATAGGGAGAGAGAGAATCTCAAGCAGGCTCCGTGCTCTGTGCAGAGCCTGATGTGGGGCTCGATCTCACCACCCTGAGATCATGACCTGAGCCGAAATCAAGTTGGACGCTCAATGGACTGAGCCACCCAGGCACCCTCCAAAGAATTTCTTTAAGCCTACCACCAATTGTCCTAAGGTTCTTGCTTAAAAAAAGAATGAAAATTCCAGTTTATAAGGGTATTTGGAATAGAGAATTTTTTATAACCTGTTGGGCATTGTTTCTGTGGATGATTTAACAGAAGCTCAAACGCCTTATTATATGGAAATTTCTTTCAACAAATACAATACAGATGCCAAGACCTGATGCCCTCAACTAGGAAAAGTAATTATAGGTTCTAATTGACCATATAAACTTTGCAAGAGAAAAATATGGGACAAGATTCTCAACCCTTAAATCTGATTTAATTTTCTGACCTTCAAGTTCTGTTTTTTCAAAGAATATTTGTTACAGTAAACTCTTAAAAATCAGGATACCAAACCATGTGCTTATTTTTATTCATAGCTTTTCAATTTTTTTCAAATGAATATGTATTTTTTTTTAATATTTTCTGCTTCTTGCTACCAAGGACAGAGCCTACTATTTCAAAAGGGAAATCAAATTGCCAGGCTGCTGCCTCTCTATTTTCCCAAGGCATATCTGGTCCTCCCCAACTCCCTCCCCCCAACCAGACTCTTTCCAAGACTTAAAGGTTTTCCTTCTGTTGATATTTCTTGCATTCAGTGTTCACTCACCTTAGCTGGTGGTGGGGTAAAAATGCCCCCTCAGCACTATCAGCACGCAGGGTACTCTCCAGGTAAGTTACAAGGCAGATACACCTGGAGTCCTCTTAATGCTCAGTTAATAGTGTATAATACACACCCCTGGAAATCTCTTCCAAAATGTATGTGTATTATTTCAATGTTTGCCTCTAGCAGGGAAGGTAAATTCTCACACTCATTTCATAAAACGAACTAATGATAAAATACAATATTTAGAGTTCTGGATGTTTGTGTGTTTGTCACTAAATAGGCAAAGTTCAGCTTTGTAAATGTTTGTTTTAAGCTTAAAATGTCTGTAAGTTTGGCCCTCTGACAAGCAGAGGGTCAAGAGTAAATGCCACTGATTAGAGATAATTAAGAAAAAATTATGCCAAAGGGCAGCTCCAACCAACTTCATCTTAAGCTCCCCCTACCAGGTATATGTAGACATAAATGAACATAGGAAATGGCCTGAACAGAAGGAAATATCCAGAGAATGCCCTGAGCATGACCCAGGATCAGGACTTGAGAAAGATTTCAAGATGACCAAGTAGCTTTAGACAGAGTCAGTTGTGAGAAGGTGGAGCAAAAACAAACCCCTTGAACATCACAATGGAGGTAAGGAAGAGTATGTCTGGAGTATAGGAGATCCCTTAAGGGTGTCTCTTAGTATTACGGTGCCCTGTCATTAAAGTCAGTGGAAAATTACAACAATCAAATTCAGGCAAGATTACTAACGACCTTGATCCTCCGTGAATGATGGTTCAGGGCATCCTACCAGGTAAAGAAACACATCAGCCAAGGACAAAGGGAATATGGAATGGGCAGTAGGAAAAGGTAATTATAAATATCAGCTACAACCACATTCCCAGTTACAGAAAACAAGGACTGTAATTGTCATGAGGATTTCTTCCTTATTTTGTGGGGTGTGTGTGTGTGTGTTTAATATCTTTGTTTTCTTTCCTCTATTACCCCCTTACGTAACATAAGATGTTCTGACTTTATATCATAGTATTGTTAACTTTACGGCATAGTATTTCAGTTATGGGATATCAAGGAGAATAAACATCATCCAAGGACTTTGCATCCTCTTCTAGGGAAAGGGTTAGTGCATTTTCAATTGTATACAAGATAGTCACATCAAGTTAGGTGGAATTATTACCTTATTATTGTCTTTATTTGGAGAGTAAGTGCGGTTTAAGGAGGTATGTATGGATGCCAAGTTAACATGGAATGGCTGTTGATGTTGAATCTTGTATGTCAACTTGGCTAGTCCACAGTGCCCACGTATTTGGTCACACATCATTCTGAATGTTTTGGTGAATAGGTTGTTAGGTGAAATTAATATTTAAATCAGTGGACTTTGAGTAAAGCAGATTATCCTTCATAGCGTGGATGGCCTCATCCAACCAAATGAAGGCCTTAATAGGAAGACTGACCTCTTCAGGAGAGGGAATTCTGCGGGCCGGCCACCTTTGGACTCTTCTCTGGAGCTCTTCTCTGGGTCTCTACCCTGCTGGCCTATGCTGATGATTTTGAACTTGCCAAGCCTCTACAATCATGTGAGCCAGTTCCTTAAAATCTTTCTCTTTCCCTCTCTCTCCCCCAAACCCTTGCTCTTCCCACCCCTCTCTTCATTTATATACATCCTGTTGATTCTGTGCCTCGGCAGAACCCTAACCTTAATACACCCACTCAGAGTGATCTGCTTCCCTACTTGGACCCTGAGACAACATTGAAATAGATCCCTCTACTCTGGAATTGGTCCCTCTTTCTGTCTGGGAGGGCAGGACCCCAAAGGAGCAGGGAGGGCCATTACTGCAAAGGCAGAACTGGCAGTGTGCAGGGAAGTGAGATGTTTGCTGGCACTCAGGGCACAGGTCAGAGGCAAGAGGGTTGCTCTTCAGGCCAAGCTAGGCTGTGGCAAGCCTTGCTTTTCACCCTCTCCTCCTCCTGAGACCCCTGCCGTCACTGCCCTGCAGGGGTTCACAGCCCGAGGAGAGGGACTGTGGCACTCCAGGGCAGCTTGTGCTCGATGATGTAACAGGCAAAACCATGGGCTCCAGGAGGATGGAAGAGGGAGCTGTTCCTTCAGATTGGGGCCAAGCAGCAGGCTTCATAGAGGAGGTGACTGCCTTGGATTGCAAATTCAAAGATCGATAGAATATTTTTCCTCCAAATTTTTATCTTGAAAAAGTTTAAACTTACAGAAAAGATGAAGAGTATAATGAACACCCATACGACCATAATCTAAAGTCCCAATTGTTTTTTTTTTTAAGATTTTATTTATTTATTTGACAGAGAGAGACACAGCGAGAGAGGGAACACAAGCAGGGGCAGTGGGAGAGGGAGAAGCAGGCTTCCCGCCGAGCAGGGAGCCCGATGCGGGGCTCGATCCCAGGACCCTGGGATCATGACCCGAGCCGAAGGCAGACGCTTAACGACTGAGCCACCCAGGCGCCCCTAAAGTCCCAATCGTTAACAGTTGGTCATGTTTGCCTTCCCTAAACACACATACGTACACTTACACTTAGACACTTTGCTGAGTCATTTGAAAGTATGTTGCAGCCAGACATCACGACACACCACTCCCAAATATTTCAGAATCTATTTCAAAGGAACAAGGCAATAAGGCAATTCTCCTATACAACCATGATACTATATTGTCACATTCAAGAAATTTAACACTGATAACAGTAGTAGGATCCAGTTCATCTATACTCAGATTTTTTCAGTTGTCCCAATAATGTCCTTTTGTGGTTTTGTAGTTTTTTTCCCTCGGTTAAGATTCCAACTGAGGATAATGACTTATGTTTACTTATCATGTCTCTTTAGTTTCTCTTAATCTAGAACAGTCCCCTGCCTTTTCTTTTTGGGGACAGGGTCTTTCATGATGTTGACAGTTTGAGGAATCCAGACTAGTTGTGGGCCAAATCAGTGGCCATACCGGAAGGAAGAGCTTATAGAAATGAAGAGAGTCTAAAGAGATGAGGCTGAGGAGTGGCTGGGCTCAGGTGGGGTGCGGTGGGGAGCTGGGGAGTTTGAATTTCATGGTGTTTGCAGTGTCCCCTTGACTCCTGGCAGATTCGGTGGGTTATAATAGGTGTGTTCTTACGGTTATACAACCACCAGCAACCTGTCCTTTTGTAGGGGATCCTGGCCAGCTGGGCTATCTCTGGGTTATTCTAGCACAATGTTTCCTCATAGTGGAAAACTACTTCAGGCAGACCAAGAGTTTCTGGAACCTCTCCTTACTTCTTCATCCCTCCCATTTCACCAGGTTCTGCAGCCGGCCTCCAGTGCAACTGCCCAGTATTCTCGTTCCTCTCTGCCATCACTGGCTCGGGTATGGGGAGGCAGGGGATGGAAACACAAGTTGGCATCCTAGTGGGCCAATGAGAGTGGAGTCAAAGAGAGCATGGGACATGAGGAGAAGCACAAAGGGCAACGTGGTAAGCTGGAAGCAAAAGACCACCAGACTGAGCAGCCCCGTCTTCCAGGACTGAGCGAGCTGGAAGCAAAGGCAGAACTGGCAGTGTGCAGGGAAGCGAGATGTTTGCTGGCATTCAGGGCACAGCAGGTCATCCTTAGAGGTGTTTCCTCAAATGGCTGCTCATTTTCTTGCATGATGTGAGGCTGCGGCAGCCACAAGAGAGAAGGATGAGAGCCTTGCTTGCATGGAGTGTGTTCTGATAAGCAGAAGCTGGTTCAGGGGATGGGTCCCACTCACACGCACACAGTAGTAATAGAGCTTCACCCATGGTTGAAGGACTTGCAGCAGGAAGTCAGAGGCCCAGTGTCATGTCCCTAAGGAGTGCCAAAGAGACACACTACACCCAGACACTCAATGGCAAGGCTGGAAAGCAAGAAAAGGAAATGAAGTATAAATAAAAGGAGTTAAAACTGCTCTTACTGCAGGCCCTATAATTACTAATCCAGACTATTCAGGATAGTTAACATCATAGCTATTACAATAATCATGGAGTTTGGGGGCACCTGGGTGGCTTAGTCAGTTGGGCGTCTGCCTTTGGCTCAGGTCATGATCCTGGAGTCCTGGGATCAAGTCCTGCATTGGGCTCCTTGCTCAGCGGGGAGCCTGCTTCTCCCTCTCCCTGCTGCTCCGCCTGCTTGTGCTCTTGCTCTCTCTCTGACAGACAAATAAATAAAATCTTAAAAAAAAAAAAAAAAAACAAATAGGGGTGCCTGGGTGGCTCAGTCGTTAAGTGTCTGCCTTCGGCTCAGGTCATGATCCCAGGGTCCTGGGATCAAGCCCCACGTCGGGCTCCCTGCTCAGCGGGAAGCCTGCTTCTCCCTCTCCCACTCCCCCTGCTTGTGTTCCCTCTCTCGCTCTCTCTGTCAAATAAATAAATAAAATCTTTAAAAAAGAGAGGGAGAATATACTGCTTCTTTTACGCCTTAATAAATTTTTATTTTGAATAATTTTAGATGTACAGAAAAATTCCCATATATTCTTCACCTAATGTGAACATTTTATATAAACATATTTGTCAAAACTGAGAAACTAATACTGACACAACACTATTAACTGAACTCCAGGCTTTATTTGGATTTCACTAGTTTTTTTTCACTAATGTCCTTTTTCCATCCCTGGGATCTAATCTAAAATACCATATCACATTTAGATGTCATGTCTCCTACTTTCTTTTAATTTATGATAGCTTCTCAGTCTTGCTTTGATTTTTCAGGACCTTGATAGTTTGAAAGAGTGCATCCGCTATTCTGTCGACTACTCCTCAATTGTTTGATGTGTTTCTTATGGTTCCCGGGATTCGGTGTTGCGGGGAGAATACCACAGAGGTGAAGTGCCTTCCTCATATCATATCAAGGATATATATCATCAACATAACTTAACACAGATGACATTAACCTTGACACTTGGCTAAGGAAATGTCTGCCAGATTTCTACCCAGTAAAGTTCCTATTTTTCCATTTCCATATTCATTCTTTGGAGATAAGTCACTAAGTCTAGCTCATGCTCAAGGGGAGGGAATGAAGCTCCTAATCCTGGCATATTAATTTTAAATTAAGAAGATGTCTGAGAGCAGTAGTGCTGCCTTACGCACTTTTTTAAATTGCCCAATATTCATTGATTTATTCTATAAATATTTATTGAGCCCCTGCTATGTGGAAAGCTAGCCCCCGATGTAGACACTGGACACAGCAAATTCCTACCCTTATGGAACATACATTCTAGACGAATACTGAATGTACAGTAGGTTAAAAAACAAACAACAAACGAAAGCCTCCAGGATCCAAGGAACAAAGATATGGAACCAAAAGTGGGGGTGGGGCATGGGAAAGGCATGGTCCCCAAAGGAGGAAGGGGAAATAGGAGAAAGGGAGGGAGAGGGGCAACCCTAGGGATGTGGCCAATGCACATGGCAGCATACTGCAGTATGTGGGGATGCCTATCATATGCTGGAACAGGCAAGCTGGACTTAGTTGAAGGGGCTAAGCCAACTGGAAGGAATATGAGGGGATATTATAAGCAATTCTGGACACATAAAAGGCATTCTATAGATATTTGTTAAGTAAATAAATGAAGGAATAACAACATTAAATAGGCACATTCACCCTTGCTTGCTTCAGCATTAAAACCTCCAGTAAGACTTTCCAAGGTAATCAAAGGGAGAATCCCAACACTCTGGAGTGCAGCTGCTGCCCACAGCCCCGGCTCCTGCCTCCAGGGTTCCCTTCATAGGTATGCCCAAGGCTACTCCCCTTTACCTTTCCACCCAGGCACGAGTACAGACTTTTCCCCTAATTCCACTGGAGGCCAAGAGGGCAGAGTTGTCCTGAAACCGGTTCCAATATTTACACAGTCTTAGCCAGAGGCAGAGAACAAAGTGAAAGGAACTTCCCCCATGAGGTAGCAGGTAACCTGATTCCTGTGATAGCAATGGAGTCACCCAGGAACGCTGTGTTAACAGTGTGGGACAGCCACTCACATCTGTGCCGATATTTACTTCATCTTCTGAGGTCTCTCTAGTGTTTGTTTCCTAAGGTTTGGTGGAACAACACACAAGCTTTTTGCTTTTATTTACCACTTCACCTTTGCCCTGAGGGGAGAGTGCCAAAGGGAAGTCCTGAAAAATGGTGGTGACCACTCCTCTTCTCGTTTTCCCTGTTCTTAAAGTGCTCTGAGAGACAGGATTTTTAAGGGCAGCCTGCATCAAAATGACAAAGCTAGAAAGAACTCTTTTTCTAGAGTCTAATTATAAATTAGCAGTTCAGCACTCTGAATACTTCTCAAGAATCAAAAAACCAGCATCCAGTTTCTGCCACTATCTTGCCTTGTGACCTTAAAACCTCTCCTCCCTGGGAACAAGACAAGGATGTTCACCTCATCACTTTTATTCAACATAGTACTGGAAGTCCTAGCCACAGCAATCAGACAAGAAAAAGGAATAAAAGGCATTCAAATTGGTAAGAAGGAAGTAAAACTTACACTGCATACAGATGATATGATGCTATATACAGAAAATCCTAAAGACTACACACACACACACACACACACACACACACACACAAACACTACTAGAACTGATAAATGAATTCAGTAAGGTTGTGGGACACAAAATCAATGTACAGAAATCCATGGCATTTCTATACACTAATAAGGAAGCAACAGAAAGAAATTAATAAAATGATCGCATTTACAATTACACCAAAAATAATAAAATACCTAGGAATAACTTAACCAAGGAGGTAAAAGACCTGTACTCTGAAAACTATAAAACACTGATGAAAGAAATCGAAGACAACATAAACCAATGGAAAGATATTCCAAGCTCATGGATTGGAAGAACAAATACTGTTAAAATGTCCATACCACCCAAAGCAATCTACAGATTTAATGCAATCCCTAGCAAAATATCAACAGCATTTTTCACAGAACTAGAACAAATAATCCTAAAATTTGTATGGAACCACAAAAGACCCCAAACAGACAAAGCAATCTTGAAAAAAAAAGAAAACAAAAATGAAACTAGAAGTATAACAATTCCAGATTTTAAGTTATATTACAAAGCTGTAGTAATCAAAACAGTATGGTACAGGCAAAAAAATAGACACATAGATCGATGGAACAGGAGAGAAAGCCCAGATACAAACCCACAATTATATGGTTAATTGATCTCTGACAAAAGAGGCAAGAATATGCAGTAGGAAAAAGATGGTCTCTTCAACAAATGGTGTTGGGAAAACTGGACAGCTACATGCAAAGGAATGAAACTGGACCACTTTCTTACACCACACACATCATACACCATACACAAAAATAAACTCAAAATGGATTAAAGGGGCACCTGGGTGGCTCAGTCAGTTAAGCATCTGACTCTTGATTTCGGCTCAGGTCATGATCTCAGGGTCTTGAGAGGGAGGCCATGCTGGACTCCATGCTTAGCATGGAGTCTGCTTATCCCTCTGGCTCTGCTCCTCCCCCTGCTCGCACTCTCCTTCTTTCCCTCTTTTTCTCTCTTTCTCAAATAAATAAATAAAATCTTTTTTTTTTTAATGGATTAAAGAGGGCGCCTGGGTGGCTCAGTTGGTTAAGCGACTGCCTTCGGCTCAGGTCATGATCCTGGAGTTCCAGGATCAAGTCCCGCATTGGGCTCCCTGCTCAGCAGGGAGTCTGCTTCTCCCTCTGAGCCTCCCTCCTCTCATGTGCTCTCTCTCTCTCTCATTCTCTCTCTCAAATAAATAAATAAAATCTTTAAATAAATAAATAAATAAATAAATAAATGGATTAAAGACCTAAATGTGAGACCTAAAACCATAAAAATCCTAGAAGAGAGCATAGGCAGTAATTTCTCTGATATCAGTTGTAGCAACATTTTTTCTAGATATGTCTCCTGAGGCAAAGGAAATAAAAGCAAAAATAAACTATTAGGACTACAACAACCTAAAAATCTTCTGCACAGCAAAGGAAACAATAAAAAAAAAAAAAAACCCTAAACGGCAACCTACAGAATGGGAGAAGATATTTGCAAATGACATATCCAATAGTTAGTATCCAAAATGCATAAAGAACAGATACGACTCAACACCCAAAAACCAAATAATCCAATTAATAAATGGGCAGAAGACATGAACAGATACTTCTCCAAAGGAGACATCCAGATGGCCAACAGACACATGAAAAGATGCTCATCATCACTCATCGTCAGGGAGATGAAAATCAAAACCACAGTGAGATATCACCTCACACCCGTCAGAATGGCTAAAAACAAGTCAAGAAACAAGTGTTGGTGAGGATGTGGAGAAAAACGAACCCTCGTGCACCATTGGTGGGAACGCAAACTGGTGCAGCCACTCTGGAAAAGTTTGGAGTTTCCTCAAAAAGTTAAAAGTAGAATTACCCTCCTGACTTCTCCATGAACTTCACCGCCTTTGTGATCCAGGGCATACAAGCAGGAGACAAGGTGGAGAGCCAGAAAAGAGCCCAGCACCCCTCACCAACATAGGTACCAGCACTTGTGAGAAACTGCAATGAACCAAACTGGCTAGAGGTGGAGCTCTCCATTTAGTTGAGAAAGAATTAGGCTGTATGTTGAGTTAATGGTCTAATTAAATATTATCATTCAGCAGTGTATCACTGACCGTGTTAGGCAAATAATACCCTTTCAAATATCAGTAGCCTTTGCCAGTGATGAGTGACTCACTTGTGTACAATCATAATTGCCCTGCTTCTCATCTAGGGGAAATTAATCTGAGTGTGACAACATAGTTTAGGCCAGAAACACTCAGAAATTCAATCTAATGGGCTTAAATTAATTAAAATAAGGCTTTGGAAGATGCCTCTCAAATCGAGGGCTGAAGAAATTTGTTCACAACCACAAAGTCGTAGGTATTTATCTCCTTAACAAAACAACCATACAAAAAATGCATCATTTTGCTCCCAAATGCTCAGTGGCATTTAAATCAGTAGCAAACTCAATCCCTAGAGGATGTTTAGAAACTTGCTTTCCTGACTACTGCTCTATCTCTCAAGTCCTTTGGATACTCCCAGCTGGATACAAGTCTTTGAGATCCAGGCCAAATGATAGCCCTGGAAAGGCAGTGACCCTGTCAAAGATCAAAGTCAGCTGATAATAGGTCCTTGGTGGCAGGCACAACTGGCAGGAGAATTGGGCCTTAGGAGCTCTGTTGGCAAGATGCACCTGTGCTTTCTGCCACCACCAAGCCTCCTGGCCCCTGAACCACACAGCTCGTACCACTTACTGCTGAGCCTTGAGAACTCCTGCACGTTCGTGGCATTTGTCCAGAATCATGAATCTTGACCAGCTCCAAGTCTACTCTGATCTGTCCTGGACTTCCCTGCTGTGTCTTACTTCCCTGGCTTTGGACTAATCTTACCTACCCTTTAATTCCACTGCTGACCCTCTAACTCTTATCTTTGCTTCCCTTCTACCTCCACTCTTTTTAGGTATTCGGTGGCCCCCTAGGGCTAGCAAGTGTCCTAGAGCATTACTGGGAACAGGGTTTATCATGGAAGAAGTCTCTGAAGCAGAAGGAGGACTTCAAGGATACTGCTCAGAAGTGAAGCATCCTTCCACAGGGAGGTGCCTTAGAAATGAAAGAGCAGAAGTGGGCCCTCATCCTTGTTCCTGCTTCTGGTCATCAGCCCCATACAGGACATCCATATTCTGCTGGCCCTGTACCTCCAGACCAAACACCAGCATAGGAGGGTCGTCAGGGTGTCATAGGCTTTGGGCCCTTGGTGAACACAGAGCCACCTATCTTTTCCATTCCTTCTATCTCTGTTCTCCTCCCAGGGTCCTGCTGCCTTTCTTTTGGAATCTAGAAATACAAATTACCTTATTCCACTCCTTCACTGCAAAAGTAGAAGTTCCTCCAGTCAACAAAAATTTATGAGCACTTACTATTTGCTTTAGGTGCTGGGGATATACCTAGACAAGATATCAAAATCCCTGCTCTTGTGGAGCTAAAATCTAGTGAGGGACAGAGAAAATAAGATAAATATTAGTATTGCCAATGGTGATAAGTGCTTCAAATATACATAAAGTAGGAAAAGAAGATAGGAAGTTGCCAGAAATAAAGGGTTGGTGGTACAATTTACAGTTGTTTTATGCTGGGGGCGCCTGGGTGGGCTCAACTGGTTAATCATCTGACTTCAGCTCAGGTCATGGTTTCAGGGTCCTGGGATTGAGCCCCCTCCGGCTCCCCACTCCGTGGGGATTCTGCTTGTCCCTCTGCCTCTCTCTCTGCTCGTGCTCTCTCTCAAATAAATATATAAAATAAATAAAATAGTTTTATGCTAAAAGTGATATTTTTTGAAGAGTTTTTATCTTTTAAGCAAGGTGTGGGCCCAAGGTGGGGCTTGAACTCACAGCCCCAAGATCAAGAGTTGCATGTTCTACTGACTGAGACAGCCAGGCGCTTCTGAAGGTGATATTTGAACAAAGACTTGAAGGAGGTGGAGCGTGCACCATGCAGATATCTGGAGAACAGGAGTAGATCTAAGATTTGTGGGGCCTGATCTTTAAGCCATTTGGAGACCCTCTTTTAAAAAAAGAATATAAAATTATCAATATAAAATTAGGTGCAAGACCTTAGAAAGGCCCATGTAAATGAAGGGTCTGAAGCTTACGCTCCATTAGCACAGTAATAACGCTGCCTTGCTCGGGGACCAGCATCCACGCGCCCACCCGGAACGGTGGGCGCGAAAGGAGGCATGAGCATGCGCAGTGAGTTAGGCATGCGCAAAGAGGCCCTGGTAGCTGGAGCAGAGCCAATGACAGAAGAGCAGTGTGGTCTGAGGGAGCTGGGGCCAGATTACCGGGATCTGGGCTTTACTGGTTGGGATGGGACCCACTGAAGGGTTTTGAGAAGAGGAGTAACATGATGGACTTCGATTCTGAAACAATTTCTCTGAGTGCTATTTTGAGAATAGACAATATTTGGAAGAAGGTCAAAGATGGAAGCAGAGATCAATTAGGAGCCAGTTAGAATAATTTCGGAGAGAGACTATGGTGGCTCAGACTGGCTACCTCTAGTAGCAGAGGTGTGAGAAGTGGCTGATCCTGAACATGCTTTGAAGATAAAGTCCCCAGGATTTGCTACCAGATCAGATGGAAGGGAGAGAGAGAGAGAGAGAGAGAGACTGTCATGTAGCTCCATTAACTGAGACCGGGGGTGGGGGGAGGTGTTTGAGAGCAGATTTTAAGTGGAAGGTTAGAGTTCGATTTTGAACATGTTAATTTTGAGATGCATACACACCCAGAGGGAGACATGGAATCTGCAGTCCAGTCTGGAAGAGACCTGGGCTGGACCTAATAACTTCTAGAACCTGGATTAGACATGAAGGGAGGTGATATGTAGAGAAAAGAAGTGGCCCTAGATTTGAACCCTGAGGCCCTCCGAAACTTAAGAGTCAGGGAGGAAAGGGGGAACTGGCAAATGAGACAGAGAAGGAATAGGCAGGAGGCAGGAGAAGAGCCCAGAAAGAGTGATCCCCTGGAAGCCAGGGGAACAAAGCGTGTTAAAGAGGTTGAAGTGACCAAGCACTTCAAAGGCCGCTGATAGGTCAAACCTGAGGACTGAGAACTGATCACTGATTTTAACAGCCTGTGGAACTCCCTGGTGATCTCGACAAGAGCAGGAGGCATATAGACATGTGGATCCGGAGCTCAGCAGAGTGAAAACCAAACCACGGTGAAACCTTCAGCCGGGTGTGTCTGGCTGTCTGCCTTCAGCCATGGTCAGCAGCTCACCTGGTCTGTCCCCCGGGACCTTCCTCCTTCACCCAGCACTTGTGGGCTGTTCTTGCCTCCACGTTCTTTCCAACCCTGGACCAACACTTCACCTACTGGAAGCGCTGGGATTCTGGAATCCCCTGTGTGGGAAAAGGAGACAGACAAAACAAGAGAGATGAAGAGAGAAAAAGAAGGAAGCTTGAGACAAAATGAGTAAACACTGCCTTTCCATTACAGCGCAAATCACCTGTCACAGGACGCTGTCACCGCAAAGAAGTGCAAGTTGGTGGGAAAACGGCTAACACGACATTTTGTTTATCAGTTTACAAAAGGACTTTCCTTTCATTCAAGTAAAAATAGATTATCATTAAACTAATGTGCCTAGTTTACCAGAAAGGAACCTGAAAGGCCAAGAAGAGGCTGTCTGCAGGTTTACAGTATGTCTTTGACTTAGCACAGTTCACCTGCAAACCACGTTAACACACGTACAGGAGGGACCACACCGCGGTTTAATCTCTCTCCTCCTCACTTTTCTGTGGCTGTGGTTTACATTTTACTTTTACATGCCCTATAAGGCCTACACTACATTGTTCCTATTTCTATTCAGTCCACTGTCCTTTAAAGAGATTTAGATAGGGACGCCTAGGTGGCGCAATTGGTTGGACGTTGGACTCTTGGTTTCGGCTCAGGTTGTGGTTTCCGTGTCATGGTCTTGGGTCACGGGATCCAGCCCCGGGATTGAGCCCCGGGATCGAGCCCCGGGTCAGGCTCTGCGCCCAGTGTGGAGTCGGCTTGGGTTTCTCCCTTCCTTTCTCTCTGCTCCTCCTCACCCACGTGCACATGCACTCTCTCTCTCTCTCTCTCTAATAAATACATCTTTAAAAAAATAGAGATTTAGATAATAAGAAAAAATGTTTTATGTATTTACCCACACAGTTGCTCTTCCTTCTCTATGTAGTTCCATATTTTCATCTGGTGTCACCGACCTTCTGCCTAAGGGACTTCTTTTAACCTTTGCTGTAGTGCGGGTCTGCTGGTGATGAATTCCTTCCGCTTTTGTATGTCTAAAAAAAAAAAAGCCTTTATTTCATCTTTATTTATGACAGATACTTGTGTGAGTTACGGAATTCTAGTCAGCAGGTTTGACTTTGTTTTCATGCAGTACTATAAAGATGCTCCACACTGCTTGCTTTCTTTCTTTTTTTTTAAGATTTTATTTATTTATTTCGCAGAGAGAGACACAGCGAAAGAGGGAACACAAGCAGGGGGAGGGTCAGAGGGAGAAGCAGGCTTCCCGCGGAGCAGGGAGCCCGATGCGGGGCTCAATCCCAGGACCCTGGGATCATGACCTGAGCCGAAGGCAGGCGCTTAACGACTGAGCCACCCAGGCGCCCCTCCACACCGCTTTCTTGCCTGCCATTTTTTTTTCCAATAGGAAATCTGCTGTCCTCTTTGTCTTTGCTCCTTTATACATAATTCCTTTGGCTGCTTTTAAGGTGTTCTCTTTATCATTGATTTTGAGTAATTGGATTACAATGTTCCTCAGTGTAGTTTTCTTCATGTTTCTTATGCTTGGGGTTTACTGAGCTTCTTGAGTCTGTGAGTTTATAGTCTATCAAATTTGGAAAAACGTTGGCCCTTGTTTCTTCAAATATTTTTTTTCTGTTCTGCCTCTGAGGCTGATCTTTCACTGGCTGAGGAGGCAATATATGTCCAAAATATTCTGGGGGAAAAAGGCATAGGTAGTTACAAAAAAAAAAAAAAAAATTCTCAGGCCTGGAAGCCAACCAAGGGTGTTCCTGCTGGGACTGCAGCAGCGGGAGAGGACCCAGTGGAGGTGGCCCCCACGGCACCACTTCGTGTGCTGACCACCCAGCCTTCCGGCTGCCAATGTCAAGAGGAGCACCACAGTGCCCAGTGCCCCCCGCCCCACCCGGCCCATAGTGACTCTACCGCAGATTATGTGTTGGGGCCTTTCTTCCTCATCACCTGGGTCGGGGTGGTGGTGGCTGTGGTAATGGATGTCCAAAATCAAAAGTAGGTGGACCAGGTTCACCATCACCTACTCCCGTGGATAGCCACAGCTGCTAAGGAGCTACACGAGGCTGAGCAAGAGCTACTCTCTGATGTAGGAGAACCCCCCCACCCCACCCCTCCCCGCCAAGGTGCAATGTGGCTGGCAAAAGCAGCTACCAGCACAAGTGGATGCCTTTGCAGGATGTCAAGATATGACCTGACCCCTTTGCCCTGATCTTCAGAGCTGCAGAGTCCTGGAGTGCCCAGGGCCCTGCCCTCTGCTGCCTCCTCTCTGGCTTGTACTCCTCCAGCTCTCCCTGCTGGGTACTGGTCTCCCTCCTCCTGCCCATTCCCAGCATTGCCCATTTCCTGGGTGCCTGCAGAGCAGCTGGCCCCCACCAGCACCTCAGTCCCCACGAGGCCTGCCATCCTTCGTGGGCTCTAAGCCTACCTCCCAGTCTCAGGCGCTAATGGGAACTTTGTCCTGAGGTGGAAGGGTGGCTAGGAGGGGGAGCTTGGCCCTTTGGGTGGGCACCACCTTTCTTTAACCCTCCCCGCAGTGATTTCCATGGTGACAGGACCTGCCCCATAGTAGTCAGTAGGTATACTTTGTAACTAAAGTGTTTTGTGGCCCAAAAAAATGTTTTAGAGTAAGATAGCTTTTAGAAAAACATATAAATAGCATGTAAACAACAGCCATGAAAAAGAGAGAGAAAAGAAAACTTAAAAAAGAAGGAAAATGGGTCTGGTCTCAGGAATTCAGCTGAATAGGGATCAAACCATTCTGAACACCTACGAACTCAACAGGAGATCGAAGAGGAGAGTAGCAACAACTCTCTGAACAGAGAAGCGACCACTTACTGGAAGGTAGGACGTGCGGAGAAGTGAATCCGAGGCGATATTCGGGAGGATAGACGGCGGGGGAGGGGGCCTCCGTTGGCCACTTCTGGCAAGTGATAGAGCCGCGGAGCACAAAATCGGACCTTTTAGAAGTCGGCTCCGCGGAGGGACGTCGCTCCAGTGGCTAAGCGGGGGGTGGAACCCTCGCGGGACAGTGTGGTCTCAGGACCCTCGGGGTCACAGAAAGACTGGGGGTGCCTGAGTGCAGCAGAGCTCCCAGGTATCGGAGCGGGGAAGCCGGCTGCAGAGACGGAGCCGAGGCATGGGCTCTCAGCTCGGGGTTGCCATAAACTGTGATCCGCGGCCCAGTTGGGCCCCTGCTCCTCCAGCAGGGACCCAACAAGCGGCAGATCCAGGGAGACTCCCCTTTCTCCCCCGGGAGGAGCGGCGCAGGAGCGCACCGTAGGGATCTGCTGGGTTTGGAGACTCCACACTGAGTCGGGTGCCAGAGATAGCAACGCTCGGTCACAGGCCGGGTGAGCACGCAGTGCGGCCGGAGACCGGGGACATGGCAGTGACTGACTGCTTTTCTCTGGGGGCGCACTGAGGAGCAGAGCCCCGAGATCTTGCCTCCTCTGGGGCGGAGATTAAGAGGCCGCCATTTTCACTGTCCTCCTCCAAAGCTGTAGGGAAAGCTTGCAGGGAACAAAAGCTCCTGAGAGCAAACCTGAGCAGCTTGCTTAGCTGGGAACGACAAGGGTGGGGCAATTCCGCCTCTGGCAAAGACATTTGGGAACCACGGCAACAGGCCCCTCCCCCAGAAGATCAGCACGAACAGCCAGCAAGCCAAGACCAAGTTTACCGATCAAGGAGAACGGGAGAACTCCAGCGCTAGGGGAATACTGCACATAGAATTCATGGCTTTTTTTTACCATGATTCATTAGTTTTTCAAAGTTAATTTTTTAACTGTTTTTTTAATTTCTCTTTTTCCCTTTTTCAACCAACATCTTATCAATCCCTTTTTTTAAAAAAAAAACATTATTTTTCATTTTTAGAGTCATATTTTATCCCTTCATAGTAGTTACCCTTATTTTTGGCATATATATATAAGTTGTTCTCTCTTTAAAATTTTGAGATACAGTTTCTTCTAACAGATCAAAATATACCCTAAATCACTAGTGTATGGCTTTGTTCTAGTCTCCTGCCTGATCACATTCTCTCACCTTTTTTTTTTAAATCTTCTTCTTTCTTTTTTCAAACTTCTTATCGTATCAATTCCTTTTATAAAATCTTTTATAATTTTCATCTTTACAGTCATCTTCCATCCCTTCATTGTATCAACCCTTATTTTGTACATATATAAGTCTTTCTTCCTTTAAAATTTCAGGAGGCACTTTTTTCTAACAGACCAAAATACGCCCAAAATCTAGCCTGTGGCACTGATCTATGCACTAGCCTGATCATATTAGATCATATTTGGGGTTTTTTTTGTATTGTTCTGTTTTTGTTTTTAATCTTTTTCTTTTTGGTTTTTTCTTTCTTTCTTTCTTTTCTCTTTCTTTTTTCTTTCTTTCCCTTGCTTTTCCCCTGGTTTCAGGTCTTTTCTGATTTGTATAGAGTATATTTGCTGGGGACGTTCTTAACCTGTTGGCATTTTGTTCTCTCATTCATCTATTCTCCCCTGGACAAAATGACAAGACGAAAAAAATCACCTCAGCAAAAAGAACAAGAGATAGTACCGTCAGCCAGGGACCTACTCAATACAGACATTAGTACGATGTCGGACCTAGAGTTCAGAATCATGACTTTAATGATACTAGCTGGGCTTGAAAAAAGCGTGGAAGTTATTAGAGAAACCCTTTCTGGAGAAATAAAAGAACTAAAATCTAACCAAGTCGAAATCAAAAAGGCTATTAATGAGGTGCAATCAAAAATGGGGGCACTAACTGCTAGGATAAATGAGGCAGAAGAGAGAATCAGCGATATAGAAGACCAAATGATGGAAAATAAAGAGGCTGAGAAAAAGAGAGAGAAACAACTACAGGATCACGAGGGCAGAATTCGAGAGATAAGTGATACGATAAGACGAAACAACATTAGAATAATTGGGATCCCAGAAGAAGAAGAAAGAGAGAGGGGGCAGAAGGTATATTGGAGCAAATAATAGCAGAGAACTTCCCTAATGTGAGGAAGGAAACAGGCATTAAAATCCAGGAGGCACAGAGAACCCCTCTCAAAATCAATAAAAATAGGTCAACACCCCGACATCTAATAGTAAAACTTACAAGTCTAAGAGACAAAGAGAAAATCCTGAAAGCAGCTCGGGAGAAGAGATATGTAACCTACAATGGTAGAAACATTAGATTGGCAACAGACCTATCCACAGAGACCTGGCAGGCCAGAAAGGACTGGCATGATATCTTCAGAGCACTAAATGAGAAAAATATGCAGCCAAGAATACTATATCCAGCTAGGCTCTCATTGAAAATTGAAGGAGAGATAAAAAACTTCCAGGACACACAAAAACTAAAGGAATTTGCAAACACAAAACTAGCCCTCCAAGAAATATTGAAAGGGGTCCTCTAAGCAAAGAGAGAGACTAAAAGCAGTACAGATCAGAAAGGAACAGAGACAATATACAGTAACAGTCACCTTACAGGCAATACAATGGCACTAAATTCATACCTTTCAATAATTATCCTGAATGTAAATGGGCTAAATGCCCCAATCAAAAGACACAGGCTATCAGATTGGATTAAAAAACAAGACCCATCCATTTGCTGTCCGCAAGAGACTCATTTTAGAACCAAAGACACCCCCAGATTGAAAGTGAGGGGGTGGAAAACCATTTACCATGCTAATGGACACCAAAAGAAAGCTGGGGTGGCAATCCTTATATCAGACAAATTAGATTTTAAAACAAAGACTGTAATAAGAGATGAGGAAGGACACTATATCCTACTTAAAGGGTCTATCCAACAAGAAGATCTAACAATTGTAAATATCTATGCCCCAAACATGGGAGCAGCCAATTATATAAGGCAATTAATAACAAAAGCGAAGAAACACATTGACAGCAATACAATAATAGTGGGGGACTTTAACACCCCCCTGACTGAAATGGACAGATCATCTAAGCAAAAGATCAACAAGGAAATGAAGACTTTAAATGACACACTGGACCAAATGGACTTCACAGACATATTCAGAACATTCCATCCCAAAGCAATGGAATACACATTCTTCTCTAGTGCCCATGAAACATTCTCCAGAACTGATCACACCCTAGGTCACAAATCAGGTCTCAACCAGTACCAAAAGATTGGGATTATTCCCTGCATATTTTCAGACCACAATGCTTTGAAACTAGAACTCAATCACAAGAGGAAAGTCGGAAAGAACTCTAACGCATGGAGGCTAAAGAGCATCCCACTAAGGAATGAATGGGTCAACCAGGAAATTAAAGAAGAATTTAAAAAATTCATGGAAACAAATGAAAATGAAAACACAACTGTTCAAAATCTTTGGGATACAGCAAAGGCAGTCCTGAGAGGAAAGTATATAGCAATACAAGCCTTTCTCAAGAAACAAGAAAGGTCTCAAATACACAACCTAACCCTACACCTAAAGGAGCTGGAGAAAGAACAGCAAAGAAAGCCTAAACCCAGCAGGAGAAGAGTAATCATAAAGATCAGAGCAGAAATCAATGAACTAGAAACCAAAAGAACAGTAGAACAGATCAACGAAACTAGGAGCTGGTTCTTTGAAAGAATTAACAAGATTGATAAACCCCTGGCCAGACTGATCAAAAAGAAAAGAGAAATGACCCAAATCAACAAAATCATGAATGAAAGAGGAGAGATCACAACCAACACCAAAGAAATACAAACAATTATAAGAACATATTATGAGCAACTCTATGCCAGCAAATTAGATAACCTGGAAGAAATGGGTGCATTCCTAGAGATGTAGCAACTACCAAAATTAAACCAGGAAGAAATAGAAAACCTGAACAGACCTATAACCACCAAGGAAATTGAAGCAGTCATCAAAAATCTCCCAACAAACAAAAGCCCAGGGCCAGATGGCTTCCCAGGGGAATTCTATCAGACATTTAAAGAAGAATTAATACCTATTCTCCTGAAACTGTTCCAAAAAATAGAAATAGAAGGAAAACTTCCAAACTCATTTTATGAGGCCACCATTACCTTGATCCCAAAACCAGACAAAGACCCCATCAAAAAGGAGAACTACAGACCAATATCCTTGATGAATATGGATGCAAAAATTCTCACCAAAATACTAGCCAATAGGGTCCAACAGTACATTAAAAGGATTATTCACCATGACCAAGTGGGATTTAACCCTGGGCTGCAAGACTGGTTCAACATCTACAAATCAATCAATGTGATACAATACATTAACAAAAGAAAGAACAAGAATCATATGATCCTCTCAATAGATGCAGAAAAAGCATTTGATATAGTACAGCATCCTTTCTTGCTCAAATCTCTTCAGAGTATAGGGATACAGGGTACATACCTCAATATCATAAAAGCCATCTATGAAAAACCTACAGCGAATATCATTCTCAATGGGGAAAAGCTGAGAGCTTTTCCCCTAAGGTCAGGAACGCGGCAGGGATGTCCACTCTCACCACTGCTATTCAACATAGTATTAGAAGTCCTAGCCACAGCAATCAGACAACAAAAAGAAATCAAACGCATCCAAATCGGCAAAGAGGAAGTCAAACTCTCACTCTTTGCAGATGATATGATACTGTATGTGGAAAACCCAAAGACTCCACCCCAAAACTGCTAGAACTCATACAGGAATTCAGTAAAGTAGCAGGATATAAAATCAATGCACAGAAATCAGTGGCATTCCTATACACCAACAACAAGACAGAAGAGAGACAAATCAAGGAGTCAATCCCATTTACAATTGCACCCAAAACCATAACATACCCAGGAATAAATTTAACCAAAGAGGCAAAGGATCTGTACTCAGAAAACTATAAAATACTCATGAAAGAAATTGAAGAAGACACAAAGAAATGGAAAAACATTCCATGCTCATGGATTGGAAGAATAAACATTGTGAAGATGTCAATGCTACCTAGAGCAATCTACACATTCAATGCAATCCCCATCAAAATACCATCCACTTTTTTCAAAGAAATGGAACAAATAATCCTAAAATTTGTATGGAACCAGAAGAGACCCCGAATAGCCAGAGGAATACTGAAAAAGAAAAGCAAAGCTGGCGGCATCACAATTCCGGACTTCCAGCTCTATTACAAAGCTGTCATCATCAAGACAGTATGGTACTGGCACCAAAACAGACACATAGATCAATGGAACAGAATCGAGAGCCCAGAAATGGACCCTCAACTCTATGGTCGACTCATCTTTGACAAAGCAGGAAAGAATGTCCAATGGAAAAAAGACAGTCTCTTCAACAAATGGTGTTGGGAAAATTGGACAGCCACATGCAGAAGAATGAAACTGGACCATTTCCTTACACCACACACAAAAATAGACTCCAAATGGTTGAAAGACCTAAATGTGAGACAGGAGTCCATCAAAATCCTAAAGGAGAACACAGGCAGCAACCTCTTCGACCTCAGCCGCAGCAACTGCTTCCTTGAAACATCGCCAAAAGCAAGGGAAGCAAGGGCAAAAATGAACTATTGGATTTCATCAAGATAAAAAGCTTTTACACAGCAAAAGAAACAGTCCACAAAACCAAAAGACAACCGACAGAATGGGAGAAAATATTTGCAAATGACATATCAGATAAAGGGCTAGTATCCAAAATCTATAAAGAACTTATCAAACTCAATACCCAAAGAACAAATAATCCAATCAAGAAATGGGCAGAAGACATGAACAGACATTTTTCCAAAGAAGACATCCAAATGGCCAACAGACACATGAAAAAGTGCTCAACATCGCTCGGCATCAGGGAAATCCAAATCAAAACCTCCATGAGATACCAGCTCACACCCGTCAGAATGGCTAAAATTAACAAGTCAGGAAACGACAGATGCTGGCTGGGATGTGGAGAAAGGGGAACCCTCCTACACTGTTGGTGGGAATGCAAGCTGGTGCAGCCACTCTGGAAAACAGTATGGAGGTTCCTCAAACAGTTGAAAATAGAGCTACCATACGATCCAGCAATTGCACTACTGGGTATTTACCACAAAGATACAAATATAGGGATCCGAAGGGGTACGTGCACCCCAATGTTTATAGCAGCAATGTCCACAATAGCCAAACTGTGGAAAGAGCCAAGATGTCCATCGACAGATGAATGGATAAAGAAGATGTGTTATATATACACAATGGGATATTATGCAGCCATCAAAAGGAATGAGATCTTGCCATTTGCAACGACGTGGATGGAACTGGAGGGTGTTATGCTGAGTGAAATGAGTCAATCAGAGAAAGACATGTATCATATGACCTCACTGATATGAGGAATTCTTAATCTCAGGAACAAACTGAGTGTTGCTGGAGTGGTGGGGGGTGGGAGGGATGGGGTGGCTGGGTGATAGACATTGGGGAGGGTATGTGCTATGGTGAACGTTGTGAATTGTGCAAGACTGTTGAATCACAGATCTGTACTTCTGAAACAAATAATGCAAGATATGTTAGGAAAAAAGAAAAAGAAGAAGATAGCAGGAGGGGAAGATTGAAGGGGAGTAAGTCGGAGGGGGAGATGAACCATGAAAGACGATGGATTCTGAAAAACAAACTGAGGGTTCTAGAGGGGAGGGGGGTGGGGGGATGGGTTAGCCTGGTGATGGGTATTAAGGAGGGCACGTTCTGCATGGAGCACTGGGTGTTATGCACAAACAATGAATCATGGAACACTACATCAAGAACTAATGATGTAATGTATGGTGATTAACATAACAATAAAAAATTTAAAAAAAATTAAAAAAGAAGGAAAATGATAGATAAATATGAAAGAAGAAAATGTTTAAACACTGGCAAAAAAAAAAAAAACTAAACAAAATCAAAAGATGACTGACAAAGGAGCGCCTGGGTGGCTCAGTCGGTTAAGCGTCTGCCTTCAGCTGAGGTCATGATCCCAGGGTCCCAGGATCGAGCCCTGCATCGGGTTCCCTGCTCAGCGGGGAGCCTGCTTCTCCCTCTCCCTGTGCCTGCCGCTCCCCCTGCTTGTGCTCTCTCTCTGTCAAATAAATAAATAAAATCTTTAAAAAAAAGATGAATGACAAAAAAGAAGGGAGAACACATATGCAGCACATACAGCAAGGGGCTAATTAGCTTACTACACAAGAGAACATTTACAAAGAATAAAATTAAGAAAGATAGGCAGGAAGAAAGGAAGAAAGAAGTAAAGAAAGAAGCAAAGGAACAAAGGATATAAAAAAGTAGTTCACAGCAAAATAAGTAAATGGTTAAGAAACTTGTAAATGTGTTCAACTAATTTTAAAGACATGCCCAGTCCCAGGTATCATTTTTTGTCAACAGATTGTCAGAGATTAAAAACTTGGTAATGACCTACCATTAATGTTCTCAGGGTTAAAGGCACAATATAAATGCACACCCACATGTCACATAAATACTTAAGATTATAAACCAAGTAAAAAAAAAGGATTATAAATCAAGCAAACTCTTTAATCAAATACAATCCTTTCTCTTCCCTTAATAAATATATCTCAATCACAATCTGAAAGGCCAGGTTCAAGTTTAGAGTTGTCATACTCCTCAGACTTAGGCTTCTGCCCCAGATACAGCTCTCAGCCCCTAGTCTATCACCTGCCCCTCCTTTTCCCACCCCAGCCCCAACCTCCACATGAGGCCTTAGATCTATATGAGTACCCCCAGCCCACACATCCAAGCCCCTCTACACTCCATATATGGTTACCCCTTGGCCACCTTAGGGTCTGGGATGAGTGGACCAGCAGTATACAGTCTGGAAGATGGATCTGGAAAGAGCCTATGCAGACCCTAGAAGGGCTTGGGGCTCTTCAAGAAGGAAATTCTGGGGTCTCAGATACACAGAACATGGTTAATATGGGGAGGGGTGCAGGCTCTAGGTGGGCATATCTCCTTGACCTCATAGGACACATGCCCTATAGGAAGGGCACAGCCAGAAGAGAGCCAGAATAGAACTTCCTACAGCTTAGGCCCATGGCAGGAATCCCCCGGCCCTCATCCCAGGGAGGTGGTAGATGGAGGGAAATAGGTTCATACACTAGTTGTTACAAATAAATCTGGCACGAGGAGAGAGCAATTTGGTAGTAGCTTCCAGAATTCAACCCAGCAGTTCCAGTTCTAGAAATGTGTCATCTAGATTAACTTGTAGAAGTGCCCAGTGGTGTATGCATTATTATATTCACTGTAACACTATAAAATAAAAAAGCTGCAAATAATATATCAACCACATGGTAAATGGGTAACTAAATTATGGTATACTCATGCACTGAAATATATTTTGTAGCCACTAAATAGGATAGGCTGGTGTGAAAAGAGCTTCACTATCTATTTTTAAGTGAGAAAAACAAATTAAGGATCTGATGTGTAGTATGACCAACTGTGTGTGTGCACGTGTGTGTGTGTGTGTGTGTGTGTGTATTATCCTTATATGTGCTAAAGATCTTTCTAAAAGGAATTACAAGAAACTATGAAGTTATTACCTCTGGTAAGTAAGAGCACGGATTGATAGGGGCAGTTTTTACTTTATACCTCTGTCCGAATTTGTTGTCATAGCAGTCAATACTTTCATAATTAAGACAATAACCAAAAAAGCGTTGAACAGAACTTTTCAGGTGCATTCAATAACAGCCTAGTCTCAATCAGTGACAGCAACTGAGAACCTACCAAGTGTGGGCGGGCAGTGCGCTAGGCACGGGGTGACACCACCATGAGTCTGAGAGTCTCCTTTTCAGTCTAGTGGAATTCTGTTCAGCCATTTGCAGCCAGTTATTTCTCCTTCTTCATTTCCAAGGTGGCAGGAAACCCAGGAGAAAATACGTCACCCACTGAAGTGTTTTCTTCATGGGTTTCCCTAGTGGGCTGCCAGTGTGCACAGTGGGTCAGCGGCCCCTCTAACTGCTGGTTCCCACACAGATGGCCCAGGGCCCCTCAGGCTCAGGGAAGAGCTCTGGCCCTGACCTGGCCTAGGCTCACCAATGTGGGCAGTAGATCAGAGGATTTTTCCCTTAGTAGAAAAACAACTCAAAGTCAACACTTCCTGGCAGTGAGTAAATATCAACATCTACAATTCAGAGAGAGGCCCAAGGAGATGATCTCTACCCAGTCATGAGGTCCTCCATGGCTAGTTCTTGATTGTTGGTCTGGGAGCTCCTGGACCTCAGGCACCAGACTGGATTCACCTCTGTATCCCCCGATGCCTGGCACAGTGCCTGACACACAGGGGATGCAGCTCAGACGGTGGCTGAATTGGCGTCAGGGGCCTGTCCCCTCCCCCGGCCATATCACACCTCCTTTGCAAAGAGTTGACTGTCCCTGGCCTTCATTCCTTTGGATTTGGAACACTCACCTCCCTGAACTTGGTCCACCCCCTGGCAGAATGTGCAATAGGCCTCCATGAAAACTCACCAAATGAGAACTCTTGATGACTTGCTTGCTTTACTACTGAGAGCTTCTAGAAAACTTAGAAAATCAAGATTACTAGTCAAATAAGATCAAAATTATATTTCTCTCCACCCTCTTGCTCCAACGGGACCCCCGTGGAACCTCCCCCCCCCCCGTTGGGTCTCCTGGCCTCCGATTATAGACTGATTCCAGCGAGCCCCGCCTCCTCAGCCTCCTCACCCCCTTCACAGCCATCGGCCAAGGCAAACCAGGCTTTTCCACTTCAGCACTCGGCCCTGGCTGTTGCTTTCTCCAGGCTTCTAGGGGCCCCCCAAGAGTTTGCCTCAACCCCTGGGGTCCTTGCCAGGGTCTGAAATCCATCATCCTGAGAAGGTACCCCCAAGTCAGCTCTTGCTTAGCCAGACTTCTATCCCAGCCCCAGGATCAAGTACCTGTTGCCTGAGCAACCAGCCTTGTTGAAGACGCCATGGCCAGTTTGGTAATGAGCTGCTTCATATTCCCTTTATCTCCTTCCTTGCTTTTTCCCCTCACTCTTACTTTCCCAAAACCCATCTCTGCCCCCATGCAAGCTTTGCCTCAGGCTCCATTTTCAGGGGAAACTGGGCTAAGGCAGGGATCTTGATTTGACCTGCTCTGAGAAGAGAGGCTTTCTTCCCCGCCTTTGGGCTGGGGAGTGCCCAGAGTAAGTCCTTCTAGCCTAGGGCTGAAAAGGGAATACCCAGCTTTTGTGGAAACGGGTAAAAGGTTAGGAGGGGTAACAAAGCCTAAATAGTTAGCAGGTTCAAAACATAGTCCCTCCCTGAAATGACACAGCATTTTTTTTTTCATTGAAAACAACTTGGGCATAATGCTTAGCTGAGGCACCCCCAGGCAGCAGAGGGGAGTGAAGGAGAAGGGGCCAGAGTGTCGGTAGGCTGGCTTGGTTCACAGCCTATTGTGTATTCCTGCTGTTGTCATGGCCACTGATGCCCCAGATCCTGCCAAGAGTATGGTGAACTGGGGAGTGAGGAGGGAGTAGGCGAACCCGGTTCCAAATTTTTAAGAGGCTTTAGTGGTTGGAAGAGTTGCAGGGTAAGAAAGCAGGAGGGGAGTGCTTATTAGGCAAAAGCTGGTGACCATCACACCCAAGTTCCTTGAGACTTCAAAATCACAGGCTTGCCTGTACATCTGTTGAACCCAAGACCTCTTCCAAGAATGGTTTTGTATTCCATAGGAGAGGAGGGGCCTTACAAAGGAGACAAGAACTCAGCATGCCCTGCAGGGGAAAGAAAGATCTTGGGGTCTTAAGTTGGCAAACTTTAAAATGACTGTTTGGAAGAGGCCCTGATGACATACTTTTGAAAGGGGTCACCACATCTGTCCAGTAAAACATCGAATCTCTCCTATTCTTGAGACTCCACTTTTCTTTGACTACTGTCAGGAAGCAGTCTCCTTATGGAGAGGCTCATTTGTTCATTGTATTCAACCAGAAGTGACCAGGAAGTTCAAAGTCAAATGATAGGTCTGGCTTTGTATCTCATTTGTGAATAATACAACCAATTATTTCTTCTGGGACTCCAACTCAGTGTCTGATAAAGATACAAGATCCAAAGGGAAATAGGAGCTCTTGAGCAAAAGAAGTTCAGATTAAATTTTCACTTAGTGTAAGATGCTCCTGATTCTACGTCAAGGTCCTCAAGGCCAGAAGAGCAAAGAAAATATAAGCTAAGATGAATAAGAAGGGGCCATGCCCTGATGCATGGCACTGTTGAAAGAAGGCAGGAAAATGAGAGTTGCTGGAGCAAGTGAATGCTGGAAAGATGGTTCTCAATCCTGGCTGCACCCTGGAAAGACCCAGGGAGCTTAAAAAAAAAAAAAAATGCTGATGTCGGGTACCACTCCCAGAGATTCTGATTTAATTGGTCTAGCAGAATCCTGGTCCTTAGACATTTTAAAAACTTCCCAGGTGAGAGGCGCCTGGGTGGCTCAGTTGGTTGACCTCAGCTCAGGTCTTGATCTCAGGGTAGTGAGTTTAAGCCCTGTGTTGGGCCCCACGCTGTGTGTGGCGCCTACTTAAAAAAACAAAAAACAAAACAACAACAAAAAAAACTAAAACAAACCACAACAAAAATAAATAGCTGCTCCCCAAATTCAAATGCGCAGCTCAAGGCTCAGAACCTTATGTTAGCGGAAAGATACTTCTGTTCTTGATTCTCTTTGTCTCCAGCTGTTACTTTTCTCCTCATTTTTATGTCTTTCCCCCCCTCGCTATTGGCCAAGGCGGCTTGCTCCAGAGCTCAGGTGGGTTGTGCTGGCAGGTCACGTCCGGGAGTGGAAGCCAGCTCTCAGGGCCTGCTTTCCTACGCACCTGTATAGGATTTCAGCCCAGGCCTCCCAAACCCCAGCTTCCCCTTTGCCATGCTGAGTAGAATAAATTCCCACTCTCCTGCCAGCACGTTGCCTACAACATAATGCCTGGGGGAGAGTGCCTTGCATAGTCCAAAATGTTTCATTGGAAAGAAAGACAGAAAAGGGCAATGTGAGGTCCATGCAGGCAGAATTCTCATTTCCTTCTTAGTTTACATCTCGGTCAAGAAAAGCCCTCAGCAGGGAGGGTTGAGGGCTCTTTCCCCACTGATAAGCCTGCACCCACAACACTGGTCTGGGGCAAGAGCAGGCTGAGCAGCTGAAACCGTTAGGCTTATTGTGCTTTGAAAAGCGAATCGGTCCTCTTTAAGGTGCAGATAAACTATTTCTATGGAGACCCATTTGGAAATGTGAAAGCTCTTTGTAGAAAGGAAGATCAGTTCCTACAGAGTTCTACATTCTGGATTGCTATAGCTTTTACTTCCTGGAGAACTGATTACCTTAAAAAAATTGATGGGATCCTTTTTAGTTTATTTCAACTGAAAACGAGCCATAGACTTCAGAGGCTGAAGAGAGAAATGTTTTTTCCTTTAAAACAGAACTCATTTGGGCCATTGGATTGTAGGGCTCTTAACTCTGGTGTACATGAAGTGCTTGTAAAGGTAGATTTTACTGTCCAGGCGTGGTACTGGCTAGCTAAGCCATCACACAAAGGCCATGCTACTTCTTCCTTTTTTAGTAAGTCCCCCAGCAATGGTCACATCTAAAAAGGCAATGGTTATTAGGAGTTTGGAAAGGACAGCCCACCTAGGAGGTGGGGGGAGGGACAAAGGGTGGGGGCCGCTGTGGGTCTGCTTCTCTTCTCTCTTTGAAGCCACACAGGCCTAAGAACAGTCTAGAGCGATGGTTCTCACACATTCACGTGCACCAGAATCAGCCCTTTCCTGATTTGGCGGGTCTGGGGCGGGGCCAGAGAATCTGCATTCCTAACACGTTTCTGGGTGACGCTGAGGCTGCTGGTCTGAGACCACACTTTGAGACCCACTGGCCTGGAGAAGGGAAGCTGAAAAGAAGGTTGTACTCTAATGCTGGAAAACCCCACTGCTGACACCAGCTCCCCCTCCCCCAAGGTCTGTGTCACCGGAGGCCAGAAAGAGAACAGGCTCTTCTTAACTGACAAAAAACAGATGTCTGGTTCTTTTCAGGCAGAAGTAATTCAGACAAACACCACCAGGTACTAAAAGAAAATCATGTTAGTAACATCTTTTTATGGTGGTGACTTAAAACACCATTTCTAGCCTCTGCTTTTGGGCCACTACCGCCACCACGGTCCAAGGCCTTGGAATGCCTTTCTGATTCTCCTCCACCATCCCCACAGCGCCCCCCGCAGGTGGCCTGACAGAATCTCAATTACATCTTGGCAAACAGATAGGAAGTTTGGTAGCATTTAGGGTTAAACAGGAGTCTTAACCCCAGTGTTGCCACTAACTAGCTACATCTCTTCCTCCCTCTCTGGGCCTTGGCTTCCCCATCAATAAAAGGAGGATTGTGGACAAGCTAATAAGAGTGAAAATGATAAAAGTTTTGATTTTTATAGTTTCCTTGGCACTGGCACACATATTATCTTCGTTAATCCCTGTGAAATAATTTTTATTCCCTTCCCTTTTTCACAAAGAGAATTGGAAAACCACAGTCACTTTGAGGACCCATATAAAACATAGCCACATAGAAACTTCGTGAAAACTACCACGGAAGACATGGTCCCTTATGTTACTCAGTGTCCCTTGTATAATAATTTATGTTTAAAATTCCTCCTGAAGGTTAGTGCCTGATAAACATGTCCCTTTGGAAGACATAATACGCATCGTTTTACAAGATAGAATCAACTTCCTAGCCCTTTATATTTTTCTTTTGTTCCAGCTGCCAAGAAGCTGAGAGCTAATTGTGCCAAGACTGTAATAACCAATTTAAATCTCAAATTCAGGGTAACCTTATCTCTCACATCCTCTGTATCCTCATGCCTTAATGTTTTCTTACAGAGATGACCTGTGATTAGGGTGACAGTGTAATTTACCATCTCAATGGGACCCTTTTCAGAGTAAAAGGGAACAATGTTAATAATTATGCCAGAGAGATGAAAACCAGCACAGTCCCAGGCAAACTGGGAGAGGTGGTTACCCTACTTGTGATTAGAAATAGAATGGGCAAAAATTATACACAAAGAGCACTCAATTTGACCCTGTAGGTGCAGGAGTTTTGGGTCTCATTAAACTCAGTAAAGTCACACAGTGAAGATAGATTATCATTCATAGGAAACAACAGCAAGGAAAAAAAGGCTCTGAATGTATTTCAGACTGAGGAGGGAGAGGGTGTAGTGCTGAGAACCTTCTCCCTTCAAGCATGCTTATACCACTTCACTTCCTGAAGCCTCTGCCTCCTAGGCACATGGAAATATGTCCTGTGGCAGGTGGTAGCTCTCAAGTTCCTTAGAAGAGGGGGTTTAGGCAAGGCAATCTGTTTAGAAGGGAAGGGAGGCTTTAATCTGAACTGTGTAGCTCTTTACTGAAGATTGGAAAAAATTGTCCATCTCAAAGAATGGGATGGTGTTGACAGAGATGGTGGGATGGAAAAGCCAAAGTCACCAGGCAGTCCTGCCGTGTCGCAGAGCTTGCCCCCCAACATTGGCCTGCTCACACATTGATAAGCTCCCCCCTCTCCACTCAACCCTGCTGAAGACAGGACTGACCGACTGGTCATTGCGGGTCCACGGAGGCACAGATGGAGACCACCTGCGGGTTGGTGCTCTCAATAGACAACCAGGTGCCCTCGTTCATACCCAGACACACTACCTGATGCCCTTCCCACCTTCCCCTTCTTTAGTCACAGAGGCTGGGGAGCTTGTTGCCTCCAGGGGAGTCAGGGGTGAGGGGTGGGCTGCTCCAACACCCAGAGTCTTGGGTGTTACAGGAGTAGCAGAGATAGATGTGCTCATGTCCAAGAGCAGACCTGACAAACCAGCTGTGCAAGGTCCAGCTTCCTGGAGCTCAGGAGTCCACAGTGCCCGCCCTCCCCGCCTCTCTCTCTCTCTCTCTCTCTCTCTCTCTCTCTCTCTCTCTCTCAGCCGCACCCACTCAAGCTCCGCCCCCTGACTCCCCCGACAGATGGGGGGGCTCACCCAGGCTGGGGGAAGCCGCGGCGTCTCTTCCAAGAACTACCACTAGAGGTCACTCTTCTCCAACATCAGACAAGGCGCAGGGCAAGGCCTAGCTCCGGCTCCGGCTTAAACTGCTCTGGGAGGCGGGCCAACTAGCCCTGGTGGGAGGTGCTGCCGGTGGCTGGCCCTCGCCCCAGGTGGAAAGGCCCTCCTCGGAGATGCAGCAAGTTCTGGGGTTGGCGCAGGGTTGCTGAGGAGAGGCAGCACTGTGCTGGAGGCAGGGGTGAGATGCGGGTGGGTGAGGGGAACGGCCCATCTTCAGCCTTTCCCCTCGTCCAGTCCGTTCCCTTGTGGAGAGAATGCTGTGCTCTGTGGGGATCCGAGGGACTGCCCAGGGGCAGGGCTGGGACTCATCGGATCCAGGGAGAAAGACTTTCTGCAAGAGATGAAACTTCCGGGAGCAACAAAGGCGGGTGCAGCCTGAAGAGCACACCGCCTAATGTGTGCAAACTGTAGGGTGCTAGGCACGCGGAGGTGTCCACGCCCGGTTGCAGTGGGCCTGTTAATTCTCTGCGGGTCCGGACACCGTGAAAGGGAGGCTCAGGCATCCTGTACGAGCCATGCTGGGCCAGGGCTCACAGGAAGGCCCCTAGCCTGGCTTGCCTGTGATTCCCTCTCCTTGCGCTCTCCTTTTCCAAGGGTTTTTCCCGGAGGCCGGGTTTTCTGTGTGATAGCGGTTCCTTCCAAACGGCCATTCGACAATCCTTAGTTTTCTGGTCACAACCCATTTTCAGCTGCAAGCCAGAGGGCTTACTCTGTATACAGATGGAGACACTGAGGTTTCAGGAGATGACATACCTTGCTGAAGTTACCGAACAGTTGGAGCTAGACCCCAGGCTGGCTCATTCCCAAGGCCTGGCCGCCTCTTCTCACAGGAGAGCTACTTACCGGCCTCAGCAAAAGACACAGTGCTGAGGAGAAAACTGCCGGGGCTGAAAAGTTTCAAACCAGGCAAGGACTCAGAACAAAAAAAAACAAACAAACAGAAGCAAGCATTCCCGCTAAGCCCCACAAGTAGTCCCTGAGTCACTGGGGCAGAGCCAAACCAGCCAACATCCATGAGCCCCCTGGCTTGGTCTTCAGAGGGTAAACAGACCAACCACTTGCCTCTATCAACCCAAGTTCTTTCTCTCTTTCTTTCTTTCAACACATGGATTGTTTTATTTTCAGGATTTTTTTTTCTAACTCAACATTGCCCTTTGACTTGATTTTAGACTTCAATTTCATGGTCAAAGTATACATCCTGAAGGAATAATGAACTTTTCTTTACTTAAAACAAGGACAATAGTATTCTAGCTGATTCTTGTATTTTTTTTAAAGCATATTAAAAATGTATCCCCAAAGCCAAGATGCATATCACCACCTTCAGAAAAAATGTGTATCCATCATGGATATTGCTTAATAATGGATATCTGTGATGGATACACATCTGTGTGTCAATAATAGTAAACGTTTTCCATAATGGAATGTCTATTTTTTAATTTAAAAAGTAACCTAAATTTAGTTTAATTAATTCCATATGTAACACCCAGATATGAGCCTGGGTTGTTATCTGTATAGGACATTTTTCAAATATTTACATCTATATGTAACCATAGATTCAAAGAATGTGATTCAATTATACCTTCTATTTTCTATTTTTATTATTTTTTTAACTTTTTTTCTTTGTGGCTCCCCTTCACCCATTTTCCCACCCCTCTAGCCCCACCTCTGACAACCACCAAATTGTTGTTCTCTGTATCTGTGAGCTGGATTTATTTTTTTAGATTCCACATATAAGACAGATCATACACTATTTGTCTTTCTCTGTCTGAGTTATTTCACTTAGCATAATGCTCTTGAGCCCCATTCATGTTGTCTCAAGTGGCAAGATTTCACTCTTTTTTATGGCTGAATAATAGTCCATTGAATATACATATACCACAATTTCTTTATCCATGTATTCATCAGTGGAAACTTAGGTTGTTTCCATACCTTGGTTATTGTTAAGTAATACTACAAAGGACATGGGGTACATATATTTTCCAGAGTTTAGTGTTTTTGTTTTCTTTGGATAAATACCCAGAAATGGAATTGCTGGATCATGGGGTAGTTCTATTTGTAACTTTTTGAGGAACTTCCATACTGTTTTCCAGAGTGGCTGCCCCAGCTTGCATTCCCACCAGCAGTGCACGAGGGTTCCCTTTTCTCCACATCCTCACCAACACGTGTTATCTCTTGTCTTTTTGATAGCAGCCATTCTGACAGGAGTGAGGTGATATCTCACTGTGGTTTTGATTTGATTTCCCTGATGATTCGTGATCTTGAGCATCTTTTCATGTGTCTGTTGGCCATCTGGATGTCTTCTTTGAAAAATGTCTCTTCAGACATTAGAACCAGCTGCGGAGTGATTTTGACAATCACGAAGCCCTGGCTGCACCCAGACTCAGGAGGTCAGCCCCTCTGGCCTGGGGTCTGGAGAGCAGTGGAAAGCTCCAGATTCATTCCACCACTTACAACCTGAAAACAGTGGGCCACAGGAAGTCTTACTCGTTTCAGGTAAAAATAATAACTGAAGATGTGGAGCAAAACAGCAAGCACCACCAGCCTCATCCAGGCAAGGAAGAGTGTACAGCATTTGAGAATGGAGCCTCCACTGAGAGAGTAAAAGTTTCACGGGTGTCCTCCTGGGAGGAGCACCCCAGGAGCAACCCCTTGCTGATAGGGATAGCAACCTCAGAAACCCCTTTCAAGGATAAAAACACTTGCAATATCTTATAGAGGAACAGTGAAACAGCTCCTCGCCTCCTCTCAACAAAGCAGATTTTTTAAAGATTATTTATTTATTTATTAGAGAGAGAGAGAGAGAGCACGAGCAGGGGGAGTGGCAAAGGGAGAGGGAGAAGGAGACTCCCCACCGAGCAAGGAGCCCGATGCAGGACTCAATCCCAGGACCCCGGGATCATGACCTGAGCTGAAGGCAGACGCTTAAGTGACTGAACCACCCAGGCGCCCTCAACAAAACAAATTATGAGCAGCTCCTTGGAAGAAATTTACCTTCAGCTTATTTGGTAACTGCTAATAACTAAAATACTCTAACTTGGGAGGGGGATGTCTCTTCAGATGCTCTGCCCAGTTTTTAATCAATTGCGCTTTTTGTTTGTTTGTTTGTTTGTTTACTATTGAGTTGTATGAGTTCTTTATGTATTTTGGACATTAACCCTTTATTGGATATATGATTTGCCATATTTTCTCCCACTCAGTAAGTTGCCTCTTCATTTTGTTAATGGTTTCCTTTGCTGTGCAGAAGCTCTTTAGTTTGATATAGTCCCATTGTTTTATTTTTGCTTTTGGTGTTTTGGCGTCAGATTTTTAAAAAATCATCACCAACTCTATGTCAAAGAGCTTACTGCCTGTGTTTTCTACTAGGAGTTTTATGGTTTTGGGTCTTATGTTCAAGTCTTTCATTCTTTTTAAGTTAATTTTTGTGTATAGTGGACCAGTTTCATTCTTTGGCATGTAGCAGTCCAGTTTTCCCAACATAATTTATTGAAGAGACTGTCCTTTCCAAACTGTATATTCTTAGCTCCTCATAATTAATTGACTGTATATATACATGGGTTTATTTCTGGGCTCTCTACTCTGTTACACTGTTTTATGTGTCTGTTTTTATGCCAGTATCATGCTGTATTATAGTAACTTTGTAACAAAGAGCTTGAAATCAGGGAGTTGTGATGTTTCCAGCTTTGTTCTTCTTTCTCAAGATTGCTCTGGCTGTTCAGGGTCTTTGTGGTTCTATACAAATTTTAGGATTGTTTGTTCTATTTCTGTGACAAAATGCTATTGGAATTCAATAGGGATTGCACTAAATCTGTAGATTGCTTTGGGTAGTATGGACATTTTATCAATATTAATTCTTTCAATCCATGAGCATGGAATATCTTCCCATTTATTTGTGTCTTCTTTAATTTCTTTCCTTATGTCTTATAGTTTTCAGAGTATGGGTCTTTCACCTCTTTGGTTAAATTTATTCTTAGGTACTTTACTCTTTTTGATGCAATCGTAAATGGAGTTGTTTTCTTTCTGATAGTTCATTGTTAATATATAGAAATGCAATAGATTTTTACATATTGATTTTATATCCTGCAACATTACTGAATTAATTTATTCTAAGTTTTTTTTTTGGTCAAATCTTTAGGGTCTTCTATACATAACATCATGTCATCGGCAAATAGTGAGAATTTAATTTCTTCCTTTCCAATTTAGATACCTTTCATTTATTTTTCTGGTAGGACTTTCAGTACTATGTTGAATAAAAGTGGAATCCTTGTCTTGTTCCTGATCTTAGAGCAAAAGCTTTTAGTTTTTCACTGTTGAGTATGATGTTAGCTGTGGGCTTGTCTTATATGGCCTTTATTATTTTGAGATATAGACTCCCTCTATACCCATTTTGTCGAGAATTTTTATGATAAAGGGATGAATTTTGTCAAATGCTTTTTCTGCATCTACTGAGATAATCATATGATTTTTATCCTTCCTTTTGTTAATGTGGTGTATCACATTGATTGATTTGATTTGAACCTGCCTTACATTCCTGGAATAAATCCCACTTGATCATGCTATATGATCCTTTTAATATATTGTTGAATTTGGATTGCTAATATTTTGAGGATTTTTGCATAAATGTTCATCAGGGATATTGGCATCCTTGTCTGGTTTGTAATTAGGGTAATGTTGGCCTCATCAGATGAGTTTGGAAGAGTTCCCTCCTCTTACATTTTCTAGAAGAATTTGAGAAGGATTAGTATTAATTCTTTGAATGTTTGGTAGAATTCACCAGTGAAGCTATCTGGTCCTGGACTTTTGTTTGTTGGGAGATTTTTTTTTTTTTTATCACTGATTCAATTTCATTGCTGGTAATCAGTCAGTTCAGACCAATTTATGTAAACCAGTTCATGTAGGAGATGAATATTGTAGCTTAAACCTGCCCTAGCTCTTGGTTGTCTCTCAAACCTGTGTGCTCATCTCAGCACCCTATTATGTTTTTAAATAGCTCCCAGTAGTTAAGTATCTGCCAAGACCGGTCAGTGTCCCAAAGGGGAGGATCTCAGCACCTAGCTTCAAGCTGATTGAAACTAGACCCTCAGGCAGCAGCTCTTAAAAGTGTGCAAATATACAGAGTCCCCGGGGGACCGCAAGCAGAAGCCCTGCTACCACCAGAGCCAGGTAATCTGGAAGCATCCACCGGAAGGCAGTCACAAAGATCAGGGCTCCAGGCAAGTGTTTAAGCTCTTGTCTGGGAGATAGCAGCGAGCTGGCGCAAGGCCGAGGGAGAGTACCAAGCTGGCATCTACGGCCCGTATTCCTTGAGAGCAGCTCTGTAGGCCACTAAATATGTACCACACCTGAAGCCTATCCCTCAGGCCAAAGCTCCAGGTCAGGCAAAGAGGCTCTTTCACAGAAAGACTGGGTGTGTGCAGTGTCCTGGGGATGATAGCCTACCCACTGTCTCTCTGATTGTTACAGTCCTATGCAACCCAGGAATGTAAGTCCCCTGGCCACCAGAGCCAGGAAATCAAGGGCCATCCCCTGGGCAGAATCCATAAAAATGGGGGAAGCAAACCTAAAAACCAAGGAAATATAAAAACCAGCTTTTAAAACTATGTAAATATATAGAGTCGTGTAGCACCCGTTAACTAAGCCCCACTGACCATCAGACCCAGGCCATGCAGAGGTGTCTCCTGCCAGCAGCTACAAAAATCAGAGCATAAGACAAGGGTATGAGCTCCCTTTTGGGTGACTCTGAATGTTATAGTCGCATGAGACCAGGAACGTAAGCCCCCTTAGCTTAGAGGACCAGACAATCAAGAGGCATCCCCTGGGCAGCAGCTGTAGAAATCGGGACACCAGACACATGTAAAAAAAAAAAAAAAAAAAATGTCCCTTCCAGGAGATATTGGTGCTTTGGTGTGTGGTGGAGGAAGAACACAAGGATGGCGCCCACCCCTCTCTGGCCCTGGAGAGTGTCCAAGCAGGCTCGGAGATGCCTGCCTCTCAGGCTGATTCTTTAAGATAAGCAGGTAAGCATCTTTACCTTAAGTCTGGGCACCATTGATCTACTGCCTCTGAGCTGGGCCTGGGGTGGGTGAGTCCGAGTGTGCGAGCCCTTCGGGACCCATTTCTCAGAGGGATATAGTCTTGTGGGTGTCAGGACCTGAGCCCAGCTGCTTTTCAAAATTAGATGCCATCTCTCAGGTGCAGATCTTAAAATTTAGGGTACCTGGTATGGGGTTCAACCCCTTTGCTCCTCATGGGGAAGCTCTGGGTTTTGAGTTCCCTCCCAACTGTGAGTCAGGTGTCAGTGCTGGGGTTTATGGTGAGACTGTGTTCCAGCCTTCCTACCTACTTCAGTGTGTACTGCCCTGGGGCTGGTAATCTGCCAAGCCTCATTTGCTGATGTATAGTGACGACTCAGCCAGCCTTTAGGTTTTTCTTTAAGACGAAATTGTTCCATATGTAGCTGTAAATTCACTGTGTCCATGGGAGGAGGTGAATTCAGGATTTCCCTACATCGCCATCTTGAACTGTTCAACCCACACCCACCCTCCAAGCTTTTCTTCATCCAGACAAAATGGCAGATCACAGCCAGAGCTGGTTACATACTGGTAGTGCTCCATGTGCCCCAAGGGAAGTGCAGCTATTTGTGTCTTCAGTTGGAGAACAGGTAGGAGATGTTTCCACATAAAGCCCAAGGTAGCCTGGCAGGCCCATAAAATATAATATGCTGTCAGCCCTCCTCCTCCCATTGGAAGGAATAGTACCATCTGTTGACCAACTGTGGAAATGACTGGAGGTCCTTCTTCAGCAGCTGTCCAAACCAGGCATCCTCAGGGACTACCAGCCAGGCTTATGCTGTTGCATACAGTGCAGACCCAGGTAATGCAGAACCAAAGTGTCTAATGTAAATGTTGAATTTACTCACCCAGCTGAGCACTAGCTCTCTCTGCAGCTCGAGTATGAGCTTCTTGAGGACAGGGACCATGGCGATTCATCTAGACCTATTTCCCCCCACAAAACCAGATGCTAGGCCTACAACCCCCCTACAACGGGGGGGTTCCATGAATACTCAGCCAATCCAACCAACTTCTTAACCTCACCACTGACTTGAATTAAGCCTCAGCTACTTCTCTTGGGAGAAATTGTTTTTCTGGAACATAGGGAGGACCCTCAGATATAACAAGTCTACATTTTGAAACACAATAACCATTTAAAGGCATCTATATTTTTTTTATTAATTAATGCCCAAAGAAAGGACTTTGCACAAGCAGTGCCCCGTGTCTACCAAGAGCGTATGTCGTGATCATATTTCTTCTCTGTTTCTCTCTCAAGAACCAACAGTTTTTTCCCCAGAGAGTGCCTTCCTCAATGTATTTCACTACCCTTGAGAAGCCAGTTTGTGCCAGAAAGGAAGGAAGGAAGGAAGGAAGGAAGGTAAGCCCTGAGAACAGGCTCCTATATCTACTCCTCTTGACCTTGAAGATCTTCTTTAAAACATGAGGGAATGAGACAAATATTCCTGAGGTTGTTATATCTTTTTCTTGCTAGTGGATAAAAAGGGAGACTCCCTCTATTGCCAAGGTGTCCCCAAACCCCAGCCTGTGGCCACAAAGAAGGTTATCACAAAAGTCACATTTTAATTTTCCGTCACCCCACAGCCACCTGATTCAGGACCTCAGCCCACCACACCTGGCGTCTCCCTCCACCACCCCACTTATTTCTGGGAGGCCCCCAGCTAGCTTAGACATGCTCAGCGTCCTCTCCCTCACAGACTTTTCTGCAGCCACCATTCACGCGCCTGCCAGCAAAACCGTGCGAAGCCCCATCAGCCAGCGTCCTCCCTGTACTCCCAAAGGGGCGACACTGTCGAGGTGCCAGTGTGCTTGGGGTTCCCTCCCAGTTGCCAGCACATCGGAGGTTCAGACTCTGAAGCCAGACCAGGCTGGGCCTGACCACACTGCTATTTGTCTTTTCCTGTCTCTCTCCTCCACCCCCAACACCCCCCCACCCCAATGCCCGCAAACCTGCTTCCTCAGTCCCCTTTAGCACTCACTCATTCATCTGTTCATCACACCCGCTCAGCAGTTCCCAAGGCCTCAGCAGGCTTCACCGCTCAAACTCAGCTCTGCAGCAGAATCAGCATAACCCTCCAACGGCCCCTATCCCTGGACTACACCTGGAAAAAAGGTGTTAAAGAGTTGACCTTTGCGACCCCAGCTTCCTATGGGCAAGGGCAAAAGGACTTGGAAAGAAATTGCTGTCTGTGCTTTAATTCCTGAAGTATTTCTACTTTTACGTTACTAAATTTAAACATTATTCAATATAACACCTCCCAATAGAAAACGTTAATCAGTGCTAAGTAAGGAAAAGTTAAAAATATATCTATATGCTATAAGCTGAACTGAGTAAGATTATATTTGGGAAACCCAGAAAAGGAGTTGAATTTGGAAGGGACAGAATCTAGGGTGAATTTTTCTCTTCCTTTCTTCTGCTTTCCGTTAAAGTTGATTGAATTTTTCATTTTTTTTTTCTGTTAAGATCTGTTAAGATGAGAGGAATATTGATGGTTAAGTGGTTAACTCAGATAAGTGACCGCATACATTGTATCAGCATGATAACCAAACGCTGTATAACCAAGCGCTGTTTCCTTACAACTGTCTTCCCCGAGAACAGGATCCTTTTCTCAGGCCAACTTCAGTCTCCTTGAACCATTTGACAGAGTTACAGCCTGTTTGGTGCTACTTTTCAAAACTCTCAGTCCGGCCACAGTTATTATTTTTAAAACATATTTATCAAGTTGAAGGTTATATGGCAGTTAAGCCTGTAAAGGATACTTCTTAGACTTGGTGCAATTGCTGGGAGAAAAATGTACATCTCTCTCTTGATTCTACCCCTTTCGTGCTCGAAAGAGGACCTGAGTCTCTCTGTGGGTGGCTTGTGGCAAGTACTAACTTAATCATTTTTCCCTTTCTCAGAAATCTTTATCTTTTGCCATGTACATTAAAAAAAAAAGATTTTATTTATTTATTTGAATGCGAGAGAGAGGGAACACAAGCAGGGGGAACAGCAGAGGGAGAAGCAGGTTCCCCACTGAGCAGGGAGCCCCAAGCAGGGCTCAGTCTCAGGGCCCTGGGATCATGGCCTGAGCTGAAAGCAGACACTTAACAGACTGAGCCACCCAGGCGCCCCTTGCCATGTACCTTTCAAAGAGAATATTGTCACTGGCAGTGAGTTTCCCTTCCCCACCAGTAGGAAGGACACGGGTTTCATCCCACCTGCCAGTATCAGAGTCCCCATTTCAGAGGCAAGGGGCTCCCCTGCATGTCTCTCTGTTCTTCCTTAGTTCTCAGATTGATCAGGCCACTCTACTGAGGGAATGGAAAAAGCCTTTGAGGGCAGTGACAGATGTGCCACTAGATTGGAGGCATTCGCCTGGGGGGGACAAAAAGACCCACCCTCCTACTAGGGTCGTCTCCCCCCAACCTTCCCTTATACCATCAAAGGGAACAATCTGGACCAGCCATTTCTGAGAATAGTAATAATGGAAGTATTAATAGAATACTGATAATAAAAGTATTAATCTCCATTAATCACTTGCTACATGCCAGGTGCTGTGCTAAATGTTGTACATATATTATTTCATTTAATCCTCATAGGTAGGTACTCAATCTTGCTCCTCTCTAGAATGGCTACCCCAGGACCCCCCAGCCCCCAACAGTTCAAGAGGTTTCCTATAACCCATAGCCCCCACCACACTTGGCCGTTAGTCAGCTTTGTAACATCTGCCGATCTAATAGGTGTAAAGAGATACCTCTTTGTTATTTTAATTTGTATTGCTTTGATGACTGATTTAAATAAGTGTGCCTTTTATCTATGGGACCCTTCGCTGATTTTTTCCCCCCTTCTGGTGTATCCTCAATTGAAAATGTTTCCCAAGCCCTTTTCAGAGTTTCCCACAAGTATCATGTGGTCTTTCTGCCTTGTTTATTGTCATCACAGTTGACAATCAGATGTAATCAGAGGCTAACTAATTATTTCCTCCAGTCATTGGCTTACACAGTGAGTGGTATTATAAACATGCAGGTGCTTGCATTTCAGACCAAAGCTTCCATCAGCAAGACTTTTGCTACCATCGTGTTTTATGTTTAATTGTAATAAGTGATTCAACAGCAAGACTTTTTTAATCACCACATTTGGGGCTCTGGACTCAAGAAGGGAAACCATTCCTTTCTCCTGGTGTTTGCTGCTTACTAGTAATGCTTTAAAGTCATCATTCTGTCTTCCCCTCTCGGGGAAAGATGGATGCGGCTGCATGAATTTTCTGTTTTAGAGCCCCCAGCGGAGTCTTGAACATGTGAGCCATTCTGTGAGCAGGGTCTGACCTATGCCATAGAAGAAGCTGGCTCGAAACAAATACTCTCTGAGTAACAAACCAAATACAAAATGATATAAACTTCCTCTAACTACGTTACCATTTCTAAAGAACATTTTGGGTTTCATACTAAGATGCCTGTGTTCCCAGCACTACAGGCTGACTGCCCCAGTTTGGCAGGATCAGGACCGAGCTCCATGAATCCCCTAGGGGTGGAGTCTTCTAAGGCCAGGTGTGTAGTCAGATTTCCCTTTGTGAGTCCCTGGACTCTGGTAGCACAAGTGTCAGGACCTGTTTTTGCAAGTGTGGGTCATCTGTTTCTCTGGGTCAACTGCATTTCCATTCTGGGGGTGTTCTAAGTTCTAGCTGGATCTTCACGCTAGAGTCTCCTTCTAGTCTGGCCTGATCTGCACAGGTGACCAGATTTTGCTACTAGATGAATGACATTTAGCAAGGGACAGTCTGATGCTTCAAGAAGCAAAACATGTTCCTCTCCACACCTCACCCCCGCTGATGCTCATCACCTCAGCTATGGATATGTTAGAGAAGAATAGGGTTGTCATGGTTTTAGAAGAACAACCCACTGGCAGCTGCCCCATTGGCTGGTAGCAGAAGGGAGGGTTGTGTCCGGGACCACAGTGTACAGTTGTGCTGTTTGCACATTGCACATGAAGGCCCAGTAGAGCTGGTGAATGAGGTCCAAAATCCAAGCTGTGCGTCCTAACTTAGAGCTAGGACTTCCTAGAAGAGGTAGCGCAAAGGTGCCCCGCAAGCTACCAGAGACCCCGCAAGACCCGCGTTGGATCCAATAGGGCTGACCAAAGACTTAGGGAAGGATGAGAACAGGCTGAAGTTGTCTTAAACCCAGACACTGTATTCTTTGTTCCACCCTGTAGAAATTATGTGCTTAGGAGGCTGCCTGAAAAATTGCAGGTGAGTACCTTCAGATCCTGGGAGAAAAGGGTTATATTAGCAGTTCTCAGTGAAGGCCGTGGAGATTTTGCCCCTGAGGGACATTTGGCAATGTCTAGAGATCTTTTGATTGTCACGATAGGGGGCTACTGTTGGTGGTTAGAGGACAGAGATGCTGCTAAACCCCCTGCAATACACAGGACATTCTCCCACAATAGAGTTATCGGATCCAAAATACCAGTAATGACCCCACTGAGAAACCCTGGGCTACGTGACAGTAGAGGGAGAAGTGTCCTCCATTGATGGATGTGTGGTAATAACGTGGTTATTTTAATCTAATATTTAAGAAGAGCCAGCTGTATACTTTAGATTTGTCCTTTAAAATAAAGGTTCCTCCCCTACCCCAAGCCCACCCCACCCCCTCCCTCATTTCCTTGCACCTGTCCCCGCTCTTGTCACGGAAGACAGGATGCTCAAAAGAAACTGCTATATATGATTGTGCAAGTTTCTGTGCACATGTGTCTGCGTGTATGAGAAACAGACTAAGAAACAGAAAAAAGCACCTAGAGAGGCAAAGAGAGATGTGCAGAGAAAAACAGATAGTAAGGGAGTCAGGGAAGGGATAGATGGAAAGAGAGAGGAAAAAACAACACACAGAGGAGTGACACCTAACTAAATCTTTTTTCAACAGATACCATCTAGAACATGCCAGTCTGGAAATTCAGTGATAATAGGTGAAGGTCCCTGTGTCCTATAAGCCCACAATCTGTAAGAGACAGAGGCCACAAAGCTGTAATACCTGTGGAAAGTGGAAGGCTCGTCATAAAATCATAAAGCCAGAGGGAAGGCAGAAGAGAAGCTGACATTCTGCGGGGTGGGGGGAGTCTGGGGGGGTGACCATTGAGATGAACCAAGAAGAAGCATTTTGTCAGGTGAACAGAATGAGAAGTGAGGATTCTTGGGAAGCGGGTTTGGGGAACAGCAGACAGTCGGGAGGTGATGAAGTGGGCAGACTCAAACAGTGGAGGGGTAGAAGTGGGGAATGAGGTTGAAAAGAGCAGCTATGACCCCCCCATCATCTCCCAGAGCAGGGTCAGACTTAGATTCCATGCTTGAAGCTGTCCACAGGGAGGATGCCCAGAGTTTCTTGTGCAGTATTTCCTCACCTCTTCCAACATTTACTCGAGGGCGACTTGACCAGTGAGGTCTACCCTGAAACGTTTCAACCCACCTTCCTGACATTCACAGCCCCCATCTATCTTTTTCTGTAGTACTCATTATTGAGGAACATACTATATAATTAACTTATTAATTTCATATCTGTATTCCTTGACTAAGAATATAAGCTTCATGAGAGCAGGAATTTTCTTTTGTTTACTAATGTATCTAGAACAGTGCCATGTGGCCCTTAAGTGCTCCATAAATATTTGTTGAATGAATGAATGAGCCTGGGGGTTGGAGGCATACGGCCCCTTCCCAGAACTTTATGTTTCTGATGGCTGTTCCTCAGGGGGTGTAATAGTCCTCTAATGTTGCATAACAAAGTATCACCAATTTAGGGGTTTGAGTCTGCCCACTTCATCACCTCCCGACTGTCTGCTGTTCCCCAAACAACACACCTGTCTTATCTCACAGTTTCTGTGGGTCAGGCGTCCAGGCACAGCCTAACTGGGTCTTCTTTTTAGGGGCTCACAAGGCTGCAATCTGAGTGGCTCAAAGTGGCTTTCCTGGGGAAAGGGCTGCTTCTAAGCTTCCTGATTGTTAGCAGAGTTCAGTTCCTGCGGCTGTGTGACTGAGGGCTTCAGTTTCCTGCTGGCTGTTGGCCAGGGGCTACCCTCAGCACCTGGAGCCCACCTGCAGTTCCTTGCCATGTGTGGTTCCCCAACATGGCCACTTGGGGAACTCTCTCTCCACAGCCAGGGAGATAGATAGAGACTCTAGCAAGATGGACGCTACAATTTTATGTAACATAGTAATGTAATCACATACATGGAATCACCCATATCCTATCTCCTTTGCCATTTTCTACTGATTAGAAGCAAGTCACAGGTCCCACCCATGCTCAGGAGGGGATCACACAAGGATGTGAACACCAGGAGGTGGGATCATAGGGACCATTTTAAGAGAAAGTCCACCACAGGAGGTAACAGCTGGAGGACATGCTTCTCCTTTGAACACGGTCCCTTGGTTTTATGCACAACTCAACCTCTGCACCATGTTAGAGTTATTTACGTGTGTGTCTGCCTCTCCCACAAGGTTGGGGGCAGGAACTGTTCTTGCTCATCTTTAGAATCAGTTTCTTTTTTTTTTAATTTTTTTATTGCTATGTTAATCACCATACATTACATCATTCGTTTCTGATGTAGTGTTCCGTGATTCATTGTTTGTGCACAACACCCAGTGCTCCACGCAGAACGTGCCCTCTTTAATACCCATCACCAGGCTAACCCATCCCCCCCACCCCCCTCCCCTCTAGAACCCTCAGTTTGTTTTTCAGAGTCCGTCGTCTCTCATGGTTCGTCTCCCCCTCCGACTTACTCCCCTTCATTCTTCCCCTCCTGCTGTCTTCTTCTTCTTTTTTTTTCTTAACATATATTGCATTATTTGTTTCAGAAGTACCGATCTGTGATTCAACAGTCTTGCACAATTCACAACACTCACCATAGCACATACCCTCCCCAGTGTCTGTCACCTGGTCACCCCATCCCTCCCACCCCCCACCACTCCAGCAACCCTCAGTTTGTTTCCTGAGGTTAAAAATTCCTCATATCAGCGAGGTCATATGTAGAATCAGTTTCTAACACAGAGCCTGGTATGTAAGTTATCAGTTTTGGATGAATGGGTAGAAGGATGGATGGATGGATGGATAGATGGATGGATGGATAGATGGATGAGTAGATGGATGGTGAATGGATTTATGGATGGATAAATGGAAGGAAGGCAGAAAAGAAGGAAATGTGGTAACAAAACAAGGATGAAGGCAAAGCACCTGACAGAGGGGCCACCCACCGTGAAGTAAGATGTAAGCACTAAGTTATGGATCTGCTCACAGTCCGAGCCTTGTTCCTGCAGCTGCCCCTTGGAGTCTTTCTATCAGGGCTGCCAAGAGACCAGAGGCAGGCAGTTCCTCTCTCCCAGATTTCCTGTTTTCTCCTCAGGAAATAGGAGTGCAAAAAATCATGAGGGATGTCCAAAAGTTCCATGTATGAAGGCACCAAAGAAATCCTGCTGTTCTTTGTGACTTTGGCAGGTCTGGAGGTAATTTCCTAAGAAAGCTGAGAGAAGAAAGCATTCCTTTGCAATCCTCTCCAAGGCTCCAGGCAAAGGCTTTTGATAACAAAGTGCTTTGTGCAATAAACACTGAGTTTTGACCTGAACTTCTTTGAGGTCTTGCTACAGTGTGGAATAGTGAATCCAGGCTGTTCCAGGCCTTGGCCTCTGAGGGCGAGTTGGAAGCCAGGGCACAGCACTCCTCGTGCGGGCGATAGGATCTCAGGCTGTCCTTTTCTGTGGGCACTGTGGGAAGACAACATTTGGGCAGACTTGACTGACGATGCTTAGTGTGTTTTCCACCCAGTAGGGCCTCATGGGCAGAAAGATTCTGACATTTTTTCTGGCTCGGTGCTTTAGACGGGGTGACCTTGGGTTAAACTTTACGTGTACATCATCCCCCCCCCTTTTGCTTGAATTTTTGTGATTTTGTTCACCTGTTCCATGACAGGTAATTTGCTTTATGTCAGATGAAGTCCATTAGTAGTCAAGGTGAGTGAATTGTGACAAGGTCACACTGGAGACCATGATATTTATGTCTTTGTTAATTAGGGCCAGACTATAAGCCTGTGGAACTCTATTGTTTTTAACAGTGACAACTGAGCTTTTGCATGGGTCCATGTTTGTAAAAACCTTTGTCTTTTGTGAATCTATAAAATGTTTGGTGCTTAGTCTCCTGAAGGGTAGATGAGATGCAGAATCTCTGGACATTCTGACCGTGAAGAGAATGTCAGATTCCACGGTAGGTTACTAACTTTCAAATAAAAATTTTACTTTGGATTTCTCTTCCTGCATTTCCTTTCTAACCTATCAGCCTGCCAGCACCAAGCTAAAGCAGTTTAAAGCAAACCTGGAGAAGCCGATGAATAACAATGGGATTTTATTTACTGAAATTGCCCTGAGAGCAATCCAGTAAGAAGAACTTGGAATTTCCAAAACACAGTGTTCATCCTTGTTTTGACAGCAATATCTTCATTTGACAAGAAAGAGGCTTTACTCTACCCCTCACCACATTGGCTTGTCTCCTAGGTTTTAGCTGGAGCTCTTCATCTAATCTGTAGAATTCCAAACAGAAGGAACATGGTTCCTCTGGATCCCAAACCAGTAACTAGACCTGGAACCATCCTGAGAAACATTAAAAGAAGACCCACCAGTTCCCTGCTGGGGCCTCTGTGTTCTGAGTCCACACTTCAGGCCCCAAGCTTTAAAAGCTCACTTTGAACAGGTGGAAAGCTTTTGCGTAAAGCCATCCGGGAGTATCCGTCCTCCTGCTGGGCGCACAGCACTTCACTTGGCGGGGGTTCTCTGTAGGGAGAAGGGTGCACGCACACACACCCCAGTGGTTTGTCCCAAGCACGTCCTGCATGTTCTCAGGGTCCTTTATCCCAAACCGTCACCTGACTCCTATCTTAAGTAAGGTTTTTGATGGCACAGCTCGGGCTCAATCTCAATAAATCATTCTCAATAGTGCCTGTTAGAATGAAAGACTAGCCTCCCCCCCATTTCAACATCAGAACAACAGGAAAGAAAAAGATAAAACTCCACATCTCCCATGCTCCCACGGAATCTTTTATGATTGTCTCTTTCCTCTTGAACAGGGGTCTCTCAGGCTGCTAGCTTTCCATCTCTACTCCTATGTCCTCTTAAGAAATTTAGCCTCTATGGAGTATTTTTCAAATGCATGAAAACTTCTAACAAAAACTAAAACTGCTTCCTCAATAGGTCCATATCCTTTCAACTTTCTAATATTTAAAAATACATGTGGATATAAAGGCCTTTCCCATCCATTTTGTCTGGAATAGGTCCTACTCTCTTGTCCACCCTGGCCCATTTTTTTCTATTTACACAGCCCACTCATTTTCTTCCCCCAGTTTCATTTATTTGATTTTTTTGGTCTATCCTCCCCTGTTGGGCCGTAAAGCTTTATATAAGCAGAGACCACCTCTGTTCTGCTCTTCACTGTAGCACCAGCAACTAGCAGAGCACCTGCCATTTGGGAGAATCTCATTAAAATATTTGTTGGATGGAGGAAGGAAGAAAGGAAAGAAGGAAGGGAGGGAGGAAGGAAGGAAGGAAAGAAAGAGAGAGAGTTTACAGTAAGTGATATAGCATGGCTTCCTTAGCTAATTAAAAGTGAAAGGCAGGGCGCAGCAGAGCAGAGGGAAAGCAACGCCATCTTTGGAGAACAGAGCAGAGTGCAAAGGAGCTGATAGGGCTGCTGAGTGATATAAAGGTGGCTGTCATCCTGAAGGAAATTGTCCACAGCTGGCCCAGGAAACAGAGAAGCCGAGGGAGGATCCAGCGGAGGGTAGGCACTTGCGTGCCCCATCACAGCTTCATGCCTATGAGGCAGGCCACTAGATGAACAACAAAGTGTGTGTGAGCTACAAAATGGCCGCTGCTTCATTTTCACCCTCCAGATCTCACGTAAGAATCCCTCTTGTGCTCTACCCTAACCAAAATCATACCAGGAAAGGAAAATGTGATTCAGCCCAGCCAAGTGGACACAACGCTAAGTCAGCATCCGCTATGTATTGCCCGAGTGAATGAACTTGCATGACAGCAAGAGGCTTTTGGCCACCTGGTCTCACCAGAACGAGAGCTCCCCCCCATGAGGGATGGGATTTTTGTGTTCCATTCATTGCTGTATTCCCAACACCTGGAGTGGCGCCTGGCCTGGGTACATGCTTAATAAAATTTGTGTGATGAATAGTGAATCGATCTGGCCCAAAGTCGAAGAAACCTGTGTGGAGTCATTAGAAGACACAACCAAATGAAGATTTTTCTATGCTGCAGGGTGTGGGAAATGCATGAGGAGCCATTTTATACATTTAGCATAAAGGAGCATAAAGTGGAACAGAGGGAAAAGCATATCTCCTTCTCTCACAACGTATCCAAGGGGAACAAAATATAAAACCATTGTCGTGACAGCAGGGCAAATATCATAAGTAGTAAGTCAATTACCAAGAAGCCTGGCTCCTGCAAGCCAAGAATCCTGGCTAAGGGGGAAGAGGAGAGAGAGGAAAAGTTAGAAGCATTTTCTTCACAGCCTTCCTCAAGGTCCGTGTGGGCTGCGACACAGCAGAGTAAGTCCTCCAGGGGCCTTGCTGGGCTGTGCACCACGGACAGGCACAGACACCCCACGAACAGCGCCGTCAGTTAGAGCCGGGCTGCACCCTGAGGTAACCGGAAAGGCCGGCCTCCTGGGAGGGTTTAGCTAGCTCAAACATTCCACTTCTCTCACGAAGGCCTTGCATGAGTTCTGATGCCGCCGTCTCTCTCGGCTTTTGTCTCCCTACTCCTCCCTGAGATCTCAGCTTTGTTTTAAGAGATGTCTGCCTCTCTACCTCTGTGACTCTATCTCTGTATGTCAGAGCTACTGAGTGTTAACCAGGGTTTTGTCCGACCGCTGGGATTACTCGCTCCTCTACATGCTTTTCTTCTTTGTGTGTTTTCCACGTTTTGCACTGAACATGAATTACTCCTCTAATCACACACACGAAAAATAGTTACAAAAGTGCTTTAAAGTACTCTAAGGGTGGGTGGGGCAATGAAAAAGAGAACTATTTTTTGTATGTTTTTAAAATAAATATTAACAGTATCTTGGGGCACCTGGGTGGCTCAGTTGGTTGGGCATCTGACTCTTGATCTCAGCTCAGGTCTTGATCTCAGGGTCATGAGTTCAAGCCCCACGTTGGGCTCTATGCTGGGCATGGAGCCTACTTAAAAAAAATTATATATATATATATATTTGCATCTATTTACACATATATATATGTAGCAGCATCTTACAACTCAACATGAGCAACTTGAGGTAGATGCTACTTGTAAGTTACACGATAGCATGGGTGAGATACCTATTGTATATCAACAATATGGTACTTGTACTTCCTCTAGGCATAGCACCTTGGGGAAGTTTATCATCTGCCAAATGTTGTTGGTTATCAACTTGAATTGGATTTTCTTTGATTTTTATGCCTTATACACTCTATTTGTGTGCAAAAAATGCAAAAGGAATTAAAACAAAAGTAGTTAACTTTCTATTTATTATGTATGTATGGTATCTGTGTGGCTAAGAATTAAAGATGTCAAGATATGAGGGCAAGAAAAATGCAATTGTCACTGTGTCCTGGATCTAATAAGCAGTACAAAGTAAAAGAATAAAAACAGAAATGAATATTTGGGGCATATCTGAGGACCCAAGCTTTATAATTTGGCCCTATTTTCATGGTTGGTTAAAATCTATGACAGTAGATCAAAGTTTCTTTACCCAAATCTCCCTAAACAAAGTACTAGAAGTGGCCTCAGTAAAGTGGATATGGAAGATTAAGATCATTCTAGACCTTGGAGAGCTAAGTTTTATACATTTCCTCCTGCCCTAATTCTTGTTAGAGGTGAACCAATAAGAGGCACTTCTGTTCCCCAAGTCACAGTGCTGGTCTTTCTCTGCTCCTCTTTTCTCAGGTTTCTTCCTGATTTTATCACCGAGTGCAGCTCGTTCGGTTGAACAAGGTTGAAGGTCCTCCTGAGGGGTGAAGGCTAGTGTGGGGCTAAGCTCACTGCCCTCTTCCATCATTTGTCTCCAGGCAAAAGTGGATAAAATGAGCACCTTGGGAAGGGCACGAGGGGCGAAGACAGAGGGAGGGTCAGGAAAGGGACCCTTGCTGCCTGAGAAGCATGTGGGCAGGGAAGGTCCAGCCCTTGTGTAAGGGGAAAATCATGGCACCCTTGTGTATATGTGCCTGAATTCCAGGTTTGGTTTGCAGTAGTTGAGAGAATGACCTTTCCCCCTACCACCCAATAAAAAGCCTGGCTAAAATCATCCAGGCACTTCTCTCTACCTTCTCTAGATTGGCTCAGGGCTCTCACTAAAATTCCCAGGCTGGTTCTGATCTGACTGCTAGAGGCTTACCATTATTTTTTTTTAAAGATTTTATTTATTTATTTGAGAGAGAGAATTAGAGAGAGAGAGAGCACATGAGAGGGGGGAGGGTCAGAGGGAGAAGCAGACTCCCCGCCGAGCAGGGAGCCCGATGCGGGACTCGATCCCGGGACTCCAGGATCATGACCTGAGCCGAAGGCAGTCGCTTAACCAACTGAGCCACCCAGGCACCCCGAGGCTTGCCATTAAAAAGCTGCCTTTCTCCGGGAATCCAAGGGCCCAAGCCCTCAGCCACACCCTTAATCATGTGTCTCTAATAAATCCTTCCTCTCAAATAATCAGTTCTGCAATTTGGGAGAAGAACCAACCAGACAACTTGGATCCTGCGAATAAACTAACCTATGGAATCATGGAATGTTCCCATCCATTCTTGACCAGTTATTTTGTGCTGGAGAGACAGACCTTTATATTCACCAGGTGTCCACTAGATTGAGTGCTGAACAAGCTCATGGGGGTAAGACCATGAGAATGACACAGAGATGAAATTCTTCTAGTGTCAAAACAAACTCTATGAGGACAAGATGCACTTGGAGTTTGACTCCATCTTCTGTCTTGTGTTGGGTTACTACAGTTCATCAGGAAAACTGTTTGGAATTTGTAAAATCTCCAAATCCTGCCTTGGGGAGTCTGTGCCTCTTGGCTTCCTTACAGAGCTCCTTTGTGCCCATAAGATAGGTTTAATAATCACACTCTGGGTTGCACAACTGGAATACCATCAGAATAACATAGTGCAGAAAAACAGAACCAGTGTTTTGCATTTCCTTTTCAGATAAACAATTTCATCTGAAAAGAAAAGCAGATGCTATTTACCCATGACTCTGGTCCTATCCTGTTGTTGGGGCTGGAGGGTCTGCAGCAAACGATTTCAAAATAGAAGCATCATCCTGTTCTCTCCAAATGCCCTCCTTCCTCACCCCCTAGCCTGTCTCTCTGGCTTTCATCCCCCATGGTGACTGCATATAGAAAAGAAATGGGGACCCAGTGATTCTTGGCGCTTCCAAGGGGGCCCACGGGCCCTGGTGAGAGCTGACGGTTTAGGAGGTAGGAAGCAGCCAGTGGACTTCAAACATTTAGAGATGCAGGCAGGTTATGTAGGGATCCAAGGATTTTTAATGGTTCCCAAGCTAATATGACCTTCCTTAACTTCACTTCCTGATTTCCCTAACCTACCGGGGGTCCTGTCTTCTTCCCATGACCAAATCACAGTCATAGGATGTTAAAGTAGCAAGGAAGAGGATGAAACCTTGATCTAGGTATAAAAAGTGCCTTGCCAAGGTCAGCTGCAAGTTCATGACAAAGCTGGGCTTAGAACCCCTCCTGTCTTGATTCACAGACCTGTGCTCTTTCCAGAAGCCCTAACATGAAAAGGATTCTTTACACAAGAAACAACAGGTGTTGGCAAGGATGTGGAGTAAAAGGAACCTCTTACACTTTTGGTGGGAACGCAAACTGGTGCAGTCCCTATGGAAAACAGTATGGAGGTTCCTCAAGAAGTTAAAACTAGAACTACCCTGGGCGCCTGGGTGGCTCAGTTGGTTAAGCGACTGCCTTCGGCTCAGGTCATGATCCTGGAGTCCCGGGATCGAGTCCCACATCGGGCTCCCTGCTCAGCAGGGAGTCTGCTTCTCCCTCTGACCCTCCCCCCCCTCATGTACTCTCTCTCTCTCATTCTCGCTCTCTCAAATAAATAAATAAATCTTTAAAAAAATAAAAATAAAAAAAATAAAACTAGAACTACCCTACGATCCAACAATCGCACTACTGGATATTTACCCAAAGAATACAAAAACACTAATTCAAAGGGATACATGCACCCCTATGTTTATAGCAGCATTATTAGCCAAGATACAGAAGCAGCCCAGGTATCCATCAACTGATGAATGGATAAAGGAGATATGGTAAATATATATATATATGTATATATATATATATATATATATGATGGAATATTACCCAGCTGTAAAAAAGAATGAAATCTTGCCATTTGCAACGACATGGAGGGAGCTAGAGAATATAATGCTAAGCCAAATAAGTCAGTAAGAGAAAGACAAATACTGTGACTTCACTTCTATGTGGAATTTAAGAAACAAAACAGGGGTGCCTGAGTGGCACAGTTGGTTAAGTGACTCTTGGTTTTGGCTCAGGTCGTGATCTCAGGGTCATGAGATGGAGCCCCATGTGGGGCTCTGCACTCAGTGTGGAGTCTGCTTGAGATTCTCTCCCTCGCCCTCTGCCCTTCCCACTTGTGCTCTCTCTCTCTCTTTCTCAAATAAATAAATAAAAATCTTAAAAAAAAAAGAGAGGGGTTTCTGGGTGGCTCAGTTGGTTAAACATCTGACTTCAGCTCAGGTCATGATCTGGGGTCTTGGGATCGAGTCCTCGTCGTGCTCTGCACTCAGTGGGGAGTCTGCTTCTCCCTCTCCCTCTGCCCCTCCGCCGGCTCATGCTCTCTCTCTAATAAATAAAATATTTTTAAAAAGAAAAAAGAAAAGAAACAAACAGCAAAGGGGAAAAAGAGAGAGGGGAAAACCAAGAAACAGACCCTTAACTATAGAGAACAAACGGATTCGGGTTACCAGAGGGGAGGGGGTGGGGGATGGGTGAAACAGGTGATGGGGATTAAGGAGGACACTTGTGATGAGCACTGAGTGACGTATGGAAGTGCTGAATCACTACATAGTACACCTGAAACTAACATAACACTGTATGGTAACTGATTAGAATTAAAATTAAAACTTTAAAAAAAGAGGATTCTGTAACTGAGCTGTTATGGAGATTCTTACAGGTTCAGTCCCTGGGTATAAAAAATAATGGCCTGTCAAGATACCAAAATAGAAATAAGACAAACTAGAATAAACCTTAGTTGTATATAGCATCATTGGAAGAAGTCTACAAACTCCCTCAAGCCCAAGAGCAGGGTCTAATAACGCAGTGGCCATATTCAGTCACATGAATTTTCCCTTCCCTCTTCTGTCCACCTAGTGACCATCTGCAGCATGATTCATCCCTAACCCCATTTAGCTCCAGGGCCCTGGGGGAAAGAAGGGTCCTTAAACTGTTTAGGTGCCCATAAGACCACATACGTGAGAAGCAGCTGCAGGTCCAAAGGCAGCCTCCTGATATTCAAACCCACACTTGGTCCATAGATCCTGCTGAAGTCTGAAGATTTGGCAGTGATCTGGTTATCTGGTTAGTTAATCAGAATGGGTGGCAGTGAAGCTGTATATTTCAAGTTGGAATGTTCATTTTGCCACTTGAATTATTCTATTTGGCAGTCTACACTGCAGGATTCCTAACGTAGAACTGAAAAGTACCCTCCACATATCTGGTTTTCAAGTCTAAAGTCTTGTGTGTATCCCTCTGTTCCACAGGATGTCTTAATGTAGCCGTTTATCTCTTGGACCAGAGATGTGCTTCCTCCCAGCCCAAACAGATGCTGTGGGAGGCCTGGTACAGCGACCTGGGCTGGGCTGACCCCGCCACTCCATCTGCTCATGGGGACAGTGCTTCCTTTGTACCATTGTTTGGTTTTTTGTTTTTTGGTTGTTTTTTGTTTTTTGTTTTTTTGTTTTTTTGTTTTTTTTTTTTACTTTTCCTTCTCCCCAGTTTCAAACCCCGTCCCTCAGGACCTCAGTTGAAGCCAGCCTTACCCAAGCACATCCTTGCTCCAAAAATTGTAATTATTCCCTAAGCAGGCCATGACATCTTTTCAAATGATCCTCCTGAAGCTAGAGGGTCCCAGGAAATCCAGTCACTTCCCCTCAAATAGAGGCACCAGCCTCTGGAAAATTCCACAGCCCCGGGTCCTGGTTAGTGGGGGGAAAAAGGGGGTGAGGGGTGAGTTAGGGTGGTGCCTAAATCTTTAGGCCATCAGTGGGGTTCTTTTGAGTGTTAGGGTGAGTCTCCAGGAAGTGAAATTCTCAACCTGGAGTAGTTACTATGACGACAGGAGATCATCTCAGGCTAAATTATAGAGAAAAAGGCAAAGTGTATGTGTTCATCACTTAGGGTTGTGAGGTGGGAACCTCCTTCAGGCCCCGGAGTCTTTCTTTAGATGGGCCCCTTGAGTCTCAGAATTACTGACTCAACAGAGATATCCCTTTAATCAAGACCCAACTCCGAACACAGCTCTCACTACGGTTTGGACGTAAGGTGTGAGCTTAGTGACACTTGCGCCTTCTCATGGCAAATTAGATGGTGGCCTGCGCTAAGGCATTGCCATTGGGGAGAGAAGGAACGAGATGTAAGTTTAGGAGGCTGGCTGGAGAGAATGAGGTGCCTGAAGATATGTGGGTGTTGAAGACTGGCTCAAAGATGATACCTACTTCACGGGTTGCTGCAAGGAGTAGAGTTAACGCAGAGTGCCCACAATGGTGTCCTAGTACCATCGGGTAGGTTCCTAAGAGAAGCCGCTTTCCCCCTCCTCCTCGTCCCTCTCCGTTTTCACTAACGGTAGGACTTTCCCACCTGGAAACCTCAGAGTACCCACCCCAAGGAGGCTTGGCCACTGCTGTCTGAATCTGAATCTCACGACTGAAGGCCATGGGTATGCCCCTGCCTCTCCTGGTCCCCACAGAGCAGGTAGAAATAAGTGTCTTCTCTCCAGAGCTGCACCAGGAAAACCCTGAAAGTCATTGTCTCACAGCCAGAATGTTCCCTTTGTTCCTCTGAGACAGAACCAACATCTCTGGGAGGGACAAAGAGGCAGGCTGACTCATGAGCCGAGCAGACGGCTGGGCCGAGTGGTGGGGGCACAGTGGTAGCTGGGGCTGCAACCCCTGGGATTGCGATACTCACTCTGGTCTCCGCTACGACAACGTGCGGGACACCTTCTTCCAAAGAACACAATTATTTCTGAATGTCAGGTGCATATTCAGCCTCAGACCTCCCCAAACACACTCATACTGAGCTCCCCTGGGACATCTTCCGGGCCCTTGGAGAACTAGACCCGAGTCTAACCACATTTTTTATTCTTTCCCCCCACAAATGTGTTCATCCCCCCATTTATTCAACAAGCACGTGCCAAGCTTCCACCCTGTGCCAGGCACCGTGCTGGAAGCTGGGGCTTCAGAGACACGAGGCCCCGTCTCTTCCACCTACAGCCTTGTATGGAAGGCAGGCAAACTGAAGACTGGGGTGCCATGAGATGTGTGACAGTGAGCCGGTGCAAGCAGTCCTGGGAGCACAGAGGAGGGCCACAGAGCCCCGCCGGGTTTCAGAGAAGACTTCCTGGAGGATAAGCACAAGTTGGCCAGGCTTTCTAGGTAAGGGAGCACCAACAGCATGGCTCAAGGCAAGTAAGACCATGGCTCAGTGGTTCTTGCCTTTGCTGTACACTGAAATCTTTGGCAGGGCTTTTAGCAATTACTGATGCCCAGACCCTCACACAGATTTAAGTGACTCTTTGGAGGGGGCGCCCAGGAATCAGTCTTGTCGAAAGCACCCCAGGTATACATCGGAGTTAGGGACCAGTGGGTTAAGGAAGAGTCACCAACACAAGACCTTTGGAAAGGAAAAGCCCAGAGTGTACTATAATCTAACAGCTCACTCTGCCAATACTTCTAAGACACTGGGTCTTAGACCCGATGCAAAGCACACAAGGCCAAGGGATGCACTGATACGTCCCTGAGTCTGTAACAGACTCGCTGTACAGCCCCCTCCAGGAGATAGAGCCCATGAAAAACCATTTGCCATTCTTAAAGGAGGATGCTGTGGTTCTCAAATCCAGTAATACTCTTCTCATGGCTCCGATAAGGACCTCCTTGTAAATATTAGTTTCCGAAAACTCAAAAGAAGGCTTTCGATCAAACACAAAACTCCAGACACAGTACAACACTGCTTTTGACAAAGTAAGTAGTAAATAAATAAATCCAGCTTGGCCGTCTTCTTAGAGGCTTGGAAGAAGACACAGAAGTCCTATTCTTCAAACTGGGGCGTGTCCCAGTCTGAGAGGGAGAGGGACTACCTTGAGCCAAATGCTGACCAACAGCTCCCATTGACTGGAAGGCGAATGTGGAAATGGGTGTGAATCCCAGTTCAGCCACTTGCTGCACCATATTGGGCAAGATGCTTAACTTCTGGGAGCCTGTTCTCTTCTCTGTGACATGGTTATAATTATATCTACCTTACGTGGTTCTCTTGGCTTAAAGGAGGTAATGTATGTAGAGTGCCCAGGATAGTAAGTGGCCAATATCTAATAGGTGGCTTATTAGTCAGTGATGCCTTTTACCCAGGATCTCTTCTAGCATCACACTTTATCATGAGAAACTGTGTTATAGGAGTGGAAATAGCACGGGAGATAGAAGGCCTGGCCAGGTCATGGTTCTTCTCCTGCTGCCATTCTTCCCCCTCTCCTTCCTCTCTCGAGGCAGCACCTGGTTCCCGAGACACCTCAGTCTGCAGGCCACTCCTGCCTCTCAGGGTGGTCCCCAGATGCACATCTGGGCATGTGGCTGGTGCCGCCCCTCTACTCAGATGTTGACAGCATGTGAGAGCCAAGAGCCTGGGTTTCTCCGTCTGCAGGCCGGGGCCCCAGCCCAAATGGGAGGCTCTATCACCTCCTATTTATTGACCCCTCTGACCAGCGTTGAGGAACTGCTCTTCACTCTTCCAGCTGTTGGACTTTGTTAAAAGAAAATTAGTTCCGGGAAGGTATGTTAATGGAACTTAATGTCAAATTAAACAGGAACTCCGGAGATCCTCTGGCTGGTTCCTACACTTTTTGTGCCTTGGATCCCTTTAACAGTTTGGCAAAATGTCCACGAACCCATACAATAAAAGACACAAAACCACAAGGAATTCAATTATACTGAAATACAATTGTATCAATTTCCCACGGAGTTCCACCCGTTCTATACGGTAACCCCCTGATAGCCAAAGCCCTTACTGACAACTTGGGAAACTCTCCAAGTTCACCCAGCTATGAAGTGAGACAGATGATAGGGGCCTGTCTCCCTACTCCCAGACCAGGGCTCTTTCCACCAATTTACTTGTTATTTTAGAAAATTAAGAAAAAGAAAACAGAAATTGTACTGCTCTGCATGGAAAAATCCTGAATTTTATGCAAGTTGGAAGGTATGGATGAGGCCCTGCTGCCCAATCTGTATTCATATGAAACTGACCTTATTTTATAGAGGATTGCAAAACCGGGCAAAGCTTGTTTCCCAGCAAACATCTGGAGAAACCTAAGGCCACAATCATTTGAGGATTTATCTAATACACTGGTAACTGGCAGCAGATGTCCCAGGCGTACAGATGATAGCGCTGGATTATGGCTTTAAATGAGTGTCTTCAATCCCTCTGCCGCCACGTGGCCTTTGTCAAGGAGTCTGGAACATTAAACTCGGAGCCTGCTATAGAACACTCAGCTCTCCTGCTTCCCTCAGCACTTTTTAGGAATAAGTGAGCAATTATTGTCATCTCTCTGAGGAGAAGACTAGAAGGTATTTAACCTGAGCAACCCCCGAGTGTCCTAGCTGAGCCCTCTCACCCCTTCCTATGCAGGGGCAATAGAACAACACAATGGTCAAAAGTAGGGGTGCAGGTCACACTTCGGGGATTAAATTCTCACTGCATCATTTTAGAAAAGTTGCTTGACCACCTCTTCCCACCTCGGTTTCCTTTTTTTTTTTTTTTTAAGATTTTATTTATTTATTTGACAGAGAGAGAGAGAGAGAGAGAGAGCACAAGCAGGGGAGGGGCAGAGGGAGAAGCAGACTCCCCGCTGAGCAGGGAGCCTACCTGGGGCGCCATCCCACGACCCTGAGATCAAGACCTGAGCTGAAGGCAGACGCTTAACTGACTGAGCCACCCAGGCGCCCCCCACCTCGGTTTCTTAATCTCCCTCATGTGAATGTTACTAAAGCCTGCATTGCAGAGTGTGGGGACAGTGAGAGTGAATTTATGGAAAGCCTCCATATAGGACCTGATGTATAGTGTTGAATAGTTAGGAGCCATTATTATAATTAGGTCTAGGTTGAACCCTGCACCTCCCCCACAGGCCCCTTACTGAATAAAGCAGATGTTAAGGCAGGTGTGATTGGCGGACTGACTATGTTCAAAGAAGCACATTCATCATGGTTGGAGCAGACCTGTTTAGCTTCTCGGCAAGATAAGTGACTCAACCGCAGTCACACAAAGGGAAAATCCTGCATCTTCTTTCCACCAACCCCACATACATTCTTGTACCGGCTGCCTTCCTTCTGGTTTCTGTAAACGCAGAACCTCTGTCGCTCTCAAAACGCAGTCTCTCCCCCTGTGCTCGGGGTCGCGTCCCCCCTCTCTCCTCGGGGTCGCTCCTGCAGTCCTCCCCCCCACACCCGCAGAGTCAGTACTTCTCCTCTACTGGGGCCATCGCTGTGCGCGCATTCTCTTAGCATCTCCCCGAACCCCTGTGTCTCCTTTCAGCTACTAACTGATTTCTCTACTTTCCTTCAACTTTACAAGAGATTTGCTGTCTCCGTGTCCCCTCCTCAGTGCACTCAAATTGGGCTTCGGTCCCTACTCTCCACAGAGACTGCTACTGTCAAGGTCACCAACGACCTCCATGTCGCTAAATCCAGAGGCCACCTCTTTGTTCTTAGCTTCCGTGACCTTTCAGCAAAAGTTGATTATTTCCTCCTCTTGAAATGTTTTCTCTCTTGACTCTGTGACCCCCTGCTGTTCTCTTTCCCTTCTGTTGTCCTTATGGGCTCCTCTCCTCTACTACTACTTCGGTAACCCCATCCAGTCCCATGGCTTTGGAGACCATCTATGTGCCTATGATCCCCAAATCTCTACATCCAGCCCTGAATTTTCCCCAAAGCATGACTTGGATATCCAACCGCCTTCCTAACATTTCCACACAGATGTCTAATATGCAACTCAGACATAATTTATCCATAAAGAACTCGAGTTTTCCTACCCAACTTGCTCCTCCCTCAGTCTTCCTACTTTTAGTCATTAGACGAGCATCCATCCTGTTGTTCAACCTATAAATCTAGGATTCGGTCTTGATTCCTCTCTTTCCTCATCTTCCACATTCAATCTGTCAGCAAGTCTTGTCCACTTTATCTACAGAGCATATTCCAAATTCATCCACTTCTCTCCATTTTCATTACAATCACCCTAGCCTAAGTCCACGCTGCCTGAATGACTGCAATGCTCCCAGCTGATCCCTCTGTAACCATCCTGCTATCCATTCTTGGAAGGAAAGCCTGAATGATCTTCTCACTCTCTTGCTTAAAACCCTCCACTAGCTTCCCATTGTACTTAAAATAAAATCCAAATTCCTCAAAGCAGGATAGTATACGGCTTCCACCCACCTCTTCAAACTCATTTTCAATCATGTTTCTCCTCACTCTCTCTACTCCAGCCACACACTCTTTCTGTCCCTTGACAACACAAACTCTGTTTCCACCTTAGGACATTGGCACTGGCTCTTCTTCCTGGAATGCTCATCCCTATGGTCCTTGAGTGACTGGCTCCTTTTCCTCCTTCACATCTCAGCTGAAATGTCCGTTCTCAGGGAGGCGCTTCCTCACCACAAAACGGAAGTGGCCACCCAGACACTCCCTATCACATCACCTTTTACTGTGTGTGTGCTGGACTCTCCCCTGGAAGACGAGAGTTAGGATCTTGTCTTTCTTCCTCACCACGACATCTGCAGGACTTAGAACTGAGTGCTGCACAAATATTGTTGAAAGAGTGAGTGAATGGGTAAATGAATTGGTACCAGAGGTGGGACCAGAACCCAGGTCTCCTGTCTCCCAATTCAGTGTTCTTCCCCGGGGCCATGGCGAGCTGCAGCTTTACCAGTTGTGTTGTGTTTTGTTTGTTTGTTTTTTTAAAGATTTTATTTATTTGACAGAGAGAGACACAGCGAGAGAGGGAACACAAGCAGGGGAGTGGGAGAGGGAGAAGCAGGCTTCCTACAGAGCAGGGAGCCCGATGCGGGGCTCGATCCCAGGATCCTGGGATCATGACCTGAGCCGAAGGCAGACACTTAACGACTGAGCCACCCAGGCGCCCCTGTTTTGTTTTGTTTTAAATAAGCGCTAGGCCCACTGTGGGGCTTGAACTTACGGCCCCAAGACCAAGAGTTGCATGCTTTCCCGACTGAGCCAGCCAGGGGCCCCGCTGCTTTAACAGTTTGAGGGCTTTCTTGCTGTTCCCCAGATACCTGGCACCATTCAACTCTCACCTGGTTCCAGCTCCTAGTGGTAAAGGAGATGGCTCTAAGGGAACAGGAAGGGGAGGAAAGAGGGCCTCTGAATGAATCAAGAAGTACATAATCAGCCCACAAATAATGAGAATGGAACATTCTATCCTTCATCCAACCATCCAGTAATATTTAGTAAACATTTATTATGTACCTGGCATTAAGCAATTAACCAGGGATAGAAACACAACCCTACTCTGAAGGACCTGACGGTCTCCAGAAGGAGCCTGTAGGCCGGCGGCGATGCCCACACACCCTGCTGCGGTGCGCCTGGGAACAAGCCTCACGTGCCAAGAGCAAGGGCGGCCGAACAGAGTGGGCAAGAGTCAGGAGGACGTCCCAGAGAGTGGAACTCTGAGCTGAGTCTCAGAGCGTGAATATGTGTTATTGGAAACCCTTAGTCTGGGTTTTCACACGAAAAGTACCGTTGTATTGTCCCTTTTTTTTTTTTTTTTAAGATTTTATTTATTTATTTGAGACAGAGAGAATGAGAGAGAGAGAGCACATGAGAGGGGGGAGGGGCAGAGGGAGAAGCAGACTCCCCGCTGAGCAGGGAGCCCGATGCGGGACTCGATCCGGGGACTCCAGGATCATGACCTGAGCCGAAGGCAGTCGCTTAACCAACTGAGCCACCCAGGTGCCCCTGTATTGTCCCTTTAACTGACAAAAGAAAAATCACTTCAGAAGGGCAGGCAGGATGACTCCAGTATTTGAGAGAACCACTTATTAATGAAGACATGTTTACCAGAGAAACACTTAAAAAAAAAAAAAAAAAAGATGGAATGGTTTTCTATTTCTTACTACAAAAAGTCCACCAAAACAAAATCATCTTCCCTGAGAGCTCTAGAGTGAAACTCCTGAAGCAAGGCCCTGGATGACGGCAGATCACCCACCCAAAAAGCTACTTCCCTGTGAAACCACAGACTGGGTTCTTGAAAAAATATGCTGTCAGGTAAAAGCCAAGTTTTGCAGCAGGTGAGAGACTGACGGAGATTATGGCTAGACAAAGAGATACGTTATTACATGAAAACAAGCAAGTTTCAGGATACTGGATATTGTGGCTACTATTGTTACTATATTAGGATCTCTGTACGAATTCCCAGGGAGAATAAACGCAAACATAACAATGGTCATGAGGTGTGGGATTATGAGGCACTTAAGGGTTTCTGAGTCCTACATTTTGGTACTATTTTAATTGTTTACAATAAATGTGTACTATTTTGGAATTTAAAAATAAAATAAAAACTAAAAATAAAGATTTATTTAAAACATAGTTCTGATTTGTTTTATGATGCATAAAAAACTCGTGCTTCGCTCTACATTCCAGAAACATGCCAAGAGAGGATTTCCCTAAATTATATCATTTGCCAACATTTAGAGGAAACAATACACTGAGATTCAGAAAGATAAGGTGATTTTTCTCAGGCTGTGACTCCTAGACCAGTACAGTCAGCTGATTCAAGCTGAGGAATAAAAGAGAAAATATATCGGGGTGCCTGGGTGGCTTAGTCAGTTACGGGACCGACTCTTGGTTTTGGCTCAGGTTCTGATCGCAAGGTTGTAAGATCGAGCCCCCCATTGGGCTCTGCACTCTATGCAGAGTCTGCTTGGGACTCTCTTTCCCTCTCTCCCTACTGCTCTCCCCTGCACTCTCTCTCTCCCTCAAATAAATAAATAAAATCTTTTATTTTTTAAAAATTTTTAAAAGATTTTATTTGAGAGAGAGAGAGAAAGCTCGAGCACAAGCAGGGGAGGGGCAGAGGGAGAAGCAGACTCCCTGCTGAGCAGGGAGCCCACGTGGGGCTTTATCCCAGGACCCCAGGATCGTGACCTGAGCCGAAGGCAGACGCTTAACGGACTGAGCCACCCAGGTGCTGCATAAATAAATCTTAAAAAAAAAAAAAAAGATAAAATATATCGATCTCCAACTTACACATTTGGAAACTTGAGCAACATTGCTTTGTGGAAAACTCTGTGGTTATTTAGAGTAAAGGAAAATATTCTTTTTATGAGGTTAACGAGAGATTAACTGTGTATTTCTTCAATGACAGGCAAGTCCTGGTAACAAATGTGATGCAGGTCAAGAAGACACAGAAATTTACAGGTTAATAGTTTCCCAGAAAAACAATTCAAATAAAAGTCTCTACCTCTAGTTCCTTTTGCAGACCTTAGAATTCTCAGTAAATTCTTTTTTATTTATTTTTTTTTAAGTAGGCTCCACGCCCAATGTGGGGCTTAAACTGACAACCCTGAGATTAAGAGTCACACGCTCTACAGACTGAGCCAGCCAGGCGCCCCAAAAATGTTTTTGGTTTTTTTTAAGTAATCTCTACATCCAGCATGGGGCTGGAATTCACACCCCCCAGATCAAGAGTTGCACTCTCCACTGACTGAACCAGCCAGGCGCCCCTCAGTAAATTCTTTGAATAGGTAGATCCCTTCCATTCAATTTATTTATTGAGTGCTTATAATGTATTCTTGCACTGGGGGGTACAGCAGGGAGTCAATGAGACAGATTCTCTGCACTCGTGTTGCTTATATACTAGTGGGGAAACACAAGAAGCAAAAAATACATCAAATCAGGGGTATAATTTCAGGTAAAGCTTTAACAAGGATATAATAAAGCAGGCAAAGTGGTAGTGACAAGAGCACTATTTTTCTCAAAGGTCAGGAAGGCCTTTTAAAGGAAGTAACATTTGAGCAAGGACACAGGAGGAGAGAGGGCGAGAGGCAGCAGAGCACTGAGGGACCCAGCAAGTCAGGGCCTGAACGGAAATCAGAGCTTCTCCTGTTCTCTCTCTCAGGGTCTGGTATGTCAAGGATTCGCTTTTGTTGCTGTTGTTGTTATTTTCATGTGTATAAGGCCTGGCGCTATAAATTTCTCTCTATTGCTTAGGAATTGGAGAATGCATTTTATTTGGGAATTGAAGTCTCCTACAAAGGTACTGTCTTGTCTACATGCCCCTAAAAACACCTCCTGCCTTATCACAAAGGCACAGAATCCAAGTCCTAAGATTCAAAGCTGCTCATTCTACCAAGAGAGATGAGGCCCAGCCCCATCTCTGTGGAATGAGCGACTTAAATCCACTTCTACCCCAGGCAGGAAGAGGCCACGGAGAATATGCAGCTCGGGGCCGGGCGGGGGGGGGGGGGGGGGGGGGATAAGGGGTCCGGATCGAGAAGCTGCTCAAGATACCCTTGGCATTCTCAGCTCGTAGCCCCAGCTCTTTCCCAACTGGTTAACTTCCCTGTACGCTCAGCTCTGGCAGAGACAGAAATGACAGTCCCTACCTCACCGTGGGGAGACTGAGACTCAGAGAAGTGGGTGGCTCCCCCAGGTTCACACAAAAAAGCCATCTCTAATTCTTAACCTTCACCCTGTTGCCTGAGCCACACTCCATGCCAGAGACCACATGGGGTGGAATTCATGCTCCACGTCAGGAAATGAGACCGTTGATTTTTCATTTACACAAAAATGAAAAATAAATACCAGATGCTCGAAAACATGTTGCAACTCATCTTGCTGGAACTTAAAAGTGCATTCTGACTGAGAAAATTAAATTAGAAAACCCACAGAGCAAAAAAGATGTTTTGAATGAAATGCACTTTGTCTCTCTCTCTCTCTCTCTCTCTCTCTCTCTCTCTCTCTCTCTCGCATCCACACACACACAGTATCTCATTGTTTCTTTTGCAGGGAGCAGCTGTGAAGGAAATTGGGGGAGGGAAATGGACAAAACATCCCATCTCTGTGTTTGGTACAGAGCTAAGCTTTTAGGCCAGCCTTCCTGAACTGGAGGGGGTGTGGCATGCATTAAAAGTAAACATCAATGACCCTATGAAGCTTATAAAATAGCTTGGGAGAAGCCAGTCAACAAGAGAAGGCATCCTAAATCGGATGAGTTTGCATGTGGAAACTGCCTTCATCTTGACAAAAAAGGTACGTACTGTGGTTTTAATTTTCATTTATGATGAATGATGCTTGAACTAGAGGCAGTCTTGGCTTTTCACTGCCCCCTTTTCGGCTAAAAATAGTAACTAACAGGATGGAAGGTTTGTACCAGCTGCTTGGCAAATTTGGTCTCATTTTTCCTCAAGCACCCTTACAAGGTAGATACTATTCGTGCCATTTTCAGACGATGCAGCTGAGGTTCCGCTATCCCAAACAACAAGTCTAAGAGACGACTGCCAACAGATACCAGGCTGGGGTGCCAACCCCATGTTGACTCATCTCCAAGTCTTCTGCTTGCACAGGGCACCCTCTTCAATGCTATATAGACAATAAGAAGATCTTCCCTACACCAATGCTGGACCAGATGGGTTCTCAGGGAGTTGTCAGCCACCGGTGCGCTACAGTAAAATTAACTGAAAAGTGATCTAGAATTAATCCTGTGAATGGGAAATGCATTTAACAATATGGCACAAACCTATTTTCTTCAGAAGACATATTTTCTTGTTAGATTCAATAGCTAAATGGGTTTTTTAGACCCATTTACTTGTGGAAATGTATTTTGTTTTATCATGTGAAATCTAAAACTCTAGTCCTTAATGATCGGCAGCTCTTTGAAAGCAGGGACTATGTCCTCACTAATACTCAGGCGTTAAGAGAACAGGCTCCTAGGAGACCTGGTGTGAGTAAGTTCTGGCTTCAGAGTTTCGCAGGAAGTAACCTGGGCTCATCAGCAGCATTGAGTGCAAAGAGAATGTCAATGCAGGACCCTGACAGACAGGGTATGGTGGCGATACAGTGTGGGGCCCATTCAACATACTGAGGCCAGGGCTTCTCCATGGAGAAGGTCAGTGAGTGTGAGTATCAGTTCACAGGGTCAGTGCTGGCCCAGGGTGGGTGCACCGTAACTTTAGTGGAATTATTATGAAACAATTTAAGATTCAGTTAAAAGCATTTAAATTATATTTATTTTTAAAGTATGTAAACTCCCCTCATTAAGACAATCTTCCTGTTAGTATTAGAAGATGATGCAAACATACAGGTCACACACAGCCAAGTTCACAGGTACATGTTACTAATGTGACTTACCTCTGATGCGGGATGGGGCCGAGGCCCCAGAGGGAGGGCCTCAGGCCCATCGCCAAGAAGGTTCTTGGCCTTGCACAGGAAAGAATTCAAGCGCAAGCCATTGAGAGTAAGGGACCAAGATTTATTAAATCTAGAAGAAAGGAGCTACCTCACAAAGGAGTGGTCTCTCCTTCTAGTAGAGAAATAGGACACTCCTTTGCCTCTAATAAAGGATTTTAGACGTTTTGTTTTTGTCTTTTTGTTTTTTTTAGCTAACCATACAGGGAGGGGTTCACTCTTTAACTTTGAGTTTATCTTTTACATTGGGTGGTGTGTTTTTCCATTGTTTTAGGATCATGAAATTACCTGCAGGGAGCAATTTTAAGAATGTCAGACCTTTGTGGCTTTTACTGCCGGAGGGGTCTTGTGGTCTTCCGTCTGCCGACTCTTAGGTTAAAGGGTCAGCCTAAAGTCGAAATGGCTTTACTTTGCTCAACTTGGCTCCGAGTCCTCCCCCTCCTGCCTCCCCTTCAGAAGGTGCTCAAGAAGTGGGGAGTGAACTAGAATGGGAGGGGCCTGGCAAAGAAACTATGGATGCCATCAACCCTCTCTCTCTACAAAAAGTTTTAACCATAGGAATAAAACTACTGCAAGAAAGAAGCATCTTTGGAAAAGATGCGAGCAAGGGTAAGAATTAGCTCTGAAATCCTCCTACAGAGCTAAAGCACATGTTTCAGCCCACAATAGAACACTTTTTTAATATTTGTCAAGAGTAAGACAGGGAACTGACTTTTGGTGTAATTCACTTGGTAAAATGAGGCTCATCAAGGTTACAGAGGTAGGTGTTTATGGAAAGCCACCAAAGGCGGTGTGCAGAAGGCAGCATGTCTCAGGGTCACTGCAGGATGGACAGTTGGCAATGGCCCCTGAGTCCCAGCTCTCTGCCCCTTCTGGCACTCAGCTTCCCATGTGTAGGGGGCTTGGAGGGTGGGTCAAGGACCTCTCAAGTCCTGCCAGTTTGGGGGACCCTGTAGAATGTGCGTAATGTGTGACCATCCTTTGAGGTTGGATCTTCTGGTCAAGGCACTGAGCTTGGAGCCCACTGAGGGCCAAGAGTAGAGCTTCATGGTTCTAAGAATTTCTTGGAGATGGACGCAAATTTGTGCAAGTTGAGGCAATTCCATCCTCTCCCAAAAGGTTAAAAGACAGGTGTTGTTTACGTGGTGGTAGGAGCTGATGGGAGATGGATTCTCAGAGAAGGTGGGGTCCTACAAACCGACTTGGCTTGCTCAAGGGAGACTCAGCCACCCCCCCCCACCACCATCCCCGGCTGGCAGCTTTACTCATTATGTAACTGTTCCTTTGAAAACGGAGCAATGAAAACTCCAGAAGAAAAGCTATTGATTATTAAAGGTTATTTGGAGGTTTAACCATAATAAAGTGGTTATAATTATTCCTGTTATGACACATCCTTTTAAATGCTCAGATCTGAGAACATTTTGCTTGCATTGATTCAGTCCTCTCCGTTGCAGGGAGAAAGGCAAAGAGCTGGAAATAGCTCCTGTGGAGCCACAGACAAGGAGTCACACGGAAGAGAACAGTCAGGGCAAGAAGCAGGGAAGGGTGCTTGGGCCGAAACGCCCGTTGCCAGCTGCTGGCCCACCTCTAGCTAAATGCACATCCGTGTCCCTGTCTGTTCAACTAAAAATAAATAAATAAATAAATGCACATCTATGGAAGATATCCCCAACAGAGGTCCAAAGAGAAATTCAGGAAATAACTATTTGTTTCTGCTTTTCATGCTAACAATAGCTAGCATTTGTGAAGCATTTGCTCTGTGTCAGACACCACCCTAAATGCTCTCTCTATAGCATTTCATTTTATTCTCGCAAAACTTCATGAGGTTGGTATGATTGTTACTCCCACTTAATAGACCAGGAAGCTCAAGTGTGAACTGGACACAGTTATACTTAGTATGTGGCAAAGCCCGCATTCAAACCCATTCGGGGTGACCGTGGGGTTCCCAGCACATGGCTGCCTGTTCAGGTCTCAGGCTTACTCCTGAGTCGGTAAACAGCCCCCTAAGATGGGGTGTGGGGTGTGGATCAGGGAGGCATTTCTCTTACGACTCTCATAAGACACTAAATGTCATGCACGGTTTATGTTCATCTTTTTTCTCTTGCATGGTTCACTCAACAGCTTCCACCTCCCCCTTTGCCTACCCCCACCCCACATTGTTTCTCTCCATCAACAAGTCTGGACTGTGCCTGACACTCCCAGGTTCTGGGAGTGTCCATCCTCGAAAAATGCATACTTGGGAGGGAGCAGTTGCAGAATACATCCCGGGCTCCAACACCAGGCAGAGTGCAGGCAGAGTGTGCTCTCCTGGAGGGACAGAAGGTCTGGAGAGGATCCCGGGGGTGGAAGGGCTCCCAGTGCCATTGACTCAGGTGACCCTGCAGGGTGACTGTCGCAAAAGGCTCAGGGGAAGGTCCCCAGAGAGGTCCCCAGAAATTTTCCCCTGGTGACTGCGTGTCCTCGGGAGGCCCAGAACGACTGGAGCTGCTTTGTTTCTCCGAACTCCAGGTTCCATCCTCAGCCCCAAGATGGTGAGGGAGCTGCTGCTTCCTGTGCTGGTCGGCCTCTTCAGTGCTGTGGACGGACAAGCCTTCCACCTTGGGAAATGCCCGAGCCCTCCAGTGCAGAAGGATTTTGATGTGAATAAGGTGCGGTAAAAGGCTAATCTCCTATTGGTTTGAATAACCATCCTCTGGGCTTCCGTGTGAGTATTCTGCTTTGAGTCCCACAGCAAGCCTTGGGGTAGGTACTTATCCAATTGGGGGATCCCCCAAAGCAGACGCTGAGCAGAGGGTTTGGGGAAGATGATCCCAGGAAGCACCGTGGGCATGTGGGGTGTCCTAACCGGGGGGCATGTGCTGTCCTAACAGAGAAGCAGGACAGCAGTAAAGGATGCATTCCTCGACAGTAACACTGTTAACAGCAGGGTTTCGTCCTGCTGGGGGTCCTCTGAGGAAATGTGTAGAATGCTCCTCAGATTGTCGCACGGAGGGATGTGAGCGGGCTGTGGGTGTTCCCGTGGTGCTGGCAAGGCCTTCCGGCAGAGGGAGAGGCGTGGGCTCAAGGTGGGTAGCTGGCGGTGTGTGGGAATTGTCCAAGGTGGCCGAGGTGAACCCAGCTGGGCTGAGAGGACATGGGGCGGTTCATGGGCAGCCGCTGTTCCAGAGCTATTATCCGCATTCTACGGATGAAGAAGCTCAATGTCAGACTGCTCATCACTGACCCAGGTCACCCGGCTAATCAGTGCAGAGTGGGATTCAAGACCAGCCTTCGCCGCTGTGCAGGACACCCACGGGTTCCTCACGCAGGGCCTAGAAGAAGACAGAACTCCCCCAAAAGGCTTTTTTTTTGTTCCCTACGCTAAAAAGATACCAATATAACCAGATCCCCCATATGTGGTTTTTCTTTGTGGGATCAGGCCCAGCCTTACTGTGTATATGTGTACATATGTACACGCAGGGAACTGCCGAGGCAGCTACTGGGTAACACGAAACGGCTTCCGTGGCTGCGACCTCATGCCTAGAATCTCCTCTTAAGACATTTTCTCCTTAGCAGAAAGTTTGGATCTTTTTTAAGGTTGTACTCATGATCCATAACATTAAAATTGTTACCAGTCACTCCCTCCTCAGTGTGAATGAGTTTTGGGACCTCTCAGGGCATGGAGTAGGTAGAGGGGTGAGGGAAGAGAGCTCAGAGCCCCGCGGGCTGTGGGGAAGGAGCACCATCCATAGAGAGTCACACAGGGGAGGTAGGCAGGAGACACACAGGACAGTTTACATTGACTTACTCCAAAACTATTATGGGCTGATCCCTTTATTGAGGTAACCCTGCTAAGCCACAGGAGACTTTCCAGAAAAAATCCAGGGAATTTGAATCATATTTCAATTTGGGGGTAAAAAATCCCAAGACATCTTGAAAATTATAACTGATCTATATTTACAAAAGTCTTTTGAAGAATAAAACGGGATGTTTAAAAAAAAGTTTTATTGAAATATTCATATGCCATATCATTCACCTGTTTAAAGTCCACTTTCGATGTTTAAATGTTTTTTTTTGTATAATCACAGAGTTATGAAACCATCACCACAATCAATTTTAGAGTATTTTCATCATCCCTACACATAAAACAGTCACTCTCCATTTCCCCCTCACCTCTCCCTGCCCCAGGCAACCTGTCTCTATGAATTTGCCTATTCTGGACATTTCATAGACATGGAATCATACAGTGTGTGGTCTTTTGTGACCGACTTCTTTTACTTAGCATTGCATTTTCAAGGCTTACCCATATTGTACTATGTATCCGTACTTCATTTCTTTATATTGGCAAATAATATTCTACTGCATGGATAATGCCACATGTTATTTATCTGTTCATCATTTGGGTTGTTTACACTTTCAACTATCAGGAATAATGCTGCTATAAGCATTCATGTACACGGTTTTTGTGTGTTTATTTTTGTGGGAGTTTTTTTGTGGACATATGTTTTCGGTTCTCCTGGGCATATACCTAGGAGGAGAATTGCTAGGTCATATGGTAACTCCACGTTAACTTTTTGAGAAACTGCCAGACTGTTTTCCAAAAGAACTGCATCACCATTTTACAGTCCCACTGGCAGTGTCTCACACCAACTTCTCCATATCTTTGCCCACACTTGTTATTGACATCTCTTTTGATTATAGTCCTTAAAATTTTAGCGGGCACGAAGTGGTATCTCATTGTGGGCTTGATTTGCATTTCTCTGATGGCTAATGACGTTGAGCATCTTTTCATGTGTTTATTGTCCATTTGTCTGTCTTCTTTGGAGAAATGTCTGAGTCCTTTGCCCATCTTTTACTTGGGTTATTTCTCTTTTAATTATTGAGCTGAGAGTTCTTTATATGTTTAGATACAAGTCTCTTATCAGATATAGGATGTGCAAATAATTCCCACATCCTGTGGATTGTCTTTTCACTTTATTGATGTGAAACTTCGATATTGGATATTCAGTTCTCCCAGAACTCTTTGTTGAAAAGACTGTTCTTTCCCCATTGAATAATCTTGGCATCTTTGTTGAAAATCAATTGGCCATATATATGTAAGAGTGTTTTTGGACTCTCAATTCTATTCTATTCTATATGTCTATCCTCATGCCAGTGCTATACTGTATTGATTACTATAGCTTTGTAGTAAGTTTTGAAATTAGAATATTTGAGGCCTCCACCTTCGTTCTTCTGACTATTCTGAGTCCTTTGCATTTCCATATGACTTTTAGGATCTGTCAATTTCTGCAAAGAGGCAGAGTTGTTTGCATTTTTCTTTTATAAATACTGCAATGAATCTAGATCAGTCTGGAGAATATTGTCATCTTAACAATTTTAAGCCGTCTAATCCATGAACATAGGTTATCTTTCCATTTACTCTTAGGTCTTCTTTAATTTCTTTCAACAACGTTTTGTATTTTTCAGAGTATAAATTTTGCATTTCTTTGGTTAAATTTATTCATAAGTATTTTATTCTTTTGATGCTATTGTAAATGGAACTTTCATAATTTACAGTGTTCATTGTAAGTGTAGAAAGCTATTTGATGTCTGTATATTGATCTTGTATCGTTTAACCTAGCTGATTTCATTTATTAGTTCTAATAGTTTTTGTGTGTGTGGATTCCTTAGGATTTTCTATTACAAAATCATGTTATCTGCAAATAGAGATAGTTTTACTTCTTCTTTTCCAGGATTCCTTTTTCTTTCTTTTTCTTTTCTTTTCTTTCTTTTTCTTTCTTTCTTTCTTTCTTTCTTTCTTTCTTTCTTTCTTTCTTTCTTTCTTTCTTTCTTTCTTTTTTTGAGAGACAGAGAGAGAGAGAGAGCACACGTGTGTGCACCAGCAGGGAGGGGCAGAGGGAAAGGGAGAAGATCCCAAGCAGGCTCCACAATCAGCATGGAGCCTGACACAGGGCTCAATCCCACAACCCCAAGATCAGGATCCGAGCCAAAATCAAGAGTCGGAAGCCCAACCAGCTGAGCCACCCCAGGCGCCGCCCCTCCAGGATTCTTTTTACACGTTGCATTCTCCTTATGTGGATAGAGAAACAGACCCAAAACCATGAAAGGGCTTTCACAAAAGTATTATGAAATTATAAGAGAGCATGACATGAAAAGCAATCTTCCACCTCTGAGTTTCCTCTTTTCTGGAAAATCATGCTTCCTCAGTTTTAATTGTGGAGCACTAAAGTCACCTTAACAATAATAGAACTATTTTAAATGATCTGTATAAAATGGAGCTTTTTTTGAGGATGCCTAGGAAACCAAATGGCCTTTAACCTTATTTTTGGGTGCTTTAAATGAATGTTAATTTCAGTGGTTTTAATTGAAAGATACGCTTTAATAATTGAGTGGAACATTTCTGTCATAAACGTGGGTATATAGTTGAGCAAACAGCCATGTGACTGGAGCAATACTGCCCCCTGTTGGCAGTACACTTTCAGTTCAGAGTCTGACTTTTTTTGAAGGTGAGTGCATCTCTGATTTTCCTTTGTTGAGTAATACATTTTTAAATTTCTAAAATACTCTGAATTAATATTTTGACCAAGTAAATATATTCACATGGTTCAAAATTCTAAATGTATCAAAGAACATTCGATGAAAAGTTTTTCTCCTACCCCTGTTTCCTTCCTACCTCAGTTTCCTTCCCTAGTAGCAGCCAATAAAAACAGTTCCTTGTGTATCTTTTGGGAGATAACGTATACGTCCACAAATACATACATAACTGCAGGAGGCAGAACGATGTACACACCCTGATCTCTGGAACCTGTGGATATGCTACTTTCCACGGGAAGGGGGATTTTGCCGATGTGATGAAAGTTATAAACTTGGAGATGGCAAGAGTGGCCCAGATTATCCAGTGGGCCCAGTCTAATCACTGAAGGCAGAGAACCTTCCCGAGCTGTGGTCAGAGAGGTGTGATGATGGAACAAGAGTCAGAGAGGTGCAATGTGAAAAGGATCTCTCCCGTTTTTGCTGGCTGTGAACATGGGGAAGGGGTTCACCAACCAAGGAATGTGGGTGGCCTCTAGAACTTGGACAAGGCAAAAAGACAGAGTTCTCTAGAACCTCTAGGAAGGAACACAGCCCTGCCAACACCTTGATTGTAACCAAGCTCACTTGATGTACGGAACTGTGATGAACAGAACTGTGAGACCATAAATTTACGTTGTAAGCTTGTGGTAATTTGTTATAGCAGCAATAGAAAATGAATATAATAACCTTTCCCCTCATTTTTCCATATACCTCATTTTTCACCCAGCTCTTTTTCCACTGAATGTATTTTGGGGATAATTGCATATGACTCCTTTAAGAGAGGGTGTATAACATTCCATTGTATGAATGTGCCATTATTTATGGACCCAGGTCCCCTACTAATGCTCACTTAAGCTCTAGTTTCCTGTCTAGTTCTTACAATATAGTACCACAACAAATAACCTCATATATGCACTACATGCATTTTCAGCTTTGCTAGATAATTACCAAATTACCCCCCGTGAAGTTTGTAAATTGGAGTAGTCTCCGTGCCGGGCAATGCATGGAAGCATGAAAACACCTGTCTCCCCTCACCCTCACCCACTCCGTTGCACACTTCCTTTAAGACTGACTCTGTGCACAAAGTTATGAACTGAGACCAAGCCCCCAGTGGAAGAATGATACCAGTCTTCTAACTCCTGATCACCTGCCAAAAGCCTTTGTGACCAGCTCCCTGTCCGGGGTTATATGAGGAGAACTCAACCAACTCTGGAGTCCCAGTCCCCCACAGTGAATATATATCTGACTTTGCACACAATTCAAAGTTGCCTCGTAGAATCACAAAATATTTGAGGTGGCACCTTACATCACCTGGATTGCTCCCTCTCTTTTACAGAGTCTAGAATTTCACATAGATTTTGGCTGGAGGGGCAACTGACAGCATATCTAAATAAAGAGCACTTTAGGAATAAGATGTGGCATTCGACCAATGTCTGCACATCCAATTCACTTACTTTCCTTTGAATCAATATCTTGCTCGGTTGCTGTTGTGAACAATGCAGCCCATTTTGCTTGGTTTCCCCAGGAAAGGGCTCTGCTCTAAAAGACAACAATAGGGAAGAGTTTGCAGGTCCCCAGAGAGCCACAGGTTTTTCTCTGCTTATTGTTATCTCTGCAGTATCTTGGACGATGGTATGAAATTGAGAAGATCCCAGTGAGCTTTGAGAAGGGAAGTTGCATCCAAGCCAACTACTCGCTAATGGAAAACGGAAACATCAAAGTGATAAACCAGGAGTTGAGGTGAGTGGCTGTGGTTTCAAAAGCAAACACAGCCCTGGAGCCAGCCCGCAGAGAGCTGTCCTGGGGTGACTGGGTGCCCTTGCAGTCTGGTTCGGGGGCATGCCGATGTGGCTGGGTCTGCACTCCTGTTCACAGCAGGTCCTGAGATGAAAGCTTTTGGCAGGCAGAATGGTGGGGTCTAGAAGCCACTCATTTATTTGCAGGACCATTGCTGAGCATCTTACTGTATTGTGTACTCCTTGTGAGTATCATGTTGTATGTGTACTCCCTGTGAAAGGCACTAAGGATGCAACAGGAATCCAAACTGCAGGGTTCCTGCTCTCAATGTGAAGTAGATACTCTCATAGCAAAGGGCAGGGGGGCCTTCTCATCTGATCTCCAAACCAAGAGAGAAGCCCTTGTACATTATCTACTGACAGAGGACATCCAGCTCTGCTTGAATCCTTCCAGGACCTGGTGGTTGCTCATCGCCTTCCATGACAATTTATTCCATCTCCAGGCAGCTTTGACTATTACAGACATAGTCCCACTCTGGCTTATGTGAACAGGATAGGCTGTAGAAGTCTACTTTTTTATGACTGACAGCTTCTGATGGATTTCTTTTTTTTTTTTTTAAGATTTTATTTATTTATTTGACAGAGAGAGACACAGCGAGAGAGGGAACACAAGCAGGGGGAGTGGGAGAGGGAGAAGCAGGCTCCCCGCGGAGCGGGGAGCCCAATGCGGGGCTCGATCCCAGGACCCTGGGATCATGACCTGAGCCGAAGGCAGACACTTAACGACTGAGCCACCCAGGCGCCCCCTAATGGATTTCTATTTGATACAAAAATTCATACTTTAGAAAGCACACATAAGCTTTTAAAAAGCCCCAGAAAGTGCTCCTAGCCACCTTCCATCAACAAAGATAAGAGCAACAATAAATGGTAGTAACAAATATCAAGCATTTCCTATGTGCGAGGCACTATTCTGTATGTGTATGTGAGCACGTGTGACCCTCTATGTATGTCTGTGTAAACGAGTATACAGGCTCACTCAATCCCCATAGCGACTCTGAGGTAGGTACTGTGATTAACCCCACTTTTCTAGATGAGAAAAACTGAGGTACAGAGAGGTAATGTGCCCAGGGGCCACACAGCTTATAAGCAGCAACGCTGAGATTCAAACCCGGGGAGAAGTGAAATGGGGGGAGAGGACAGAGGACACATGAAAGGAAGGCGGGGGGTGAGGGGCTGTCCTTCCTGTGCCCTACAGGATCTGACAACTGTGTTCAACTCCCAAGAAAACAACCACAACCCAGCCTGGAATTTACTCAGGCTCAAGACGCTTTGTGTGGCCATCCTCTTGCCCACTGAGCTTCCTGTGAGCCAAGACGCGGTGGGGTGACTCCCTGGCCCTGCGTGCATAATAGAAACAAAGTAAAAAATCTTAAGGGCCTGTGAAGAGAGAAACAGCTCATTTTAGAGCCCAGGAAGGGTTACAGGGACTGGGATGCAGGCACCCATCTGAAGTTGCGATGACCGCATTTCAAATATTTTGTCCCACTCTGTGGCCAAGAGTCAGACAATGACACGGATCCCAAAACCCACGAGAGTCTTTGGGATGTGCTGTGCAGCTGGCCAGGAGTCCTCTTGAACCGTGTCCTGAGTATTAGGTTGCTCCGCATGTAGGGTCACGTGTGTTTGAAATACAAGGGCACACGGAGAAAGGTTTGCTAGTTCAGGGGAGGGGTGTGGTTTTCCTTTCAGGGTACTGCAGGATGGGCAGAGGCACAGCGCGGCGTCTGAGCAGACTACTCTCCGCCAGGGTCGGGGGATTTGAGAGCCAGAGCAGTTGGCACCGGGCTGGGAGCTGAAGGGCTCGGGCTGGGAGTTAGCCTGCCCGGTTTCAAATGCTGGTTCTGTCAAATACTAACGATGTGATCTTCAGTGAGTTATGATCATTCTCTAAGCCTCTGTTTCCTCTCTGTAAAATGGAAATAATCATAGAAGCTCCCTCCATAGGGCTTTGTGAGCGTTGGATGAGGTAACACGTGTAAATCACGTAGTGTTTGGTGTGCAGTAATCACTTAATAAATACAGCCTATTCTGTTAATCTGGGGCTACTCTTGAAAATACAAGTGTTTTTTCCATGAACAAACTGTGAGTTTATGCTCAGAGACTGGTGTTTTGAAAACTGTTCTGGACAAAACATAAATGATGAAGGAAGGGTGGAAAGTCTGTTGAGAAGAGGCTGGTTTGTTGCTAAGCAACCGTATGCAAATGAAAAGGGACCATCTTCCTGTCTTCCCTGCTTTCTGTCTTCCCAGCTGAGTTCCAGGTGACAAGGAAGGGTCTGGTCTCCAGCCCTACCTGATGACAAACAGACTCTGCATCCAGCAGCATCAGAGCACATTTGCCATCCGTCCTTACCTGTTGCTTATTGTCTGGTTTCTGGGACATCGATCGCCAGTAACCATAGCCTACCGACTTTCTAAGACACGCTATTGCTCTAGTTTTAGTTTGCCCCTTGAGGAGTGGTGAACGGGCCGGTCCTCCGTCAGCTTCCTCGGAAGAGCACTGTGATGTGTGATGCACCCTCCTTCAGTGCATCCCTAGGCCTTTTCCCTGTCCCTGAGGTCCCTGGGGTCGTAACACGTCACCCGGAAATGGAGCCAGCTCCCTTGAAAAGAGTGAAAGTACTTCATCCAATCTAAGATCATCACTTTTTTTTAAAAAAAGATTTTATTTATTTATTAGAGAGAATGAGAGAGAGAGAGAGAGAGAGAGCGCGCGCTCATGAGAGGAGGGAGGGTCAGAGGGAGAAGCAGACTCCCCGCTGAGCAGGGAGCCCGATGCGGGACTCGATCCCGGGACTCCAGGATCATGACCTGAGCCGAGCCGAAGGCAGTCGCTTAACCAACTGAGCCACCCAGGCGCCGTAAGATCATCACTTTTAAGACACACCACCATTTTATAAACCACTAAGAAAGAAACGACCAATTGTACGTGTAAGGTGGCATCCGGTGTAAGATGTGCGTTTCTTCACATTTAACGAAGTCTCTGAGAATCACCAATGTTTCCTCGCTGCTGATTTACCTGACCTGTGTCAAAACCTCCCGCACTCAGTTAGAAGCTTTGCAGGACTGGCTAGGGGTCTCAGAGCTCAGGCGTATGAACGCCTTTATGGGACTGATGTCCCTGACTCCCCAAGAGCAAGGAAAGCTTGCAGATCTCCAGACTTCTAGCAATCACGGCAGTCCTTCTTGTTTTTTTCCTTTGGTTCAGTCTCATTTTTAAAGAAGTGAATCTTCTTAGTGTATTGGGTTGTTTTGTTTGTCTGTTTTTCTCTTCTCTTTTACTCCCACCCCTCTGGAGACTGAGAGCAGGAAATGGCCTTGCAGGACTCAAAAAACAGCCCTAAAGGGCAAGGGCCTGACATATTATCCGGTCCTGGAGCATTTCAGTTGTTGCTTCTTACCACCCCAAGGCTGTCTTCCTCCGCGTGGTCTGGGACAGTGACAAAGGAAAGGGGACAGAGCCTTCCTAACCATCAATCACAGTCTTGGCATCCTGGTCCTTTAGTGTTACACATCTTGCCTTTCATTGATTTTTGGCTTCCAGTGAGTTAAGGCGTTTTGTTTTGTTTTAACTCATTACAGATCTGACGGAACCGTGAACCAAATTGAAGGCGAAGCCACCCAGGGCAACCTTACGGAGCCTGCCAAGCTGGGAGTTAAGTTCTTCTGGTGTAAGTATTCACTTCCCTCAGGAGGTTTCAGGGATAGGAGGTATGCAAACTGAAAGCTAGCGCCTTTTCTACCTAGAATGGTAAGTCAGAGCCCTGGGTAGGAACAGTCCTGTCACATCTGGGTGTCACCCGTAGTGACTTAATACATAAATATTTGTTGAGCACCTGCTACTTGCCAAGCTCGGGGCTAGGCACCGAAGATGCGACGATGAGCCAGACAGCGCTGGCCCTTGTCCCGAGGGGCTTACACCCCAGTGTGGATACCGACAAGTACCCGGGCAATTTACTATAAAACTACCATGTTTCAATAGAGGAAGCACAGATAACAGCACAAGGGCATGAGCAGTAGGAGACCCAATCCTGTCATGTTTCCCAGAGGGGATGGAGGCCCGAAAAATTAGTACTTAATAGTAGTTACAACTAGTAGTGGTAATATTAGCAGAACAATCGATATGTGCAAAAGCTTGGAAGCAAGAGATGATAAGAGTGAAGGTAACTTTGAGCCCTGGCTCTGTCTGCCACTTTCTCGCCACACTGTGGGGTTCCCTGAGGGATATTTGATCACAGGCATTTGCCCTCTGAGCTCTGGGCTAACTGAGGAATGGACCCAGGCAACGGAGAGAGCACCAAATACTCGTTTTACTCTTGATACCGACACACGGGAGAAGCCAGCTCAGAAATGTGAGACTTCCTCATGCCCAGATTGCTCGAGGGCCCCTCTCCCCACGCAGGAGGCGGACGCTGAAGTCACAGCTGCAAGAGGAACCCCTCCTCCCACCCCCCATCAAACCCCTGCAGCGGGGCAGAGAGGAAGCTCCTAGTTTATACACCAAGATAGGAAGGCTGGGAGATGAAAAGAGTTCTGCCCGCACATAGGACCACGGGCAGTTAATGTCACCTCTGTGCCCGGTAGCGTAAAGGTAAATGAGATGGCACATGCTCTGTGAGCTGCGAGGGGCTTCGTACATGTCAGTTTCTCTTGCTTATTTTCACAAATAAGATAGTCAAAGTGCAGAAAAGCTAGGTGATGGAGGCAAGATCACTGGACTAATTAGAGGCCGGCTAGGAACCAAAACCTAGGACTCCCAACTCCAGGGTGAGGGATGGGGATGGGAGGCAAGGCCAAATATCATGTGCACGACCTTCCGAAGGAAGCCCAGAACAGGAGCTCAAAGAGGCAGGAGCTCAAAGAGGCAGGAGCTGCCGGCAGGGCAAGCAGAGGAGGAAGAGATTTACTCTGGTGGAGGGGTCAGATGTTTGCACTGGGTCTTCCAGGGTGTGGGGGACATTATGGAAAAGGCTGTCCCACATGCAGGACTGGCAGGAGGAAAGGCCTGCAGGGAGAAGCCCAGAGGATGGGCAGGTATGTGGAGCACAAGACAAGACTGGGCAGAGCCTCAAAAGCCATGTTCATGGGTTGGAGTGTCTTCCATAAGCAGTAGGAGGTTGTCAGAGTTTCCTAACAAAGAGACAGGGCATTTTCTTTGCTGAGAGGAAATGTCTGGGTAAATGTGTTTTGAGAGCTAGACCCTGGGGGAGGAAGACTGGCTGTGTGCAGGTAGGGCAGGATGCCGTTGCCAGAAGAGGTTGGAAGACATACTGCCCCCCGACTACTCAGGGCTGCACAGTTCTCGGTCCAGCCGGGAACACACAAAGCAGTGGAAATTCACAGATAGCAGATATCTGATGAATACAAGCTCTCATGGGTGAGCCTGGCAGGCCAGCACCAACAGGGCTAGAAAGGTAAGTCAGAAACAGCACTCGGTGTGGGCCCCATAGCTTTGTACCGGCTTCTTTCCACCAGGAGTCCTTCTGTTTTCATATTTATAAACAGGCAGAAAGAGAGAGGAGGGACCTTGTTGGGTGGTCATCTGGACTAGCCCTCTTGTGTTATCTTAATGACCAGCTGGGTCCTTGATGCCCAGCCAAGCTCTAACCTCTCACACACAGCCTCCTTTGGGCAGCTTCTCGTGGTCATTCACAAGTGTTGAGATCTGGTTTGACTTGGCAAACAGAGGGATTATTTTTGAGTGGAGGAGGTGGGATGCTTGAAACCCAGGAAAGCAAATCACACATGACGGCATACGTGTCCAAATCTTTTGTTCTTATGGGCTCAGCACACAGCTTTCTGCCATGTGGGTTCATTTTCCACTTAACTTTAACAAGGTGGGCTATGACTTTTCCTTGCCTTGGACCATGGCTGTGGAGGTAAGTCCCTAGAGGAAATTTCTGGATTCAGATGGAGAAGGTAAATCCCTCCCTCTCTTTTCGTAAGGACCCTTTAATGCTGAACTTTTGATATGACGCAGATGTCAATCAATGAATCTTTATATGCCCCTTATGAGGAAGAGTTTATAACCTGTTACCACGTGATTTACCGTATTCCTAAGAACAGAGGAACTTTTGAAGGTCACACAGAAAAACAAACAAATCAACATTAGTCCTTAATTCCTTCCCCAGGCAGGTTCTAGAGGAAGCTGGGAAGTACAGACTTGGAAAGCCTGGGGCCCCTGACCTCACATCACATCCTCTTTTTTTCTTAAGATTTTATTTATTTATTTGTCAGAGAGAGAGAGCACAAGCCAGGGGGAGCTGCAGGCAGAGGGAGAAACAGATTCCCCACTGAGCGGGGAGCCCAATGCGGGACTCGATCCCAGGACCCTGGGATCATGACCTGAGCTGAAGGCAGACGCTTAACTGACTGAGCCACCCAGGCGCTGCTGACCTCACATTCTTGACTCCACTTATCTAAGTGGTACCTCCATTTGTACTCGTGCTAAGAGCAGCCTGTTAGCCTAGGGGGTCCGGCAAAACCCCCCATTACCATCACCTTCTGCAGACCGACCTGCTCCCAGGGAGGGAGGATCCAGAATGATGGCTCTGAGCTCTGGCTGCACATTGGAATCATGGGGGAGCCTTCAAGAGTCCCAACCACCTCCACATCAGAATCTGGGCAAGCCTGGAGGAGGGAGGTGGCCTAGGATTTTTCAGAGCTCCCATAAGATTCCCACATGAAGCCAGAGTTGCGCCTGGGTGGCTCAGTTGGTTAAGCGACTGCCTTCGGCTCAGGTCATGATCCTGGAGTCCCGGGATCGAGTCCCGCATCGGGCTCCCTGCTCGGCGAGGAGCCTGCTTCTCCCTCTAACCCTCCCCCCTCTCATGTGCTCTTTCTCTCTCTCTCATTCTCACTCTCTCAAAATAAGTAAATAAATCTTTAAAAAAAAAAAAAAGCACTCATGAGAAGAACTAGGTCCCTGGTTTCCAGGGTCCTGGACATGAGGGTTCTCTTGCCCTGGCGCTTCTTAACTCCGCCCTCCTCTGGTTCTCAGTGATGCCCTCAGCTCCATACTGGGTCCTGGCCACCGACTACGAGAACTACGCCCTCGTGTACTCCTGCACCACAATCGTCTGGCTTTTTCACATGGATCATGTTTGGATCTTGGGGAGAAACCCTTACCTCCCTCCAGAAACGGTGACCTATCTAAAAGATATCCTGACCTCTAATGATATTGACATTGAGAAAATGACTATCACAGATCAGGTGAATTGCCCCGAGTCACTGTGAGAGGCTCTAAAGGGAACCTGCCCTCACTCCGTGTTACTTCTTTTGCTTTGCTTCCCCCTCCTCACTCCATCCATCCCCCTCCCCCATAAAGACAAACCAACCACGGCAAATGGATGCAAACACCAGTAGAGAAATTTGACAGCAGAAGCCCGTGGAAAGAAAGTCAAGGAAAGTTGGCCCAAACACTTAGCCATGCACCAGTCTGTGACCTTGCCAGTCTAATAATAAACTTGTTGCTGACCTGCTGTGCTCACAGTAGATTTCTGAATTGATTTTTGTGGGGTCTTAATTACAAGCTTATGTCTGGAGATCCTTGAACAGTTCTGTTAAAAGAAACGAAGCAGTGCACAGTTTAAAGGTAACAATCCTGTTTCTGGAAGGGGAAAGCTGGTAGCAAAGGCCTGTGGAGGGTGGCCTGAATCCAGGGGTCTCCATCCTGCAGTGGGCACTCCTTTAGGGGGAATCATTTGCATTTTTTGCGTCTCTGAGAGGCAGTTTCTTTGAAGTATTTACTTTCTCATCAGGAGGTCCTCAGAGTCAAGCTAACATAGGGGAGCATCTTGGGGTCTGTGCAGGGGAGAATCGATAAGGGAGAAGATGATGGGGATTTTTTTTTAAGAAAATAATTTTGGGGGGTCTTGCATTCAACTGATATTTACTGAGGCCCAACTGCTTTCCAGGCACTGAACCCTTGTCATCCCACAGAAGCTCCCAGACCAGCCAGGGAGACTAACAAGTATAGATGCAAATACAGTCCAAGCTGAGGAATGCAGAGGTAGCAGCACATGGAGGGAACTGTGGGGAGCTCCAGGAAAGTCTCAATCCCTGCAGGACAGAGGCACCCACAGGGTTGCACAGTCATGCCTCTGGGTGTCCCAACTTCAGAGAATCGGGAATCACCTTGACTTTTGGGTTTTTTTTGGTTTTGGTTTTGTTTTTTTTTTTTACATCATGACTTTTAAAATCAAAAAGACCTCAGAATGCTCCCCCTGCGATTTCACTCAGTTCACATAGCATTTGTAATCTACTAATGCTTTGGGAAATGAAGACAAAACTAAGCCATCTTATTAGAATTTTGTTTTTTCAGAATGAACATAAGGTATAAATTTCCTTGAGCACTGGAGACTCTTTAATGCTTTATATTAAAAGTTACAAAAATCCCCAGCACCTCAAGAGATACAATTTCCATTTTACTAAATAAATACGACCTCATATTGGAACTTCCGGTTCGACATTCCTGAAGTCTGAAAACAACCAGGCAAAAAGGCAGGAAGGGGGAGGTAGGTACTGGAGGAGAAGACCCTCTCCCCAGCTCTGCCTGCCAGTGTGCCCTGTGCTTTATCATGCCGCCCACCCGACCAGAGGGCACTTGGCTCCTCTTCTCAAATACTGTTATCCCCAAGAGTGTTACCGGCCTGTCTCTTATTTCATAGTACAAAATAAGCTGTGACTGCCTTTCTCTTAACAGCTGTCTGGTAACGTCAAAGACCATGAAGGTAACTACGGTTAGTACCTTTTACAGTGTCTTGCCCGATACATAGCCTCAAATTGCGTATGAGAATGAGTTACTGACTGGATGTGTAGATGGATGGACTGGAGTTTCCCCATAAAGGAAAAGGGAACTCTGAAGCAGATATCAGGGGTGACCAAACCAGAGGAAAACTTTTGGGAATCCAGAGGGAAGCATGTGGGCACCAAGTAGCAAGAGGAAACATGGGAAAAAGAACAAAAAACCCAGAAGGGAGAGGAAAAGGAAGGGAAGTGGGAAAAACAGCAAAATAGAGACAGTAGCAGAGAATAAATCCCCATGTGTCTACGGTTGGCTCTGACGGTCATCAACATCTCACCAGTCCGGGTCCGGCTCTCCCCCCACTGCCCCCCGTATTTTTGCTAGAGGGTTTGAAGCAAATCCCAGATATCACATCCTCTTATTTTGCCCATAACTGCCTATGTACAAATCTCTAGCAAATACAGGTACTTTTTAAACAAAGAAAATGTAAGATTATGTGTTATATCCTGAAGGTGCTCAGAGAATGCAATTTCAATGTGATTCAAAGATTATTTTATATAATCCAGATGAAAGGGAAGAAACATGCATAAAAATGTTCATCACAGTTTTACTTGTAGCAGCCCCCAAACCAAAAGGAGCTAAATTGAAGCTAACACTAACAGCCGAGGAATGGGATCCTAAATGGTGGGACCTGACGTAGTGTGCATTCATCGAAGTTCCTAGTTAAGAAGACAATGCAGGCACAAGAGAGCTGGTGCCTGCCCACCCACATGCATTGCTTGGGATGGGGGGGTGGGGTCCCTGAACATGGCCTTGCTGCCTGCAGAGCTAGTGTCTGGAGCCACACGTGCTGGACTAAGCTTTTGGTCCACCTGAGCTACTGACAGCCAATCCACAGGCTGAGCAGAAACCTCTGACTCTTGTGGCCTAACTGGATGGAAAAGAGAGATGAGGTCAATCAAATCAGGACTTGACTTTAAGAGATCTGAAGAGAGGATGATTGAAAACTCTGGAACCGTAAGGTCATGTTGTTTGGGGAGCCCATTGTTGGTGATGCACCACTGAAGTTACCAGTGTGTGGAACAGAAATGCAGAGATGAGCAGGCCCACCCAAGGCCCCTAAGAGCAGCTCCGGTAGCTGATGGCTTGCTGTGTCCTGGCTCCAATTCCCATGGAACTTAGCTGTCTCAGGTTCTTGTCCTGGGATTTGTGCAAGATTAGCCACACACACACCTTTTTTTTTTTTTTTTGAGGTAATTTAACTTGACTGAGTGAATGTTCCCTGCAGCTAAAATAGCACTAAGACAAACGTGTTCACATTATAATGTTGAGTGAAGAAAAGAATGTACCATTGTGCCTATGTTATCGTTACATGAAATGAAGGCGTAAAATCAAGGACTAAAAGTGAACAGAGAAAATGAAAGCAATTAATGTGTTAGAGTGCTAGAATTACAAGGTGATTTCCCCCCTTTGTAATTTTTGCTATAGGTGTTTGTATTGTAGGCCCTAAAACTTTAGACCCTAAAACGTCCTTCTAGTTCAACCTGACCCTCTGGCAAGTTTAGCACCAAGCAAGAAATAGGTTTTTTCTTCTAGTAACTACCTCACACTTTCAGGCCTTTTTGGACTGTTCTCCCATCCCACCATAATCCCAATACATTTGAGATGATGGTTTGTTGTGTGCATATAGGATGTGTTATTAAAGCAATCTTTATTTACTACCAACAAGGTCCTTGGTACACTTCTAGAAGACATGAAGAAGGATAGCAAGTAATTTAGAAAGTTATATTTGCACAGTTGTCTAAACATTATGTAATTTTATAAAAGATTTCCCCCAAAAGCAGTCACTTTCACCTTGATAATTATGACAAACTATTAACATTTTTAAATATTTGGGGGTTTTTAAGATTTATTTATTTTATTTTAGAGAGAGAGAAGAGTGTGTGGTGGGGTGTGGGGAGGGCAGAGGGAGAGGGGGAGAGAGAATCCCAAAGCAGACTCCCCACCGAATGCAGAGCCCATCATGGGGCTCAGTCTCACAACACTGAGATCATGACCTGAGCCAAAATCAAGAGTCAGATGCTTAACTGACTGAGCCACCCAGGTGCCCCATGTTTTGTTTTGTTTTTTAAGGTTCTACACCCAGCATGGAGCCCAACACAGGGCTTGAACTCAAGACCCTGAGATCAAGACCTGAGCTGAGATCAAGAATCAGACAGTTAACTGACTGAGCCAGCCAGGCACCCCTAAATATTTGTTAAGTATGGTCAACTTTTAAAAAAAATTTCATTTAAATTTAATTAGTATTTAATATAGTATTAGTAGTTTCAAGGGAGAGTTTAGTGATTCATCAGTGCTCATTACATCAAGTGCCCTCCTTAATGTTCATCACCCAGTTACCCCATTCCCCCACCCATCTCCCATCCAGCAACCCTCAATATGTTCCGTATAGTTAAGAGTCTCTTATGGCTTGTCTCTCTGATTTTGTCTTATTTTATTTTTCCCTCCCTTCCCCTATGATCTTCTCTTTTGTTTCTTAAATTCCACATATGAGTGAAATCATATGATAATTGTCTTTCTCTGCTTGACTTACTTCACTTACCATAATACCCTCTAGTTCCATCCATGTTGATGTAAATGGTAAGATTTCTGTTTTTTGACGGCTGAGTAATATCCCATTGTATATATGAACTACATCTTCTTTATCCATTCATCTGTTGAGGGACATCTGGGTTCTTTCCACAGTTTAGCTATTGTGGACATTGCTGCTATAAACATTGGACTGCAAGTGCCCCTTCGGATCACTATGTTTGTATCCTTTGGGTAAATAAAATATGGTCAACTTTTATGCTAAAATCAGTATCTTGACCAACTACCAAATATGAAATTAAAATGGGCTCATCAAGGGGGCACCTGGGTGGCTCAGTCGTTAAGCGTCTGCCTTCGGCTCAGGTCCTGGGATCGAGCCCCGCATTGGGCTTCCTGCTCAGCAGGAAGCCTGCTTCTCCCTCTCCCACTCCCCCTGCTTGTGTTCCCTCCCTCGCTGTGTCTCTCTGCCAAATAAATAAATAAAATCTTAAAATATAAAAAATAAAATGGGTTCATCAAGAATTATCTACGTTTTTCAGCAAAGTGAGTGATCTGAATGAGTGGGCAATGTTGAGGTACCGTGGTGGAAAGTGCACTGAGATAGGATCTAGCGCTACTTCCAGCCCCAGGCGAGTCAGGAGCTTACCCCAGCAGACCCGCTCCCCTGGCAGGCTTGTCTCCTCACCCGCATGTCACTGAAAGAGCTGAACTAGATGACGTATCTCCAAGGACCCTTCCAGGTCAAACATTTATAGTTCTGTAGTTTTGTAAATGATTTAATAAAGTGCAATTTTTGCTAAAAAGGAGAAAGTACGTGTACCTTTACAGGGAAAATGAGTCATAAACTTAAAAGAGCAGCTCTTTGCATTGTTTTGTGTCCCCTTCCTTATCAATGTACACATGTGCATACACATACACACTTTATTTTTTAATCAATATACATGGCTTTTTCATACTATACATTATTTGGATGTATATATTTTTTTCAGAGGGATACACACATTTTATTCCTATAACTTGTTAGCATTCTATAAATGCATTGGATGTATTACATTGTTCCTGGACTGCCAATTATAATTAAAATCTAAAATGTCAACCTTCAGCCAGCTCTTCAGCATGCTCAATGCATCCAGAGACACAGGGGGAAGCTGAATTATAAAGTGACTCTCAGTGAGCACAGTTCGAAGGGGACTTCAGGGAAGTGTTACCAAAGGCCAAATGCCAACCTTTATTCCAAATCTCTCTTTTTTTTAAAAGATTTATTTATTTATTTATTTGAGAGATTGAGAATGAGAGATAGAGAGCACGAGAGGGAAGAGGGTCAGAGGGAGAAGCAGACTCCCTGCTGAGCAGGGAGCCCAGTGCGGGACTCGATCCCGGCACTCCGGGATCATGACCTGAGCTGAAGGCAGTCACTTAACCAACTGAGCCACCCAGGCGCCCTATTCCAAATCTCTTATCCTAAGGTACCGAAGCCCTCCTGATGCCTCCAGATACCTGTAGAGGGGCAGGTGCACACTTCTGCTGGAGACTTTGGGTGCTGCCTGCTTGCGTTCTCTTGGCTGACATTTCAGCCCTCCTGGTGGCCCTTCCAGCCCAGTTTCCCTGCCCCTCCTCCCTTGGCTCCTTCTCAGGCACCCAGTCTACTGGTCTCAACCAAGGCCTGCCACCATTACCTGAGAAAATGTATCTGTTTCTTGAGGAGCTACCCCAGAATGGGGAGAGAGTGGGCAAAAGAGGGTAAAGATTATAAAAATTCCCCCCAAGCAGTGCAGATTTGCTTTCAGGCCTCAAATGGGAACTGCTGCTTTGTCAAACAGAACTGACTACTTACCACTCCCTGTGTTTCCCATGCCTATACCTTTGGTACACATCATTCGCCTTACTGAAATCTACTGCTGTCAAAATCCAACCCACCAAGTGTACATGGGTACTTTATCAGAGCAGTTTGGCAGTATCTAGACAAATTGAGGATGACATAAGATTTGACCTAGTAATTCTATTCTCTTGTAAATATTCTGGAAACACTCCACACATGAGCACAAAAAGACATGTGCAAAAATCTTCATAGCATTGCTGTCTGAAAGACTGAAAAACTATACAACCTAAATAAATATCCATCAGCAGAATTGATTTTAAGATTGAGGTACACACACACACACGTACACACTGGAATATTATGCAACAATAAAAGTGAACTAGAGTTACGTGTTTCACCATATATAATTTATAATATATATGTTTACATATATAAATAAGCAGAATAAGCAGAAGTATAAAAGCAAAAAGCAAAATGTGGAACAATACAGTAGAATACATAAAATGACATTATTTCAGAATACATACATATGTAATAAAAGTATAATGAAATTCAGAGAATTATAAATGCCAAGCTCAAGGTCTTATTTACCTCCTGAGGTAGGAGAGGGTTGCAGTTGAGTAGGGAAACACCAGTGGCTTTCTTGCATTGGTAATTTTATTAATTTTCTGTGGCTGCTCTAAGAAATTATCACAAACTTGGTGGCTTAAAACAACCAACATTTATTTTCTCACAGTTCTGTAGCCTACAGTCCAAAATCCAGATCACTGAGCCAGAATGAGGGTACAGACGGGGCCATACTCCTTCTGGAGGCTCTAGGGGAGAATCTCTTCCTTACCTTTTCCAGCTTCTGGTGGTTGCTGACATTCCTCGGTTTGTGGACCCACCACTCCAACCTTCAAATCTCTTCCTGCTCAGTCTTCACAGGGCCTTCGCGCGCGCACGCGCGCGCGCGCGTGTGTGTGTGTGTGTGTGTGTGTGTGTGTGAAATCTCCCTCTGCCACCCCCCTTACAAGGATACTTGTGATGATATTTAGAACCCATCCAGACAGTCCAGGATAATCTCCCCATCTCAAGACCCTTAGTTTAATCACACCTGCAAAGACCCTTCTTCCAAATTTAAGATTTATGGTTTTAGAGATTAAGACCTGATATCTTTGGGAGGGAGGGAATTTTTAGTCTACCATAGTAATATTTTATTTCTTTTTTTTTTAAGATTTTATTTATTTATTTGACACAGAGAAAGAGAGAGAGTATGAGCAGGGAGAGAGGCAGAGGGAGAGGGAGAGGGAGAAGCAGGCTCCCCGCTGAGCAAGGAGCCTGACACAGGGCTCGGCAAAAGTTAACCAACTGAGCCACCCACACACCCTGTAATGTTTTGTTTCTTAGGCTGAATGGTGGGAAATAGCAGGCATAGACTCGTGGACTTCTACCTTGAGTTCCAGCTGTGTGTCTTATGTCAGACACACTGTGAACCAGTCATGGCAAGAGAGGTCTCCAGGAGGCTGAAGAGCAAGGTAATGAGAGTAACCCAGGGGCAGGTCAGAGGACTAGGAGTTACGTTCTAGGAGCAGAGTGTATGAATTTATCATTTCAGAGATGGGGTAATTCTGGGTAAGTCACTTATAAATGGACCCTTGTCATTTTTAGAATGTTTTGCGAGTCCCTTTTAAGATGTTAAATTATAATATTTAAAGAGTGGCCCCTCCTCCAAAAATTGAGAGAACTGAAGACCGAAAACAAACAAATGAAAACCTTTCAAAACTGAGTGGATTGGATGCTAACTTCTGGCAGTCAAATTTCAAGCACGGAGGACAGGTCAGGAGAGAAGAATTCCAGCCATATTACATAGGCAGCCACCAGCTCCACCTGCTTCTCCTCCAAGCCGTCTGTCTGTTGCCAGCCGCTCCCAGGTCAAACAGGAAGCCAATGCTCTGAGTCAGCTCTATTCCCAGGAGATGACAAATGGGCTCAGCAGTTCCTTGGCCAGCATGAGCAGAGCTGGTAGAAGCAGCAGGTGGCCACTCTTTTCTCAGCACAGTTCAGCTATGACTAAGCAGGTGTTTGATCTTTACCTGCAGCCTGGTGGGAGCAGAACTGATGAAGCCAGAGCATGCACCACAGAGTCAGAGGACTCCCTGCATCCTCCGTCCCCAAATGAGGGAACAGTGGGTGTGAAAATTAGTACCAGGCAACCTCATTTAGAATGGAGCTGGGAGGTCGGCAGGGGGAGCTGGGAGGCCCCACCATTCAGTTGCAGACCCAGCAGTAAGAGCCAGACCTTGCACATGGATACTACATTACTATCCCAGCACAAGGAAGGAAGTTCTTACTCCTCCCCAGGCAACAGCCCAGCCAATGAAAGACTGTCACATCTCAGCCAATGAAAAGCCACTCTACTGCGAATTCCCAGTATTCCAGTGGACTTTTGATTTATAACAGCTCCCCCCCAACTTTCTCCTTACCTCTGTAAGAGAGTATTCCTCTCCTTTGTTCTCAGGCCTTGTCTATGGTTTTGCCATAGATGGCTTGTCCTGAATTGTGATTCTGTCATTCCCAAATAAATCCACTTTTGCCGGTAAAATAACTGGCAGCTTTTTAGTTGGTTTTTTTTTTTTTTTTTTACCACGTCTTTTTTATTTTATCTATTTATTTGACAGAGAGAGACACAGCGAAAGAGGGAACACAAGCAGGGGGAGTGGGAGAGGGAGAAGCAGGCTTCCCGTGGAGCAGGGAGCCCGATGCGGGGCTTGATCCCAGGACCCTGAGATCATGACCTGAGCTGAAGGCAGACGCTTAATGGCTGAGCCACCCAGGCGCCCCCGGGCAGTTTTATTTTTAAACTTAACATGGGTAATGGCTATTTGGAGGATGGCCATCCTCCAACCCTATTGGAAGACGCCATGGAAATCTAAAACATTGAGGCTGACATCTGTGTTATTCTGCCTGAGGACATTTTGTTCATTTTGTACAAAGTGTTACTGTGCACAGGAAACAGTCTAAATGGGTCATTTTTGCAATTATGGATTACTAATGTGAATAACCTCTCTAGTTTTTCAGGCCTAGGAGCTTAAGTTTGGCACTTCATTTGTCAAGTTTCAGCTCAGATGGCATCTCTATAAGCATCTACCTGCAAGTGATTGGCTCCATAACCCTCAATCCCATAACCCCCTTTCTTTCTTAACCTCTTTTTTTACTCTCTGCGATTATCTTATATACTTATTTGCTTATGTAGTTATTGTCCATCTTTCCCACTAGAATGTAGGCTTTCTGAATTCAGGAGCCCCGCTTTTTTTTTCTTCTTATATCTTGTATCCTCGGAGGTTAGGATAGTGCCTGACATACTAGGCAATAAATGTTTACTGAATGAATGAATGAATGAGTGAATAAACGAATGGATAAACGCAGAGGCTGAATAAATGCCCGAGGACTCAAAAGAATCAGTCATAGAAGTGAAAACAGAACGCAAATTAACGTAAATATCCCATATTCATGTGCTTCAACATATTCAGCTAAGACTGCTTCCCAATTTACTATTTCTGCTTTGTTCCCACAATATACTACTGTGTGCACATTCATATACACATTTGCACATTCATCTTCCAGATGGAGAAACTGAAGCCCAGCAAAATGAAATGACTTGAATACAACTATGTGGCTAGTTATGGTTACTTGGACCCTATTTTCTATCAGAGAGGTAATTTACTCAGAGGATGATTTGGGATTTTTGCTTCATTTTGCTCCTTCCCCCACAAATAAAACAACAAAACACTTCCTATGAGAAAATGGTACCATAGTTTTTTGTCTCACAAAGACATGGTATAAAGTCGGGGTTACATTCGGCAAGTCAATTACCACTACACGGGAGATTATATACAAGACATGGTTATCAAGAAAGCAACTTTGGCGGGACACCTGGGTGGCTCGGTCGGTTAAGCGTCTGCCTTCGGCTCAGGTCATGATCCCAGAGTCCCGGGATCGAGTCTGGCATCGGGCTCCCTTCTCAGCAGAGAGCCTGCTTCTCCCTCTGCCTGCCGCTCTCCTGGCTTGTGCTCTCTCTCTCCCTCTAATAAATAAATAAAATCTTAAAAAAAAAAAAAAAGAAAGAAAGCAACTTTGGCTAGGCTTGTTAATACTCTATGTCATTAGGGATGAGTGGGAGGAGGAGTCCCCAGAGCTACCAGGTACACAAGATGACCAACGTGGAAGTCTTGGACTCAGACGCCGGTTATTTTTAGCATTAGGGATATTGTTTCACATAGTTAAGGGGCAATTCTACTAGGAAGCAAGGAACTGACTGATTTTGTGAGACCTTCCCAGCATCTGGGTCCATCTAGACAAGGACAGAAGGAACCATGAAAATAGGAGCTCCTAATACCTGCTTCTCCTCCTCCCGTGAGACGAGGCTGCCTCCTTTTGACTTGAGGGGCAAAAACTGATTGCACGTACTTAATACATTGATTGAGAAACATTACTAATTTTTATTTTTTATTTTTATTTTTTTTTAAGATTTTTATTTATTTGAGAGCGAGAGAATGAGAGAGAGCACATGAGAAGGGGGAGGGTCAGAGGGAGAAGCAGACTCCCTGCCGAGCAGGGAGCCTGATGCGAGACTCGATCCAGGGACTCCAGGATCATGACCTGAGCCAAAGGCAGTCGCCTAACCAACTGAGCCACCCAGGCGCCCAAACATTACTAATTTTTAAATAAGCCTGAATGTTTTATCTGTGTCCAGTTCTCATTTTCCATTTGTATGTTATAGAAAATGCACCCTAATTCATTCATTCATCCTTTCTTTCTTCTTGCTCCTTGAAAATGTTGCCCGTTCTGAAATCTGTTTTGAATTATAATAGAAAAGTATAGCTGTCACTGAAAGGAGAAAGCATTTCAAATAACTTCAATTTTAATAATTTCAAACAAACAACAACCCTGAGGTGTCATATCTTTCCATAAGTAAGTTCACTGTTAACCGACAGCAAAAGAATTACCCACAGTAAGGGTAACTCTATGAAGATGAGAAATTTACCAAAGAATAGCCTATCTTTGAGAATCTTTCTTAGCTCCCAAAGTAACTTCATAATTAACTGATATTATTCATTATAATTAATAATATCGTAGCAACCACTTCTACCACCATCTTAAAGAAAGGCATCTCTTGTAAAGCCCAAAGAGCAACCAATAGGTGGTTTCCTAAAAGATTATTTTTAATACCGAATGATGGTACCCTAAATGTTAAACACAAAACTCAAAAAAAAAAATCACAAAGCAAAGCAATTTAAAATTAAGCATAATTATTTTTTCAGAATAACAAAATAAACTATTCAGGTGGTAGAACAACTTTCTAAAAACAGAATCCACAGAACATGCCGGGAAATATTACATTAAACCACCAAATTCAATACTGGTCAAGAGATAGTATGGTAGTTTTCCACCCGAGGGACAAAGATTGGTAACGTGTGCAATGTCTTCAGGTACCTGCTCTGAGGACTGGTTTGATTCATTATTTGAATCATGCCTAAGAACTCCAATGGCTCACATATGAGCTGTGGCAGGAAGGAAGCTATTCTTCTTCTTAGAATTACTGCCTCCAAAGAGAAATGCAATGTGTCCACTCTAAATAATAGACCTAAATTATCTCCTTGACTCTTTGCTGTTAGTTGCCGGCACACCTCTCCTACTAGAATGAGGGCCTAGGGGGCAAGAATTCTGTCATTCACGTTTGTATCCCCCACTTCTAGCACAGAGGAATGAAGTTAACACATGACTGGGTGCAGTGCCTGGTTCAAAAGTCAACCCTCTTTTGAGTACCTTTCTCTTCTATCTGTTCTATTCTTTGTTCCTATATTTTTGACGCTTTAAACACTTTTTAAAATACTTTGATCAAAAGCAACTCAAACTTTGTATTTCAAATTAGTTCATAACAGATTTGTAACATCCTATGAATGATGGTATTGCTACTTCCCTTAGAACTGTTATTTTTCTTTTATTTACTATGAATCAAGATCTCAAAATCACCACAAAATATACTGGATTCTGAAATGTTAATTATAAATACTAATTTTTACCAAATAGTATCGGTGACAGAAAGCAAGATATTTCAACCATTTATACTTGGGATCCACCCACAAACAAGTCTTCAGAGCCTCCATATCTCAGTATCTCATCCACAGCAATGCTTCCAGATGTCTCCTAATTGCACCATCTCCACCTCATTCAGGCTTTGCTGCTCAGCCTCCATCATGGGTAACCACAAACACTACCTCTTTGAAGGGGAGTGCCCTAGAGCCACGTCTAATGTCTGTGGAGAGCCAGGAATTCCAGCAAGGAGAAGCCAATTAAATTGCAAAAATCAAATTCCATCAAGAGAAAACAAAATAAAAATGCCAAAAATTAGGGGAGATAAAAAGCACGGGATACCCCCACAGATACCAAAAAGGGGCAATATGTTAGGCACACTGCTTTTAGGAGAATTGACCTGAGTCTACTTGAGTTGCCCAGAGTCTAAAGGGAGAGATAAGCAAGAAAATCAATCATCCCAACAGAGGATTCAGAGACCATGGAGAATTAGGAGGCTGTAATCGAGGTTAGAATGGGGCATTGCGGGAGCACAGAGGAAGGTCACTTGACCCTGACCTGAAAGAGTCAGAGAAGGTTTCACTCAGGAGCAAATCCTGAGCTGCATTCAGAACAAACTAGAACAAGTCCAAACTGTAACGGGGATGAGGTGGCATCCCACGCAGAAGAAAGACTGTCACACACAGAGAACTCACATAATTCAGTAACATCTGGGGGACAGGGTCTAGGGAGGAGCAGTGGAATATGAAGCTAGTAGGTGGTCAAGGGTCCACTCCCCATGAACACCATGACAAAGACTTCAGGTTTCAATGCTACTATCAAGGGGGCGTGATCGAGGAAGTAATTTAACTTGCATTTTAAAAATAAAATCAGAATAGCAACTTGTTAATTTACAGTGAAAGTGAGAAAAAAAATGAGTCCAAGTTCTTGATGAAACGTGGAGATTGGCAAGAGCTTCAGAGATGGCAGTGACTGAGAGGAGCGGACAGGGATGCATAGTACCTGAGGAGGCAGTTTTTGCCGGCACAGGTGGGCGGGGGTGGAGGAGTGATGAGGAAGGAAGCTGCCCGGAGAGTCAAGGGAAAGCCCCACCCCTTCTTGGGCCCTGGGCGCCAAAGCATGCAGTCAACGTCTAGCTGTGATTTCTAAGAGCTGCACGGAGGAGAAAAACCAGAATTCTGTCAAAGTGAGGAATGCAAGCAACATTCTGGGAAGTCATTTGGGGTCCCAGGAGGGCTGATACTCAGTGGGTGTGTACCCGCACAACAGAACCAGGATAAGCCACTCTTCTGAGTCTCCAGAGTGTTCCCCATCACCTCACCACCCTGGGGGCCCCCCAGTGAGCCCAGAAACTAAAGGGGTAGGTAGCACTTGGTACAGCAGAAGCCTCAATGAATTATATGAACCCACACCTGCAGGGTGGCCATTTTCCTTTCTGCTTGGTTGGGGCCAGCCCGCACTATTTTGGTTATCAAATATTCTGATTATCACCCAGAGCATAAGCAGTTTGTTTTCGAGGAATGGAGGCTGGACTGCCCAGCAGACAGGGCTGAGGAGAAGCAGCACTGAGATGCTTGTAGATGACAGTGGGGAAAGAGGCTGCATACCCGGGGAAGCCAAGAGTGATAGGACTGGGAGACCTAGTGAGCAGAGCTGGCCTTGGGTGTGAAAAGGCTAGCCACTGTGCCTTTGAACTCTCTGAGAGATGGATGAGCTGGGAGAGAAGTGCTGCTGCCTAGCTGGGTCCTAGTTGGCCTCCCAGGAGGGAAGAGCTTGGCTGTCCCAGAGCCTGGCCAAATTGAAAGCAGAGTTCAATGCCTGGGGAGGGGGAGGGGGTCACATTTGTGCTAAATTCTGCTTAGGGTTATTTTAGTATTGACCTAATTTCATTATGTCCTAATCCTTCAAATGTAATCTCACACTTAGTAGTTATGCTAACTTGATTAACCAGAGGATTTTATTCCTACCTACTCCATACAATTTTTCTTTATTTCTATTTCCCCCGATGTAGAGAGAGGAAACATGAAACAAAAGTAGTTAACATTTTTACGCATTTGCTTTGACTCTAAAAAAGTTGTGGGGGGCAGAGGGTGCCTGCGTGATTCAGTCGGTTTAGTGTCTGACTCTATCTCAGCTCAGGTCTCTATCTCAGCTCAGTCCTTCATCTGAGGGTCATGAGTTCAAGTTCCACCTTGGGCTCCACACTAGGAGTGGAGCCTACTTAAAAAAAAAAAAAACAAAACAGATAGAATTTATTCTGCATGCAGCCTTAATTCATTGTTTTCTATTTGACGAGATATAGTAAGATCAAAGTAAGTTTCAGCTATGATCACCCATAAAGCTCCACAATCCTACACTGCAACCCTTTCTAGCACAGACTCAAACGTGTTTCTGCACCCTTCTGAAATGTGGCAAATACAATTGTTTTTGACAAGCACAGCTGAAGAGTGTATTTGAGAATACCAGAATATTAGGGGTAGGGTAGATCTTCATAAAACTGAAACAAAATTAATGTGAACCGAGGGCTTATTTTGGACAGAATTGGGTTTCCAAGTAGGTAAACTATTAATGGCAGGCAGTTAGAAAGAACATTCTAGTTCATTATCTGCAATACAACAATATAGGTGCCCCAGTTAAAAAAAAAAAAATCCTAGGGACAAAACTAGTTTTTACTTTGGCTTCATTTTTAATTCAATTTCATTCAAGATGCTGCTAGAAAACCCCATACGAGAAACGGTGAGAAGCAAATTCTTTTGTGCCCTAGAATGTTCTTGGTAAGAGATATAAAAAGAGAGTATTGGAAACCTTCATCATTTCCTGCTTTATGTTTCACAGATGAGAATGTTTGCACAAAAACCACCAACCCCTGTGGCTCTGGCTGCTGGTTTCCCAAACGTGAGCCTCTCTCCACAGTGTCCCTTGTTTTGCTTTCCCCTGACTTTCCTGTCAATGGGGGAGAGAGCTAGACACCAGGTGCTCTTGTGAGAGCTCTGTGTGTCCTCCTGAGGGTTCCCCGCCACCCCCCGCCAAGTTGGCCCCAGCAGAGCATGGAGGGTCTGCAATCCTATCCAGAGCACATGCCCACATAATACAACACCTGAATGACACATATAGGAAGATATACCCTCACAAAAACAGTAACTTTATTCTCACAGAGCATAGAACCAAAGCTTGGAGGGACCTAATTAAAAGTAGATGTGCATAAAAAAAAAAGTAGATGTGCATGTGTGCATGTGCACGCATGTGCAAGTATGTTTCTAGTGATGAAGACTTTTTTTTTTTAAGAAGGGTTCTGAACCTAAAATGAAAAAAAAGAAACCATAGCTATAGTTCAGTTTATGAAACCAAGCTACAGGTAGTACCTAGGACAGGGTCTGGCATATAAAAAGACCTCAATAAAGACTTTTGACTGATTGTCAGCAGGACAAACATCCTCCTCAATGCCTCCTCTACCCTCTTCAGTAGCCCTCATTTCTATAATTTCCTTTCCAGCATTACAGCTGTTCATACCACAATCTGGCACATAAAACAAGATATATAATCAGCTCATTTTCCATGTTTTTAAGGGCGCCATCATTTGGATGGGGGAATTTCAGAATGGTTTATTCACTGCTTTGATCAACACTTGTTGAGGGCTTTTTATGGACAGACACCACATTCATTAATCTGCGCTGTTGGCGAGTAAAGGGAGAAATGCACCTGCCCCTAAGAGGCCATCATGTGAGAGACCGACACTTAGAAAATTATGACCCTATGAGATAGAGGAATGTAAACTGTTCCTGGGGATCTCGGCAGAGGCAAAGACTAACTGCCTGAGTGGAGTGGGGAGGGAGGTGACCTTTGAGCTGGGGTAATCCCAGGGCAAGAAAGGAGAATGGCATTTTGCACAGATTGGGAAAGTCATGAAAAAGTGAAGGCACATGGGGCGCTCTGGCACCTTGAGAAAGAACTGGTGTGAAGAACACAGGGAGGAAGGAAGGGGATGTGAAAAGAGAAACAGATGGGGCCAGATTGTGGAGGCCCAAGGAATTTGGACTTTATCTTATGCAATGAGAAGTCACTGAAGACAGAGCTCCTTGAGCAAATGACAAAAGTGGGGAAGGATCTACTTGCTCCGTGCTCTATGCCACAGCTGGAAAAGCAGAATTGAATTTATAAATTCAGGCTCATGATGTAACCCAATTTTTGTTTTAGCATGAGAGCAGTGTGAAGATGAACAGACAGCAAGGAAAATGGAGACTGGCCCCTAGACCAATCTGGAGACTGTAACAACAATCAGATACAAATAAGATTACATATCTGAGAAATTTCAAAGTAGAACAAATGCAAGTGAACATAAACATAGTTATTAAAGGAAAAAGTCTTCCTAGTGTAAACAATGACTATACAGACTTCATTTTTTGGGTTTTCCAGGAAGTGTTTATACGAACATCACATGTATTCTGAATCAAAATCTCTACTCCTGATTCCACTATGAGTTCACAGAATATTAAAACGCAATAGAGTCTGGCAACATCAGCATAATGAAATTACAGCGTATGGCACTGCTTGCTTACTTCTTGCAATAATTTACAAACCAGACCAGTTGACATGTATGGAAAATTTACAGTCACAAAAAACTGAGTGATTTCTGGCAGGCACAAGATAAATTTGTGGCTTAGCCAAGAAAATAATTCACATTTCCTACTTACCATTCCAAGGCTCTTCACACTACTTATCCTGCCTTCTTTTCTCTTTCCTTTTTTTTTTTTTTTTTGTCTGAAAGGTTTGGAAAAAGGAAGTGCTTCCTGAAATTCCCTCAATTTAACTAGTTTTTAAAAGGTCAGGAAACATTTGGAAACTAACAAAACCTTTGTATACCTGACAGGTCTGTCTATGTGTTGTGAGTCTTTTAAGAAAAATATTTTGGGGGCACCTGGGTGGCTCAGATGGTTAAGCGTCTGCCTTCAGCTCAGGTCGTGATCCCAGGGTCCTGGGATCGAGTCCCGCATCGGGCTCCCTGCTCAGCGGGGAGCCTGCTTCTCCCTCTGCCTCTCTCTCTCTCTCTCTCTCTGTCTCTGATGAATAAATAAATAAAATCTTAAAAAAAAAAGAAAAAAAAAGAAAAATATTTTGGCACACTGGGGGATTTTATGGTAAGGTTTAGGAAACTTTTGAGAGATATCTTTGAAGAGAACAGTGCAAAGTTGCAAATCAAAGTCATTTTTTTAAAGCAGAAAATGATTCATCTTTGTCCTTGCCTTTCTCTCTTTTTGAATACTTTTTGTACTTGGTTTAAATACTCTTGCCCCTGCTACCATGAATTTCTACCATGCGTACTACAAAATGTGTGATTTTCTTGTCCTGTGGGGGGATTACTTGAAAAGGAAACGAACAATGTGCTATTCTTGGCAGGGAAAGAGCTACTGTTGACTAGTGGTCATTAAGTCAAACCTTTGGGTACTGTTCCAGAGGTTGGAAGGCAGGTACTATCATTTCTCTGCTCACTGAACCCTGGTTGATGACGTAGGCAGGCTGGGTAGAGCCAGCCACTGAAGCCCTTGCTAGGTTTGAAATTCTGTTCTTGGTGAGAAACCAAGTGGCATTGGCCTCAGTTAGCCAATTTCAATGAGCAGAGAGCCAAGTGGCTTAGCCACATACATGTGTACATTAAAAGTATCTCCTGTCCTCCTCTCTATATGTAGCATTGAACCAGGCAACCATATGAAGTCTTCAAAAAGAAAGCAGGAATAATTGTGAGATAATCCTTAAACATGAATATATTTTTAAATATGTGATTTGTCTTGAGCTCAATAGCTACCTCCAGAAACTGGATCCACAATGGAAGATTCCATCCACAATCCATCTCTTGGCAGCCAAACCCTCAACACTCAGGAAATAATACCAATACAGCCAAATTTAGTGTTTGGGCTGTTTTGTCCAGATGACTTCCTATAAGAGTGGATCTCAGCAAGGCATAGAAGGAGGGCTCTATGTAGAGGCATTTGGAAATCTTCTTTGGGCCAAGCTGAGGGATCAAGTGGTTCAATTATTCTAAAATATAAGGAAAAGCTGTACTGGCACTTACAGCCTTGCAAACTAACATTTTATTATTATTTTTTTAAATATTAAGAAAGTCCTCTTTGTTGGGGCGCCTGGGTGGCTCAGATGGTTAAGCGTCTGCCTTTGGCTCAGGCCATGATCCCAGGGTCCTGGGATCGAGTTCCGCATCGGGCTCCCTGCTAGGCGGGGAGCCTGCTTCTCCCTCTGCCTCTGCCTCTCTCTCTCTTTCTCTCTCTCTCTCTGACTCTCATGAATAAATAAATAAAACATTAAAAAAAAAAAAGAAAGTCCTCTTTGCACTCACTTTTAGTGGGGTTGGGGGTGGAAGAAATAATATGCGAGGCGAAGTTTGAATTTTGATGAGGGAAACATTTTTTCAAGGTTCTTCAGAGAACTCATTACTTCCTGTTCCAACGTATTTTATTTTATTAACTGTAATAAAACACATGAGGTCATACTATGGTAGGCCTTTTCATTAGAGGGTCTCAAAGCAAGGCAGTGCTTAATTAGGGGCCCTGTCACAGGTTCAGGGAGGTGACTCTGGGCCCAAGCAGGAACAAAGCAAATCTGCCCAATAATTTAGAATATGATGGGAAGTTTTGCGTATTCCTTTGAAAACAGGATTACCACTGCTGACCTGGGCTCCTGCTGACAGGGCAAGAGAGGCAACGCAGGTGTGAGAAAATGTGGTGGAAAGGACTCAGGAAGGGAGGTGGCCATCCTGCTTCCCCTTGAATGAGAACCTTCTCTCTGGCCCAGGGGCTGGGTGGGGCTATCAGGGTGTGAGGTCAGATCCAGTGGTGGTGAGGGAGGAGGGCAGCTGGGGACCTGTGGCTTAGAGCAGAAATGGGGCCAGGAGGGGGAGGTGCCAAGAGTGACTGTGGAGAGCCCACCTGGGGAAATCCCCGGGGAACACAGGGGACCCTGACTGGCAAAGCTGTTGCCTTTCTGCCCTTCCTGCTCACTTCCTCTCCATTATTTTCATTCAGGAATCATTCCTTTACTGTTCCATGCCAGGATCTCAGCGAGACTTGGTGGGGGGGGGGGGGCAGACAATAAAAGCAGAATAGTTTTAAGGAACACTGAAGTCATTTCTGAGGAGCAGGGTTCTAAGGACATGAACTGTGTTGCTCCTTAAGGTGCAGAGCCTGTGTTAAAGGAGTTGAGATGTGGGGCCCAGAGATAGGAGATGAGTGAGTGGGGGGCCCAGAGATAGGAGATGAGTGAGCGGGCTGCCATCGGGGTAAGATAGAGTACAGCCCTTACCCCCTGACACATTCTCTCACCCCACTCCCTACCCCAGTGGACCCATGTTGCTGGGAACTAGGTGTTAGTGCAACCTGAGGAAGAACTGAAGTCAAAACTGTCCAAAGATAAAATGAGCTGTGTTGGGGGATGGCCAGCTCCTGGTCATTTGGCTTATTGGAGAAGAGGCTGGATAGCTACTGGTGGGATTGACAAGATCCCTTCCAGACCTGTGATCTATGAATCCCCAAGGGGCTGGTCTCCTGGAGATGGCAGTTCTGGGTGAACTAGTCTGCTCTGCTCTAGCTGGTCCTGAGGATGATGAGGCTTGGTCAGGGGAGGGTAGTAGGAGAAAGCCTGGTGAGGAGGGAATTGGCAACTGGCGGAAGGAGTTGGAGGGAAGGGGGTCTACAGGACTGCCATAACAAAGTACCACAAACTGGGTACCTTTCAACAACAGAAATTTAGAGCCTCACAGTTCTGAAGCTTGAAGTCCAAAATCAAGGTGTCAGCAGGGTTGGTTCCTTCTGAGAGCTCTAAAGGAGAATCTGCTCCATCCTTCTCCCAGCTTTGATCACTCTGCTTTTCCCTGGCTTATGGGTGTATCAGTCCAATCTTCTGTCATCACATGGTGTCCTCCTTGTCTTCACACGGCCAGCTTCTTACAGAGACAAGAGTCATATTGGATTAGGGGCCCACCCTACTCCAGTATGACCTCATATTAATTTAACTAATTAGATCTGCACTTAATCTATTTCCAAATAAGTTTACACTCTGAGGTACTTCAACATATCTTACTTTTAGGGGGGATACAATTCAGTCCATAACAGGAAGAAACTTGCTGAATCTCTGAGACCTCAACTTTTCCCATCTGTACAACTCCCAGTGCTGGCACTGCATGGAGAGAGGCTGGGTGCCTGGAGTAGACATCACTCCCTCTGCTAGCCCTAGCTTGACTTTATATACAGCATAGTTCTGAGACTGTTCCCAGGGTTTCAAACTTCTGCCCTTTCCTGTTTTTCACAGAATCCCCATCTCCTCACAATATCCACAGCACCCCCAACCCGGACACCCACTTATCCTGACACCCTAGAGGCTCAAGCTCTCTCCTCTCATCAAAGAGCTCCCTGAAATCTTTCCTTGACACCCAGGCACAGAATAACATGGACTTGGGGAGGCTGTGTGTGTGTGAGGTTTTTGGTTTTTGATTTTCTCCTTTGGGATTCTTCTTACAACTACCTAAACAGCACCCAAGATTTCTGGCCTATTTCATCCAGTGTTGGACAAACTGGCTACCTTAAATGAATTTTCTAGATTTTTTTTTTTTGGGGAGACAGATTATAAATCACAATTCTAGAAATTTATGCCAGCAATACCTTCCATGGGATTACAAACACATAGGGAGGATGTGGTAAATGGGGAAACACCAGACTCAGAGACACCAGAGGTCAGAAGCCTCAAGTTCTATGACCACACACTATGGTTGTGTGACAGTGGCGGTCAGGTCACCTTCTCTGTACTTTACTCCAATGGTAAAATCAGTCAGACTATTTCAATGCTGGTATTCTATGATTTCATAAAAGTCAGTATTCTGTGATTTCATAATAGGTCTCTAAGGACCACTCTAATGCTGATTTTCCATGAATTTATAACAGCTAAAACTTTTTATGCGGTTAAATGTAAGGAAAGAGGTGACACATATATCATTTCTCTAAAAATCAGCTAACATCTTTGTGGAATGATGTCACCGTGAGCCTCAGTTTTCCGATTTATAAAACGCAAAAACAACAATATGGACCTTATGAGGTGGTGGGAGTGAGGGTGCCTGGAGCGATCTGTAACTTTATACGGAGGCAAACCAGGAACCTCTTCGAACGTTCTCTGTTACAGCTCCTGGACTCTGCGCCCGAGCAAGCCGACAGAAGGACAGGGAGGGGGCGGGGCGAGGAGGTTGGCTTTGTTCTCGCCCCGCCCCCGCCCCTCCCTAGATATCGCGAGAGGGCGGGTCCGCTTGGCTTCGGCGTCGGCGTCGCTCCCGCGCTGGGGCACTAGGCCGGCTTCTGTCCCCGGGCCGCGGTTAAGTGTCGGTGGCGGAGGGCGCGTGAAGAGCCGCCAGCCGCGCGGCGTCGGCCGTGGCGTCGGGGTCGTTGTGTCGTGACAACGACTCCGGTAGCTGTCTCCGCGACAGCAGGTGCGGCCGCTTTAGCCCCAGGCGGGCTCAGCGGCTGCCTGGCGAGTCTGTGCTCGCGCCCAGCCCTTTCCTTCCTGGACCCAGCGCCAAGCAGCGACGCTGAGCCGACCGCCGGAGCGGCGGGCAATGGCGGCCTCGACGGCCTCGCATCGGCCCATCAAGGGGATCCTGAAGAACAAGAGTTCTGCGACTTCCTCTGTGGTGGCCTCGGCCGAGCAGCCCGGCAGGAGTGTCGACGAAGAGCTGAGGTGAGAGCCGGGAGCGACGGCCGCGGGTGGGCCCAGGAAGCTCTTCCTTCCTTCTCGGGCGGCCTCGCCTCCCCCCTCCCCCCTCACCCCTCCCCCGCCGTTACTGGCCCCGGACCCAGCCCCGACCCCGAGCGCTGACCGGCGGCCGGGGCAGCTGCGTGGATGCGGCTCCAGCGGCGCTCGGGTCTCTCTCTCCTCCAGCCAGGCTGCCGGGTAGAGTGGTTTTAAAGAAGGCAGGAGCTATGACGTTAATCGTTTTAGTCCTTCTTTTAAAAGTATACACGCATATGTCATTTTTTAAAACAAACATCTGATCTTTGAACTTTGGGAAATTGGAAACATTAAGAATCAGAAGTTTCAAAGATTCACCTGTTAAGCTTTTATTATTTCTTAACCTCATATCTGAGGTATCTAAGATTCTTCAATAATAAAAATCTTTTCTTGGCTTGGGAACCCTTTAAGATCCAGTCTCAAGCCAATACGAGACCGCTCCATAAAAGAGACCCTTTTTCCCATTTTTCTAATCGAGCTTCCACAGTCATTCCTTTTTAGGTGAACATTATCAGAAGCATCATGCCACACTCAGCTCTCTTAGATCCTGGTTTGTCATTATCTCTACACTAAGAGAAACCCAAATTTTCCAGGTCTTTGGTCTATATTTAATGGAAATCGATTGCTAATTATTTTTGCATCTGCAACAAGAATTTGGAGTGCTTTCTAGGCTTTGTTCCTCTTGAAAGACATAACTAAGCTCAGAACAGTTCAGAAAGTAGCAGCTTAAAATGATCCAGTGATATGTACTTAGTCATACCTACTCACAGCTACACATGTAAAAAGATGTTGCCCAATAATATCGTGTGTAATAGTAAATAATTGGAAACAACCCAAGGTCTATTAATAAGGACTAGTGAAATATTAATTATGGTACATTTGTATAATGAAACAACATACCCTTTTAAAAAGAGCAAGAAAGATGTTTATGTACAGAGGAAGATATCCAAGGTGCAATGCTCAGTGAAAAGAAAATAGTACCATACATATAGTGTAAAATATACTATTGGATTAGAAGTACTAGGGGTCTTGGGTGTTACAAGATGCTAAAAATATAAAGACTCTATATTCTAGAAATAAGGCTTAAGAGAAATTATCATTGAAATCTGTAAAGTCGTAAAGCTAAAATGAGGGCATTTGTAAAAACTTAGAATATTACAACTAGAGCATACCTGTTTAAGTATCAATTTAGGACTATAAAAGGAACTACTACTTGGTGGTGATAAATTTATAGAAATTTGTGTTACTTTGAAGAAAACATTAAGTAGGATGACAGCTTAGACTCATGGCCTTTTGGGATTGAAAAGGACCTTAATTTGTCTCACAATTCCTACGCTCCCACTCTCTTTTGGATGCTTGACTTACATTCTCTAACCGGAAATTTTCCAACCTCTATTTTGGGTAAGTTGCTTCAAATGGGAATTGGTGGGGAATGAGGGCTGTAGGTTACTGAATTAAGAAAACAATCTCACTGGAACATAGCTATAGCAGGAAGACTAAGATAATTAACCAAACAAACTGTAGAAAGCTCTTCTACAGTTTCAGGGTATTCAACAGCAAGAGTATGGTTCTCACTGGCATTTATGTTATTTAGTTACTCTTAGTGTGAGCTGCTTTTTTTTTTTTTTTTTAAAGATTTATTTATTTGAGAGAGCGAGAATGGGAGAGAGAGTACATGAGAGGGGAAGAGGGTCAGAGGGAGAAGCAGGCTCCTCACCGAGCAGGGAGCCTGATGCGGAACTCGATCCCGGGACTCCAGGATCATGGCCTGAGCCGAAGGCAGTCGCTTAACCAACTGAGCCACCCAGGCGCCCAGTGTGAGCTTCTTTTTGTTTGGCTACCAAGTGGCTTGTTTCTTTTTGTTTGGTTACCAAGTGGCTTATTGTTTTCCCCTATCTTTCTCTGCTTCTTTATCTTCTGTTTATTCTCAACTTGGATCTGCCATAATTTCCTGTGGTCTTACTCAATGGCTTAGCCTCTTTCTGTAATTGGCTGGGGTTTACTTTCAGGTATTTCTGCCTTTGAAAGCCACTATCCTAGGCTGCTAGCAGGACAGATTCACTTAAAAGGGGCCTTTTACAAGGTTCCAAGGTGGATGATTTTGGTTGGCTTGTCTTAGAGGGTTGGACAGCTCATAAGTCTTCAAAGGGAACTACCAAGCTCTAATTCATTGAGGTTCATGATGTTTGTAGTAAACAAGTAGTAAAAGGGGATGGGCTTTTTCATTATCAGTGTTATAGGTCTGTAAAGCAAAGAAAATTCTGTTGGTAATATAATACACATTATTTATGTCACAGCTTATGCAAACATTAGCAATTTTATGAGAGCCTCTTTGAACAGAAACAATAAAGGTATAGTTGAACTCTCTTTGTAATGTTTAATTTCATTTAATTACAACCAGTATTCCCCTTTTGCTATAGAAAGGACTGAAAATAAATATTTTATTTAATACACTTTATTAATACACTTAAAATTCAGAAACTAGTAAGTGTAGTGTAATGGTTTAACTTTAAATGTTGGAACAGAGTATAAGGCAAAAGAATCTCATATTAATGTGAAAATGACCCAGGATCTAAGTCAATTCTTGTTGTTCTCAGCAGTCCTGTTCTATATAATCACCACAAACTCTGAATTAGTGAATACTGAACCACTGCTCCAAGAGAAATAGCAGAGTTAGATTCCTACAAGATTCCTCCCTCTTTTTTTTTTTTTTAATTATTCATTTATTTATTTGACAGCAAGAGACACAGCAAGAGAGGGAACACAAGCAGGGGGGTGGGAGAGGGAGAAGCAGGCTTCCCTGAGATCATGACCTGAGCCAAAAGCAGACGCTCAACGACTGAGCCACCCAGGCGCCCCTAGATTCCTCCCTCTTGTGCTTAGAACACTAGACAGCACTTTAGCACTACACTTGGGAGCCATTTAAAACAATGGATTCAACAAAAACACAAAAAAGTAAAAAACGTGTTACTAAATGGACGCAAAAGAGACACTTATTTACAGTTTGAGAGCTGAAACAAGGTAAAGTATCAATCACCTTGTTTAACAGCTGGGAAGTTGTGCATGAAGCAATCAGAATTGTCCCTGTTCTGTGACATGTCTGTGAGAGACGGAGAAAGCGCCTCCCTCATGTAAGACTTTGGAGTTACAAATAAATTTTATCAAGTAGGTAAATTTGCAAATACAGAATCCACAAATAACTATCTTTTATTGGTGACTTTATCAAGTAAAATGCAGTGGTAGTTTCCTTTCTCTGCACACACCACTTCACCCCCTCCTCATTAGTTGTGAGGATATTGTTTAACATAACATTTTATTTAACATGAAGAGATGTTACCACGGGATTTTTTTTTCTTTTAAGGCCAGAAGTTGAGTTGTCTTATTTCATGTGTCTCTAAACTCTTAATTGTGTATCTTTTTAGTAGGAAAAAATTCAAATATGCTTCAGATATGTTTGTTTATAATTGATCTCATATATTACTATTATTAGATAATATTTCAAGGCTCAGTATACACTTAAAAGTGAGATTCATATAATGCCGTATTTCAAATAGTCTTAGAATTTTTTTACGCAGTTCTTGTCAAACTTTTTTGTCTCAGTCCTGTTATTTTCTTATTCTCTTTATGCTTTGCATTTGTGCTGTTTTCTTCAATGAATGGTTTCTTCAGTTACCATTTGTCTGATACCATTTTTTGAGGGTTAGTTCAATTACAACTGGATAGAATCTGTAAATCCACATAATCAGGCATAGATTAATCAGCATATGGTATCACACTATTCAACTAGTTAGAACATCACTGTCATCTCCTATGATTTTGGAATTCCCATTCTATCAGGATTACCTTGAATATAGTGTACAACTTGTAAAGGTCTAACATAACAGATCTAGCGAGTAGCTATTTGCATTTCATCAAAAACAAGAAACCATTGATTCTAAGATGTACTGTGATTTTATGTACCACCAAGAAAGAAGAAAATACTGTCAATTATAAGATGCCATCCATTTTAAGATACACTGTTTTCAGAGATTAAAATGAGAAAGTGCATTTTCAATTGGTGAAAATAAGAAATTAAATGTTATTAAAACTTATGAGAAGTGTTATAGGTTAGTGATTAATCTGGGACTAGATTGTCTGGGTTTGGATCCTGTCTACTACTTATTACCTCTGTGACTTCCTGTGACTTATTCATTATATTCATGTGTAGTTTAATTATATTAAATGAGTTAATAAGGGGCACCTGGGTGGCTCAGTCGGTTAAGTGTCTGCGTTGGGCTCAGGTCATGATCCAGTGGGGAGTCTTGTCCCTCTCCCTCTGCCCCTCCGCTCCTGCTTTAAAAAAAAAATAAATTAGTTAATAAATGAAAAGTAAGTTTAGCTCAGTATCTCACCCTCAAATATTAGTCTTATTCAAGCAGAAATAACTATAGGAATCTAATTTTTCCCACATCTCAGTAGATTGTTTTATACAATATGCTTTGAAGTCACTATGTTCCATTCAAATTCAGTAGTACTCTTAGGTAATGTAGGCAAATTCTGCTTAAAAGCATTGCACTTGAATTAATTTCCTTTAATATAATTTTATATAAACATGCTTCAGCTTCATCTTTGTCTGCCTGTAAGGGGATATGGTCTATAAAGCCTCACTGTACTGTAGTTTTCCGAAAGTGACTTTTTGATTACTGATTGCTTTTATTGTCAACTCTTACTTTAACTAATTGTTCAGTAATTGTTTCAGGCTTCATAGTCTTGTACTTTGTCAACCTATGTAAGTTGAATCTTTATTTAAAGAAGGAACCTTTTCTTGAAGTGTGCAATTAAAGTTTAACACCTTGAAGCAAAATCCTGCTTCCTACTCCAAGTGTGGCTAAAACCTACCAAATGAGCAAATCACTAGCAACAAGAAGTGTAGGGGTAGGTCTTTGAGGCGGTATCATATGAGCTATCAAAGTGAAAGTGAGAAGGGGTGACTTTTTCCGGACCAGATTTAGGCTGTAGGAAAACCAGTCTTCCAAGAGGGAGGGGGGAAATGAAACCAGCAGGTACTTTCATCCTCCCAGCAGATCTGCGATTAAGTGGTGGTGCCCATATTTTTTCTAGGTAGAGATAATGAACTACAGAAGGTCACACAAGCAGCTTGGAATCAAACTCACTTTTCCTTTTTGGATTTTGTTACTCTATAACTAATGTTAATTCTGCCAAAACTTTAGAGATGCTAATTTCCATATTTAGTGTCCTCTGCTGACAGTTCCTCCTACTTCACTACTTTCCACATAAGAATTCCTGGCATACTTTGTAACCTATTGTTTTATGCCCTAATTTAAATTGATGTTTTTGCAAGATATTGTTCTCTTTGGAACTGAATAATTCTAAGAATTTCTTTTGCTCTTAGTATTGTGTTGAGGAAGTCGAGTAAAGCCTTGAATACATAAAACTTTAGTTATTTTAATGGTGGAAAATAAACTAAAAGACAAACCAGGAAGAATTTGGGTTACATATAATGTGGTTATATATAATGTGGTTTATACCTTATATGTATCTTTGGTTTATATATACATAACATGGTTTAAATCTCTACCTTTGAGTTCTTTATGTTTTTCTACATCATTGTAAGTCTATATATACAGATGTACAAGAACTTGTTCATATTTCAGTGTAAAGAACTTAAATTTATGAGGTTTCCAATAGAAAGGCAAAGGATATAAACATAATTCATAAAAGGAAAGTAAAATAACAAAGTATTTTTTCATATTTATAAGGTAATGAGCAAAGAAACATAAAATAGCTTTTACATAATGATTTGTACTGCTCAGGAGGAGATAACACATACACAAATAACCAGTCTTGACAAAGTTTTGGTAATTACTGGGGACATTACATATTGTTCTCTCTTTTGAAGCTATATGGCAACATGGAGTGAACTCTAAAGCTCCTGATGAATTTTAACCCAGATATGCCTATCCTAGCATGTTATCCTAAACATATCATTAAACAGAATATGCACAAATGTGTTCATTTCTGCTTTATTCTAAATAGGAAAATCTTGGATTCAATATAAATATCTAACACTGGGTGAATAGTTTATTATTGAGTATTATGCGTTTACTTAAAAACTAAAGACTAGAAAATACAAGTGGCTTATTATAATAAAATATATACACTAATAGCTTCCATATCAGTAGATGTATTTTATATATTGTATCTACTCTTTTATAAGTAAAATATATATACTAATGCTTCCATATCAGTATATGTATTTTTAAATACTGTATCTACTGTTATATGTATGTATACAGTTTATATTTTCTTGTATATACTGAAAGCTTACATATTTTTATATAATATGTATTATTTTATATAATGGAATTTGCAGAAATCACAATTGCTAGTTGGCTAGGGTACTGGGATTATTATTAAATTTTATCCTTAATTTTAAGAAAACGTTATTTCTGCTTGCATCCTACAGTTCTTTTTGTTCCTGTTATCTCGCAAAATAGATATATGGGGTGTGTTTGGGTTTCCACCCATTAGAGAAACCTTTCAAACTCCTAACGGCCTATCATTTTTCTATCCTAAGCAGTAATGATGATAAGTTATCATTTTTAATTCAATATTGTTAACATCATTTAGGAAATAACTTGTTTTACTTTGAAGTTAGGAAGTACCTAACAAGGTCATTAATATGTGTTTATTTTAAAGTATTTTGTTGTAATGTAATACAAATATGGAAAGGTGTGTTAAATTAATTTTAAAGTTAGAGAAATTATAAAATTACAAATTAATATATTTATATTATAAAATTATATATGTCTTATAAAACACCCCTGTAACCACCATTCTTGTCAAGAAAAAGACTGTTTCCATCACCTCAGGAATGCCCTTTCCAATCACGCTCTTTCCTCCCATCTCCCAATATAACCACCTTCCTGACTTCTGTGGAAATCACATAAGTAATAAGTATACATCCCTACACAGTTTAGTTTTGTCAGCTTTTGAACTTTATATAGAGGTGTGCTAGCTTTCTTATACAGTATCTTTAATAGGAAATCTTAATAGGACTGTCTGTTAATGCAGGTTTTATGAAACTTTTACTTGTGATTTTGTTTCTGCCTGGCACTTAACCTCAGCTGTCATTTCAGAGGCATTTGTTCTCTCAGGAGGGAATATCTAATTATGGTATCCTGAGTCTCCCTTTGCTTATTAATTGGATTGCTTTCTTCACAAACTTTATCTAATTCTCTTAAAGCTTGTGTACATTTCTTTCACGGTTCTTCTAATCAGAGCTGCTTGATCATGTCTGCTGTCTAAAATCTTTAGAAATATATCTCTCCACTATGAGTTTCCTTATATAGCATGAGTAAACCTAGTCATTTGCTTTCTAAATTCACAGTAATTTATAGATAAGAACTATATAACAAAATGTCTGAAACTATAGACTTAGTTGAATACAAAAGTAGTTGCTTTTTAGAAAAATTCGTTCTGTGGCAGATAGAAATTTTTCAAAATCATATAAATGTTGAGTCTTGCAGGGCAAGGTGGAAGGCACTCAGTTCAAAAGCAGTTTTAAACATTTCTTCAGAATAACCTTTCTCAACCCATTCTCTACAGTTCTAAGTGAGATATGGTTTCAGGATTTTTAACCCCAAACTGTGGACTTTAAAATCATAAAAACTCCTTATATGTTTGTGTGGTGCTTTTATAATTTGTTTTCACAGACACTATTTCAGTTGATTCTCTCAACCCTGTATTGTAAAAAGGACTGTTACTAAAACTCCCATTTCATTATAATTTCCATGTAGAGCAAATATAGCCCAAAAGAGGGTGTTTGTTGGACTTGCCTGTAGTCACAGGACTAGTGAAGGGGTAACTGGAACTTGAACCTTACATGCTGGGATTTTTGTGTGTGTGTTTTGTTTGTTTGTTTGTTTTCTGCCACAAGACCAGTTATGTATTACTCAGCAGCTAGACATGTAAAAAAAAATCAGCGTCCATTTTTCTAGTTTAGTTCACTCAAGTGTTTTTAATACTAGTGAGATTTAAATTTGGTTAGTTGAAAGTTCAGGTACATTCCATGCTGGATTAAAAAAAGCAACTCTTTAAAGAAGAAATCTTGTTTCTGTGCTTCAGTTAATGACCAATATGTCTTAATTTTTAGCTTCTTAACAAGCTTTTAAGATTTTGACTGTTTCATGGTGAGGAGACATTAGGTAACTTCTGACTGCTTTTGGGGGGAAAATGGGAGTTGTTTTAGTCCCTTGTGGAGTATGTCTGGACCAACCTTTGTCTCTTGATAAAACAAAGGATAAGCAACTTGAAGTTGTAGTCCAAGTACTTAGTCTGTAGTGGAGCATTAATCAGCTTTAAAAAGGAAGACAATTTTGATACATGCGACCACATAGATTAACCTTGAAGTCATTAAGTGAAATAAGCCAGTCACAAAAGAACAAATACTGTATGAGTCTATTTATATGAGGTACCCGAAGTAGTTAAATTCAGAGACAAAATGGAATGGTGGTTGCCTGGGTTGGGAGAGGGGAAGATGGGGAGTTAGTGTTCAGTGGGTGGAGTTTCAGTTGGGGAAGATGAGAAAGTTCTGAAGATGGATGGTGGTGGTGGTTGCACAACAATGGGAATGTACTTAATGCTGCAGAACTGTACACTTAAAAATGTTTAAAATGGTGAATTTTATACAGATTTTACTACTAAAATATGAAGAAGAAAAAAGTGCTTAGTTTGAAATAGGGTGCTTTGGAGAAGAAAACAAGAGAACATAAAAGTCAGGCTCGCCTGCCATGAGCAGGCACATATAATTTAAAGGTGACTCAGGGCATGGAGAAGGGAATATGATATTAAAGTTTAAGAATGTCATTTTTCAAGAACATTTCAGAATCTGGGTGTTGGTAGGTTTAGGAAAATTAAAAATATCTACAGTAAAACCTCACCAATGTGTGCAAGTGCAGAAAAGATTTTGAATCTGTGTAAAATCTACATTGATTTTTACAGTTTTATTTTCAAGTATATAACCAAGGCACAAATTGTATATGTAACAAAATATTGTTGGGTGGCAATAATGAGTAGATCCAAAGAGTCTGTAATTAAGTCATTAATTATTTAGCACCTTAAAAGTTGTGTGAATATTTTGTTGAATGGATATTACTATGGATGTTCATACAACGCTTTTATTTTTTCAAGATTTATCTCAGGTACCCTGAATATACCATTTCTTAGCAAACTCTTATTTTTCCAGATTTAAAAAAAAAAGGCTGAACTATAATTTTGTTTGCAACCTAAATCTTTATTAATGCTATTTATGTTTAGTGAGGTATTCCCTGTAGTTTTATGTTCTAATTCTTTTGATTGTTTTGGATATCTCTGAAAAATTAGGCCAAGGAGGTATTCATTGTTTTTTTTTTTTTAATTTTAATTTAGTTTTTTGTGTGTCCCAGGCTTCTTTATTTAAGAAAGTGATGAGTGATGTGGGGATTAAAAACAAGAGCATCCTTGAACTTTACCTTCCCTCCAACCAGTTCCCCCCAAATTCCCTGCCCCCACACCCTTTGCATTCCTAAATCCTTTCTTAATGAAGAACTTAATCCCAAAATCCTGGTACAGACCCCGGGTTCTCTTTGCCTAGCTCTCCCCCTTCCTCTGGCCCCCATTCCTGGGAACGGTTGGCGTCTCAGTTTGAATGGAGGGGAGAGTGCAGAGTGGTGACTGACACAGAGGGGGAAGGCTTCACCCTCAGAGAGAGGAACTGAGGAGTATAGCGTAGTGAAGTGAGGGCCCCCGTAGCCTGGGGTATCAAAATGGGGTCCTGGTGCCAGAAGAAAGGATACTCGTGCCCTGAGAAAGGGGACCCAGCAGCCTCAGAATCTTCTCCTCGCTAATAGTTCACTGCTTCATCATTTGTCCTTCTGCCAGCAATGGCAGAACCATGCTCGGGCCACATCCTTCTCAAGCCCAAGCTGCTGGGCAGTGTGGCGGATCGGCTGCAGGGTGGGTTTCTGGCACCGCAGGCACATCGCATGTTTTCCAGGTTGCCTCTCACTCGGTTCTTGGTTCTCGATCCTTGTTTGGTATTTGTTGTTCACTTTCTCTTTTGGGCCTGCACAAGGGCCTCTGCTTTGCATATCTCCTGTAGATTGTTGTTGTCAGCTTCTCCCACCCACTTCTGCAGCTTACACATGTTCTTGAAACTGAGCTGCAGAGCCTCACAATGGCAGATAGTGGTTTGGCTAAACACCTTCCCAAAGAGAAGCCCCCAGGGTGAGCCCCACATTAGCCTGAGTGTATCCCAGGGTGGTCCTCTTCTGCTTTAGGAGCTTGGCAGATTATTCCAGGTCTTTCTGCAGAGCTTTGATGTCCTGGGATTACTCAGGGTTTTGCTCCAGCTTCTTGTCCGGCCTCACAGCCCCAAGTGGGGCAACGCTGGGCTGGGCAGGGGTGGGGAGGCCCCCTCAGAGTCGCTTTCCACCCCAGCTCCCACTTACCTCCCTGCTTGCCCTCCAGCCTGGAGGTCTCCAGGCTGCGTTGGGGCACTAGCCCCTCTCCAACCTGAGGTCCGCAGTAGGCGGTCACCCGCAGAACTCATAACTGCAGGAGGGCACGGGGGAATCTTCTATAGGCCAGATGAAGCCTAAGCATGTCATAATATAATAGTGTCTTGAATATCTGGTGAAGATTCTGAATAGTGTGTTTTTAATATGTGGGCACTAAGTATTCTATAAAATATTTATTTTATTGTAATTACTTATGGCCTTTACCCTATGTCAGTTTCTATTCCAAGAAAGTATATGTAAAAATAGAAGGTAGCAGTCAAATAGAAGTTGAAATGTGGGATTTGGATGTTTGTCAATTTTAGATGTGCACCCTTTTTATCTTTTACTTCACTGATGAAATTTTTTTTCTTTTTAATTTTAGTAAAAAATCCCAGAAGTGGGATGAAATGAACATCCTGGCGACATATCATCCAGCAGACAAAGACTATGGTTTAATGAAAATAGATGAACCTAGCACTCCTTACCATAGGTAATGTTTTGTAGATTCATTCCTTTTTTTACTTCCATTTTGCATTCCATATGAGCTTCTGAATAACAGCTGATTTAAGTTTCTGTTTGATTTTATATTTGTTACTGGAGCACGAATCAATAACCCAACTGCATATTTGTGTATAATAGTATAAGTAATATGTAACTTTATTTTTTTTTAAAGATTTTATTTATTTATGAGAGAGAGGGAGAGGGAGCTAGTGCGTGCACAAGCAGGGGGGAGGGGCAGGCAGAGGGAGAAGCAGGCTCCCCGCTGAGCAGGGAGCCCAATGTGGGACTTGATCCCAGAATCCTGGGATCATGACCTGAGCCAAAGGCAGATGCTTAACCCACTGAGCCACCCAAGCGTCCCAGTAATATGTAACTTTAAAACTTGGGGATCTAGGAGCATCTGGGTGGCTCAGTCGGTTAAGCGTCCGACTCTTGATTTAGCCTCACTCAGGTCATGATCTCAGGGTTGTGAGATCAGGCTCTGCACTGGGCATGGAACCTGCTTAAGATTCTCTCTCCCTCTCACTCTGCCCCTCCCTAACCCCCCCGTAAGAAAAAATTGGGAATCCGTTTTGTACATTATAATTGTAGTAGTAAATGTTTGTTTGCCGTAACTCAGTGGTCCCTAGCCACTGATGATACACACAGATTAGTGACTTGTGCCTTCCTTAAGATCATCTATTTATAAAAAGGAAGATGAGGGTTGGACTTGTTTGCTTTCTAAGTAGAAATCAGGGGCTTACTCAGTCCTCGCAGAAAAGGATAACGTCACAGCTTTTTTTTTAACCCATTCAAAGACAAGTGGTCATTACTATTGTTCCATGTCCTTATTTTTAAACTTAGACTTCAGATAATTACATTGTGATTATTGGCAGTTTTGAGTCTTCCAGAATTTTTTATAGTGTGTGGCAATAATTAGTATGAAGACAAAAATAATGTACCAGTAAGCATTATGAGAAGATAGAGATTCTAAGTAGTAGAAATACCTAATTCAGACCATGCCCTAATTTGTAATGAAGAAGACTTCCAGGAATGAAGTACTTTGTCTATGAAGGAAGGTAACATAAATCCAGGAGTTACTGTTAAAATAGAGTTAAGAAAGTCTGTATTTTGAATCAGTGATGAAAACTTTAGAAAGTAAGTTGAGATAACTTATAACTTGTTGATAGCAAAAACAGTAAAAACAAGAATAAACAGGAAGATTTTGACAAAGGTAGAAATAATGAAAATAGGTACAGGTGCTGAAACTCAATACTAATAAAGCTTGAGGGAAGAAATGGACATATCATTTATGAAAAGTTTATACCCTCATTTTTCTTCTAATTACAAGAATATACTTTATATCTTAAAGCTTTTATTGTGCCGGAAGCCACAGTCAGGGCTTTCTTCCTTTTCAGTAATGGTAGTAGATAGACATCTTTCCTTATCTGTGTTGGTTGGAAATATCTATTCTAAAAGAATTAAAATTGAACATGACTCAAAAAGTTGTAGGCATTATTTTTAGACTGTTTATATTTAAAATATAATAAATCTGAATGGTATTTATTTAGTACTGCTTTTTTTCCCCCGCTTTACCTTACCCATATCCTCCCTCTGGGAGTTGCCGAAGTCATTTGGTTCCTAAGTAATTGAGGCTATATGTATGTACAGATATATGTGCTTAGCTTTTATCGATTTAGTGCTCAGTTTTAACAGTTTCTTTCATGGCCCTTTTTTTTTTTTAAGAGTTTTGTTTAATAAAAGAGGATGCTTTTTATAGAAAGATCATGTTATACTATCTAAGAATTTCACACTGTTAGTATACAGAAGTTATTAATGCTTTTATATATATGTATGTATGACTATACACACACACCAAACACACACATATAATTTGCCTGTAAATTTTATAATATAACATAGAGTTGTCTGTAAAAGTTCTACAAATTGATAGATTTTATTCTACTCTAATTATATCCAATAATGTAAATAACTTTATTTCAACTTCCCATGGAAAAAAGAGCAGCAGCATCTAAACTGTAGCGCTTATTTAACTTGTCTCCTCAACTACCAGGAAAGATATAAATCACTTTTTTTTTTTATATATATATAGGTGACTTCTGCTTTTATAAACCTTTCAGTGGCTTGAGAATGAACTATGCCCATGTTTGCAATTAAGTGGGGAGAAAATTTTTTATTAGAGGATAGATTGGGAAAGCTAATAGCTTTTAAAATGCTCTGAATTAGGTCTTAGGATCTTTTTTTTTTTTAAGATTTTTATTTATTTATTTGACAGAGAGAGACACAGCAAGAGAAGGAACACAAGCAGGGGGAGTGGGAGAGGGAGAAGCAGGTTTCCTGCTGAGCAGGGAGCCCGATGTGGGGCTCTATCCCAGGACCCTGGGACCATGACCACCCAGGCACCCCAGGTCTTAGGATCTTAATTATGGTATTTTACCTAGCCTTATGTCTGCGTGGATCATTTGTTTCTGTCTTCAGGTTGATGTACAAATATATATTCTAAAACCAGACAGTGGTTTTGTTTTTGTTTTCCTACATATTTGTTCCCTCTCATGGATGGAACAATTGAAGTTTTTTAATTTTTTACAAATGATTCGAGTTCTTAATATTTATTTTCATGGTTGCAGTAGTGGTTTTTAAAAATCATTTGGAGGGTTTTTTTGATCGGTGCTATATTTTCAAATATTTGCATGGAATAGAAACAATTTAAATTTAAGCCTCAGGGCACCTGGGTGGTTCAGTCGGTTAGCATCTGCCTTTGGCTCAGGTCATGATCCCAGAGTCCTGGGATCAAGCCCTGCATCAGGCTCTGTGCTCAGCAGGGAACCTGCTTCTCCCTCTCCCTGCCACTCCCCCTGCTTGTGTGTGCACTCTCTCTCTCTCTCTCTCCCTCTCTCTCTGTCAAATAAATAAAATCTCTTAAAAAATAAATTAAGCTTCAAATAGGACAACAGAGCTATAAATATTTTGATATAACTAAATCAATAGAATTATGGTTCTCTACCTTGTTTTTCTGCTTGAAAAATTACAGTTTAGGTATTAATTATAATGTGCTTGTCATTCTAGTATGGTAGGTGATGATGAAGATGCATTGAGTGATTCAGAAGCCACTGAAGCCCTGACCCCAGATGTCTTAGCTAAGAAGTAAGTACTGATGACTGAAGCATTTTCACTTACATATTTTCACTTGTTTTTAATTATTCAGAGTTGAAGCCATTCTACTATACTTGTACAAGTGTAAATAAAGAGCATGAGCTAAGTTTATTTGGATTTTTCATAGCAACTTTTATAGTCTTATTTCTAGATTAAAATCAAAGTATGCAGGTAGCAGAAAGATTAGAGTACTAGAGCCTAGGACACAGATTCCTTGTGTCAATCCCCTATGCTTTTGTGTTTTTGTTGTTGTTGTTTTAATTAATGTCCTGTGTTTTAAAGATAAAAGTAAGATGGTACATCTGGCTGGCTCAGTCTGAAGAGCATGCGCTCTTGGTTGTGAATTTGAGCCCCACATTGGGTCTACACCTAGAGATTACGCAGAAATAAGTGGGTTCATAAACAAAAAGCTCTATTTCTTTGCTTTGATTTCTATCACCTTCCACTTTTCTTATTGCTTACTGGTTTCTATACTCATTCCCACTTTCTTGCTTTTTATTTTCCTCATCAGGTTATAGCTGGCATATTAATAATCTTTAAATGTTTTTATGAGACTCAAGAATTGAATGAATGAGACACCCAATAAAAGAATATCACAGTGTTGATTTCTTTGTAAATGATTGTTGTGTAGATTAGCTGCTGCTGAAGGCTCAGAGCCAAAGTATCGGGTTCATGAACAAGCAAGCAGTGAAGACGAGGATAGTGACCTCTCACCTGAAGAACAAGGTAGTTGATTTCCTTTACTGCTTTCAGCAGTGTGCTAATAATTTTTGCTAAAATAAATCCATTATTTGAAGGTTGTCAAGTAGTTTTCCTTTTGGGGAAGTGGATGGTGGAAGGTTAGGGAACAAAATTTTTATAATTCAGATTCTGCTCATGTGGGTTTATTGGATAACAGCTTCCCTCCCCCCTGCACACATACACCACCTCCCTTGGTTTCGAGAATTTGGGAAAATATTACCACCTTTTAAGTAATTATAGTTCCTTTGTACTTTTTTCTTTTTTACTGTCTGATACAGAGTAGATGCTCAGTAAATATTTATTAATGCTTTTAGAGTCATTGAGTGTTTGGATGATCTTAAAGTGGATAGCAGTAAGAGCTAATTTCCCAATTGCTTGTGCTTTTTCTGTTTTAAAACTGTGGTGAAACTTACCAAATGAACCAAGATGGTCAGATGTAGAGTGAAGATCTTTCTTAGGTCCCATTGAATAAAAAAAGAACAGTAATGTCATAGGCAAGGAGATTAAAGAGCCTTTCAGCAGGGTTGGAAGAGGCTCTTGTAGCCCATACAGTACATACACAGTTAAGGCATTGCTACCTACTCATGGTTTATTTTTACAAGTAACAGTGGTTATCTGTGGAGGTAAGAAAAGGAAGATATTTCATCTTGTTGCCTTTTACACTCTTTGAACCATGTGAATGTACAGTCTTTTCAAGAATTAAAATTATTTATATAGTGTTTAACTATTTTTTTAATTTTATTATGTTAATCACCATACATTACATCATTAGTTTTTGATGTAGTGTTCCATGATTCATTGTTTGTGTATAACACCGTGTTTAACTATTTTTTAAAGGAAAAACGAAGCCTATGTATAGGAAAAAAATTTCAAGAAAAACACAAACACACCCTCACAAAAAAGAAAAAGAAAAGAGTAGTGTACTTGAAGCCTGGAAATGTGGATGTTACCTGTACCGTAAAGAAGTTCAGAAACTTTAGAGCTGAGATTCTGAATATTGCTAGTTAATTGTCAGAATCTTTGTCATGTGTAGCTCCTAAGGTATAATTTGCTACTCCTGTCTGTCATCTTCAGAATATAGCTTATTCAACAAACTGTGATGGTCAGAGCCTAATTGTTGTACAAGAGAAAAAAAATTTTTACACACAGCCTAATCACAAGTTGTATTATAGGTCTTGTATCCTCAGTGACTTCCTAACTTATTATCTAAAAATATAGTCCAAAGACCCTTGAAAACGGTTTCAAATATAAATTGTTTCTGGAGCTGGTTTCTTCATTATCCTCTTAAAAACATCTATTGAGAACAGGAATTTATTATTAGTCTATATTGTCAGTTTTCATAAAGGGATTTTTTTTTCCTCCCCCCCCTCAAATTGTAGTTCCAGAATTAGCCAGCAGGGGGAGCAATTTGGTTACAAGTTCAAAAGTTCAGTTCCTACTAGTAGGTACTGACTCCTGTAGGTGTTTATTGCTTTTAAACAAATTACATATTTGAAAGTCCTTGTTTATTGATAGAAATTCTTAGAAAAAAATATCTTGTAACTGGTAGCATAACAATTAAGATATTGGTTGTGGAATCAGACAAATCAAAGTTTGTACTCCAGGTATGTCACATGTCTAATTTGTAATTTCTCTGAGCCTCAGTTTCTTTAAATTGACATCTATAAAAATATTTAGAGGGCGCCTGGGTGGCTCAGTTGGTTAAGCGACTGCCTTCGGCTCAGGTCATGATCCTGGAGTCCCGGGATCGAGTCCCGCATCGGGCTCCCTGCTCAGCAGGGAGTCTGCTTCTCCCTCTGACCCTCTTCCTTCTCGTGCTTTCTATCTCTCATTCTCTCTCTCAAATAAATAAATAAAATCTTTAAAAAAAAAATATTTAGAGGTATTGTGAGTATTAAATGAGATAAAGAATTTAAAGCACCTAACACTGATATTGTAAGTTTTCAGTAAATAATAACTTGTAATAACTTAAATAATTGGTGTATTCTCCATTATTTTATAGAATAGTAATTCACTTGTGAAGTTCACATGGAGAGTTGATTATTGTCAGAGCCAGGCCTAAGATCCTAACGTCCTTGTACTCTTTGTAGTATGGGACTCTACCATACAAGGATTATAGGTAAAATGAATATAAATAGTCAAAGAAGATTGAGACCACTTGTATTAGCATTTTTCTACAAAATGAATATATTGTATATTTTAAACTTACATAAAGCATTTTGAATATTCTAAAATTAGAATGTATCTATAACAAGCAAAACCAAATTCAGCATCTCTTAGAATTAAAAAAATAATTTTCTTAGACTGTAAATATTCACAAGAGAGAAATACTGTAATGTCAACTCCTAGGAATAAAAAATTGCAAATTAAAACAGCATCATGGGGACGCCTGGGTGGCTCCGTTGGTTTAGCAGCCAACTCTTGATCTCGGCTCAGGTCTTGATCTCAGGGTTGTGAGTTCAACCCCTGTGTTGGGCTCCACACTCAGCACGGAGACTACATACCTACATATATACATAGCACATAAATAAACACACAGCATCATGGTCCCTTTCTTTCCTTTCAGATCAACAAAGATTAAAAAGAATGAGTTTCTTTTTGGGTGTGAATGTAGAGAATAAGTTACTCATGTACTTATCAGTGGGCATGAAAAATGGCTTGGCTTTTCTGGAGGGCAGTATGGCAATATATGAGCCAAAAGCTTTAAAAAAAAAAATGATACCCTTTGGTCTAGCAATTCAGTTTCCCAGAGTCTATTCCAATGTTTTGTAAACATTTTTGACTAAGTCCTACATGTTATACATGTATGCATAAATTACAAAAAGAAAAACTTCACAAAATAGTACTCACCCTTAGTATGTGTAATGCATTGCAGTTTATTCTGTTTTTTTGTTTTCATTTTTTAAAAAATACTGGTTGTGACCCACTAAAGAGTCCTGATGCACGGTTTGGAAAAGACACTAGTTCACACTGATCAAGTAATAGAACCAAAGCACAAAACGTATGTGTATTACACTATAAAAACATTGAAAATACGTAGAGGGAGATTAGAAATCTTTGACCAAGAATAAAGAAATGATAACTCAATACTTTATAACCATTTAAAAATTATATAAATCTGCTGTGTACATGGCAGAATTTTACTATATCTTCATATACCTAATTTATCTAAACTCTGGATCATTTTAGGGTGAAAGAAAGGGTCATATTATGCTTCCTCAGATGGTAGGCATAAACTGAACCTTGCCTGGGCAAACTGGGACATATGGTAATTGTAACTATATCGTAAGTGAAAAAATAGCATATATAAAAATATAGGAGTTATTTTTAGAAAAATTTCTGGAAAAAATTCTAAAGTCATAAAATATTAATGGTAATTTCTGAGTGAGGAAATCAAGTTTGTTTTTTTTTTAAGTTTCTACCATGAACATGTGTTACTTTGTAATGATAAAAAGTGATACCTTTTTAGTAAAGAGATCTGGTATTGGAGGCAATCAGAACCATTTTTTAAAATTCATTATTGAAGTACAATTGATGTTACATTAGTTTTCAGATGTACAGTGTATGGATTCAACAATTTTGTACATTAGTCAGTGTTCATCATAAGTATAGTCACCATCTGTCACCTTATAATATAGTGTTATTACAGTATTATTGATTATATTCCCTTTATTGTACTTTACATCTCCATGACTTAATTTATTTTGTCACTGGAAGTTTGTAAAACCATTTTTTTGGTTTTTTAATATTGGTTTTTACATCATTTGAATACTTGAAAGGCATCACTACAGATTTAGTCCTGAGGATTTGGTCTTTTTATTGGCCTCTTTTTTCCATTTTACTTCCCTCTACCATATGGTATTCTCAAAGAGTAAAATAAATCACAAAAGTAATTCATAAGTAGAGAAGAAGAAAGATGCCTGGCAAGATCTTGGTCGTTTGAAACAAATGTTTATGGAATACTGAGTTGGTGGGCTCAGAACTTTGCTTTACCCAACCCAAATGGAGACTGAAAAGTGATTGATCAGTACTAACAAGAACAATAAATGCCTGCTTTTGAAACATAAGTAACTGTAAGTCATCTGTTAAGTATAGATGATTATTAAAACTTAGAGGGAATTAAAGGAGACTGAGAAAGTCTTTGAGTAGCCTTATGCAGAGATTCCTCTATGCTTTTTTAGCATTAAAATACTTCCATGAATATAATAAAACTATGATAAATGAATTTTAATGCTCTTGTTTGACAAAATAAACAGTTGGCAATTTTATGTCACCCCTTTTTATTTACCAGTCTAAGAAATTTTAAAATCTTAGAACTATTTCTACAGAATAGTCTTTAAATGCTGTTAATAAGATATGATCAGTTAAGTTGATTTGCTGCTAACCCTGTGTTTCTGTGGTGAAGACTATAAATGAAAGAACAGTCTAGGATTTCTTCACTGTCCCTTATAACAACTTTTTCTTAAAATTACTCTGGGAATGAAGTTATGTTTTAACTAGCAGTGTTTTAAATCACTGCAGTTTCTTCATGGATAATGAGAATTTTTATTTATTTTTTTGCTAATAATTCTTTTTTAAAGATTTTATTATTTATTTGAGAGAGAGCACGAGCCAGGGGCTAGAGGGAGAAACAGGCTCTCAGCTGAGCAGGGAGCCCCACAAGGGGCTCGATCCCAGGACCCTGGGATCATGACCTGAGCCAAAGGCAGACGCTCAACTGCCTGAGCCACCCAGGCACCCTGCTAATTTTTTTATTAATAAGAATTTTTGAGGGAATTTTTAATTAATTATAAAAATGGAAGACTTGAAAATACTAAAATTACCCCACAGTTCCTTGTCCCAAAATTAACAAGGCTAATTGTTGAGTCTTATTTTCTGTGTGTATACATATACATGCATGCAGCCTTTTTACCTGACACATATATGGTATTATATAGCTTGTTTTTTTTCCTCATTTCAACTCTTTTTGGAGATTTTTCTTATGTCTTTAAATTTTCTTCACAAATTTACCTAGTAATGGTTTTTATTCCTATTTTCCCATTAAGATGTACTTGAAACATCTAAAGCAGAGGTGTGCAAACTTTTTCTGTATAAGACAAGATTTAGGTTTTTCAGTAAAAAAAATTAAATATTTTAGGTTTTATGGGCCATATGGCCTCAATTGCACCTATTCAACTCTGCCATTGAGCTCAAAAGTAGCTGTTAGCATTATAGAAACAAAGGAGCACGGATCATGTTCCAATAAGTTTTTTTAAGATTTTATTTATTTGAGAGAGGAAGAGAGAGCATGAGCAGGGAGGAGGGGCAGAGGGAGAGGGAGAAGCAGACTCTGCACTGAGCAGGAGCCCTACTTGGGGCTGGATCCCAGGACCCTGGTATCATGACCTGAGCTGAAGGCAGACGCTTAACCGACTGAACCACGCGGGCAGCCCCCAATAATAGTTTATTTACCAAACAGACACAGGCTGTATTTTCCTAATCCTTGAGCTAAAGACTTCCTAAACCTACTTTTTGTATCTTGTAGAAAAAAAGCGACAGTTTGAAATGAAAAGGAAGCTTCACTACAATGAAGGACTGAATATTAAATTAGCTAGACAATTAATTTCAAAAGACCTACATGATGATGAGGAAGATGAAGAAATGTTAGAGACTGCAGCCGAAGAAAGCATGAACATGGAAGAGTCAAATCAAGGTTAGATGTTTCTGAAATTATCAGAGACACTTGTGATTCTTTGTGCCTAAATAACATACTTTATTTTGCTTTACATGTTTAAAAAACCTCAGAAAATTTTTTTGAAATTCACTTAAATTTATTATGCCAAACTTTCTAAAATTTCAACCCCTGTGGCCAATTTCAAAATAAAGTTTTTATGCCCAGAGGTGTTTTGATTTAAGACCATATGTATATGGCTGGATTTTTTCATTTGTTTACTTGGCTTAAGCAAGGATGTTTGTCTTCACATTAGGCTGTATTTTGTTTTTGATGTTTCATATTATATTTTATCTGTCATACCAATCTAAGTTTTAAACTTTTTAAAAGCATGTTTTTAATACGGAAGATTTGTTTTTAACATCCTTTCAAGTATAGAGTATGTCATATCTTTCTAATACTGATTCTTTTGACTACTGGATTGACAAAATACCTGTCTGATTTTTATTTGTTTTTAAGTCTTGGACAGTCAGCCCTTGCAACCTGCCAACTCTTGATCCAACATAGGCAATAGATTTTATTTATTTTTTTAATTAAATTCTGGTATTTAATGAAGGTGAATCTTCTATACTGCTAATGCAGATTTTGTGCCCATTTACCTACTCTTTGTACTTGAAAACTGATGCTTTATACTTGAAAACTGGAGATGTAACTTTATTTGTTGCGCCTCAGATGGTTAAGCCTTAAGAAAGTAACTCATTAGGGCGCCTGGGTGGCTCAGATGGTTAAGCGTCTGCCTTCGGCTCAGGTCACGATCCCAGGGTCCTGGGATTGAGTTCTGCGTCGGGCTCCCTGCTCCTTGGGAGCCTGCTTCTCTCTCTGCCTCTCTCTTTCTCTCTCTCTCTCTCTCTCTCTCTCTTTCATGAATAAATAAATAAAATCTTAAAAAAAAGAAAGTAACATATTATTGTTTTGATGAGCATATATGAAATATGAATGATTCTGTGATAGAACGTGATGACTCTGTGTCTCATTTAATGTCCTAATTACAATAATTTTTATTCCATATTATGCTTTAGACTTTCATTTTGTTTCATATAGTATTTACTTCTATTATATTCACCATCATTGTTTTTTAGCTTATACTTAACAAACTTCATTTTAAGTAATTATTGTTATATGTCTCTCTCTTCCTCTTTTAAAGTTTATTATCCATTTTTAGGTGACATACCCTAATCGGTCTTTGTTTCCCATATCTTTGTGATTTATTTTGATGTATTCAAAATGAATGTTTTTTTGGTTGTAACTTTTCATCAGTTTTTGCTCAGACTTTTAATATCAGTTCTTAGTGACTCTGGCAGAGCACTAGGAATGTCCTTCATTTGCTGGAAATTTGCATCAGTAACACTGTGTCAAAGAATTTAAAGGATTTTTTTTAAGATTTATGTGTTTATTAAGGGGGGTGGGGAGAGGTAGAGGGAGAGGGGGAGAGAGTCTTAAGCAGACTCCGCTCTGACGGTGGAGCCCAATGTGGGGCTCCATCTCATGACCCTGAGATCATGACCTGAGCCCAAACCAAGAGTTGGACACCTAACTGGCTGTGCCACCCAGGTGCCACGGATGTCTTTTTCTTTAAGCCATGGCTTTTGAAAAATAACTCTGGCCTTTTGTCTGTCATTACTGGTAAGATATTAGATTTCACACATTCAGTACATAAATACATTTTTTTCTTTTAAATTCAATAAATGATTAAAATTTGTGTTAGTTCAGTGCCAGATTTTCCTTCAGTGACAGGAGTATATTTTATCATCATTAAGTCCACAAGGATAGAAAAGACTATGTAATAAGCCTTAGGGAAGTAAGTTTGTTCCTTATTTGTCCTCTACTCTTTTTGAGCCCTTAAAGAAAAAAAAAAAACTTATCAGCTTTTAAAATCTCCAGGTTCTATGTAGCCCATTATTTTATGAGTATTATCATTCTCCTCCTCTCCCCAACCTCCTGCCCATTTACATCTATTTTATTGCTGTTTTTATAAAAAGAAAAGTAGCATGTTTAGACTCTAAGGAAATATTTTCTTGTTTTGAGATCTTTTTATAACTTTGGATATTTGAGTTCTCTTAACTGCTACTTTTGATTTATTCACAGAAACATTTCAGTCTGAAACCTTTTGTCCCATCACCAAGTAGACACTCTTGTTCTGCTCTTTAGAATATTTAGGAGGTATACTGATTCTTTTATGTCAGACCAATAAGCCTACATCAAACATCCTTATTTGTTTTTTTAGGTTTTTATATTTATCATCCGTAGCAGTGAAAGGAAACTTTAGCTCAGGTAGTTCCAAGGTTGGCAATACACAATAAATTATATTGACTTTTTTTTTCTTTTATCTTTGCAGGATCTACTACAAGTGACCAACTGCAAAACAAATCACAGAGTTCATAGAAAAGATTTGTTCAACACTGTAATTGTCAGACACAGACCCTGTTACTATAATACACTGCTTCTTGTTCTCAACAATTCATGACTTAAGTACCAGAATGCATACCAGTTATTGTATATTGCCAAGAATTAAATGACTTTCAAGACTAATTGGACTGAAAATGCCTAATTGATACATATATTCTTGTGCCTAGTACTTCACCACAAATATAGCATAATGTCATCAGTCCAAAACTGCATTACTTTTGTAAGAACACTGGTTAATTTGTATATTATATAGCTTTTTATGCTTTAGAGGTTAAAATAATATCTTTTGGGGGGATCTAATTTATTTTCTTCACTTCTAGGTGTGATAGCTCTTATAAAAAGTGGTTTTTTTTTTTTAATCAAAATCCAGTTGGAACAAGAGATTATATAAGCTGGTAAATAGTCTGAAAAGTATTTTAACATGTGTCTTCAAATTGATTTGTCTGTTCAATTGAAAAGATTATAAGAGTAACTTGCATTTTCTGGCCTACTATCTTTAAAAGTCCCCTTGAGTGTCTTTATGTTTACAAGGACAGGATTGAATTTTTCCTCATCAAAACTGGCTTTTTTCACAAATAAATGATCAGGTTAAACTTGCACTAACATCTGCTCTGTTTTTTGTACACTTGATGGGCGGACTTTCAGATCCGTTTTTTAAATAAATACAAGTCTGGTATAGTCTCAACATTCCCTTTATATACCTGTCTTAACCTCCTGTCTTTGTTTCTTACTCCTTTCCACATATACACACACAGCCCTTTACCTTTACAAAGCGTAATAAAGATTGTCATGAAATTAGGAACTCTTCCTCCTCTCACATATTCTATCATTTGCTGCTACAATGAAATGTTTGACTATCAATGCCTATTAGTTCTAATACATGGAGAAAATTGAATAGCGGCCATACTGTAGACAGGAAATAGAATTCAACTGTGGAATTTCTACACCTCTCTGATTGACAGCTTGCTAATTAAATTGCTATAATTAGTTTATTGTTTGACTTGATTAGACCTTAGAAAACAACTAACAGGTTTTTTGCATGATGAGAGAATTGTGTGTAACCAGTGATATGATGATAGTTCCTGAATGTACAGACAGAAGTAATCCTGAATACTTTTTAATTTAAAAACTTTAAATAGTCCCTGCTTTAGGGGAATATGATAATGTATACTATGACAAATGTGCTTTATTCTTCTAACACAGTAAGATCTGGATTTTTTTCCTGAAATGAAGTGCAGTTCCTGTGTTAGTTTAGTGATAGTTTCATTTCTAGTCAATTATTTGTATCTTAATTTTTTGTCAATACCAAAAGAATTCATTATAATGAACAGACTTTTAAAATTTCTGTATATTGTATATATGAAATGGCTTTTATTGAACAGCTTATCTTCCACTTGCAAGTTTATGAGAATACCAATATGTCAAAATAAATAAAAAGTGGGAGAATTCTTTGCTGTTAGAAGAATGTGCTTTTTATTTTGAATGACTTTTTTTTAATGGGATCCAGTCAGAGTACTTCTAAACTATATAGTATTCTGACTGAAACTTATTAGCTCATTATACCTCTGATTTATAAACAAAATAGTGCTTATGTCTGCTTTCTGCTTTCTGAATTTAGAATGTCAAAGTAGTCTTACTGGTTTAAATCCACTTTGGGGAATTTAGCTGATACATATGTGTATACATATGTTTATGCACATAGACTTCTGTTCTTGGTGTTCTCATTTTGAGTTCTGAGAAAGTATGCACATACTCTTTTATATTTGTAGAAATGGCTGCTATATAGTGCGGAAAAGGTAAGACCTTTAACAACTGATGTGCTTTGCTGTTTTCTACAAACTTTTCTGAAACTTAAATCACAGGCAAACTCTCATTTCCGGTTTCAGGAAGTACATAATTATTTCAGAGGAGTAAGACCTGAAAAATGACAATGCACAGTAGAATTTTAGGTAGTCAGATAAAACGGCTTTCGTGTCTTGAGTTCCTCATTGACAGGCTATTGAACTGTATAAAAAAATGAATCTTGTATAATTCAAGTTAGATTTTCCTTTGGAGAAAGTTACCTGTCAGTGTTCAGTTCTAGCCAGGGTAGATTTTATTTTCAACTCTTTAGTCAGTATCACTTCTGCTTAATTCTTTTGGTATCTTTTTTGTGTATTCATTTTTCAGTCTGAAATCGAGCAATGATCTTTAAAATCTGAGACGTATAATGGTATGAAAGATGGTTAAATATGAATAACTTTAAATTTTTTTTAAAGATTATATTTATTTATTTGAGAGAGAATGAGAGCACGAGAGGGAAGAGGGTCAGAGGGAGAAGCAGACTCCCTGCTGAGCAGGGAGCTCGATGCGGGACTCGATCCTGGGACTCCAGGGTCATGACCTGAGCCGAAGGCAGTCGCTTAACCAATTGAGCCACCCAGGCGCCCATGAATAACTTTAAATTGAATATTGAAGGAAAGTGCCATTTTCCCCTAGGCATTCATAATTTTTTCCCTTTTAAGTTCCGTACAGTAAACACATTATAAGAAACTATAGTAGTATGACAATTTTCTACCTGTGGATTTTATTTTCTTGCTACCCAGCTGTCTTAGCACCATGTTCTATTCGCCAAGTGTTCTAGATACCATGAGAGGTTCTTGGACTATATTGTGGCAAACTAGTTGTTTTAGGATGGAAATGATAACAAGAACTACCATTTCTTGAAAACCTATTATTTGTTCTTGCCCGTCATTGTGCTCGGTCTTTATAATCTAATCCTCAAAACAACCACACAAAGCAAATACTAATACTTTGTAGGGAGGAAAAAGCTCTTGTCCAGGTTATTCAGTCTCAGTCTCTCATAAATGCTAAATGACAGGATTCAAATCCAGACCAACTAAATATTATGCTTTTTATCCATGCTTTTTTAGATATAGAAAATTCTCTCATTTTAGAAGTTGCACCTTACAAATAAACTTTATTTGGATTATTGATAAACGTTATGTGCTTGTAGGAATACTATTTTTCAGGTGTTTAGTTTGCATTTTTATTTCTTGTTTTAAACTGAAAACTTGGGAATAATTTTATTTTGTTTGAGGTTAACATGCCATTTAGGGAAAATCTCAAAAGCACAGTAACCAGTGGCTATAGAAATCTAAATACATGTGATTTGGTTGCATTCGGCAAATTTTTTTCTAAGCGTGTTGTTTCAAACTCAGGACATAATTTTTTCATAGAACTAATACTATGAATTAAGAACTAAGCTAGTCTATAAAAATGTAACATGTACCTAAACCAGTGTTTTTCCAGTGTGTTCCATGAAACCCTCATCTCACAGTGTGTTCCATGGAAAGGTATCCAGGAGCAAATAAGCTCTGCACATAGTACATACTTTGTTCCCCTACTTTCTTGGAGATTTAAAATAATGTTGATTATCATATTAAAGAGTCTGAGATATCCTGCATAAACAACCTGTTTTTAAACTACCATTTTCAAATATATTTCACTATAACTTCCTTTCAAGTAACGTAGCAAATAGTAGGGAGCATGATAGTTGGAACTTCCTCCTAAAAGAGAAAGAGAATAATTTACCATTGAAAGAAGGAAGGCTTGGTAGCAATAAGTGCACAGTATCTATCGGTCGTATATAATTTGTTAAACATAAGACTTTAATTTTTGCTAACTTATGGGATGCCTGGGTGGCTTAGTCGTTAAGCATCCGCCTTTGGCTCAGGTCACGATCCCAGAGTCCTGGGATTGAGCCCCACATCGGGCTCCCTGTTCAGCAGGGAGCCTGCTTCTCCCTCTGCCTGCCACTCCCCCTGCTTGTGTGCTGCCCCCCACCCCCGACAAATTAATTAATTTTTGCTGACTTATGCAAGAAACAGTAAAATACATATCCAGGACAGACAAAGATGTGGTTGATGTGGTTGGTTATAAGCTGCTATACTTTAGTAATTTTTTTTAATTGAAATATAGTTGACATACGCTATTCTGTTAGTTTTAGCTGTACAACATAGTAATTTGTCATTTATATACATTACAAAGTGATCGCCACCATAAGTCTGTCACTATACATTGTTATTACAATATTATTGACTGTATTCCCTATGCTGTATTTTACATCCCTGTGACTTGTTTATTTTATAACTGGAAGTTTGTACCTCTTAATCCACTTCATCTGTTTCACCCATCCCCCTGTTCTCCCTGCTGGCAACCACTAGCTCTCCGTATTTATGAGTCTATTTCTATTTTGTTTGTTCATTTGTTTTGTTTTTTAGATTATCCATGTGAAATCATATGGTACTTGTCTTTGTCTGACTTCCCTTAGCATAATACCCTCTAGGTCCATTCGTGTTGTCAGAGATGGCAAGATTTCTTTATTTTTTATGGCTGAGTAATACTCCATTGCATATATATACTGCATCTTTATCGATTCATCTGTTAATGGACACAAAGGTTGCTTCCATATGTTGGCTATTGTAAGTAATGCTGAAGTAAACATAAGAATACATACATATTTTTGAATTCATGTTTTCATTTTCTTCAGGTAAGTACCCAGAAGTGAAACTTCTGGTGTTAACATTTTTCATTTTTTGAGGAACCTCCTTACTATCCATAGTTATTCATAATGGCAGTACCAATTTACATTCCCACCAGCAGTGCATCAGGGTTCCATTTGTCCACGTCCTCACCAACACTTGTAGTTCTCTTTTTTTTTCATTTCATTTTTTTTAAGTTTTTATTTTAATTCCCATTAGTTATCATACAGTGTTATATTAGTTTCAGGTGTACATACAGTAATTCAGTAGTTCCATCTATCAGCCTGTGCTCCACACAACAGGTTCTTCTTGTCTTTTTGATATTAGCCATTCTGACTTGTGTGAGGTGATTTCTCGTGGTTTTGATTTGTATTTTCCTGATGATTAGTGATACTGAGAATCTCTTGTGACTGTTGGCCATATGTATGTCTTCTTTGGATAAATGCTTATTTAGGTTCTCTGCTTATTTTTTCATTGGGTTGATTTTTTTTTTGGTGTTGACTTGTATGAGTTCTTTATATATTTTGGATATTAAACCCTTATCAGATAATATGATTTGTAAATATCTTCTTTTATTCCATAGGTTACCGTTACATTTTGGTGATGGTTTCTTTCACTGTATAAAAAGCCTTTTAGTTTGATGCAGTCCCAGTTGTTTCTTTTTGCTTTTGTTGCCCTTGCCTGAGGAGACAAATCAGGGGGGGAAAAAAAAAATATATATATATATATATATATATTGCTAAGACCAAGGTCCAAGAGTTTACTGCCTGTGTTTTCTTTCAGGAGGTTTATAGTTTCAAGTCTTACATTTAGTTTTCTAGTCCATTTTGAGTTTGTTCATTTATTTTGATATTTTTGTTGTGTGGAGTCTTACAGGGTTTTCCACATATAGTATCATGTCATCTACAAATTGTGGCAGTTTTACTTCTTCCTTACCAATTTGGATGCTTTTATATCTTTTTTTGTCTCATTGCTGTGGCTGGGACTGCTAGTACTGTGTTGAATAAAAGTGGTTAGAGTGGACATTCTTGTCTTGTTCTTGATTTTAGAGGAAAAGCTTTCAGCTTTTTACTGTTGAATGTGATGTTAACATTGGGTTTGTTATAAATGACCTTTATTATGTTGAGGTATGTTTCCTCTATACCTACTTTTTTGAGAGTTTTTATCATAAATGGATGTTGAATTTTGTCTAATGCTTTTTCTGCATCTATTGAGATGATCATGATATTCATCCTTCATTTTGTTAATATGTTGTATCACATTGATTTGCAGATAATAAACCATCCTTGCATCCCTCAAATAAATTGATCATGCTGTATGAACCTTTGAATGTATTGTTGAATTTCCTTTGCTAATATTTTGTTGAAGATTTTTGCATCAGTATTCATCAGGGACATTGATTTGCCATTTTCGCTTTTATAGTATCTTTCTAGTTTTGGTATTAGGGTAATGTGAGCCTCATAGAACAAATTTGAAAGCATTCCTTCCTCTTCAGTTTTTTTAAATAGTTTGAGTAGGACAGGTATTACTAATTCTTTTTGAAACATTTGGTAGAATTCACCTGTGAAGCCATCTGATCCTGGACTTTTGTTTGTTGGGAGGTTTTTTGGGTTTTTTTTTTTTGGTTACTGACTCAATTTCATGGCTAGTAGTGAGTCAGTCAGTTATCATTTCTTCCTGATTCATTCTTGGAAGATTGTATGTTTCTAGGAATTTATCCATTTCTTCTAAGTTCAATTTGTTGACATGTAATTGTAGTAGTCTCTTATAATCTTTTGTATTTCTATGGTGTTGGTTGTAGCTTCTTCATTTTTGACTTTGAGCCCCCTTTTTTTTTTCTTGATGAGTCTGGCTAAAGGTTTATCAGTTTTGTTCTTTCAAAGAAATGGCTCTTCTTTTCACTGATCTTTTCTATTGCTTTTTCAGTTTTTCTTTCATTTCCTTCCACGCTGATCTTTATTTCCTTCCTTCTATTAACTTTGGGCTTTGTTCTTTTTCTAGTTCCTTTAGGTGTTAGCTTAGATTGTTTATTTTTCTTGTTTCTTGAGGTAGATCTGTAAGCTATGAACTTCCCTCATAGAACTGCTTTTGCTACATCACACAGATTTTGGAATGCTGTGTTTCTATTTTTACTTGTCTCAGTATTTTTTAATTTCCTCATTGATTTCTTCTTGACCCATTGGTTGTTTAATAGCATGTAGTTTAGCCTCCATGTGTTTTGTTTTTTCCACTTTTTGTTCTTGCAGTTGATTTCTGGTTTGATACTGTTGTGGTCAGAAAAGATGCTTGATATGATTTAGATCTTCTTAAATTTATTGAGATTTATTTTGTGGTGGCCTAGTATGATCTATCATGGAGAATGTTCCAGTTGCACTTGAATGTGTATTCTGCTGTTTTGGAATGGAACATTCTATATATTATCTGTTAAGTCCATCTAGTCTAATGTGTCATTCAAGACCACTATTTCCTTATTGATTTTTTTCTTTTTTAACATTTTTATTTATTTATTAGCAAACACGAGCAGGAGGAGGGGTAGAGGGAGAAGTAAACTGCCCAATTAGTGGGGAGCCCAACACGGGACTCAATCCCAGGAACCTGAGATCATGACCTGAGCCGAAGGCAGATGCATAACTGACTGAGCTACCCAGGTGCCCCTTCTTACTGATTTTCTGTCTGCATGATCTAACCACTGATGTAAGTGGGGTGTTAAAATCCCCTGCTATTACACTTTCCCCTGTATGTCTGTTAATATTTGCTTTATACACTTAGGTGCTCCTGTGATGGGTGCATAGATACTTATTAACTGTTCTATCCTCCTTTTAGATCGATACCTTTATCATCATATGATGCCCTTCTTTGTCTCTTGTTACAGTCTTTGTTTTAAAATCTATTTTGTCTGATAAAAGTATTGCTATCCAAGCTTTATTTTTATTTCCATTTGTATGTAATATACATCTTTTTCTATACCTTCACATTCAGTTTGTATGTGTCCCTAGGTCTGAAGTGAGTCTCTTATAGGCAACATATAGATAGGTCTTGTTTTTTTATTCAGTCAGTCATCCTAGGTTTGGGTTTTCTGTTTTTTTTTAATTGATTTTATAGCCAGCATTTTAATGAGCTGGCTGGGATTGGGTTCTCAAACTTTCTACCAAGAATGCTAACAACTCTGAGTGTTGGGAAATGGGCCAATGAGTAGAGAGGCCATTTTCTAGGCATAGCACACCATACCACTGACAAAATCACTTGTTGATTTTTGTAGTTCTTTCTTTATTCTTTTCTTGCTTCTTCCCTTATGACTTGATGACTTTCTTTCAGTGTTATATTTGGATTCCTTTTTATTTTGGGGGGTATATATTACAGGTTTTTGTTTTGTAGTTACTGTGAAGTTCATATATAACACCCTGTGTATATAGCAGTCTATTTAAAGTTGGTGGTCACTCAAGTTTGAACACATTCTAAAAGCAGTACATTTTTACTCTTCCCTAGTCAGGTCTTATGTAATTGATGTCAAATTTTACATATTCTGTCTTATGTATCCCTTAACTGATTATTGTATATATAGTTGGTCTTACCATTTTTGTCTTTTAATCTTTATACCAACTTTATAAGTGGTTGATCCACTACCTTTACCATATGTTTGCTTTAACCACCAGTGAGATTCTTTCATCATTTTCTTCTAGCTTTGACCTTTTCTTTTCCGCTTAAACAGGTCCCTTCAACATTTCTTGTGAGGGCAGTTTAGGGGTGATGAACTCCTTTAACTTTTGTTTGTTGGGAAAACTCTATCTCTCCTTCAATTAATTGTTAATGATAACCTTACCAGATGGAGTATTCTTGGTTGTAGAACATATTGTGCCACTCCCTACTGGCCTGCAAACTTCCTGAGGAAAGGTCAGCTGATAGTCTTTAGGTGTTCCCTTATACATAACTAGTTGCTTTTCTCTTGCTGTTTTTAAGATTCTCTATTTTTAGTTTTTGACATTGTCATTAGTATGGGTCTTTGTATGGACTCTTTGGGTTCATCTTGTTTGGGACTCTCTCTGCTTCCTGGACCTTGATGTCTATTTACCTCCCCAGGTTAGGGGAGCTTTCAGATACTATTTTTTCAAATAAGTTTTCTGCTCCTTTCTCTCTCTTCTTCTGGGATTCCTATAATGGGAATGTTAGTATGATTGATGTTAGCCCAGAGGTCTATCCTCAGTTTTTTAAATTATTTTTTAGTCTTTATTGCTCATCTTGGGTGATTTCCAGTACACTGTCTTCCAGATCACTGATCTGTTCTTCTGCAGCTTCTAAGCTGCTGTTGATTCCCTCTATTGTATTTTTCATTTTAGTTATTGTATTATTCAGCTCTGATTAGTTCTTTTTTATATTTTCTATCTCTTTTTTGAAGTTTTGTGTTCATGTGTATTCTCCTCAGTGCAGTATCATTATGACCTTTACTTTGAACTCTTTATCCGATCTCTTTATCTCCATTGTATTTAGTTCTTTTTCTGAGGTTTTGTCTTGTTCTTTTATTAGGAACTTATTCCTCTGTCTTCTCATTTTGCCCACCTCTGCATGTGTTTCTATGTATTAGGTAAATCAGCTATGTCTCCTCATTTTGAAGGAGTGGCCTTATGTACAACGAGTCCTGTGGGGCCCAGAAGCACAGTCACCCCTGCTGACTAGAATCAGGAGCTCCCAGGGTATTCCCTTTGTGGGCTGGCTCACTACTGCTGTGGGTGCACTGGTGGTCAGGGCTGGTCCCCCTGCTTCTTGGGCAGGAGCCATTTTAGATGAGTGCTGGTCCCAACTAAGACTGCCTAGCACATGTGATAGGGCAGGAGCTGTTTTGTGCAGTGGTTTACTGTTGATACAACTATTGCTCAAAGACTTGCTGCTCTAAGCAATTTTCCAAAATGCCTTCTCCCCGTAAGCTCTTACATAACTGGTTGACAGGAGCACATCTGCTACACATTAGGAAAATAAAAGAGCATATAGCAAGTGTCTCTGGTCTGTGGCTTACACCCCCAAGCCTTGGTTAGCTGCCCCAGCAAAGTAAATTTGGGGGGTTCTGGTTGGGGCAAGGGGTTGACTCATCTAGTTTTTTATTTGAGGAATTATTTGGGGGAGGTAATGCTGAAAGTAGGTAAGTGAGGGTGGATTTGGCAAGTGTTTAGTCATGATTTTATCTCAACTGCCCAACCTGAAGGTTTTTTCAGTAAGTCTGCCAAGTGAGTGTTCAGCATTTCAGTTCTATTACCAATAGGATTATTGGAATGGAAGAGGACTTCTATAAATTTTTGTTCTCATCTGTTTAATTCTTTTTGAATCAATAACAGTGTTTGACTAGAAATAGAGGATTGTGCAGGTTGATCTTTTAATATCATTTGACCTCACTTTTTAAGCAAAAAGGGATTATAAGCAGTAAGCTTTGCAGTATGAATTTGTTCTAAGAAAATGGTCCAACCTGAAAAAGTCTTACCAGTAACAGAACTAACAAAACATAGGAAGAAGAAAGTTTAGTTATACTCTTATACTTCCTGCCATCTGAAGTATCTCTTACATAAGCAATTACTTAAAAGAAAATATATAATTGACACTTGAATAATGCAATGGTTACGGGTGTCTACTCCCCGCACCGTTGAAAAGCCACATATAACTTTTGACTCCCCCAAAACTTTACTAACGGTTTACTGTTGATCTGAAGCCTACCAGCAATATAAACAATTGATTAACATTTTATATGTTATATGTATAATATACTGTATTTTTACAATAAGCAGAGAAAAGCAAATATTGGGGCGCTTGGGTAGCTCAGTCATTAAGCATCTGCCTTCAGCTCAGGTCATGATCCCAGGGCCCTGGGATCGAGCCCCACATCGGGCTCCCTGCTCAGCCGGAAGCCTGCTTTTTCCCTCTTCCACTCCCCCTGCTTGTGTTCCCTCTCTCACTGTCTCTCTCTCTCAAATAAATAAATAAAATCTTAAACAAACTTTTTAAGAAAATCTTAAGAGAAAATATTTATAGTACTATAGTGGATCTATCAAAAAAAATTTGCATGTAAGTGGACCCATGCAGTTCAAACTGTTGTTAAAGGGTCAACTGTATTTTATCTCCCTATGTAAAAGAGATACCCAATTGAAAAATAAATAAGCACTTTATTGTAGGGCACCATGTCAAGCTAATTGGGAGCTATGGACATAAAAGAGTTTCCCTGCCTTTAAAGATTTTCAAATTTATGTGTGCAAATGGAGCAGAAACCACTGCTTTGGGGGCAAAAGAAGGAGAAAGCCGTGCACTTCCCCTCTCTAGCCATTCTGCGGAGGCCTTTCTGTAGGGAAGGCTGGGCTAATTAGCAAGACTTTGCTATGTACCAGGGGTTTTTTTTGTTTTTTTTTTTAATTTTAAATGATTTTTTTTAAGATTTTATTTATTTATTTGACAGAGACAGAGACAACGAGAGAGGGAACACAAGCAGCGGGAGTGGGAGAGGGAGAAGCAGGCTTCCTGCCAAGCAGGGAGCCCGATGCGGGGCTCGATCCCAGGACCCTGGGATCATGACCTGAGCCGAAGGCAGACGCTTAACGACTGAGCCACCCAGGTGCCCTATGTACCAGTTTTTATACAGTTTTCCTGAAAACCACAAAGTACAGTCTCTTTAGTCATCTACCACAAAATTGTTACTAAGCAAGTTAGATTCCACAGATATCAGAAATGTCAAATGATTTTTTTTAAAGCATATTCCAGAATGTTGGATTTCAGAATTTGAAGCAGATTATGGATTGTTGCCAATTAAGCCATTTTAGTAATCCCTAAGTCAGTTTGTGGGAGTAAGGGGGGATGGGGTAAGAAGGTCTGAGTCAAGACCACAGTTACGGAAGTCCCACTCTAACTTGAAACTATCAGGAAATGTGCCCTGATCCAGTGCTAACTTTGAGAAGCAAATTATTCTTCACTGACCTACTGAGAGCATCTTGAATTTTTCATGGTAAATCACAAAGTATAGAATCTAATCTAGGAGTCTTTAAAACAGCCCTAGTGGGAGAAAATTGACCACATTGCAAAGTGAATTGGACCCAGAATAGTATTCTGTTATTCGAAGCTTCAAGCATTGTTCTGTAGACCTAGACTAGAGTTACCAAAATTTTATGGTTTAGATGAGAACACATTGATGAATATAAAGTTGAGTGAAGGGGAAAGATGTTTATTTTTGAGAACATTATTAAACATTTATTAAGCACTAACTATATGCCTAGGAATTTACTGAGCAGTGTGCATAAAAAAGTAAATAAAAGATGGTTTTAGAAAAAAGATACGCAATTAATGTGACCAAAATCAAAACATAAGATATAAGAAGTAGGGGGTTCAGAATGTCTGTTGCTTACATAAGATGGCTCCCACATCAAACAGCATGTCCAAAACTGAGCTCTTTGTCCTCCAAACTTTTTTTTTTAAGGATTTTATTTATTTTTCAACAGAGAGAGGGAACACAAGCAGGGGGAGTGGGAGAGGGAGAAGCAGGCTTCCCGCTGAGCAGGGAGCCCGATGCAGGGCTCGATCCCAGGACCCTGGGATCATGACCCCAGCCGAAGGCAGATGCTTAAAGACTGAGCCACCCAGGCGTCCTCCTCCAAACTATTCTTAATTGCACTATTCCCCACACTAAGCATTCTTCTACTGTGTCATTTCTCTGTGTTGATTTTGTTTATTCTCTCATATACATAAAACCAGTCCTTTTAGTAAACATTTTTGACTACTCCATAATGTATCTTATCTCTTGCCTTCTCCAAACCCTACTGCAGTATCCTAGTCAAGCTCCATCATAATCTGCCTATACTCCTGTCACAACTTCCTGATTTCCCCACTTTGATTCTGTCCCTTTCCCATCCATTTCCTTTAACAGCAAGCATTACTGCCATACTTGAAGCCTTTCAAAGATTTCTCTACCGCTTTCTTTGCATGTACTGGCCCCCACCTACCTCTTCAAATCTTGTGCCACTCTCTTGCACAATGTTCACGAACTAGTGACCCCAGACATAATCTTTACTTACTGACTCCAGTTTGTTTTATGAACATCGATCATTGTGTTGTCTGGAAGTCTTGCCCTCAAGGGCCAATTGAAGGGATTTTTCCGAAGTCTAACAAGCTGGTCTTTTTTTTTTTTTAATGTATTTTTTAGATTTTCATTATTTAAAATAAACAAAAAGCCATCACATTTACACTCACTTGTATTTATAGAACTAAGCCAGAAAAATAAAAGAATACAGTAAAGTATGCTCTTCCACTTTGTCTTCAGAAGAATCTCATCAACATATAATTTTCCAGAATTTGGCAAAGGAGAAGGTTAAGTGCTCAAAGTATTCAAAATCTGGTTCTCAAAAATTCATAGAACTTTTTGGACTCATGTTCTAGTTGGACTACAGGACTCAGCAACTGGTATAAAAATACCAGTTTTTCAAAAGTGTTAAAAGACCTTACTGAGACAGGTAGGGCTGGGCACAGTTCAAGGAGTATTACATTACAGTAATTCACCCTTGTGTGAAATCTTGGGAATTACAGCCAGAAACAAAGACAATAAGCCAGAAATGAAATGCCTCTTGGCACCAAGGAAAACAGTCACAAAGCCCACACCCAGAAGCTGGTAACTACCCTCACATATTTTACTTTTGAAAAAGACCAGCAAAGGGGTGCCTGGGTGGCTCGGTTGGTTGAGTGTCTGCTTTTGGCTCGGGTCATGGTCCCAGGGTCCTGGGATCGAGCCCCGCATCGGGCTCCCTGCTCCGCGGGAAGCCTGCTTCTCCCTCTCCCACTCCCCCTGCTTGTGTTCCTGCTCTTGCTCTCTCTTTCTGTCAAATAAATAAAATCTTTTCAAAAATAAATAGGTAAAAAACTACATAAATAATGAAAAGAGCCACTTACTGGATTTACCTATAGAAGGTGTGGATAGACCAATGAAAGATACATTGGAACATATCTTAAACACTTCAGACACTCAGTACTAAGGTTAGAATAAACTTATTCAGTCCCCAAAGCAAGAGGGCTAACATGACAAAGTCTTCATTGGATTAAGCGTCACCTAGATCCTGGTGATCTTGGTGAGAACGGACTTCACTGGGCTTGTGAAGGTGGAAGGGGGCTGTTACAGGGAGCCGAGGAGTGAGTGGAAGGTGTGGACACAGAGACTGATGTGTGGGTAGCTTGTTCCAAGAATTTAGTTGTGAAAGGGAAGATGGAGATAGAACAGTAGACAAAGTAGAACAGAGATTTGTATGTTTATAATTCTATTTTACAAATTAATATAGACTTAGAAGATAGGACGAGAAGGATCACCTTTTGTAAATAGGTATGAATGTACACATTACTAAAGTTTAAAAATTAATCACCAGCGATAACAGTGTAAACAGACCTATGGAAATACCTAATTAGTAACTGTGACTTAGAGTTCTTTGAAGTAGCTCTCTCCTTATCTGTGCATATTATAATGTACATATATTCTTTATTAAGCATCTCATTGTGGCATCTTCTCAGCCTGTTCTTTTAAAGCAATGCCTGAAGCACACCATTGTTTTCTGTAGTGCAGGTTTATGAGAGCTATATTAATATTTTCTATTATTGGGCGCCTGGGTGGCTCAGTTGGTTAAACGACTGCCTTTGGCTCAGGTCATGATCCCGGAGTCCCGGGATCGAGTCCCGCATCGGGCTCCTTGCTTGGCAGGGAGTCTGCTTCTCCCTCTGACCCTCCCCCGTCTTGTGCTCTCTTTCTCTCTCTCTATCAAATAAATAAAATATTTTAAATATATATTTTCTATTATTTTCATGTCATTTGCCTTCAAAAGATCATCTATTTTTAAACCATTAATTAGTTTCTAAACAGATGGCAAACAGCTAAAAAATATGTGTTAGAGTCAGAGGCTTTGGTATAAAGAACACCAAACTTTATGGTTCTTTGTTCACCCATCTTATTAAAAAACTTTATTGCATCCAAATTTTTGTTAAAATGAAAAAATATCTACTGATGGTAGGGAGGGGAAAGGTTATTGAGGAAAACATTTAAAATTACCACCTATTTTTTTTTAAATGAAATTTTGGACAGTGGAAGTGGCAGGTCTAAAGAAAGGGGATATTCTAACGCCCCAAAACAGAGCATTTGAGCACAGGGCTAGACAGCTCAGAGCTAATTTTGGAATTCAGCAGTCAAAGCAAAATTTTTCAAAAGGATATCTGGAAAGAAAAAAAAAAACAGTTTTAAGTTTGCATCCTTTTGTTTCAACTCAATGTGTACAAAACTAAACTAAAATTTCCCTACCAAACAATGCCGTAATTGTGGGGTAGTGTGTTCCTGTCACCCAAGCTATGTGGTCATCTGTGATGCCCTTCCTGTCCTCATTCTCACATCTTCTCAATTACTAAACCGTGAATATTACCTTCAAAGTATTGCTTTAATCTGTCCTTTTCTAGCTTCTCTGTAACTGTTGTCACTCTGATCCTTTATTACCCACCTTCCAGCTAGTCTCCTGCCTTCAGTACCTCTTCTGTCACTCTCGCTAATCTACATTCGATTCCTGGATGTCAATTTCCTTTTAAAACGGAAGTAATCATACATTAAAATATTCTCAGTTTGGAGACCCCGGGCTCCCTATGGCCCGCAGGATAAAATTGAAACTCAGTGTCCTCAGGTCCTTTATGCTCTGACCCTGGTCTACCTTCCCAGGCATAGTTCTCTCTACTCGTTGTATATCCCCTGGGTTTGGGTGATGCTGACAGCTCTTTTTTCTCTAACATAGCTTTTGCTTTCTTTTCTTCTTTTTCTTTTCTCTGTCAACCCTCTATCATTCTGATCATTTCTGTCTTTTAGGTTGTTTGACCTCTTTCATAAACCTTTTTTCCTTATGATTTTTTTCCTTTGAACCCCTATTACTTTATGCTTATTTTTCCCTAATCATGTTCTGTTCTGTGTTATAATTATTTGTGTACCTGTCTTCTCTTTTCTTGGACTAATCACATCTGGTATGTTCTAACACGTAGGAAAGTGCATGACAAATGTTTAATAATTCTTGAATCTTGAGGTATATTGACTAGTGAAGCATTAGTATGTGATTCCAATCTCTAATGATGGAGCCTGTGATATAATGATTTATAATAAATATATATGTGGTCATTCAGATGACCAAAATATATTTCTCAGACATACTTGGTCTCCATCCACTGTTCCTGAAAATGCTTCAGAGACAAAAAGGTGAAAGGGGTATCTTGTTATTAGTGAAGGTGACTTTGGGGTCCCACCCCCCAAGGGTGAGCCTGGTTGCCAGGAGGACCAACCATGTAATTAGAGGGTTGGGACTTTGAGTCCTGCCCCCCACCCACCTCGGGAGGGCAGAGCTGGAAGTTGAATTGGCCAATGGCTAATAGTCTATCATGCCTATGCAATGAAGCCTCCATAAAAACCCGAGAGGACTGGGTTTGGAGAGCTTCCGGGTTGGTGAACACGGGGCACACCTGGGGAGGGTATGGAAGCTCCATGTCTTTTCCCCATGCCTTGCCCCATGTAGCTCTTCATCTGGCTGTTGATTCGTATCCTTTATCCTATCTTTTAACAAACTGGTAAATGTGTTTCCCTAACTTCTGTGAGCTGCTGTAACAAATTAATCCAACCTAATAGGAGGCTGGAGACTCCACAGTCTATAGCTTTTGGTCAGAAGCACAGGTAACAACGTGAGGCTTGGGACTGGTGTCTGTAATAGTGGGGTGGGGAGCAGTCTTCTAGGCCTGAACCCTTAACCTACGGAATCTGATGTTCTGAGTAGATAGTGTCAGAATTTAGCTAAATTGGAGGACACTCAGCTGATATCTGGTGCATTGATTGGATGTGTGGGGAAGCCTCCCACCTCCACACGTTGGAAGTTGGGCCCAGGAACCCAAAAGAGAGCCCTAGTGTCAATTTATAGCTGGATATGGGTGAAGGGATCGAGAAGAAAGGTTCCAGTGCCTTGGACCTGTTTCTTTATTGGCTGTAAGAAAACATTACAGTTGTGTTGCTCTTCCTTCCTCTTTAGTTCTAGGCACCAAACAAACTTGCTGGATTGCCAGTGTATTATCTATATGCAGATTCCAACAGACAGGATTTGGGCTGCCACAGACACATCTATTCAGTGTAGTTAGTTTGAGCTGAGTTTATCCACCCTATTCAAGGCTTTATAGTATTCAAAAGAGATAGGAATTAATAATAACATAGTCCCTCTCTCAGGGGACTGGAGTTGGTTTGGCTTAACAGCTGCTTCTAAATGCTGGTTAGCGGAAAACACAATGATACCTTATATTTTTCAGTAACGTGTGGGTCCGTGGAGATAAAAATGTTAATTTCAGCAGCTTTGTCAATTTTACTTAGAGAAAAGGTGTCAGAACACTGTACCAGAAATAGCTTCGTAAAGGCACTGGGTGCTTGGACTTAGAAAAGCTAAAAATCAAAACAAAAACATGCTTACTTTTCAAATGGTGTTAAAATATGTTATGCTTTATACCAAAACTTTTTTCAGTGTGCTTATTTATCAGGGTTGTTTCCTGCATGACCCAAATGATAAACATCTCTGCCAAGTTTTTATAAATTTCCTGGGAATTTTTCACCTGCCTCTTTCCTTTCAAGCTATCTACTGATATCAGAAGACTTGTTTCACAGCATTTTGTTATTTACATGCATCTTAATCCAGTTTTGAAGAGAATTTGTTTTTGGCTGCTATTCAATTCCAAGAGAACAAATTAAGTAAGGTGGGTGATTGCGTAGCTGGTTGGCACCCGGGTTTCAGAACAGCTTTGTTCTTAATCTGGTTTGCTTCAATTACACATTACTCTAATTTCCTTCTTACATTCAAACATCAAAAATAAGGTTTTTCTATATACTGTGAGAATAAGGGGAAAGTTACAAAAATATAAAATAGGGTGAATTTGTGGATATGGAATCACATTACACTATTGAAAACAGATGTTGCCTTTTTATTATTACACAAAGATGCAAAAATTCCATTGCCGTGGTACACGTATTAGTTTTTACTGAGATTGAAATCACTTTCTCTGAAAAGTAACAATTACAATGAAAGCTTGATATTACACAGGTCATTCCTAAGGTGCCTCTACTAGGATGAGGTCCTCTGTAGATCTAAAAACATGGGTTACCAACAATATTGACAAACTGTGTGCCTTGGTGTATTAGCTAAGCTGACATTGATTTCTAACTTTCATCCTTATCCATCCTGTAAACACCTGTATTGAATTTTTAAATTTAACAGGTTCTTAAAGCATTATATAAAGAATGTTGTATAGACACAAGCTATTACAGATTTTGAAAGAAGCAGAGTGTCTTTCATAGAAGGTATGTGTATCGAGAATCTTCTGGTACACATGACAAACTAAATTCTTAAGCAGAATAGGAATGGCTCACATAACTGTCAAGTGCAGAGGTGATCTGACTTTAGACATGGCTGAATTCCCAGCAGGGCTCTGGTTCCACCTTTTGACTCTTCTGTGTTGGCTTCCTTCTCTCCACCTAGTGGTAGATAGAGTTGGCTGCTGGTACCTGGTCCACATCATCTGTAGAGGCTTGAGATGTCAGAGAGAGAGCATCTTTCCCCTACGGTTTGGCAAAAACCTCAAGGAGAACTCTGATTTGTCCCAGTCTGGGTCTTGTGCCATTCATTCTTAGAACAATCACTCTGGGTGTACGTTGCAGAGAGTGGGTGGGGACAGTGAGGGCAGAGTGTAGATGGAGGCCTCTGGGCAGACCTGGATCCGATTTCCCTCCTCACCATTATTACATGGGACAAGAAAAATCATGGGAAGAGGGAGGGTTGGTCCCCTAAAGGAGAGAACAGTGGGCAGTAAAACCCTTCAGTGTGTTTATTTACACCCTTTATATTTAAGCACTTTAATATTATCCAGTACTGGGGCGCCAGTCAGTTAAATGTCTACCTTCAGCTCAGGTCATGATCTCAGGGTCCTGAGATACAGCCCTATGTTGGGCTCCCTGCTCAGAGGGGAGTCTGTTTCTCCCTCTCCCTCTGCCTCTGCCCCTCCCCACTGTTCGTGCACTCTCTCTCTCTCTCACTCTCTCTCTCTTTTAAATAAATAAATAAAATCTTTAAAAAATGTATTATCCAGTACTTTGGAGGAGGCTAATTTCATTTATTGCCTGAATTCTGTAACAATTTATATATTAAAAAATAAACAATTTTTCTGTTTAAAAGGTTTTTTCTTTATATGTAAATTTTTTGTTTAAAAAATAAATTGTAGGGGCGCCTGGGTGGCTCAGTTGGCTCAGCGTCTGCCTTCGGCTTGGGTCATGATCCCGGAGCCCCTGGATTGAGCCCCACGTCTTCTGCTTCTCCTTCTGCCTGCTGCTTCCCTTGCTGGTGCTCTCTCTCGCTCTCTCTCTCTCTCTCTCTCAAGTAAAATCTTCAAAAAAATAAACTGCAGATTCTTAATTAGAGAACTCTGCATTCGTGAACTCAGGCTGTTGCACAGCTTGGTAGTTAATAGTAATAACGGCTAACATTTCCTGAGCACTTGTGTTCTAGAAATTATTCTAAGGGTTATATACATAATATCTCATTTAACCTTCAACACAACTCTAACATGGTAGGTACTATTATTACTCCTATTTTACAAGTGGGGAAATTGAAGTGCTGAGAAATTAACTGATCCAAGGCCACACACAGCGGTGCTTCCAAGATTCCAACTCAGGCATATCAGAGCCCATGCTCTCAACAGGAGTGCCACCTCCTTTGTCTACTGTTTGTGTTGCTCTTCACATGTTTTTGAGTCCATTTTCTTCCTCTCATAAGCACAATAAAATGCATGCTTTCTGCCCTCGCCTGTAAGGCTGCATGAGCGGGCCTCTGCCTACCTCTTCAGCATCGTCCACCGTTGTCCCCGCTTACTCCTTGCTGTGCCTCAGATATGAACCCCAAGATCACTCTGACTTCTGGAACTTCACAAATTCTGTTCCTTCCCTTGGTCTGGACTGCCCTTTCCTCAGATTATTGTCTAGCTTGATCTCTCTTTATTCAAGTCTCTGTCCAATGTTACTTCCTCCCTGGATCACTCGCTAAGCCCTGTCCTGTTCTGTTTTTCTTTATAGCATTTATCACTTTATACTCTTTATTCAAGTCTCTGTCCAATGTTACTTCCTCCCTGGATCACTCGCTAAGCCCTGTCCTGTTCTGTTTTTCTTTATAGCATTTATCACTTTATAGCATTTATCTACTATTGTCTATTCTGATTTTTATCGGTCTCCCTTTCCCCTAGAATGCAAACTCCACGAGGGTGAGGATTTTGTCTGTTTTGTTCATGACATGTTGCTCGTGTCCCCCGCAGTGCCAGGCACACATAATGCTCTGTATTTATTAAATGAATAAACTTAGTTTCTCCCAAGAGGCTATGAAGTAACTAAGGTAGAAAATATATCCTTTTTATAGTCGAGATGGTCTCAGAAAGATGATGTAAATACCTCAAAATAGACTGGCTAATAAGTGGTTGGAAGTGAAGTGAGACCACTCTCAGATCTGGGCAGTTTTCATTGTACCACCATGGTCGGCCTGATGTCATGTTTTTCTCCTCTTTGCCTTCAGAGTAGTTACAAAACATTTCTGAAATTATCATCTGTGTCCACTCATCGCAGTAACCAAACCACAGCTAAATTGACCATACTCTAAGAATTCGTAAGTTGGTTGCGCTTTTTGTTGTTTCTTGATATGATTGGTCTATGGCTGTAACCAAAATATTTATAAGCCTGTGTTTTTTTTCTCCATCTCCCATTCCACATGTGGCCAGACTATTTTGATTAATTTGAATTCATATATTAACTCAATGTGGATTTATTTTTTTATTTTTTTATTTTTTTGAAGATTTTATTTATTTATTTGACAGAGAGAGACACAGCGAGAGAGGGAACACCAGCAGGGGGAGCGGGAGAGGGAGAAGCAGGCTTCCTGCGGAGCAGGGAGCCCAATGCGGGGCTCGATCCCAGGACCCTGGGCTCATGACCTGAGCCGAAGGCAGACGCTTAACCGACTGAGCCACCCAGGCGCCCCTCAATGTGGATTTAAATCCTGGCTCTTCTATTTACTTCTATAAGTCATTTAATCTTCCTGGGCCTCAGTTTCCTCATTTAGTAAATAATAGTAGTAATAGAGGCTGTTCCAATGATTAAATAAGATAAAGCACCTGACACATGGTAATAGTTCAATAAGCAGTAATTATGAACTGTATTGCTATGTTCTACACACTCAGTGATGTGAAAATAACAACAGTGAACAAGCCAGATTTGAACTCTCAGTCTAAAGGGGAGATGGTTAAACAAATAACTAAATATGGGAGATAGTTTAACAAATAACACCAGAGGTTGTGTCTCTGTTAAATACTGTAAGCAGGGGAGAGAGTATCAACCTTGGAAATATCCTTGAAATCACTCCTCTCACATCCCACATCCAATGCATCAGCAAATCATGTCACCTCTACGTCCACAAGACATCCAGAATTTGACCCCATCTCTCCACTCTGGCCCAGGCCTCCATCGATCTCACCTGTATGACCCTGATGGCTTCCTACCTGGTCTCCCCGCGTCCACCCCGGAGTGATCGTCTTAAAACTGAAGACAGGTCATGTCACTTGTTGTAGGCAGAATAATGCCTCCCTCTTCAGAAGAGGTTCACATCCTAGCCCCTGGAACCTATAAATATGCTTCCAAAGGACTTGGTGGATATGATTAAGGACCTTGAGATGTGGGGACTCTTCTGGATTATTCAGGTGGGCCCAACCTAAATTACATGAATCCTTAGACGTGGCTGTGGTCAGAGGCAGATGTGACCACAGAAAAAGTGGTCACAGAAATGTACATTGCTGGCTTTGAAGATGAAGAGAGTCTCTGGAAGCCAAAAAACACAAGGAACAGATTCTCCCCTGGAGCCCCCAGAAGACACACAGCTCCACCCTGCCAACACCTCGATTTTTATCCAGGAGAGACCTGTGTGTCTAACTCCTGACCTCCAGAACTGTAAGACAATCAATTTGTGTTGTTTTAAGCCACTAAATTTGTGGTGACTTGTTATAGCAGGAATAGAAAGCTCACATACTACTCTTCTGCTCAGAGCCTTCTAGTGGTTCACACAAGGTAAAAGACAAAGTGACCTGCAAGGCCCCGAGCCATCTGGCCCCCTACCCCTCTGACTCACTTTCTTCCACTCTCACTCTGTTCCAGCCACACCAGCCTCCTCACTCTTCTTGAACCCTCCATGCACTCTCTCCACTCAAGGCGCTTGCACTGGTGGTTCTCTTTTAATGGGCTGTTCCTCTCCCTGAAAGCCACGTGGCTCTCTTTCTTCCTTTGATCTCTGCTGAGAGGTCACCTCCTCAGCGAGCCCTTCCCCTACCCTCCCAATATAAAATAGGCCCAGGCCTCTTGCCCTGCGCACGCCCTATCCACTCTACTCTGCTTTATTTTTCTCATTAACACTGTCACCAGCTGACATTCTAGTCATGTATTATCTTCTCCCCTCGCCCCCTTTTGGGAACTATGAGCTCATGAGGGCAAGGACTTGGTCACTTTTGCTACTGTATCTCCTTGCATGGAGTAAGTATCAGAATGAGGGGGAGAGGGCGCCTGGGTGGCTCAGTCGGTTAGGCGACTGCCTTCGGCTCAGGTCATGATCCTGGAGTCTCAGGATCGAGTCCTGCATCGGGCTCCCTGCTCAGCGGGGAGTCTGCTTCTCCCTCGGACCCTCCCCCCTCTCATGCTCTCTATCTCATTCTCTCTCTCAAATAAATAAATAAAATCTTTAAAAAAAAAAAGAATGAGGGGGAGAGCAGGGGCGCAGGGAAACAGAGTACTGTGGGAACACAGAGGGGACATCTGAGGCAGTGTAAAGGAGTGAGGGAGACCCGAAGGGAAGCTCAAATGTAGGAGGTGACTCATGTTAGGCATAGGGAACCGCATGTGGGAGGTCACAGCACCGGTCAGGAGGCAGGAGCACACAAGGTAGCATGATGAGGCTTGGAAAGTATTTTAAGCAGTTGGATGCGCTGTTCTCTGCCAAGGGGAGAGAGGCCCAGTGGCCAAGAGTGCTGACTCCGGAACTGGACTGCGGCTCGGGTTCAAATCCTAGCTTGTCTCTGACTAGCTGTGGGTCTTTGTGCTGGTTACTCATCATCGTCGTAAGATGGGTCTGATAATAACCCGGCCTTCTAGAGCTACCGTGAGGAACAAATGAGTGAAACATGTAAAATGTTTAGAAGAGGGCCTGGCATATGGTAAGCGTGTTTGAGTGCTAGCTATTATTATCACTGGCAACCAGGGGCCACTGAAGAGTTTCATGCAAAGGACTGACGTGATGGAACTTACAGTGTAACAGCTTCTCTATAGCTCCGTGGGCAGAAGCGGAGAGTGAGGGGCGGGGACAATAACTGTTTTCTGAAAAGGGTTTTACATGAAATATGAGACCCTTTGAACTAAGAGTGGAGATTACACTTATTTTCAGAAAATTTTACTACATAATTAAGAGTTAGATGGTTCAATACGAGATAGCACAAGGAGTTTTTGCTCATGTGTATGGTACTTTTCAAATTACAGGTTGTGACCCTTTAGTGGGCCATAGACCAATTTCCGGGGGTCAAAAACAGCTTTAACAAAACAACAATAGAAAGGAAAACAACATAGCATTTGGAAAGGGTAACATTGTATCATGACATTCCTGTTTCAATTGCAAAGATGTAAATATTAACCTTGTATACGTTTATGTTACACTCACATTCACTGGTCACCAGGTAAAATGTATTTCTGACCATGTGAGAAACACTGCTGTAAGCTAGCTGTGACATCCTGGGGGAGTTCTTTCCGGAATCTTCATGGTTCTTATGGCTTCGTAAACTTAACGACTCTCGATGCTGGAAATCCTCTCTGTTTGGGTGTGTCGCCAAATGTCTCGCTGTGACCTAGAATGAGATAGAAGGCAAAAACCAACACTCCTTGAGGACAGTCCCAAGGAAGCAGTTGGCAAAGCATAAGCCATAGCAGAACAGCTGCAGGAGGCTGAATCCAGATCCCAAAGTACCTTGTGTTTCCAAGTTAGGGAGTGGGAGGAAGCCCGGGGAGGTGTGAATTGCCTATCTCCATAGTGCCACCCACCTCTGCTGCCTTCCAGAGTCACTTCCACAAGCTGCCGACAGCTCGGTGACAGTGCCCCTGCCCACCCTTGGCCCCTGTCAGCTGCCAATTATGGAATCAGCTGAGACCGGGGAAGGTTGGTATGCCCCTTGGAAGACTGGTGGTCCCCACACGCCGATGGTCACCTCTGTGGAACTTTGCCAGAAGTTGCCTGGCAGGTCAGCTGCTCCATGGGTGGAGGGGAGGGTTGACCTAGCTAATTACCCAATGCTGGTGGGGCTCTGTACCCTCTCGTCAGTGACAGCATGGCACCGGCACCAGCCCACCTATTAGTTTTGCTCTAACGAATCTGCTAATTGTCTGAGAGGTAAGAAAGCTGGGAGTCAGGACTGTGAGGGGTTGGGTAGTGGAGGCTGAGACCAGGGGAGTTGGACAATTTCTGCTCTTTGAACCTAACTATGCTGTGACCAATCATGTAGAAATCACAGTACACTGAACAGTGTTACACTTTGAGGTACTGAGGCCCCACAGCTGGGGGTGGGGAGTGTTTAACCCCTTGTACTCCTGGACTCTGCCACTTCTTTAACAGTTTATTCCTTGTTCTGGGTCTTCTTTACTAAAATGAAACATCGTCTTTCCCCTTGTCTTCTCAGAGCACACAAATCTGGTGTTTTGAATGTGTAGTTTGGGATTTATAGCACTTTGGCAAGCCTTTATTTTGGTGCAAAAGGCCATTAGTAATGCCAACATTACAACATTTTAGAAATGAATACCTCAACTATTTTCCAATAAAAATAAAATATAAAAATGAATACTTCCCTCTGGTGAAACTAAACCTCTTTTTAAAAGACTTTTTTGAAGTCATAATTGTAATATAGATCTGTAGAATGCTGTAGGACAGTATGTTCAAAGGAACTAACAAATAGGTAAAATTTGTCCTCTCCCTTCCCAGCCCCCCAATTTTTTTTTTTTTTTTTTAACAAGAAGAAGCCACTTTGTCATTAGGAGAGATGCAGACGCCTGGCTCAGTTGGTTAAGCGTCTGCCTTCGGCTCAGGCCATGATCCGAGGGTCCTGGGATCGAGCCCCGCATCGGGCTCCCTGCCCAGCGTTTGGGCTCCAGGAGCCTGCTTCTCACTTTGCCCTCCCTTCTCCCCCGGCTCGTACTCTCTCTCTCAAATAAACAAAATCTTAAAAAGAAAAAAAAAAGAGAGAGATGCAGGAATGATGTATCTATAAACCATGTTTGGCAGATAGTTTGGTGTAGGCAGCTTCTTAGCTTTTCTATTAATGGACATATTTAGTTCTATTTGTACTGTTGATAAAAATTGAAGAAATGTTTTAAATTTCAACCACAGAAGTCAGTAGCTTGGTTTACCTATCAATACCAATTTTATCACATGAAAGAAGACAATTTTTTTTCTATTGCCTAATACTTCCCTTAGCATCTCCACCTAGAATCTAGAGGCAGATAAAGGGAAAAGAAAGATATTCAGAAGAAAAGCAGTTACGGGTTCATGCTGAAGGTTGTGGGTGGTTTGGCATTTAAGGAGAGAAACACAGTGAAGTCTAAGACTTGAGTGCCCGCAACTTCAACAGCAGCAGGGGAGAGACCTACTCTTCACTGCATACCCCTTTGTACCATGTGCAAACGTTTTAAGTATTTAAATCATAACAATAACAACAAAACTAAAGTCCCTGAATATTTTAATTTAACCTTAATTTCCATGTTTGGGAATGCCAAATTTTCTTAAAAATAATAAAAGCAAAAAACATAGGGTACGTGTTTTGATGCCCACCCAAAGGAAGTACCAGAATATCCTGTGATAATACCACACCCTCACGTATAAGCACTTTCAAAGCTGCGGATTCAGCACTTGAGAGAGGTTTCAGTGGAAGTGCAAGTTAGTTAGCTAACAGGTAATAGGAATAGAAATTAAGCTTGTATAAATCCCTCTTGGAACTCTGGAAAATGTCTTTCTTAACATGCTGGTTTGAATTCTTTCTTTAGCTAACTAGAACAACATTAACAGTATATTTCATTTTTAGCCTTGTCAAAAAAAAAAAAGCCTAGGTTTTTGGCATAACTTTTTACTCTTTTCCCTATAAGTTGTTAATTTTTTTGAAAACTTTCATTTTAACTGCCTTATTTAATATTTTTTAATTCAAGAACTATGCAGGATATAAATAATTAAAAGAAAGTAAGTAGATACAACTTGAAATTCTTCAGGATCCCCTGTTCTTGGAATAATGGGTCTGAAAATTTTTTTCTGATTATAATAGTAATATAAGGGGTGCCTGGCTGTCTCAGTCGGAAGAGCATCTTGATCTCGGGATTGTGAGTTTGAGCCCAACATTGCATGTAGAGATTCCTTCAAAATAAAATCTTTGAGTGGCCCACTTGGTTGAGCGACCGACTCTTGGTTTTGGCTCAGGTCCTGATCTCAGGGCTTGAGATCAAGCCCCGCCACAACTCCGTGCTCAGTGTGGAGTCTGCTTGGGGTTTCTCTCTCCCTCTCCCTCCTCCCTTCCCTCTCTCCCCCCCAAAAACAAGTTAATAAATCTTTAAAAAAGTATTTAAAAAATATTTATATATATAACTGTCTAAAACAAAATTAGATACTGCATAAAAAAACGAAGCAAAACATATAATCATTGCTAGCACTCAATTTATTTCCTTTTTCTTCCCCCTAAGAATAACTTACATGGTATTCTACTATATGGATATATTGTGATTTGTTCAACCAATGTATTAGTAAAAAACTTAGGATATATCCTTCTTTCCTGTAGGAACAACACTGCAGCAAACATGCACATGTATATGTGTCCTGTCTTTTTCAGATAAATTGAAAAGATACACCTATTTAGCATTTTGATACATATTTCCAGAATGTCCAGAAAAGGCCTATGCTCCTACTAACAGCTTGTGGGAACCTCGGTCTGTACAGTCTCACTGATATTTACTTAATTTTTCCCTTTATACATGTTTCCTGTTTCCTTTTTTTTTTTTAAGATTTTATTTATTTATTTGACAGAGAGAGACACAGCGAGAGAGGGAACACAAGCAGGGGGAGTGGGAGAGGGAGAAGCAGGCTTCCCGCCGAGCAGGGAGCCCAATCCCAGGACCCTGGGCTCATGACCTGAGCCCAAGGCAGACGCTTAAGGACTGAGCCACCCAGGCGCCCCTTCTGTTTCCTTTTTGAAAGCAGTTTATCTTCTCAGGAGCCTGAGCTCTCAGAACTTGTAGCATCACCAGCCATGCTTCTTTTGAAGAATAGGCATTTCCTCCTGTGTTGTGTGTGGCAGAGGGAAGGCTGTGGGACTGGGATCTGCCTGCCTCCTCCTGCAATAAGGAAAGCCCCCATCTCGTAAATACACCTAAGTGCTAGTCATTTAGTTAATATTAAATAGTAATTTAGCTCCAACTATCTGCCAGGCCCTGTGCCACATAATAGGAACACAGTGGTGAGCAAAACAGACAGTCTCTGCTCTCAGGAAGTTTATATTCCTAGTGGACCGTTTCCTAAGGCATTCTTTTCTATCTTTACCATCTGAGAGGGGAGCAAAAGTATGTCTTTCTAACTTGCATGTGTTTGATTTCTGAATTCAATAATTTTTTGCCCATTTGTATTTCTTCCACTTTTTAATAAGACCATTCTTGATCTTTTCTTTCTGATTTGTCAGGATTAATTACATTAATCCTTTGCCATGGTGGTAGATACCAGTGCCCTCTCTGTCCTTGCCAACTGGCCCCTGACTTAGTTCAGGTGCTGGATGACCATGGTAAGTGGAACTGGACCTGGTGCCTAGGATTTTAGGAGAAACAGGAAACAGTGTGCTGAGCCCTGGCTAGGCACTGAATCCCCAAGTGATCTCAGAAGTGCACAGATCACCCACTCACTGGGCCTCCGTTTCCTCACCTGTAAAATAAAGGGGCTGGACAGGACAATGTTTTTAGGTCCCTTCTAGCTCAGACAGTCTATAATGTTATGGATTTAAGAGTACGTTTGCAAACTCAACAACATGTGTTGAATGTTAATGCAAGGAACTATGCTAGACAGTGAATACACAGAATAAGATAAAGGATCCGTGGGCTAGTAAAGGGACATAGATGTATAAACAAAGAGTAATCTATTAGGATGGAGTTTTCAGTGCATAGCACTGAGACAATGAGCTATCAATATATATATATTTTAAGGTAGCTATCTTGCACTATTCACAAATATTGAGTCCACATGTGATTAGAGATTTAAATGAGAGGAACAAAATTTTTGAAGATCATATAAAAGAATGTCTTCATAATCTCAGGGTATAGAAGAATTCCTTCAACTACAAGAAGCACAAATCATAAACAAAAGGATAGATTTGGATACATTAAAAATAATTACTTCTATTTATTAAAAGTCACCATATAAAAAATACAGCATCCACAACTGAAAGAAGAGAGTTGCAACACATAATTGACAAAAGATATAAAGATGTTCTGCGAGTGAAGAAAAAATAACTCTAGTAAAAACTGGGCAAAAGACATGAATAAACATTTCACAGAGGTGGCAACATGACTGACCAAGAAGCATTGTAAAAAGATGTTCAACCTCATTACTAATCAGGGAAACATATATATGTAAATTAGAAACTCAATGAGATGATTTTTATACCATCAGATTGGCAAGAATTAAAACATTTGACAGCACCAAGTATTAGAGAGGGTAAGGAGTAATGGGAGCTCATGCAGGGTGGGGGTTAAACCACAAAGTGGTTTAACACTTGGCACTAAGCTATCTCCATCTTATAAAGTTGAGGGTCTGTATACTCCATGGCTCAGCAATTCCACTCCTAGGTATACCCTGGAGATACTCTTGTAAATGGATACATATCTGTGTGCATGCATCCCTGGTGTCCCTTCCTCTTGTTATAAGGACACCAGTGGTATTGGATTAGGGCCCTGAACGTACGGACAAGAATGCTCACAGCGGCATTGTTTCTGAAAACAACAACTGTAAACAACTTAAATTCACAGGAGAATGGATAAAGTATATTCATATAGCAGTGAAAATGAATGGGGCGCCTGGGTGGCTCAGTTGGTTAAGCAACTAACTGCCTTTGGCTCGGGTCATGATCCTGGAGTCCCGGGATCGGGTCCCACATCGGGCTCCCTGCTCAGCAGGGAGTCTGCTTCTCCCTCTGACCCTCTTCCCTCTCATGCTCTCTATCTCTCATTCTCTCTCTCAAATAAATGAATAAAATCTAAAAAAAAAAAAAGAATGATTTAGAATGATCTAGAATTATAGATATCAATAGGGGTAAATTTCATAAACATGATTTTTAGCTTAAAAAAAGTACAGGAGAATATATGTAAAGTTAAAAAATTATACAAGAGTAAATAATCTGTTGCTTAGGGATACAAATTAAAGTGGAACAAAAAGGGAATAACAAATGCAAAATTCAAGATAATTTCCAAGGGGGAGGAGGTAAGGATAGGCAATCAGGAAGGAACTCATAGAGGGGTCCAACAGTGTTGATAACGTTCTATTTCATAAGCTGCGTGGCGGGTACAAGGCATGTATTGTATTATTCTTTATGCTGTATATTTACACATAGCATACATACAGGTACACATACCTAACATATATATTTGGGAGTGGTGAGGAGGGGGTGAGTTAGTTCTTGCATGAAGAAAGCAGCATGAAGTAGCATATGCAGGGGCCCAGGAACCTGAAACAGCACAGTATACCTGGGGAACTATAAACAGTTTGTCATTACTTGAGCGTAAAGTGTGAGAAAGAGGATTGGAGATAAACTCCTTCACATATTTGTAGTGCATCTACTTAGAGCTGGGCCCCGTGCCATATATGAGGACACATAAGTAACAGGGTTAGGTCCTGCCTGTGAGCTCACCATCTATGGAAGGACAGTATGGTAAGTGTTATGATGGGAAGTAGACACCGGGTGTATTGGGAGTACAAATTAAGAAGGTCAAATCCAGAAGGAAGGCTTCCTGGAGAATCTGACATCTGAAAGGGATTTTGAGGGATGAGTATGAGTAGCAATAATCCTGCCTTAGACCTGAGGAAGGCTGGTCTGAACACAGGGAATTCTGTGTGTTAGTAATCAAGAGATACCGAAGGCCTGAACCAAAGCGGTGGCACGGAGCTTTGGAAGGTGGGCACAGTGCGGTGGTTATGAGAGAGGAAGACTTCCAGGAGAGCCCTCAGAGGCAGACCACAGCCAAGTCAAAATTTGAGGAAGCAACTGCTTAGAAACATTAGTGTTTTGGGATCCCTGGGGACGGTAGTTGGACAGAGGATGAGTCTTCCTACTAATTAAAAAAAGCAGGAAGGTGGGAAGGGGGTGCGGAAGTTGGGAAGAGCAGGAGAGAGCTCACTGAACACAGACCCAGCAATGAGAGACTGAGAAGTTGTCATCTGAGCCCTTTTAACCTAAATCTACCTTTTGCCTCAAACCCGTGGCTTGTTAGATGTAAGATGTTATATTCTACACGTTGAAGACATTATACATTTCAATTCCTTCTACTATATTTAGTGAGCTCCTACTACATTGTTAGTCTCTGTGCCAGATTCTGGAGTTACAAAATGAACATTAGCATTTATTGAGTTTCAGTGAAGGCTGTGCATCAGAATCATTTGTGCGCTGGATGCCCAGCACCCTCTCTGGAAAATATGATTTAGTAAGTAAGGCCCATGAATCTACATTAAAACAAACACAGAAAAACTCTCTAGGGGATTCTGTTACATAGCCAGGAGGAAAAACTACTGATGAGTCAGGCATTGTTAGGCACTCTTATGTGTAGCTTATATAATCTTCAAATCACCCTAACATAGAAGTATCATTCTGAGCTCGTAATCTGTTGGAGAAATACATACATGTGCACAAGTAATCATGGGAATTTGAATAAGGAAAAGATCACTGTGGAGAGAAATACATCCATTTATTCGACCTTTATCAGACACTAAGTGCCAGCCACTGGGCTAGGTTCTAGAGCTACAAAGATGAAAATAATGTCACTACCCAGAAGCTCCAGGTCTGAAGAGAATATGGGTATAAAAATCTCAAATTATAATACTGAACTCTATTCTAATAGTTACATGCAACAGGTGACAAAAGGACCACAGCACAAAGGAGAAGTCAGGTCACTGTGAGCGGGGAGTACCTGAGATTCTAGTTAAGCCAAGTTTGAAATAATGAATAGGAGCTCCGCAGGCACACAGAGGGAGGAGGCCCATTCGGGGAGAGGAAACATCATGCCCAAGGTGGGGCTGGGAAAGCACCAGACTAAAGCCGTTGACAACAAGAATTCCTTTGTGGGTGGATGAACCCATCTGGAGCAGACAGACTGGCAGCAAGGAAGATAGGGAAGGTTGGTTGGTGCTGGATACTAAAGCAACCTTACGTTTAAAATTAAGAAATTTGGAATTTACCCTACAGATCTGTGGTTTCCAAATTATATATTTCTCAGTGGAGCTGTAACACCCCTCGGAGTCTACCCGTGAGTCATCTGGGGTGGGGAGTGAAGCAAGGCGGGCAGGACTCTGCGTCTCCCATCCATTTCAACCAGACCAGCTTCACTATTATCCATATAATGGTGAGCATGGCTGAAAGACTTTTTCTTTTAAACAGAGGGTTTCGTGATTAAGGAAAGTTTAAAAACCATAGCTTTAGGCAATGATAAACCAGTGAAGAATTATAAGCATGAGTTTTCAAGGTGAAAAGGGCTGCAAACAGTGTCAAGTGCTAAAGTGATGTCCGGAAAAACAAGTACTAAAGTGTCCTTTGGTGTGTCAAATGGAAAGTGGCCTTATTGAAAACAGGTGGTGCGGGTGGGTAGGGCGTGGGAAAGAGAATGCAGTGCATAGTGGAATGAATAGGAGAAAAAGACGAGGCTGTGCTCTTAGGAGTCTTAGATGGAAAGCAATGGAGGGAGATTTGGCCATAGCCAAAGGGGTATTTGTCCAATTCACATGTCTCCCTTCTTTGCTAACTGATCCGCTATCCATACGTGGATCGCCATGTATGTACATACTGCTGCCTTGCTGTAGTTGACTGGCCCTTGATGGGGTACATCATGCAAGCTAGGCCAATACTTCCCCAAGAAATTTGTAATTTGGGCCAAGAGAGAAAACCCTTTCACTCCAATTCGTTGGTTAATCCTGAGAGCTGGGCCTAGAGAATCAGATGAAATGAGCTATAGATGTGCAGAAGAGCAAAGTATGTGTGGAAAGAATGGAAGGGAAGGAGCATCCAGGCTTTACAGGTCCTGGTTCCCAATCCTTCTCAAGTTCCGTGGAAAGCCTATCGTCTGGGCTTAGGGTAAAGCCATTCTATCTAATCATGAACTCTCTATTTTTGCCTTATTCACTAGTGTCTTACACACACACACACATACAGATCCTTTCGGATACAGAGGGTGTATGCTTTTGTTTCTTTCTCTTTTCTACAAAGAGAAAAGAAAGGTCACTTGAGAGAAAGGTTGAGCATGCAGAGAAAGGATAACTGACAGAGCCATTCTCAGAGGAGATTGGAAGGTATGAGGTCTGGAACACAAACAAGGAAGAGGTGTACTTCCCTTTGAGATAGATGGGAAAAAGTAAAGAAGATGGGAATGTGGGTGAGTATGTGGGTCAGGGCTAGGAAGAGTGTTCCCACCCAGTGATTCCTATTTTCTTTGGGAAGAGTCAAATTATCTACAGTTTATGAGAGGGGTGGGCCACAGCTTGGATGGCAAGTTTAGGAACAGCCATTGTGCCAGTAGGCCAGGGATCTGGCCACAGATAAATAATACAAAGACAGTTGAAAATCCCAAGCATGTCATGCCCAGGTCTTGCATCATCAAATGCAGTGAAGTAGCCTCAGCGTTAAAAGCCTTCGCCTCTTGCCTACCCAGCCCCCTTTAAAATGCAAATCAGATCACATCACACTCCCTGGCTTAACATTTTTCCAGTGGCTCCCATTGCTTGAAGATATAAATTGTCTCCAGCATTGCTCAGCAACTAGGAGGGGGGAAACCGAAGGAAATGCTTGGATTGATCTAGTGCTGGGTGTGTGACACGGTTGTGGAAGGACCTGGGAGGAGGTTTGGGGGAGTTGTTGACGTAGAGAGGAAAGCAAGACAGGTGGATACCAGCAGCCTGGGAGATAAAAAGAATCCTGGGCTGGGGTTGGGGGTGTGAAGTGAATGTATGTGAGACAGCAGGAGACATTTGAGGCTGAGCTTGTGTATGGAATGGACAAGGTTTAAGGACGAGGTTTAAGGTGGGTATATGTAAGGACTGTCTGAAGTGACATATTTTGAGACAAAGAGATACATTTTCTTCTCTCTATGGATAGCACCACATCCCACTAACCATTCTCTAACTTGAAACCTGGAGTCACCCTAAGAGTTTAGTCTTTTTTTCCTCCCTCACATTTAGTTGATCATCAGATCCTTTTGATTTTGTTGCCTGAACATCAATGGCCTTGGTTGAAAACCTCTCAACTGCTATGTGTTTGGTCTCAGTCCTGATAGCCCCACCCCCTTGATGCACTCTCCTTTAAAATTCAAACTGTCTCGCCTCGCTCCAGGCTTAAATTCTTCTAATGGCTTCCCATTGCCTTAAAATATGAATTCCCGGGACACCTGGGTGGCTCAGTTGTGTAAGTGTAAGCCTCTGCCTTCGGCTCAGGTCATGATTCCAGGGTCCTGGGATCGAGTCCCACATTGGGCTCCCTGCTCCTTGGGGAGCCTGCTTCTCCCTCTCCCACTGCTGCTCCCCCTGCCTTGTGCACTCTCTCTGTCAAGTAAATAAATAAAATCTTTTAAAAAATATATATGAATTCCTTACAGTGGCAAAATCCTTTGTATCTGGTCACTGTTAACCTCTGCTTTAGTCACACAGTTCCCTGTGACTAAAGGTCCTTGGAAAAAACTTCCTCACCTTTCCTTGGATCTTACTTTTCTGCAAGATATAAGAACCCTTATTTCCTTCTCCAGGAGAAATGACTGTCAGAGTATTCACAGCCCTCCAAACTCTAGAGGGGAAATACTGTTTATCTCACTTGTAAACCTCAGAGCCTGTCATGGTGTCTGGGCAGCATACCTGCTTAATGGATATTATTAAATGAAGAAAGAATGAGTGAATATTAAAATCACCTTAGCTGGTGGCAGGAGTTGGGGTGGAGGGCTATGAGTCAGAGGCCAAACATAAAGGTTTACTAGCTGGGGCGCCTGGGTGGCTCAGATGGTTAAGCGTCTGCCTTTGGCTCAGGTCATGATCCCGGGGTCCTGGGATCGAGTCCCGCATCGGGCTCCCTGCTCCTTGGGAGCCTGCTTCTCCCTCTGCTTCTCTCTCTCTCTCCCTGTCTCTCATGAATAAATAAATAAAATCTTAAAAAAAAAAAAAAGGTTTACTAGCTGTGTTTTATGGGACCAGGCCATTAATACTTTCTTTTAGGGAAACTGCCTTGTCTACTAGGCACTTGTCCTATAGCCCCCATTCTGACCCCCATTCCTGTAGGAATGATTAAATTGGGTAATCCGACCCTCCTATTAGCTGGCTGGGCACGTGTGTGACCTGTCATGAAAAGATGAGCTGGGTTAATCTGTTTTCTCCCTGGACCTGGGAATTAGGAAACAGATTAAAGTGGTAAGCTCCAGCATAGGTTGAAAGGATAGATCAAGAATTGTCAAAAAAATCTATAGCAGTTGCAGAGTGGCCCTGAAACTTATTTTTGTGACCTGTGCAATGTTTTCTAATAATTTGAAAGTGTTGCCAACATTTGAAAATTGGGGAGGTTTCACATTAAAATCTGGCTGTTTGGCTTCTCTTATAAACTCTGAAGGCCTGATATGGCAAAAACATCCTGGAGCTGAGCAGGACACAGGGCACATGCTTCCCGCCTTCACCTCAGCCACCCCCCCATGCTGCTTACACCTGGCCAGCTTCCTTCACTTACGTCATCTGCTTGGGCCCCCGGAGCCATCTGACCCCGAGCTTGTTGAAGGAACCAGTAGCAATGAGGGATTATATGCAAGCCAGGCTCACAGGGGAACAGAACCCATACAGAGCAGAGAGGACACCTGGTGAGAGTGGGGCAGTAGGTGAGAAAGACTGAGGATACAGCTACCAGGAGAGGGAAACCAGTTCCCACAGGTGTCTGGGTTTTTCGGCTTCCCAGTTCCAGTACCCGCCCACAGTTACCCTCATCATAACTCCAGGCTCTTGACATAATTTGCAATGCAGTGAGCCAGGCTAAGGCAGGGAGTGAGTGGGAAATTGGTGGAGAACAGCAACGGGGACAGTAAGACAGTGGTGTAGCTAGATGACATTAGCCCCCCAAAATAAATTCTTGTACGAAGGTGGAATGTAAATTGTAAGTTGTCAAGAGTTAGATTCTTGCTGACTATGTATCCTTGGCCAAGGAGGATCAGGGAAGGAAGGGGTCGTGAACAACTTCTACTCAAGAGGGTGTACAGTTAAAAGTATCCTCAGAGAGAGGCGCCTGGGTGGCTCAATTGTTTGAGCGTCTGACTCTTTATTTTGGCTCAGGTCATGATCTCAGGGTTGTGAGATTAGGCCCCATGACGGGCTTAGCACTCAGCTTGGAGTCTGGTTGGGGTTCTCTCTCCCTCTCCCTTTTGCCCCCTCCCACATGCGTGCACATGCTCTCTAAATAAATGAATAAAATTAAAAAAAAAAGTATTCTCAGAGGAAATCAGAAGCATTCTGGGAAGGAAGGTCTATGGGTATACAGGGTTCCAGAGGTTTTTGAGGAAGGGACTGGGAAGTCTGGGGAAAAGACATTTGTGAGATTTAAGGTTTGATTATTTATATCCTTTACCGACTAACTTTCACTGTGTGTTGAAAAGAGAGGTCTGTATTTCAGCAAACTGAGAAGGCTTCCTGAAAGAAGTGGCATTTGAGCTACATCTTTAAAATGAAATGGATGAAAAGGAAATGTTTCATAGGCAGATAGAACCACACTTATAAAGAACAAATTCTAAAGGGGAGAGCGGGCAGTTTGCAGTTAAGAGTCTGGTGACACGGGGCCTGTGTTTAGCTGTCACCCAGCAAGTTAGTTCTATACCTTGGGGTCTTGGTTTTCATTACTCTAAGTCCAGAATAATAATATTATGTTTCTTCTAAGACTCACTCTTCCCACCCTAACCCACTTGTAATATTTCTTAATTTAGGACATACCCCACAACTGACAGCCCCAAATGCTTGCTTTACAACAGGGCAGAAAAAAAAATTGATAGTGTTATCACTAACTGGATGTACATAAATTTAGCTGTCCGCAGAAAGAAAATGTTCATTATTGACAATTAGCTTCGTTGAGTCATTTTCATTGATGGTGCCATGCAGGGGAATTTTAATTTGAATCCCAAAGTGTCAAGTTAGGTCTCTTCCAAAAGGTTACATTGTGTTGAAGCATTGCAACAATTAGTTATTGTATATACAGATTAGTTGTCATGCATCAGGAATACAATTAAATGCAGAAATGGCCAACTCTCTTTCTAAATTTGACACATAAGTTATAAATCCAGAAGAGGTTGGCTTGACCAACTATAGTGTCTGGGGATACTGAAGGCTTAACTGTCAATAGTTTCCAGTTTTCAAAAGAAGCTGTGTAGATTCCAGGGATATGCAATTCAATTTAAAAAAGAAACCAAGTTACCGTGTGAGTTCACTCATATGTGGAATTTAAGAAACAAAACAAATAAGCAAAGGGAAAAAATAAGAGAGAGAGAGAGAGAGATCAAGAAACAGCTTCTTAATTATAGAGAACAAACTGATCATGGGGGGGATGGGTGAAATAGGTGATGGGGATGAAGGAGCGCACTTGTCCTGATGAGCACTGGGTGATGTATGAAGTGCTGAATCACTATATTGTACACCTGAAACCAATATAACACCTGTATGTTAACTAACTAGAATTAAAATAAAAACCTAAAAAAAAAGGAAACCAAGTTTATAACCAAAGAAGAAACATATATAATGCTTGTATATTCTTTGAAATGTCTCAAAATTATACTGTTAATTTCTAAAAGGTGCTAAAGAGATCAAGATACAACCACTGGTTATGTAAAACATCCTACCATCATGCTGCACTTAGCCAGATGGTCAAAATGGTTATATAAGACTTTAGGCAGTGGAAGTGAGAAGGCTTACATTTAAACTTTTATTATAGCACTTAAGAATAAAGTGGTACAATTACGATAATAGCCAGCATTTACTGAATGGTTACTATGTGGCCCTGTCTTGTGTCTTTAGAGTTCTTATTTCAGCTTCAAGGCAACTCTATCAGATCGGTGGTGTCACCTTCATTTTGCAGTAAGAAAAGATAGGTAAATCCAGAAAGTTTGCCTTCAGGCTCTCACTCAGAGCCACTACACTGTTACAGTATGCATTTTGTTGCCTTCTATGGATATTCTTATGCCTTTTAGGTTGGGTTACATGTCAATATAATGTATCCTAATTTTTTTTTTTTTTTTTTTACCATCAATGGCATATTGAAATCAGAAGTATGGTAAATGCCTTGTTGGATCAGGTGATGCGTATCTTGCAGGGAGGGCTCTTAGAACAACTTTCAGTGGGCTGGTGTTGCAAATGAGGAAGTGAGGAAGTGAGCCTGATTTTCAGAACCCTATGGTCTTTGAACTGGTGAAAGCTATTGAGAGGAAAGTATCAGTAAGGAGGAATGTCTTCTGCGGGTTTGAAAGCGTTTCCTCCACACCAAACGCCCTACTTCGCCTACCTGTCGGAATCCTGATCTTTCCAGGCTCGCCCCAAATACCAGCTCCTTCAGGAAGTAGTCTCTTAGTTAAATGAGAAGATACACGTGGGAGAGATTTCCAAGTTATTAAGAGATGAAGTCAGTAAAGTGAAAGAGGGATTTAATCATTAAAGCCACCCTTACTCCTCTCCCGACCTCAGTTTCTCTAAACGGAAAGTAAGCGGTGGGTTAGCTTATCTCTTCCTTTGATAGTTTCTACTCCCAACCTCTTCAGATTTCTGCCAAAGCTGTAGGAGTCCTCAGACCTGCAGGCGGCGGCTCCTCCGCGTTGGCAGCCCAGCAGGGCGGGGCTGAGAAGCCCGAGAAGAGGCGGGGGCTCCGAGGGAAGCGCGGCGCTCAGCCACGTGACTTCCTTCCCAAGGAGCCTCAGCTGCTGGCCTCCCAGCAACCGGGAGCGTCCCGCCTAACGACTCCTGCGCATCCCGGTTGGCCCTCGGGGACGCTTGTGGCAAGCGGGCACCCACGGTCGCGCTGTTCATTGGCTCGAGCTACCGTCGCTCAGGTGTGTTGCCGGAGCGCCCGCAGGCGGTGCTGCCGGAAGCCCCTCCCATTGGCCGCCGGGTTCGTGGCTGGCTGGCTGAGGCTGTCACTCCCGGGCGGTTTCCCTGTGGCCGGCGCTCGGCTGGGGGCGGGAGGAAGAGGGGCCGGACTGGGGCCTGACGAGCCGCCGCTGCCGCCACCGTCCTCGCGGCTGCTATGACTAGCGGGCGAGGCGCCCTCCGCAGCTCCGCGCAGCGCTAGTCGCGGCCGTGCGCCCGCCGTCGCTGTCTGGATCCCCGGCGCAGCCGCTCCCGCGGCTCTCTCGGCTCTTCCAGCGCCGCCTTCGAGGCGAGGCGGAGGCAGGATGAAGATGACGGTGGATTTCGAAGAGTGTCTGAAGGACTCGCCCCGCTTCAGGTAACCCGCGAGGCCGCCGGGCTGCCATCACCCCGGAGCTGCCTCCCCCGGGGGTGGGGGCGCGAAAGCCGGCCCGCTGAGCGCGCCGAGGGCCCCGCAGTCCGCGTCTCCCGACGAGGCCAGCGGCCGTTGTCGCAGCTCCGGACCCGGCGAGGGCACTGCAGCCCCGACCGACCCTTGATGAGGGCTGAGGCTGGCCCGGGAGGGGGACGTCGCCTCCTCATCTCGCTTCCTCGTCCTCTGCCCGGGGAGGAGCGCCCCGGAGGCCGAGAGCACCCGTCCTCTTCGAGGAACCAGGGTGCAGCCGCGTCCCCGGAGAGTCGTGCCCTTTGCGGGCGTGCGCTCTCGTCCCCTTCCTCTGGCTGCTCCTTGCCCCTTCCTTCCGCTCCTTCTTCGTTTCCACTCCCGCCCCACCCCTTCTTTGAGGAGCTTGCAGGGCACCCTCTTGCAGTTCACTTAGTTCCTCTTTGCGCTTTTCCGCTCCCCTTACCCCGGGGACGAAGGAGTGGGGCGACCTGGGACTGCTGCTGCTTGCGTGTCCCCTGCCAGGGGGGCGCTCAGGGAGACGCTGGCCGTCGCTTTGCCCCCGGAGTCGCGGGTGGGAGTGCTTTGACCATCCGCGTTCTGTCGACCCAGGTCGGAGACTGTCTGCTTTTCTTTCCACTTGAGCTCTCCCCGCAGTTGAGAGGCACCGGGCTGAGGGGTGAGGACTAGGAGAAATAGTGCATTTCTGTTTTGAGAACGGAAGTAGGAGGGCCCTGAAGATTGCATGTATGTTCCTCTTCCAGCAGCGTCGGCCCGGGAGGGCCCCGGATCACAGTCGGATGCTCCCAGTGGATCTGTCACATAAACTGACGTGGTGGCACTCGGATTCACAGGGGCTGGCCTCCCTCCCATGTGAGAGGCGGCAGTCCTGAGGTGTCCAGAGTACTTGCCCTTTACGTTTCGGGCATCTTGGGAAACTCTTGAATTGTTTTTGGAGAATAGTTTTGATAGGTTGTATTTTACGGTGCATGTATAGGGCTGTCCTTAGGCCTTAAAATAAGAGGCCTTACGACTTGCCTTAGATAATGACATTTCTTGAAAGCTTTCCCTGAGCATTGGTGTGTATTTGCCTGCCGATCTCTAGGCCAACCCTGAGTTTTAAATTCTTGCATCCTTCTCCTGGGAACTAACTGTTCTCATTCTTATCACTGATTTCCCATTCTCTTTTCACTGAAAAGCAAAGAAAAGAATTGTAAAACTGAGGAACTCCTAAGAGAAAATTTAAGAACTTTTTTTTTTTGACTTGCTTTTTTTTGAGGAGGGTGTTAATTTTATTTGGAGCTTAGGGCTATTGCCTGTAAAAAGCTGCATCTGGTTTGATTGCTATTGTTGATACTAGTTTTTGAAAGTTTTATGCTCCGTGTGAATTAAAAGGACCCAAAGGGGACACACATGGATTGCCTAGGACAGCTTTGCAGGGTAGAGTCCAGACTGTGTGGCAAATGAAGTAATTTTTAAAGTGTACCTCAGAAAATTCTGCTTTTTGTGAATTTTTATTTATATGACTTGGCTATTTTTTTAATGAAGTAACAGCATTTTCCCTCTAGAGAATGTGGCTTTATACTCAATTTGTTTCACATTTTAAGTTGGATTTTTTTAAACAAGTTGAGAGAAGTGATATGGAAAGACTTGTAGTCCCTGGTGTTGTTCACAAACCATGTGATGTCTTTGTTTTTGAAATAAAGGAATCATTGAATATAAAATAAGAGGGAAAGATACTGATTAAGTTGTATGGAATATTATAGTGAACTTTGTTAAACTTGAATATAATATCTATTCTATTTTAATTCAATATTAGCGATTTTTCAAAGAGTTGCTTCCAGTATTCCAATTATTGTTGGCTGCAGATTGGGAAGAGAAATTGATTCAGAGAACTCCAATATCTAGTATACATTTTTGGAACTAGATTAGATTGGCAATAGTGGGAAGTATGCCAAGACATAAAGGTCTCATCGCTCACATTCCTAATTTTTCCAGTCTTTCTATGACCCCATTACTATGTAAGTTTGTATAGCATTTGAAAAGAATATTTTAGAATTCTCTTATCCATATGCTTTATGTGTAAGAGAAACTTGACTTTTAAGAGTATCTGCATGTTGTGAATGATATATTGAAACTTTAATAGTAGAATAGAAAATTTGTGAGGGGTGAGCTTATTGTTTTGTTTTTGGTTTTGCTTTTTAAAAAATCTTTTTTAAAAGATTTTATTTATTTGATGGGGCGCCTGGGTGGCTCAGTTGATTAAGCTTCTGCCTTCAGCTCAGGTCATGATCTCCGGGTCCTGGGATCAAGCCTGCTTCGGGCTCTCTGTTCAGCGGGGAGTCTGCTGCTCCCTCTCATTCCTCCTCTGCTCTCCCTCTCAAATAAATAAATAAAATCTTTTAAAAAAGATTATTTACTTGAGAGAGAGAGAGAGAAAATGAGCGGGGAGGGAGCGGGAGAAGCAGGCTCCCGGCTGAGCAAGGGCCAGCCCCTCCCCCCCAATTGGGGCTGGATCCCAGGACCCTAAGATCATGACCTGAGCCTAAGGCAGACACTTAACTGAGACACCCAGGTGCCCTGTTTTTGCTTTTTGATGGCAAGGCAGCTGCACTATTTATTCCTTGCAGTATTCTGATCTGTTGTGATGTTTTAAAACTAATTCTTTTCTTTTTCCTTTGTAAATGAATCTTAATGGCATTTAAGTCTGCCATGGGGGCATAACTGCCTTGGGTGCTGTAGAATTGTTGCAGAAGGCAGATATTGCTGAAGAAAAATTTACCAGTGTTCAAGTTCTAAACATTAATTTTCCTGCTAAGTCGGTAAGGAAAATAGGGGGATTGGTTGAAATAGGGAGAGAAGGATGTTGCTATTGCAACATTGTCTTTAGTAATGTGAATAAAGCGGATGGTTACTTTTACATTCCAATGGACATTTTTTTGTTTGTTTTGTTTTTAGATTGGAAGGCACATTTCGTTGTGTAATTTTGTGTGACTAAAAATTACCTTTTTAGTTTTTTTAAAAACTAGTCTGAAGGTCAAAATCTTGTTCATCTAAAAATCTACAAGAAAGTACATGTGTCTAAGCATACTTTTTTTCAAATTGGAATTTTCCATTTTGACCAACATTTGTTTGAAGAAGTTTGAATTTGTTTGGACTCTAAATGGTATATGTAGTTGCTCTTTAGAATTTTATAGAATTAGGGCGCCTGGGTGGCTCAGTTGGTTAAGCGACTGCCTTCAGCTCAGGTCATGATCCTGGAGTCCCGGGATCGAGTCCCACATCGGGCTCCCTGCTCAGCAGGGAGTCTGCTTCTCCCTCTGAACTTCCTCCCTCTTGTGCTCTCTATCTCTCATTCTCTCTCTCAAATAAATAAAATCTTAAAAAAAGAAAAAGAATTTTATAGAATTAAACAAAAATTGTGCTTTTCCTTTATTTAAACATACTATGGTTCATGCAGGAAGTGAATATTAAAAAAAGGTTGAATTTGCACTTTCTGAATTGTGAAACATTTTTGATCTAAGCAATGTTCTAATATAAAAATATTGGCATTAACAAGTCTTCAAAACTTTAGTCTTTACCTGATACACGTTTATGTTTTATCCTTAACAGTGTTTACTGTGTACCATTCTGAAGGTTTTTCATTTGTAGATTCTGTTTCAGATATGATCCTTGTTGGAGAACTTACGAAGAAAATCTTAAAAAAGATATTTTGGGGAGAAAGGTTTTAATGGGTGAAAGATATGACATAAGATGTAGCTATTGATGTATATCTATACTGGTTATGTTTTGCTCTTAAACTGGGGCCAGTCCTGGCTGCTTTGCCACTTTACCTTCCATCTTTACATGGCAAACAGTGGGTGAGGGATGTGGGGAAATGTGTTTTCATTTATTATAAAGTAGTTTTTATAATTATAAAAGTATTATTATAATTATAAAGTAGTTTTATCATGAACCGAGATACAGGAATCTTGCTATTCCTGATTGCAGCTTGTAATTCCTCATTTAATGTAATAATGTAATGTAATACCAACTTAAGTTGAAATAAGGAAGAAGCTTATTTGTGGCAGATTTCACACTAGATGCTTTTATAGCTATTCTCTCATTTAACATTAAAATATATTGTGAGGTAGGAATTATCTTCATTTTTAAAATTAAAAAAAATCCCAAACCCGATATTTTGAGAAGTTAAATTCATCTAAAAAATACATTTTATTTATTTATTTGAGAGAGAGAGTAAGAGAGAGCGTGAGCGCGCGCACAAGCGGGGGGGGGGGGGGGGGTAAGGGGGGAAGAGGCGGAGGGAGAAGCAGAAGGGAGGCAGGGGGAAGAGGCAGAGGGAGAAGCAGACACCCTGCTGAGCAGGGAGCCTGGGGGTTCGGGGCTTGATTCCAGAGTTGTGGGATCTTGACCTGAGCCAAAGGCAGACACAACCTACCGAGCCACCCAGGCGCCCCTAAATTCACTTTTTTAATGGTGGACTTTCAAATGGTGGACCTGGAAGTGAATTCACTTTTTAATGCTGTCTCTCAAGCCACAGCTTTAGTTGCAGTGATTAAATTTGCATTAAGTCTGTTTATGGTGTTTTTTTATTATACAGAAATTTAAAAACTGGTTTTTGTGTATTACCTAGAAAAGTCTCCCCTATTCCATTATTACTTATAGGGTATTTTTCTATCATTTCATGCTAATTTTTAGTTTCATGTAATGTGACTGGATTTTAGTCTTGAGAATCTAATTTTCTTTTCTTTCTAATGGAAGTCACTTATCCTAACACCTTTTATTGAATAATCTCCCCCTTGATTTAATATTACATAGATGTATACATATGTGGATATTTTTCTGGATTCTACTCTTTTTCACTAATGTATTTGTCTGTTCATCAAATACCATTAATATTTTAGTTATAATACTTTTCATAATGAGTGTTTTGATATCTGATGGGACAAGTTTTCCCTTATTTTTTTTTTCAAAAAATATTTTGTCTTTGTAGCACTTTCTTCAGTTTCAAAAAAGGGCATGCCTTTTTAATGTATTTTGCCCTTATGTTTTTAAAACTTTTTCTTATATAAAATTTCAGTGATGATCCAACTATATACTGTTTACAAGAAACATACTTTATTTTTGTTTTTTTAAACAATCATTTATTTTTAAGTAATCTCCACATCCAGTGTGGGGCTTGAACTCATACAGGAAACATGCTTTACATTCAAAGACACAAGTAGGTTGAAAGTAAAAGGATAAAAATGATAAATCATGTAAACAGTACCCAAAAGAGAGCTGGACTGTACTAATATCAGCTGAAATAGACCTTAAGACAAAAATTACTAGAGCTAAAGGACATTTTATAATGATAAAAACGTTAATCCATCAGGAAGACATAACACCTACAAATATGCACTTAAGAGAGCCCCAAAATACATAAGGCAAAACTGACAGAATTGAAGGAAAAAGGAGACAGTTTAGTAATAAGAGTTGAAGACATAATACTTTCAATAATGGGTAGAACAACTAAGCAGAAGGTCAACAAGGAAATAGATGTGAACAATACTATAAACCAACAAGATAGGGCACCTGGGTGGCTCAGGTCATGATCCCAGGGTCCTGAGATGGAGCCCCGTGTTGGGTTCCCTGCTCAGTGGGGAATCTGCTTCTCCCTCTCCCTCTGCCACTCCCCCTGCTTGTGCTCTCTCTCTCAAAAAACAAAACAAACCCAACAAGATAATAATGGATACATAATAAATAATCGGTAATAGGTATAATCATAACAGATATAATCTATAGAATACGTCACACAACAGAAGTGATTCACATTCTTCTCAAGTGCATGTGAAACATTTTCTAGCATAGACTATATGTTAGGCTATTAAACAAGCTTCAATAAATTTGAAAGTTTTGAAACCATACAAAATATGTTCTTGGACCATCATGAAATGAAATTAGAAATCAATAACAGAAGAAAAATCCAAAAAATTCACAATATGTGGAAATTAACACTCTGAAATAACCAGTGGATCCAAGAAGAAATCATAAGGGCAACTAGGAAATACTTTCTGACCAATGAAAACAAAATCACATACCAAAACTTATGGGATGCAGCTAAAGTAGTGCCTAGAGGGACATGTATATCTTCAAACACCTGCGTTAAAATCCTCTCAAATCATGATCAAACCATCTATCTTAAGACACTAGAAAGAGGAACTAGCAAACTGATTGTAAAGCAGGAAGAGGGAGGAAATAAAAAAGACTAGAGCAGAAATAAAAAATAGAGAATGGGACAGTAGAAAAAGTCATGGAACCAAAGGTTTATTTTTCAAAAAGATCAATAAAATTGACAAATCTTTAGCTAGACTGACCAAGAAAAAAAGAAGACTCAAATTACTGGATTCAGGAATGAAAGGGAGGACATTGGGATTGTCCTACAGAAATACAAAGGGTTATAAGAGAATACTGTGAATAATTACATGAGAATAAGCTAGATGAAATGGATATATTCCTAGAAAGATGCAATCTATTGAAACCAACTCAAGAAGAAATAGAAAATCTGAATAGACCCCCCGCAAAAAAAAAAAAAAAAAGACTAAATCAGAGAGTGAGACAAACCATAAGAGACCCTTAATCATAGGAAACAAACTGAGGGTTGCTGAAGGGGAGGAGGGTTAGGGGCTGGGGTAACTGGGTGTTGGACATTGAGGAGAGAACATGGTGTAATGAGCACTGGATGTTATATGAGACTGCTGAATCACTGAACTCTATCTCTGAAACTAATAATACACTATATGTTAATTAATTGAATTTAAATTTAAAAAAATTTTAAAAGGAAAAAAAATATGTCATCAGGGGCCAGCCTCACATTGGCTGTCCAGATAAAAGTTGTGATCTCTTCCAGACACCAGATTGCTACTTTTACTGCAGTCAGCCACAGGTGGCAAAAGTAAAAGGACAAATTGACGCAAACCTAGTAATGCTACAGGAAAAAAAAACTAAAAAAAAAAAGAATGTGTGTTGGTGATAGTGGGTAGTCAGCATATATGATGTTTCTATAGAGCAATCAAAATGCCATCATCACTGTTTGGGGATTAGGAGATATATTGAGTAACAAAATGGGTTTCACACACTGAAGAGGAGTATGAATTCTGCTTAAAGGAGAAAATACCAATTTCCACAATTATAATCCATTATTCTTGATAGCCTTTTCTCTAGTTAGAGGGGAACCTCTCTGACTGACAATTCATCATGAAATCAGTAGTCTCTTTGTATTTTGAACAATTTTGGAAAAATAATAAAAGATTGGGTTAAATAGCATTAAGGATCTGCTTAGTCTTGAAAAATATAACCTCATATAAAAGTGGATAGTTGGCTAATTTGAAAAAAAAAAAAAGAGATTGAATTAATGATCAAAAAGCTTCCCTTAGAGGGTGCCTGGGTGGCTCATTCCATTCATATGCTCATCCTGCATATGACTCTTGGTCTTAGCTCAAGTCTTGATCTCGGGGTTGTGGGTTTGGGTCTCATGTTGGGCTCCACACTGGGTGTGGAGCCTACTTAAAAAAAAAAAAAAGTTTCCCAAAGGAAAAACCTAGGGCAAGGTGGCTTTACCAATGAATTCTTCCAAATGTTTAAAGGTGAATAACAATAATCCTTTACAAATTTTTCCCTGAAATAGAAGAGGAGGTATCACTGAGTCATTCTGTGAGGCTAGTATTACCCTGCTACCAAAGCCAAAGATATCATAAGAAAACAACAGACTGATATCCCTTATAAATATACAAAAATCCTTAACAAAATATTAGCAGACCAAATATAGCAACATATAAAAAGGATTGTACATCATGACCAAGTAGGATTTATCCAGGGATGCAAAAAATCAGTGAATGTAGAATAAAGGACAAAAACTGTATACTTGTCTTAATAGGCACAGAAAAAGCATTTGGCAGTCCACCACACTTTCATGGTGAAAATATTCAATAAAGCAGGAATATGGTACTTTCTTAATGTGGTAAAGGATATCTATGAAACATTCCTAGCTAACATCATACTTAAGGGTGAAAGACTAAAAGTTTTTCCCTGTGACCATGAAGAAATCCACTCTCTCCACTTCTATTCCACAATGTAGTAGGGGTTATAGCCGGAGTATTTGGCAGGAAAGAAAAATAAAAGGCATCCATATAAAAAAAAAAACTAGGAGTACAACTATCTCTACTTTTAGATTATATATATCTTGTATATAAAAGATCTTAAGGAATCCACCAAAATCAGTTGGAACTAATAAATTCAGCAAGCCAGCAGGATGTAAGGTCAGTGTACAAAAATCATTTGTATTTCTATGTACTAGCAAAGAAAATCATTCCATTGAACGGTGGCATTAAAAAAGAATAAAATACATAGGCATAAATTTAGCCAAAGAAGTACAAGACTGTACACTGAAAACTATATAATATCACTGAAAGAAATTAAAGACCTAAAATAATGGAAAGATATTCTATGTTCATGGATCAGAAGACTTAATATTGTTAAGATTACAATATTCCCCATATTCTATTCTCCTATAGACTAAAGGCAAACCCTATCAATTTCCAGCTAATTTCTTTGAAGACTGGCAAGCTGATCCTAAAATTCATATGAAAATACAAGTGACTCAGAATAGCCAAAACAATCTGGAAAAAGAACAAATTTGGAGGGTTCACTTCCCATTTTAAAAACACTACAAAGCTATGTAATCAAGACAGTGTGGTATTGGCATTAAAGCAGGGTATGTGTAGATAGATCAATGGAATAGAGAATCCAGAAACCCTTACATTTACGATAAACCAGGTTTTGACAAGGGTTCCAGTACAGTCAATGGAGAAAGAATAGCCTTTTTAACAAATGGTGCTGAAACAACTGGACACCCATGTGTAAAGGAATGATGTTAGACTCCTGTATCACATCCTATGCAAATGTTAGGTCTAAATGGGTCATAGACCTAAATGTAAGATCAAAAACTATACAATTCTTAGAAGAAAACATAAGAGTAAATCTTTGTACCCAGAAGATTTACATGAATTACCTTGTATCCAAAAGATTTACCTTGAATTAGGCAATGATTATTTAGGTACGATGCCTAAAGTACAAGCAACTGAAGAAAAAATTGGCAAATTGGATTTCATCAAAATTAAAACTTTTGTGCTTCAAAGGAATCAAGAATGTGAAACAGCCTACAGAATGATAGGAAATATTTGCAAATTATGTAAGGGATTTGTATCCAAAGAATATAAAGAACTCTACAACTCAAAAATAAAAGAGCAATAACCCAGTTTAAAAAATGGGCAAATGATTTGAATAAACATTTCTCCAAAGAAGATATGCAAATGGTCAATAAGCACATGAAAGCTGCTCAAGATCATTGTTCAGCATATATTCAGTAACCATCTTGGAATTCTGATTCCAAATCTTCTGGCTTCAAATTGGCTTTACCAGTACACTTTGAAGACTTAGGTTTTGGCTTTTTCTGGTCTAAGTGAGTTCCTATTCTTTTACCTTTCGGTTTCCAGAATTGTGTTGCTACTATTACTGCTTCTCTTCTCTGTGGATTAGTGCTTTAAAAATTTTTTTTTCTGTCATTTTAATTGGATTTTTGGAGAAAATGGAGGTAAAGGGGTATAGTTAACCTGCAGTGTTTAATTGGAAGCTTCTGGTGCTGTTGATAGGCAAAGCATAATTTATACTGGAGAACATTCTTTTAGGGCAGTGAATATGAACCAAGTATACAACCTCTGGAGTCAGATGACCTGTTTGACTTCTGTCTTTTTCACATATTGGTAGTGAAACCTTAGTGAAACCTTTGGGCAGATTTCTGAATTTTTCCTAGGCTCAATGAGTGAGAATAATACTACCTTTCACGGAAGTAGATAGGGAGCAACCTACTTAATAATGCTAATTCCCTTTTCTCTTTCTCTTGTATCCTTGAAGAGGAATTTGGATGATTTAGTTAAAGATGCTGGCTTTCCCATGTGGAAGTAAACTAGTAGTTTAGAATGCATGAAGGATTAGGCATGTTACTTGTGTATATGAAAATCATCTATGTTGTGGATAAAGAAAGAATATAAAAGATGGGCAAACTTCACTTTGTAGAAGGAGAGCAGTAAAGGTCTTAAAAAAGAGTCATTTATAGATTTTCTGTTTAGAGTATTTAAGAAGGTAGAGTGAGCAAAAGAGGAGGAAAAAGACAAAACAAAACAAAAACCCAGAGGACACAATGCCTTAAAGATTTATATCTGAAATGATGTCGGAGCAAAGGATAAGTAAACTGAGAGGTCATGGAAGAAAACTTACGTGAGGAAATATATATGTTTATTTGGGATTACATGAAATCTCTTTCCTTTGAATTATATCTCTAGAAGAAGGATCTGGAAGTTAGATGAGAAGAAATGTGAGTTAAATGAGTATATTATTAACTATTCCAGTATATCATTATCTATTCCAGAGATGAAGAAATTCTCAAAGAATTGACTTGATTGTAATCTTGTAGTAATTTGTATCTTAAGTAAGTCAGGGGGCACCTGCCTGGCTCAGTCCGTGGAGCATGTGACTCTTGATCTCAGGGTTATAAGTTCGAGCCCCACATTGGGTGTAGAGATTACTTAGAAAAAAATTTAAATAAGTCAGGATTCTTTAATGAAATGTAGTCAGTTTTCCCTTTACAATTTTTATATTTTCTGTGATGCCCCAGACATACTCACATTTAAATATTAAAATTTTCACTGCTAAAGAAATACAGTGTAGTACTGAAGTGTAAAACATGGTAAAACAGTTTAATCCAAGGCAAGCAGTGGAGAGGGTCACTCAGATGATTAATATCAAGGATTTAATTTTGTATGTATTTTAGAGTCACTTTTAGACAAGATGTGTGCAAAGCGTGTGTGTATACTTTTTAAATTGATTTACGCAAAATTAAAGTTGATGGAACTAACCATTTTTTTGGGGGGGGGACTAACCATTTTAATTTTTGTAGTTCTAGCCAGAAGTATATTCATTTTGGTGATGCCTGGGTGGCTCAGTCAGTTGAGCGTCTGCCTTTGGCTCAGGTCATGATCCCAGGGTCCTGGAATTTAGTCCTGTGTCAGGCTCCTTGCTCAGTGCGGAGCCTGCTTCTCTGCCTGCCACTCCCTCTGCTTGTGCTCTTTCTCTCTGACAAATAAAGTCTTAAAAAAAATCTTAAAGAAATATGTTCATTTTTCTTTTTTTTTTCTTTTTAAAGATTTTATTTATTTGAGAGAAAGAATGAGAGAGAGAGAGAGCGCACATGAGAGGGGAGAAGGTCAGAGGGAGAAGCAGACTCCCTGCCGAGCAGGGAGCCCGATGCGGGACTCGATCCCGGGACTCCAGGATCATGACCTGAGCCGAAGGCAGTGGCTTAACCAACTGAGCCACCCAGGCGCCCAAGAAATATGTTCATTTTTAAATAAATAAAACTTTTCTTGTTGATCTTTTTTTAAAAAAATGATTTTTAACTTGTTGCTATGTTGTTTTATTTGATTCCCAGTTTTCTGCTCATTGAGAGCTTTATAGTAAGTTAAAAATCCATCTCTTTAGATTTTTTTCCCCCCTTTGGATTTTTAAGTCAATATATTTCACTAACATAATAATAAAGAGACTAGGTTTTATTGGTTATTGTCAGGTAATTGTTTTGTATGGATAAAAACAAGATACTTCCTAGCACATTTATCATTTAATTTTAAGACATCCTTTGGTATTTCTTTTAGTGTTTATCTACTGGCTAAGAGCCATCTCAATTTTTGTCTGAAAATACCTTTGTTTTTCTTTGATGTTGGAAGGCTATTTTCCCAAAGCATGGAGTAGTAGGTTGGCTTTTTTTCTTTTTCTTTTTAAAGATTTTATTTTATTTTTTGAGAGAGACAGTGAGGGAGGGAACACAAGCAGGGGGAGTGGGAGAGGGAGAAGCAGGCTTCTGCTGAGCAGGGAGCCTGACGCGGGCTCGAGCCCAGGACCCTGGGATCATGACCTGAGCCGAAGGCAGATGCTTAACGATTGAGCCACCCAGGTGCCCCTTTTTTTCTTTTTTTAAAGCACAGTGTCATTTCATTGTCTTTTATTTGTTTTTTTTTTTGTCTTTATCATTTGTTACAAGTTTTATTAGTGTTATTCTTTTGCGGATAATGTATCTTTTCTCTCTCTTTTTTTAATTGGAGAGGGGGAGAGAGAGAGAAAGGAAGGGTAGGGGCAGAAGGAAAGGGAGAAAGAGAATCTCAAGCAGGCTCCACACCCAATGCAGAGCCCAACGTGGGACTTGATCTCATGACCCAAGCTGAAATCAAGAGTCGGATGGTTAACCGACTGAGCCACGCAGGCATACCTCCTCCGCTTTTTTAAAGATTTTTTTCTTTGGACTGGTTTTTGGCAGTTTTACTATTACATGTGTAGGTGTGGTTTCTTTTTTGTTCTTCCTGCTTGGGGCTTGTAGAGTTTCTTCAATAGATGGGGTTTGTAGGGCCTGTCTTTCATCAGTTTGTAAAATTCCTGGCTTTTATCTCTTTGAATATTGCCTGCTTCTGCTTTGCTTTTTTCTCTCCTTCTGGCACTCAGTTACACATATGTTAGAGTCTTTTGTTGTGTCTACATGTCTCTCACATTCTTTTCTGAAATGATAAGCTTCACAGAAAAGTAGAATATTATCTATTGATCTATATTCCTGTTTATTAAGCTCATCTTCTGAGTATAATCTCCTGTGAAACCTATCTGTGGAGTTCTCCAGTTATGTTTTTCACTTTTGGAAATTTTATTTGGTTTTGTTTTTTATAGATTCTTCTTCTTTGGTGAAAATTGCCACTTTTGTATTTGTTTCTTGCATATTTTTCTCTAGTTTCATGAACATATTACCACTTTTGAGTCCCTATTTAATGAAACCTTATTTAGATTATCTGTGTGTCTATTTCTATTTGTCTCTTATTCATTTGTTCTCCTCCTCTTCCTTCTTCCTTCTCCTCCTACTCTTCTTCACTACTTTTAGTGTGCCAGCATTTTTTATTTAATGCTATACACTGTATATGAAAAGTTATAGATGCTCTGGGTAATGTGATGTTATCTTTCTCTCAAGAGGATTCACTCTTTCCTTTGGTAGATAGAGTTGTGGATGATCATCTTAGTCCAATCATAGAATAAGCTTGATTGGTTTCCTATTGCTGCTATAACAAATTATCCCAAACATAGTGGGCTAAAACAACACAAATTCATTATCTCAGTTGGCTGAAATCAAGAGGTTGGCAGGACTGCATTCCTTTCTAGAAAGTCTAGAAGAGAATATTTTTTTTACTTTTTCCAGTATCAAGAGGCTGCCCACATTACTTAGCTCATGACACCCTTCTATCTTCAGAGCCAGCAATTACTGGGACACTCTCTGTTCTGCCTCCGTCTTTCACTTATAAAGACCCTCGTGGTATTGTTGGCCTACTTAGATATTTCCAGCATAATCTCCCCATCCCAAGTTAGATGATTATCAACCTTAATTCTGTGTGCTGCCTGAATTCACTTTTTTAGTGTAACCTAATGTATTTATAGGTTCAGGGGATTAGGATATTGACATCCTTAGGGGGCCATTATTCCATCTCCCACAGTTCCTCCCTCTGGCTCCCAGAGATTCACTTCTGTCCTACATGCAGAATATATTCACCCCATCCCAGCATCCCCAAAAGTCTCAACCCATGTTGCGATTTATATCACCTTCTTATAATCATATTGCAAATTTTTGGTAGTTTTGCTATTTTTTTTAGTGGTATGTTGTAAATTTTCTATATTGTTAGGAAGATTTTATGATTTAAAAAAATGGTTGTATCATGTTTCATCAGGATGTTATAACATAACATTTATTGCTTATACCTGTTTTGGATGTGTTGATCCCCTACTTTTCTGGATTATAGATAATATGACAGCTAATCTCATGTTACTTACTTTTTTGAAGAGTGTGGGGAAATTGTCTTGTAGAATATCCCACATTTTTGAGTTTTTCTGATTGTTTAGGTAAATTCCGTTTAAACAGTTTTGGCAAGAATACTCGCAGGTGGTGGGTAATGTATTATTTGCATCAGGAGGCCGGTGATGTTTGGTTGTCTTCTTGTTGGCATTGCTAATTTGGGTAACTGGTGCCAGGGGCGGGGGACCAGAGAGAGCAGGATGACTGTAGATCAAGGGGCTTGAGGTGGGAAAGAGCTTGATTTTCAAGGAGCAAAAAGGCCAGTGGGGTTGGAGCAGAGTGGCAGGGGACATAATGGTAGGAGGTAAGTTCAGAGAGATAGCAGGGACCAGATCAGGTTAGGCCTTGTAAGTCATCCATAGAAAGAAGTTCGGATTTTATGATTAGTGCAATAGGAAGGTATTAGAAAGCTTTTTAGCAGTGGTGAGCAATTTATAAGGCTTACAGTTTAAAAATATCTTGACTTCTATTTGGAAAATGAGTTGTAGAGGGGCAAAAATGAATATAGAGAGACCGGTTAAGGAAGCCATTACAGGACACCAGTTATCAGGCTAGGCCAGGCAAGAGATGATTGGTAGAGAATGGATAATTTTTAGGATAGAATCGATAAGAAATGCCGTTGAATTGTTTGTAGGGAATGCAAAGAATAAAAATAACATTTTTGGCTTGAGCAACTGGGTGGATGGAGGTATTGCTTACTGATAAGGGGAAGGCAAGGGAAGAACAGGTTTTGGATAAAAAAAAAAAGTCAGGAATTTAATTTTTGTACTTGTTGAGTTTGAGATAGACACCCAAGTGGAGCTGTTAGGTAGAATTGGCACCTCTGTGTAGCCTTTTGTAATTTTACTTTACAAACTGATACAGTCACATCTCACACTCCTTTTTAGACTGTATGTAAACTTTCTGGTCATAGAGCCTACTAGTGTCCTTGTATCCTTTCACTCAGCACACTTCTTTGCACACAGTAGTTAGGCTACAGACTTTTATTGCCAAAAATTAGTTTCATAAAATAGTCATAGATTCTTCATTTTCACATAGCATACTCTAATTTTTATTTTAGGACTTTTTCTGTTATTGTACTACTGATGAATTGCAAAACTATGAGTAATATATGAATTGTTTAAATTTTCTTTTCCAGTGTAGTGATTAAGTGAAACCAAAATCTTTAGGTTCTTGTGGGTAGTTGTCATAGTTCTCAAGAGACTGACTAGTCTCTTTCTAGTCTACTGACATATTTATATGTGAGGTTTCTAGGGAGATATTATATTTAATTTAACAGACTGAACTATTCAGAGAATTAAGGCTTGTTGCACTTGTATAGAAAATTTAATAAGTGTCATATCCTGTCATATTGATAAACTCTTAATTTTTCAATTGATTGTCTACTTATAAAATCTAAGTCTTTTTGAAATTGTTGTCCCTGGATCACATGAATCAGAATGAGATATTTGAAAAAAAAGTAACTAAAGCTCCTTTTTTTAAAATTTTTTTTTTTAAAGATTTTATTTATTTATTTGAGAGAGAGAGAATGAGAGATAGAGAGCACGAGAGGGAAGAGGGCCAGAGGGAGGAGCAGACTCCCTGCCGAGCAGGGAGCCCGATGTGGGACTCGATCCCGGGACTCCGGGATCATGACCTGAGCCGAAGGCAGTCGCTTAACCAACTGAGCCACCCAGGCACCCGTAACTAAAGCTCCTTAAAAGCTGTAAAAAACTATAAAAGAGTTGTTCTTAAGATGCTTATAGCAGTTGAGAAATACTGGAGTAAGTGTGTTTTTCTAAGATAGCTTTTGAAGTGCATGCTTATTTGGAGATAAATTAACTTAAAATTTTTATCAGTGGTTACTTTATGCTTTTTAAAGATTTATTTAAAAAAAGATTTATTTACTTTTGGGGCATCTGGGTGGCTCAGTTTAAGCATCTGCCTTTGGCTCGGGTCATGATCCCAGGGTCCTGGGATCGAGCCCTCCATTGGGCTCCCTGCTCAGCAGGAAACCTGCTTCTCCCTCTCCCACTCCCCCTGCTTGTGTTCCCTCTCTCACCGTGTCTCTCTCTGTCAAATAAATAAATAAAATCTTAAAAAAAAAGATTTATTTACTTTAGAGTGTGGGCCGGGCAGGGGGAGAGGGAGCAAGAGAATCTCAAGCAGACTTCCCGTTGAGTGAGGAGCCTGATGTGGGGCTTGATCCCACAATGAGGAGATCATGACCTGAGCTGAAACCTAGAGTCAGACGCTCAACCAGCTAAGCGATCCAGGCACCCCTCAAAAGTTACTTTAAATCGAGTTCTAGTTTATCTGTTCTTCTGTAACAAATCAATCTAAAACTTAGTTACTTGAAACAATTATTTAAAAAAATAAAACAACCATTTTATTTTGCTTAAGGTTTGTAGGTCAGGAGTTTGGAACGGTTTTGCCTGGATGGTTCATCTGTGATCATGTTCTGAAAGCTGGGTTGCTGAGGCTGTTAGATCCACTTTCACATCTGATGCTCTGTTCTTCTTGGTCTTTCTGTCTTCTCTTCACATGGCATTTCATCCTTCAGAGATTTTCCTTGTGGTCAGACTTCTCACAGCATGTTAGTATTAAGGTAATTACACTTACATGGCCACTCATTTTTTGTTTGTTTACTTTTTTTAGTAATCTCTACACCCAGTGTGGGGCTGGAACTCACAGCCTTGAGATCAAGAGTAGCATGCCTTTCCTACTAACCCAGGCAGGTGCCCCTTGGCAGCTTATTTTTAAAAGATAGGAAGTTGAAGCTAGCAGGCCAGTTAAAGGCTAAGTTTGGAAGAGACAGATCATTTCTGTCATGTTCTTTTAGAGTAGTCACAGGGGTCACCCGGATGCAAGGGAGTAGAGAAATAGACTTTATATCTTGCTGGGGGAATGGCAAGGTCATGTTGCAGATGACCCAGTGTGGCCATCTTTGGAAAATACAGTCTGCTGCACATTGTGTCTGAAAGTGTCTTGGAAATCATTATGAGGAAAATTAAGATGCAATGAGATATATGTAGAGCTAAAGCAAAAAGGTTTTTCTGTTGGACTTCAATTTTAAGAGTTCCCACTACTGGGAAAGTTTAGGGAAACAGTCCTCATACTGTTGGAAAGAGTGTCGTTTGGTAGAGCTTTTTCTCAAAGGACAAAGTAGTAAAATATCTCAGAACTTAAGAATACATACTTTGCTTCAGAGTTTTTATATCTAGGAATTTCTTCTCAGGAGTAATAAGAAAAATGTGCAAAATTATATGAACAAGGATATTTATCAGATTGTTTATATATAGAGAAGATTGTGCAAGTAGAATGTTTGCATCCCCACTAACAGTGCACAAGGGTTCTTTTCTCTTCCACATTCTCACCAACGCTTGTTTCTTGTGTTTTTGATTTTAGCCATTCTGACAGGGGTGAGGTGATATCTCCTTGTGGTTTTGATTTGCATTTCCCTGATAATGAGTGATATTGAGCATCTTTTCATGTGTCTGTTGGTCATCTGTATGTCTTCTTTGGAGAAATGTCTGTTCATGTCTTCTACCCATTTTTAATTGGATTATTTGGGTTTTTTGATGTTGAGTTGTATAAGTTCTTTATATATTTGGGATACTAACCCTTTTTTGGCTATGTCATTTGAAAATATCTTCTCCCATTCTGTAGGTTATCTTTTAATTTTGTTTGTTGTTTCCTTTTCTGTGCAGAAGCTTTTTACATTGATGTAGTTCCAGTAGTTTATTTTTGCTTGTGTTTCCCTTGCTTCAGGAGACATGTCTAGAAAAATGCTGCTATGGCCAATATCAGAGAAGTTACTGCCTGTGCTGTCCTCTAGGATTTTTATGGTTTCAGGTGTCACATTTAGGTCCTTACTCCACTCTGAGTTTATTTTTGTGTGTGCTATAAGAAAGTGGTCCAGTTTCATTCTTTTGCATGTAGTTGTTCAGTTTTCCCAGCACCATTTGTTGAGGAGACCGTCTTTTTTTTTTTTTTTTTTAAGATTTTATCTATTTATCCGACAGAGAGAGACAGCTAGAGAGGGAACACAAGCAAGGGGAGTGGGAGAGGGAGAAGCAGGCCTCCCGCGGAGCAGGGAGCCCAATGTGGGGCTCTATCCCAGGACCCTGGGATCATGAACTGAGCCGAAGGCAGACGCTTAACGACTGAGCCACCCAGGTGCCCCCCGTCTTTTTTCCCATTGCATGTTCTTGCTTCCTTTGTCAAAGATTAATTGACTGTATACTTGTGGGTTTACTTCTGGGATTTCTATTCTGTTCCATTGATCTATATGTCTATTTTTGTGCCAGTACCATGCTGTTTTATTATAGCTTTGTAATATAACTTGAAATCTGGGACTGTGATAACCTCCAGTTTTGTTTTTCTTTTTCAAGATTGTTTTGGCTATTTGAGGTCTTTTGTGTTTCCATACAAATTTTAGGATTGTTCATTTTAATTGTGTGAAGAGTCCTCTTGGTACTTTGATAGAGATTCCATGGAATCTATAGATTGCTTGGGGTGGTATGGATATTTTAACAATACTTGTTCTCTTTTAATCCATGAGCATGGAATATCTTTCCATTTGTTTGTGCCGTCTTTAATTCATCAATGTCTGTTATAGTTTTCAGAGTTCAAGTCTTTCACCTCTTTGTTTAAGTTTATTCTTAGGTATTTTATGATTTTTGGTGCAGTTGTTCATGGGATTATTTTCTTAATTTCTGCTGCTTCATTATTAGTGTATAGAAATGGAACTAATTTCTGTACATTGATTTTTGTGTCCTGCAACCTTACTGAATTCATTTATTCTCGTAGTTTTTTGGTGGTGGTTAGGTTTTTCTATATACAGTATCATGTCATCTGCACATAGTGAAAATTTTACTTCTTCCTTACCAAATTGGATGTCTTTTCTTTCTTTTTTTTTTTTAAGAGAGAGAACAAGAGAGCAAGTGGGGGAGGAGAAGAAGGAGAGGGAGAGAGAGAATCTTAAGCAGGCTCCACCCCGCCCCCCCCAGTTTGGAGACTCCTGCAGGGCTCAGTCTCATGCTCTGGGTTCATTACCTGAGCCAGAATCAGGAGTCAGACACTCAACCGACTGAACTACCCAGTTATCCTTATTTCTTGTCTGATTGCTGTGGCTAGGACTTCCAGTACTATGTTGAATAAAAGTGGTGAGAGTGGACATCCTTGTCTTCCTGATCTTGGGGGAAACACTGTCAGTTTTTCCCTATTGAGTATGATGTTAGTTATGGGTTTGTTATATATGAGCTTTATTATGTTGAGATATGTTCCCTCTAAACCTACTTTGTTGAGGGTTTTTATCATGAATAGATATTGTATTTTGTCAAAGGTTTTTTTGCATCTATTGAAATGATCATGTGGTTATTATTTTTCTTATTGATGTGATATATCATGTTGATTGATCTGTGAATATCAAACACCCCCACAGCTTTTTATTTAAGAATTATTCAAACTTGGGACGCCTGGGTGGCTCAGTCATTAAGCGTCTGTTCAGGTCATGATCCTGGGGTCCTGAGATCGAGCCCTGCATTGGGCTCCCTGCTCAGTGGAAAGCCTGCTTCTCCCTCTCTCACTTCCCGCTGCTTGTGTTCCCTCTCTCGCTGTCTTTCTCTCTCTGTCAAATAAATAAATAAATAAAATCTTTAAAAAAAAAATAAAAATTACTCAAACTTAAGAGTTGAAAGGATCATATAGTGAACATCAATCTAACCTTCATCTAGATTCATCAGTTGTTAATATTTTGGCATATTTGTTAGCTTTGTCTTACACACACACATACATGTATATATACATTGCACGTACATTTTTTTAAAATCATTTGAAAGTTTGGCATGCATCTCCTAAAAATAAGGACATTCTCTACCATAGTCAAATTTATAACACTAATAGTAATTACATGTTCAAATTTTCCCAACTGTACCAATAATGCCTTGTATAAGTAATTTTTTTCCCCTAGCATCTAATCAAGGTTTATGCAGTGGGTTGGTTTTTCATTACCTGTAGCTGACTATACATTTTTGATTCTTTTAATCCATCATCTTTCACTGGGATGAATTAACCATTAAGAAAATACTGGATTGTTATGGAGCTAGGAGAGAGCTTAGTCATCTCTGAGGCCTTGATTTGGGTAAGGACCAAATCATGCAAGATTTTCTATCATGTTAAAGACTTTGGTGGATCATCATAGAAACAGTGGGAAGCTCTTAAAAGACATGTGACATGTTTAGATTTGGATAGTATATATAACATTAACTTTTGAGTCAAAATATTTTAGTATATCACAATTTGGTACAAAATGAGATAGTCTTGAACAAAAGTGTAAAAAAATACATTTTTGAGACAATTTGGGAAAGTCAAACATGAAATGGGTATGAGATATTTGAAGGAATTATTGTATGTGTAATAATGATAAAGAGAGCCCATTAAAAATTTCTTATCTGTTAAAGATCAATAAAGTACAACATCTGGGATTTGCTTTAAAGTACATCAACAGGAAAGGGATAGGACTATATGAAATAAGAATAGCCTTGTTTCAGTTGTTGAAACTAGGTGATGGGTATGTGTGTATTATTTCATAAGAGGTTAAAAAGTCAACCACCAACATTTCATTTTTTGAATTGAAAATGAACTAGAAGGGTTAATTTGCATGTGAAAGTTGTCTGATACTGTAAACTTTTTTTACTTTCCAGAGGAGTTCTTCTTTTTTTTTTTTTAATTATGTTAATCACCATACATTACATCATTAGTTTTTGATGTAGTGTTCCATGATTTATTGTTTGCGTATAACACCCAGTGCTCCATGCAGTACGTGCCCTCTTTAGTACCCATCACCAGGCTAACCCATCCCCCCACACCCTCCCCTCTAGAACCCTCAGTTTGTTTCTCAGAGTCCATAGTCTCTCATGGTTCGTCTCCCCCTCTGAAGGGGAGTTCTTTATATATAGTGTCAAGATACATATCAAAGAAACTTCTTTCTTTTTTTTTTTAAAGTTTTTTTTTAAAGATTTTATTATTTTGCTTATTTGAGAGAAAGAGTGAGAGAGAGAGAGAGAGAGAGAGCACTAGCAGGGGAGAGGGAGAAGTAGGCTCCCTGCCAGCAAGGAGCCAGATGCCGGGCTCGATCCCAGGACCCTGGGATCATGACCCAGGCTGAAGGCAGATGCTTGACTGACTGAGCCACCCAGGTGCCCCCCCCCCTTTTTTTAAGAAACTTATTTCTGAATATTAGCCTAGAAAAAGAATTAGCAAAAATCATATGTTCCTGAATCTCTTGAGAATAATCCAGCATTTTAGGATATTAAGAAATAATCTTGTTCTTACAGTATTTATTTAAAAACTGCCATCTTTGGGGGCGCCTGGGTGGCTCAGTTGTTAAGCAACTGCCTTCGGCTCAGGTCATGATCCTGGAGTCCTGGGATCGGGTCCCACATCGGGCTCCCTGCTCAGCAGGGAGTCTGCTTCTCCCTCTGACCCTCTTCCCTCTTGTGCTCTCTATCTCTCATTCTCTCTCTCAAATAAATAAATAAAATCTTAAAAAAAAAAAACACTGCCATCTTTTAAGTATGGCAGAAAGCTAGCTATGACAATAGAAAAATTCTGCACAAATTACAAAATTTTAATTCAAACCACGATTCACAGTTGCAGAATGCTGTTGTGGAGATTTCTTGTTTATCAATCAGCTATTGTGTAAATTATGTGTAATCTTCCCTATGAATACAGCATTAATGCATTATTAGTACCCCTTTACTATGATTCCAAGAGATAGAAACAATGGCATCTCTTTTGATTTGAATCCAGCAGCTGCATTCTGGTCAGAGGTGCTGGTAGTAGTTGTTGAAGTAAAAATATGACAATGTTAGAAGGTAGCATTTGATTCTAAGAAAGTAAATTAACAGACGACTTAGTTCAAGGTCTTTGCCCTCTATATTAAGAATGTTTTTCTTTTTCTTTCAGTGTTTCATTGATAATTTGGGAAGCCATCCGTGTAGTCAGATAAGCAGTTTTTAACCAGAGGTGCACATCAGAATGACCTGGGAAGCTTTTTCCGCAGTACCTTTGCTTGGACTCATATCCAGACCTACTGAATCAGAACTTTGGGGGCAGAGATAGTTTGAAAAGCCTTTTTAGGTGATTGTGATCTGAACCTTTACTCAAGGACTACTGCTCTAACAGTGTCAGAATTCTTCTTTAATGTATGTAAATAGATAGGGGTAAAGCATAGTGATTGTCAGTCTTCTTGTTTTTTATTTTTTAAAGATTTTATTTTTAAGTAATCTCTACACCCATCATGGGGCTCTGTCTTACAACCTCAAGATCAGGAGTTGCATACTCTACTGACTGAGCCAGCCAGGCACCCCTCTCCTTGGTTTTTTAAACCTAATGCTTTTAGGCAAGGCGGTTTTCTGCTGGCTATCTATAACCCCATTCCTCCTTTTTCTGTTTCTCTGGAACAAGTAAATCATTTACAGTTGCAATGGATAGCCACTACAGTGTTTTTACCAGGCAAGTGATGTGATAACATTTATATCCCAGTCATTAGTAACAAAAGTATTGTGTCATACCTCAGATCCATCTCTATAACCCCCATCATAGACAACCTCATTATATGACTTTGCTAGATAACCTGTTCCTGCCCAACCCAGTGCTACCAGGTATTGTTAGTGTAGTGTATTAATAATATTTCCTAGGATACCCCTTTCATCATTTTTACTTTTATACACAAAAATTCTCTGTCTTGGGGCGCCTGGGTGGCTCAGTTGGTTAAGCGACTGCCTTCGGCTCAGGTCATGATCCTGGAGTCCCGGGATCGAGTCCCGCATCGGGCTCCCTGCTCAGCAGGGAGTCTGCTTCTCCCTCTGACCCTCTTCCCTCTCGTGCTCTCTGTCTCTCATTCTCTCTCTCAAATAAATAAATAAAATCTTTAAAAAAAAAAATTCTCTGTCTTTACATTGACTTTGAGGTATACTTTGCTAATAAGGCCTTTTTACTTCCTCCTTTGTCTTCTAATTTTGTGTGTGTGTGTCACCTAAACATTGCCATGGCACTTCAAACTTTTATATGCAATGCTCTTTTCATTCTTCTGTCTTAAATTAGGAAGCTTTATTTTTTTGTACAAGTTTTAGTTTTTTGTACAGTTTATATTAGAAAAATAATACAATACAAACATTTAAAATAAACTCATAATGCCAGCAACTTAGTGTTTATGTTTTCAGACATTTTGCTTTGTTTATGCTAACATATATATTTTTCTTGCATGAATGACATCAGGTCCTATTCAGTCTGCTGCACCTAGCCTTTTTTCACTTAACAGTAATATCCATATTTCTTTGTCAGGACATAGAGATCTGCCTTACTCTTTAAATGGCTGCATACTCTTTAAATGACAGTGTACTAATATTGAATAATAATTTGAATAACTAGTTGCCTTATGGGTTTTTCATTTTTAGTTGTTTTTATTTATTTTTTAAGAGCTTCCTTTTGTACTCCTGGTACATTTGCCTTGTTGCATCTGTAGCATAAATACCTAAAAAGGATCATAATTGGGTCAAAGAGAATAAACACCTAAATTTTTGAAAATACTGTTAAATTTTGCTTCAATAAGAGAAGAAAAATGAGGGAGGACTAGTCCAACCAAATAGTGCTTTCTGGTTTTTCTGTGTGTGTATGTGTATCATCTTAAAAAAGTAAGTTTTTATTTTTAAATAAATAGGGTTTTAGATCAGGAATGGATGTTTAATTTTGTTTAACGCCTTTTTATCATTTGAGACTGGCTTAGTCAGTTTGGGCTGCCATATCAGAATACCAGAGACTGAGTGGCTTAAACAGCAAACATTTATTTCTCACAGTTCTGGAGGCTGGAAGTCCAAGATCAACGTGTCAGCATGGTTGGGTTCTTGATGAGGGCCTTCTTCCTGGTGTAAAGAGAGAGCTGTGGTCCCTTCATCTCCTTATAAGGGAACTAATTCTGTCATGGGAGCTCCACCCTCATGACATAATATAACTACCTCCCAAAGGTCCTACCTCCAAATATGATCACTTTGGAGATTAGAGTTTGAACATACGAATTTTGGAGGAATACAGATGTTCAGTCTATAGTAGAATCATTTTGCTTTTCTTTGACTTATTACCATAGTAGATTAAATTAATAGATTTCTTAATATTTAAATATTATTACAGTCATAAATAATCTTCATTTGGTTATAATTTTTAAAAACATAGGATCGTATTTGTTAATATTTTATTTGTAATTTTGCATTGATATTCATAAGTTATAATGAGCAATGATTCTGTCTTAGGTTTTGGTAATGTTATACTTAACTTTTTTAAGATTTATTTGACAGAGAGAGAGCGAGAGCAAGAAGGGCAAGTGGCAGGGAGAGAGAGAGGGAGAGGGAGAAGCAGGTTCCCTGCTGAGCAAGGAGCCTGATGCGGGACTCGATCCCAGGACCCTGGGATCATGACCTGAGCCGAAGGCAGACACTTAACCGACTGAGCTACCCATGTGTCCCTTTGAGAGAGAGAGAGAGAGAGAGAGAGAGAGCGAGAGAGCAAGGGGAGGGGCAGAGGGAGAGGGGGAGAGAGATCCCAAGCAGACTCTGTGCTGATCGTGGAGCCCAACATGGGGCTCAATCCTATGACTCCAAGATCACGACCTGAGCTGAAACCAGAGTCAGCCACCTAACCGACTGAGCCGCCCAGGTGCCCCTATACTGGCTTTTTATTTATTTATTTTTATTTTGTATTTTTTTTTTTTTTAAGATTTTATTTTATTTATTTGACAGAGATACGAGAGAAGGAACACAAGCAGCGGGGAGTGGGAGAGGGAGAAACAGGCTCCCCTGATGCGGGGCTCGATCCCAGGACTCTGGGATCATGACCTGAGCAGGGAGCCTGATGCAGGGCTCAATCCCAGGACCCTGGGATCATGACCTGAGCTGAAGGCAGACGCCCAATGACTGAGCCACCCAGGCGCCCGCTATAAAATGGATGGACAAACCCGAAAAACCAAATGCCTACTTCTTTCTTCATGCTGTGGTGTAATTTGATTTTGAAATTATTTGTTCTTCAAGTTGTTATATAATTATATAATTCACCTACATAAGACCTTTCTGACTGCCACTTTTTGGTAATTTGTCTTACCAAAAAGTATCTGTTATGGGTTAAATTGTGTTCTCCCAAAAGATATGTTGAAGTACTAATCTCTGGTATCTCAGAATGTGACCTTATTTGGAAATCAAAACCATGATGAGCTATATCACCTCACACTGTCAGAATGGCTGAAATCAAAAACACAAGAAACAAGTGTTGGCGAGGATGTGGAAGAAAAAGGAACCCTTGTGCACTGTTGGTGGGGATGCGAACATTCTACTTGCACAATTTTTTCTATGTATATAAACAATCTGATAAATATTCTTGTTCATATAAGAAGACAGAAGACAATGTGAAGATAGATGCACAGGGAGAAGACAGCCATGTGATTGCAGAGGCAGAGATTAGGGTGATGTAGCTGCAAGCCAAGGCTTGATGGCTATCACCCAAAGCTAGAAAGAGGCAAGGAAGGATCCTCCTCTACAAGTTTCAGAGGGAGCATGGCCCTACCAACACCTTGTTTTCAGACTCTAGAACTGTAAGAGAATACATTTGTTGTTTTAAGCCACCTAGTTCATGGTAATTTGTTTTGGGAACCCTAGGAAACTAAAACAGTATGTGTTTCATTCATGCTTTCAAGTTTGTACAGTATAGGGTCATATAAAATATTGTGGATTTTTTGTCTTCACTCTTTATTTTTTAATTGATGCTTTTTTTTATCTTGTTAATGTGGTGTCCCATAATATTTATTTTTTATCTACCTCCCCAAATTAGTTACTGAGTTTTTCATTTCTATTTTTATTGATATCTGCCTTAGTCGTCTTCATAATTTTACTTCTTGAAAACAGAATAAATCTAACTTTGTCTAATATTTAGTATAAAGTCTTCAAGAGTATACATTTTTCTTTGAGCTTAGCTTTTGTTGGATTTCACCATTTTGATGTGAAATATTTTTATCATTGTTTACTATATTACTGTGTTACTGTATAATTTTGATTTTCTCTTTAACTCATTACTGTTTGGGAGAAAATGTAAAAATTCCTAAGTGATTGGGATTTTTTAATTACGCTATTTTTCTTTTTTTTATTATTATTTTTTAAAGATTTTACTTATTTATTTGACAGAGACACAGTGAGAGAGGGAACACAAGCAGGGGAAGCGGGAGAGGGAGAAGCAGGCTTCCCGCAGAGCAGGGAGCCCAACGTGGGGCTCGATCCCAGGACCCTGGGATCATGACCTGAGCTGAAGGCAGATGCTTAACGCCTGAGCCACCCAGGCACCCTCTATTTTTATTTTCTTTACATTGTGGTCAGTGTGGTTCATTGTATTTCTGTTTTATGAATGTTATGAATTATCTTTGTGGGTTAATGATTCAGTTTTCTAAAGTGGTCCATGAAATGTTTAAATAGAATCTGTATACTCTGTTTGCAGGGTATAAATCTTAGTTGATGGCTATATGTCTGTTGGATCAACTGTACTGATCATCTTATTTTGTTCCTCTCTAGCAGAGGTTGCAGACTGGCTAGCATAGTCTTATTTGGTCCACAGACATATTTTGTTTGCCGTGTACTGTGTTGGCTTGTGTAATGTAAAAGTTAACATTGATTAAAAAGTTGCCAATGTTTAAAAATTTTAAGATTTTATATGCATATGTGGGTTTCTAGTTCCTCAGAAGACCTTATTTCAGCTTTTTAAGCAGTTCATACTTGGGATCAGGAGAGTCTTTCTGAGCATGACAACAAAGACAAAACCTACATTTGACACTATAAGAATATTAACCCCCCCCATAAAGACATATGGGAAAATATTTGGAATAAGTGAAAGAAATTTCAAATCCTATGTATTTAGAGAGTTCTTAAAAATGTCTTGCAGGAACTCCTGGGTTGGTGAACATGTGGAGATTTGGAGAGAGTGGCATGCTCAGAGAGCATGGAAGTTCTGTGTCCTCTCCCATTTACCTTGCCCATCTCTCTGGCTGCTCTGAGTTACATACACTACTAGCTCGTGGGTATGCCCCTGCTAATCTGTATTCTTTTTAGATAAGACCTGATGCAGTTGTTTATAACTGGATTCAAGAATATGTTTGGCTAAGAAGTCTCCATCTAAAATAAAAGTCAGAAGATTAACCCCTAGCTCAGATATCTGAAAATGTCTATATCAGCTTTTGATCTGTAAAAATACACTCTAATATAAAAATTCTTCCCCATCCTTTTATCAAAAGAGCATTTAAATTATTTGGCCATTTAAATAAATCTGAAATAATGTACTGGGGGAAAAAAAAAAGTCTTGGAGTTCCATTTGTATGAAGTGTCCAGAACTGGCCAACCTACCAGGACTGAAAGTAGATTAGTGGTTGCCTAGGCCTGGGAATAGGGGGAGGGGAATGAGTAGTGACTTCTCATGGGTATGGAGGTTCTTTTGGGGGTGATGTGAATATTCTAAAAGTAGATTGTGGTGATGGGTGAACAACTTTGAACCATACAAAAACTATCAAAATCTATGCTTTAAATGAGTATTGTATTTGAATTCTAGCTCAATAAAGCTGTTAAATTTTTTTTTATTGCAAACCTACCTTAGAAAATAAGCTAATATCATAAATAGGCATTTAAAAAAGGAACGTGGATGGCTTATAAATCTAATTTTTTTCATAATTACTTTTTAAAGATGATTTTATTTATTTGAGAGAAAACAGGAGCAGGGGGATGGGCAGACGGGGGGGGGTGGACAAGAAGCCTCCCCGCTGAGTGGGGAGCCCGACTAGGGGCTTGATCCCAAGACCCTGAGATCATGACCTGAGCTAAAGTCAGATGCTTAACCAACTGAGCCACCCAGACATTCCTTTCATATTTTCTATTAATTAAATGGGAAATTAAATCAACATGGAGATGTCGTTAATTTAAATTGTTCAATTGATGAAGATTAAAATGATTAATACTCAGAATATAAAGAGATGGGTGTACTCATGTAGCTGGTAGAAGTATAATTTGATACAGCCTTTGTGGGGGGCTAGGAGAGTAGATAATATGACATTGTATAACAACAACAGCAACAACAACAAACCCTTAAAATATTGATACTCATAAAACATTTGTTTCAGCAATTCCACTTTTAGAAATCTACACAGGGCTTTTTTCACTTAATACTCTATTTGCAGGGAGGGGAGTGGGGGGATGGGTTAGCCTGGTGATGGGTATTAAAGAGGGCACATTCTGCGTGGAGCACCGGGTGTTATGCACAAACAATGAATCATGGAACACTACATCAAAAGCTAATGATGTAATGTATGGTGATTAACATAACAATAAAAAATTTTAAAAAAATACTCTGCAAGTATCTCGTCTCAGTGCATATTTAGAGGGTAATATTCTCTACAAAACACTTTTAGAAGAATTAATGTTTTTATATGGACTTCTTGTTTATCCCTTTGATCAGAAATTATTAAAAACAATTATTTTCAGGATGGGTTTTAGGCAGACTGAGAAATCACTGAAGAACATGTTAATTGCAAATTGCGAGATATTGTAATTTCTTGCTTTTTGAAGAAAGTTCAACCTGTTAATCCTTTAAGCTATGTTTTGGAGTTTGATGGTGAACAAGACTCAATCTTTGCTTCATGGAGCAAATGGACACTTAAATTGCAGTGTACTAAGTGATAGAATTGAAGTTAATCTTGGGAGCATATAAAAAAGTTCTCCGTCTTGCATGGGCAAGCGAAGCTTCCCAAGGTGAAGTGTTTAAGCTGACAGGTGAAGGACAACTTGGGAATTATCAAGGTGAAGAGGAGTTTAAGAAAAGGATTTCTGGTACAAAGCTGCATGTACAAAGGCCCAAATATAGGTGAGAATGTAGAATGGTGAAGATGGGAGCATAAATAAGGGTGAGATCATGGTCCTTTTGAGTCACATTAAAGATTTTATTTTGTTTTTTAATTAAAGATTTTATTTATTCATTTGACAGAGCAGAAGCAGAGGGAGAAGGAGAAGCAGGCTCCTGGCTGAGCAGGGAGTCCGACATGGGGCTCGATCCCAGGACCCTGGGATCATGACCTGAGCCGAAGGCAGACGCTTGACTGCCTCAGCCACCCAGGTGCCCCCACATTAAGGATTTTTAAACTGAGGATAGTAGAAAGCCATCAAAAAATGCTAATCAGGAGGTTAGTGTATCTTGATCATATTTTTGCTTACTAAAGAACATGTTGATTGCAGTGTGTTGATGCAATTAACTTCACTGGAGCAGGACAGTCCTTTAGAAGGTGGTTGCTGCAACTCAGGTGAGAGGGAATGATGGTCAGAAGTAGGATAGCATCAAGGTATTTAAGTGGTAGAACGTTAGGACATTGTGTTTGCTTGCGTCTGAGAGATGAGAAAGGAGTCCAGGATGATGTCTAGATTTATGTCTTGATCAGGTGTGCAACTACCGTTGCTACTCACTGAGATAGAGAAGGGCAGATTTGATGGAGAAGATAATGCCCAATTTATTTTAGTTACGGTCCATTCAGGCAGAGATGTTCAATAGGCAGTCTGAAGCTCTGAGAGAGATGGGCTGGAGATGGAAGATTTGAGATGTTGGTATTTATTTCCTTGAGGGTAAGTTGATTTTATAAGTTGGGATAAGTTCCTTTTATATTTTACGACAGATACATATTCAGCTTGTGCTGAAAGAGGTGCTTGCCAAATAAAACAGGCATTCTGAAAGTGTTTTGTTGAATATCTTTATACTTCCAGTGTTAAAATTGTGAGATTCAACCTAATTGGTACTTGTTCTTTTAGTTTCTTTTCACATTTTTCATGGCATTTCATACATAGAAAAATTTGATCAGTCAGTGGTATTGAGTGATCATACAATTGAAAATATTTTACAGTTATAAATGATGATACAGACATCAGCAAATGTGTGTGTTCTTTTTAGTAGGTTGTATCTTTTAGAGCAGTTTTAGGTTCACAGTCAACCTGAGCAGAAAGTACATAGAATTCCCATGTTATCCCTACCCCGCACACTTACAACCTCCTCCACTGTCTTTATCAGGCATCCAAGTATGGCACGTTTGTTGCAGTTGAAGAACCTGCATTGATACATCATTATCACCCAAAGTCCATGGGTTACATTAGGGTTCACTCTTGGTGTTGTGCATTCTGTGGGTTTGGACAAATGTATGACATGCACCCACCATCATAGTAACATGCAGAATGGTTTAACTGCCCTCAAAATCCTCTGTGTTCTAATTCATCCCTCCCTTCCCCTTAACCCCTGATCTTTATAATATCTCCATAGTTTTGCCTTTTCCAGAATGTCATATAGTTGAAATCATACAATGTGTAACATTTTCAGATTGGCTACTTTCACTTAGTATGCATTTAAGTTTTGTCCTTTCATGACTTCATAACTCATTCCTTTTTAGCTTTTGAATATCCCACTGTCTAGATGTACCACAGTAAGTAAGTAAATCAATCAATCATTCAATCCATTCACCTACTGAAGGATAACTTACAGAATGGGAGAAGATATTTGCAAATGACATACCCGATAAAGGGTTAGTATCCCAAATATATAAAGAACTTATACAACTCAACATCAAAAAACCCAAATAATCCAATTAAAAATGGGTAGAAGACATGAACAGACATTTCTCCAAAGAAGACATACAGATGGCCAACAGACACATGAAAAGATGCTCAGTATCACTCATCATCAGGGAAATGCAAATCCAAACCACAATGAGATATTCACCTCACCCCTGTCAGAATGGCTAAAATCAAAAACACAAGAAACAAGTGTTGGTGAGAATGTGGAAGAGAAAGGAACCCTTGTGTGCTTTTGGTGGGGATGCAAACAGGTTCCGTCACTCTGGGAAACAGTATGGAGTTTCTTCAAAAATTAAAAATACATCTGCCATCTGACCTGGTAATTCCATTAGTGGGTATTTACGCAAAGAATATAAAAACACTAATTTGAAAAGATATATGTGCCCTATGTTTATTGCAGCATTATTTACAATAGCCAAATTATGGGAACAGCCCAAGTATCAATTGTTAGATAATGGATAAAAAAGATGAGGTGTATATTTATACAATGGGATATTATTCAGCCATAAAAAAGAATGAAATCTTGCCATTTGCAACGTCATGGATAGATCTAGAGGGTATAATGCTAAGTGAAATAAGCCAGTCACAGAAAGACAAATACCATATGATTTTACTCATATGTAGAATTTAAGAAACAAAACAAAACAAAGGGAAAAAAGAGACAAACCATAAAACAGTCTCTCAACTATAGAGAACAAACTGATGGTTATCAGAGGGGAGGTAGGTGTGGGGATGGATGAAATAGGTGAAGGGAATTAAAGAGTACACTTATCTTGATGAGCACTGAGTAATGTATAGAATTGCTGAATCACTATATTGTACACCTGAAACTAATATAACACTATATGTTAAGTATACTGGAATTAAGAAAATAATATTTTGTGACATGAAAATTATATAAAATTCAAACTTGTTTCTGTAAATAAAGTTTGTTGGGACATAAAAAAAAAAAAAACCCTGCTGATTTCAAAAGCAGTTGTTACAGTCTTATTTTTATTATCTCCGAGATGGATTTTACAATTACTGCTGATTTCAGACAATTATTATGGTCTTAATTTGTTGTTCTTGCCAAGATTAATTTTACGAAAAATTCATACAGCTGAAAAGGACTTAAATTTCTGCTTATTACTAACTGTTCAGAATTTCAAATTTTATATTCTGAGCAGAAAGTTATGCTACCTTAATAGAGTATGCTGATTTTTATTTTTAAGTTAAGCATAGATTCTTAAGTAGTTGATCAGCAGGTTTATATAGTATAAGATGTAATCCTTTACCATTAAGACATAGCTTTAAAACAAATTTTGACATCCACTGTGAGTTTTAATGCAGCATAATTACTATGTTAATTACCTATAAATCCCTCAGCAGATTGACCTAGAAATTTCTATGAAATTGGTCGGTACCAGGAATATGCTTGTCACAGGCAAAAGACTAAAGATTAGAGATTATCCAGGAAATAGCTAAATAAAGTGTGTATGGTGTCTTTTGATGTGTAGATATTCATACTTTTAATTTATTTTCCATTTTTTATGGTGATAAAAGTATAACATAAAATGTGCTGTCTTAACTATTTTTGAATGCATAGTTTAGTGGTATTAAAGTACACTTAATATTGTTGTCTGCCTTTTAGGACTATGCATCTCCAGAACTCTTTTCATCTTGCAAAAGTAAAACTGTACCAATTAACAATAACTCCCCATTCCCACCTTACGTGTTCGCTCTTTTTTGGGGAAGGGAGCGGCGGAGGGAGTGGGAGAGAAAGAATCTTAAGCAGTCTCCATGCCCAGTGGGGAGCCAAACAGGGGCTCAGTCTCAGGACCCTGAGATCATGACCTGAGTGGAAATCAAGAGTCAAAACCTAGCCGACTGAGCCACCAGATGCCGGCGTTTGTTTTTCAGAGGACACTGCTGTTTTTTTTTACTGGTCTTGCCCAGATAATGGGTGCTACCTTAACACTTGCCACTGGGAATGACCTTACCTTTCAGGAATGTGGATTTATTCCTGTAGTTTTAAATAATACAGCCTCATCAGACTATGACACAACTCAGTGTTCATACAGTAAATACATCTATTTAGTGTTGGGCTGTTTCCTTAAGAAACATGCTTTTTACTTTCTTCAGCAATGTTGGACACAGTCATAATAGTTTAAGATAGTAGAATTTTAAAACCAGGTGATTTCTGTTTCCAGCTCACTAACATGTATGATTTCTTCTTATTTAAAATGTTATCTGTTTTATAAGAAAAAGTTTATGTGTTGCAGTGTATTTTTATTTTTGACTTTGAGGGTAGTGACGTCCCTGTGGCTGACTGCATCCTAGATTTACCTGGGATCTCAGTGAAGATTAAAATATGTCAGAGTGAGTGGGATAGGGATCTTGGAGTCTGTATTTTGATATGCCCATTATTTGGTCAGGGATATGTGTGGTTATCATTAATCCAGGAGACTTTCTTACTGGCCTCTTTATATAGTCTAGATTTTAGTGTGCATCATATACACATGTATTTCCATTCCTAAGGAATGGAAATTAAACTCAAAATGGACTTGTCAGCGGTTATTTTGAGACTCCAATAGAAATCCTTTTATAAGATGGTTGTTAGACACAGATTTAGATATGCTACATAGGACAAATAAGATTTAAGGCAATTCTTAAGTCTGTAAAGTTTAAGTAGTAGTTTGTGTTTCTTTCCCCTTGAATTGTGTTAAACACAAAATATTTTGAACTTGTAGGGTGTCTCAGTTTATACCTCCTTGGAAGTGTCACATTAGCTGTTCTCTGAAGGTAAATACATCATCATTATACATATTGGCTTATTTAGTTCTCTCAGTTAAGTCATCTGATGTCTTTGAATATTTTCCTGTTATTTAGTTGGTAACATTAGGTATCACCGAGAATGTACAACTAAGATGCTATAGGTCTAGGATGTTTAATGGGCATCCATTGTATCTGTAGTCCTTTCTTAGCCATTGTAAATTGGTGGATTCTAGATCTCTTGATGAGCTATGGAATATGAATAAATGCTCCGCCTAAATATATGTATATTACTGAAGTTGTACAATCTCTTACATAAATTGCAGAATCTCCTTTAGAGTGTAAGGATGGTTAAATGCAAGGATGATTGATGACTTATTGATGGAAAATAAAATTTGAAGTATAAGGATTCTCGGCTTTTTAGCAGTATAGGTAATATGATTGTATTAAGGTTACCATAGCTAGATTGTTCATATGAAGGTAACCCAGACTTCCAGTTTTGTTTACTGCTAAAAAACAAGATTGGCAAATTTGTGGGACAGAATTATAACCCAACCCTAAAGAGGTAATGAAATTAATTTGAAGTGATTGGTCTTGTGTATGTGTTGTTTTTGAGAATTTATCAGCAAAGGATAACAAAGCTGTAGCTATACAAAATGAGTTATAGACTTAGAATGAAATCAATTCTAATTTTATAGAAAGACAAGCACAGATTTTGATCTGTATATCGTCTCATGAGGAATTAGAGCTAGATTAGCAGTCCTTGTATTTATAGGAGTTAGATTGTGTTTAATATGAGTGGCAGTAGAACTTTTGCCCTAGACTTCCTGAGAAAGAATGCGAAGATTTCTTTTTTGTCTAATTAATTACCTTTATCTTCCAGGGAGGGATTGAGAATGAAAAGGGAAAGAGGGGAACCTACCTACTTGTCTTCCTTGTTGATTATTAAAACACATTTTCAGTTTCTATTTGGGATTTTTTTTTCTCTTCATTTTAGTTTCATATGCCTTATATTCCTAAAAAAATTTTCCAAACTTCTATTTTAAAATATTAATCTTTTCCGTAGGAACACAGTCTTGGTTCCTCAAAGTATCAGACCAGAAGTGTTTTTCAACATTTAAAAATTGTTTTCCTAACCATTTTGACTTGACTCAAAATTGATGTTTATCTCAGCCCTTATTTGACCTGTTAGTAGCCTTTGACATAGTTGATCACTTCTTCCTCCTCATTACATTTTTTTCATTTCCCTTCTGTACCATACTCTCTTGGTTTTCCTCTTAACCTCCTTCGTTGCTCCTTCTGTTTCTTTTTCTATTTCTCTTTGTTTTGCCTGACCTTTAATACTGGAATGTCCTAGACCTCAGTCTTTAAATTATTTTTTTATCTTTACTTTTTTTCAATATATCGTCTCACAGCTGTAAATACTGTTTGTTCATGATTCCTAAACTTACATCCCCAACTCAGACTCCTAAACTCTAGGCTCATATTAATCCACCTATTTGATGTCACCACTTGTATATCTAGTAAATATTTCAGATCTAGTCCAAACCTGAACTACAGTTCTTTTCTCCCCAGACCTGTTCTGCCTGTAGTCTTCTCCATCTCAGTTGGTTGCAGCCCTGTTTGACTGTTCCAGCTAAAATCTTGGAATCCATCCTTAATTTCACACCCACCTGCTCATTGGGGTACCTGTGCATGTGCTCACACACCACATCCAGCTCATGAGGAAATCCTCTTGGCTCTACCTTCAAAATATATCCATATTAGCATTTTTTACCAGTGATTGGTGTTTGTTTAAGCCACCTTCATCGCTTACTTGGATGATCTGTAGCTTTCTAACTGGTCTCTTTGCTTTCTTTTTTGTTTCCCTACAATCTTCTCCATACAGCAGCCAGAGTGATTCTTACAAAAATAAGTCATATTGTGTCTCTTCCCTGCTTTTTAGACCCTTCGGTTGTTTCCCATTTCACTTAGAATCTTTATCATTGGCCTACTATGCCTTAGACTGTTAATGGCGATGGGGCTCTCCATTACTTCTCTCATTTCCTCTCCTGCATCTCTCTCCTGTGCTTGTTCTGTTTCAGTCATGCTGGCCTCCTTGCTATTCCTTTAACACACCAGGGTAACCCATTGCATTGGTTGTTTTTTTCTGTCCATGACATCTTTGTCTGCATGGTTTACTTCTTCAGGCTTTGCTCAAATATCACTTTCTCAGTGAGGACTGTCTTGACCATCCTATTTAAAGTTGTAGCTGTCCTTGCCCCCTGCGCGGTACCCCCTTGATGTTTTAACCTTTTTTTTTTTTAATAGCACTAATCACCTTTTAGAGTACTATCTAAATGACTTATTTATTATGTTTGTTGTTTATTGACTGTCTTCCTCTTCCAGTGTAAGGTCGAGGAGGGCAAGGTTCTTTATTTCATCTGCGTATCCTAAGCAATAGATATTTGCTCCTGTTTGTTGTTAGAGAAAAGGAAGGGAAATTTCATTTCTTCATTTGTCTGAATTTTTCTAGTAGTGTTTTTTTTTTTAAGTTGTTTAAAAAAATCCCCCCCCCCCACTTTAGTTTAACTATTTTGATTCTTCTCTTTGGATGTCCAAGGATTCTATTTGATTTATAAGTTGAATGTAGTTATGGAATCATGGTAGTGTAATTTTGTGGTGGTGGTACAGTGAATTCCTCCTTAGATCCTTTGAGGTTTCTGTCAAGAAGCCTGTTTTAGAAATCCAAATCCTATATTAGTGTATATTCTATCTAGAGTTTTATATTACAAGAATTTCCTGTTTCTCTCAACTTTAAAGGAAATTAAAAGTATTATAATAATGGCTAGGTAAAGGTATATAGGCTCATCCTTGTATGTGGAAAGAACTTTTTCCTTCTTTCATTGTAAATCTAGTTTTGACGTTTATGCAATTATTTGTGTATTTTTTCTTTTCTTTAAAGGCTTTTCTAGTAACATCTCTATGAGGCTGTAGAGGCAGATTAGAATAACTAAAACTGGAGCAAGAGGGAACTGGAAAGTTACATATAAATACATGTGCACTGAGATGGAGGTATAACCATCATGAGTGGTCTTGGGCCCCAGATTATGTAATTTTTCTTAATGCTGCATCTGTCCATCCAATAAACAAATGTTTACTTGGTAACTAAATAAACTAGGGGTAGATAGCTAAATGGACCATAGTCTCTGCTCATGTCTCTCAGTTTAAGCAACAAGACTGCAAGTTGAATTATCATATTGAGTGCCAAGTGTTCTATTTGATGTAAGCATAGGGTGCTTTGTGGAGGAGGTGGTAGCAAGGTGCTCATTCCACTGAGAAGGCGGCACTTCAGTGTCACAAAATTACTATTTACTTCAGTGTCACAAACTTAGTGTGTGAACAGTGTCTTTAAAACCCTGAGCCTTTTTATTAGGCTCTTAAATGTGTATTCTTCTGCATCCTGTTTACAGATCTTGTAAAATTGCACGGTTTTAATGGAGATAAAGTACTACGTGAAGTGCTTTTCTAAACACAGCCCGCTCTATTTTCATTAAACAGTTCTGACGTTCAGCAATTTGCTAAAGTTTCTTCCAATTCCAGATTCTGTGATTCTGGAGTTGTAGCTCATTTCCTGTTAATGGTTTTTCTCTTTACTAGTTCATTATTACTATTCTGTATTATTAATATAACAACTGCTGTATCATAATGCAGGTGCCCCATGCAGATTGTAAAATACAGTGAAAATATATGGCAAAATTATTTTCATTATGTACTAAAACGGATTCTTTTGTTAACGGAGAAGCCTGGAAAAGTTATAGATGGGATTTGTTTAGCAGTCTAAGATATGTCATAGACAAATAGAACCCTGAAAGACCCAGTATGCAGTTATTTACCTGCTCTGATTTGCAGGCTGTCCTGTGGCTTAAGTACCATTTCCAGTTCCTGAAAAGGATAAAGGTGAACAGCCATGAAAGGGGGAATATGGTCTCTGATTATAATTTTTGACAATTTTGTCTGGGCTTAGCCGTAGATGTCCCTACCATCTTGCTCCTTTCTTCCATTGAGTCTGCTGATAGTCCCATCTTGGTCATCCTGACAGTATTATCAGTCACAGTGTTCTTTCCTCATAGATATCTACTTTCCCCCTGTTAGGAATCATGAAGTTTACAGTGCTCTCTTCTCCCTAAATGTATTGACCATGACATACCACTGATATGATAAGGATTGCAGTTTAACTGCTTTGGTTAAATATTTTAATTCTTTAAACAGTGATGGTAACTATTTTATTTTCCTATCATGTCAAAACCTACTGCAGTGATAAGATTCAGTCTTTTAGAAAAGGTGGCTTAATATTGTTATGTAATAAACATACATTCAGAGCCTTAATACTTCTTTGTATTGATTGCAGAGTTAGCTCTGTTTGTTCTTAGAAGAGTCAGACAGAAGTGTCCTTGATGACCTTGGAAAATAAAGTGGATTTTCAAATAATATCCTGTCATATTGTGTAGCACTGTGGCCCAGACTGAAATAATGAAGAAGTTAGGAAAAGTGTATTTGACATAAAATTTTTGGAAAAGGGCAAGAGTATTGAAGTGCTTAGAATTTGGACTTGCTGTTTTATTTGTTGATCATAGGCCTGTTTTAACGTTTTTTGCTCCTTTTTCAAACCATTTGAAATTCATGTTTGAAGTATGTGATGACTTAATCTTATTACTGCTTCTTTCCCTTTTGTTCCCATAAAATGAAAATGAAAAGAGAGCGTGTTATTTTCTTTAACATTATAGATTATTATAGCTGGCATTTATTGATTACTTACTGTCAGTCACTGTGCTAAAATTTTTATAAGTATTTTGAAATTTGTCATATAGCTCTATGGGAGAGATTGTCATTATCTGTATTTTGTAGATGAAATTGAAACACAAAGAACTTATTTGATATTACATAGCTAGTGTAAGAAGTAAAATACTGAATTCAAACACTGACAGTTTAAAAAATTCCATTCCATTGCTTCTTAGCATAAAGGTGTTAAAGAGACCCAATTCTAAAGGACCCAGAACTTACCAACAAAGTAAGGGTGGCCATTCACATTACAAAATGATTTAATGAGAGATTTATTTAAAAAAAATTTTTTTTAAGATTTATCTGAGAGAGAGAGAGCACAGGCAGGGGGAAGGGCAGAGGGAGAGGGAGAAGCAGGCTCCCCACTGAGCAGGGAGCCTGATGTGGGACTCTATCCCAGGACCCTAGGATTGTGACCTGAGCTGAAGGCAGATGCTTAACCAACTGAGCCAGCCAGGCACCCCGAGAGATTTATTTTAAAAGATTTTATTTATTTATTTGTCAGAGAAAACACAAGCAGGGAGAGGGGCAGATGCGGAGGGAGAAGCAGGCTCCCCGCCAAGCAAGGCACCTGATGAGGGACTTGATCCCAGGACCCTGGGATTAGAACCTGAACTGAAGGCAGACGCTTAACTGACTCATCCACCCAGCATCCCAGCCCGAGAGATTTATTTTAAAAAGCAGGTTTCAGGGTATGTACTCTCTGTTTTTTCTGGTCAAAAATGCAGAGGGAACCATCTCATCTTAGAGCCACCACTAGGAGTTTTATCGTTTATTGAGTTACAGGTTGTGGGCTGTCCCTGATCCAGCCATTGTCCTTTCTTTGCCAGAATAGCCAAGCATTGCCCACAGTGGTTAAAGCTGTTGATCTGAAAGAGGAAGTTGCCTGGTGATGGTAGGTGCCATGATGGACAATATAGGCAACTCCTCCCAGTATCTAAATGGCTAATTTATATGCAACCTTTAGGAATATATCTTTTATATAAAACAAGGAATATAGATGTTAGTTTCAAAATCTGTACATTATAGTTAATCTTTGTTAATTCTTTAGAAGGTTGTTATGACTTAGAGCCTCAAATCCATCTTTAATTGTTTAAATACTTAATCTTTAGTATTTATGGGCTTATTAGTGATCTCGAATATCCTGTTGTTACATTTTAGATTGTATCATCATGTGACCTAGTACAATTAATTCCATTTTAAGGAAATTGCCAAGGTTCACGTGGAAGTTAGCTTTTTTTTTTTTTAGGATCTCAAATGGATGGCTACAACAATCCATCATACTTCCTGTTTCAAATAATTAGCTTTTATAAAGAGAATATAGTGCTCGTATTATTCATACTATTTAGTTATTTTTATGGATCATTTTATAAAAACAGTGGTTTAGGGGTGCCTGGGTGGCTCAGTCAGTTAAGCATCTGCCTTCAGCTCAGGTCATGATCCCAGGGTTCTGGGATCCTACATCGGGCTCTCTGCTCAGTGGGGAGTTGGCTTCTCCCTCTCCCGCTGCCCCTCTGCTCTGCTTGTGCTCTCTCGCTCACTCTCTCAAATAAATAAAATCTTTTTAAGAAAAAACTCTGACTTACAAAACAAAACAGTGGTTTAAAAAAGATTATTGCTACATCAGGGGTATGCAATTATGTGGGTAGGGAGAATTCTGTTTTTATGCTTCTCATAGAGCTTCATTTAATTCACAGCTGAAAGTGATCACCATGTGATTAGAAATGTCTCAGTGTTGGGGCACTTGGGTGGCTCAGTCAGTTGAGCATCCAACTCTTGATCTTGGTTTAGGTCTTGATCTCACGGTCATGAGTTCCAGGCCCGAGTTGGGCTCAGCGCTGGGTGTGGAGCCTACTTAAAAAAAAAAAAAGTCTCAATGTTAATACTTGCTTCTAGAATTTTTTCTATTCTAGTTTTATGTTTTTAGTTAACTGTTTTCTGAGTTGATCATAAAAAAACCGATGCATGAAGAGATAAAAGAATCAAGATGTTATTAAAAGTAGTGACATTTTTCTGAATTATAGGCTTATTCAGCTTCTTAGAAGGTACAGCCAACCAGAACAATGTTCTAAAAATTATTTCCGTGTATGTATTTTGTATTTGAGAAAGGATTTCATTCATGTTTTTGTATTTAATATTCATAACGAGTCAGTAAACCTTTCCTGTAAGATGCCAGATAATAGTAAATATTTTAGGTTTTGTGGGCCATATGGTCTCTCTTCCTAAACTATTCAACTCTTTCATGCCATTATTGCATGTAAGCTGTCAAAGACAGTATTTAAATGAATGAACTTGGCTGTGTTTCCATAAAACTTGTGGATGCTGAATTTGAATTTAATATAATTTTCTTGTCATTAAATACTCTTGTTTTTTTTCCAACCATTTAAAAATGTGAAAACCATTTTTAGCTCATGGGCTGTATAAAAACAGGTTATGGTCCAGACTTGCCTGACAGGCTGTAGCTTGCTGAACTCTGTTCCAAATAATCCCGTGAGACTTTGCTGACTATTTTCTGTTTTTTCCCCTTTCTTTTAACATTATTTTGTGTTTTGCTACTTAGTCATATATTTTCTGACATTGTTAATGTGTTTATAACTTTTAAATTTTAATAATTCAAAAAAATTTAATGATTTTTATTAAGTTTTAAGCTATGGGGGGTAGGACCTATAATATTGGCCTCTTTAACACCTTGCACATTTATAAAAGTTATATATACTCAATAGATATTTGGGAGAGTTGAAAAGGAATAGTATCTTTCTTCCATTATTTGAAGGACTGTTGTATAGATTGTTTCATTTCACTTATTCATTTATTATACATGTTCCAGGATGGTTCTCTTGCATTATTCAATAGAAGTAATAGGGAGGCAAAACTTAGGTCAGAATGTAGGGATAAGAGAAAGGAGAGAGAGAGAGAGACTTAAGGATTGTATTCTTTGTGGCATGGTATATGCTGTGGTCAGTGATACACACAGCCCCTCATTTAACCTTTACAACTTGTTTAGGCATATCTTTACTCATTTTACAGATGAAGAAACTTAGATAAAATACTAAATAAGTGAGTGGTGGAGAATTTGAACTGAGATCATGATCTTTCCATATACTTTTCTTTTTATACTAAGGAATATTCAGTTAACTAGTTTGTCTTACACATCAGCTACTTAGCTATTACTACAAGTTGTGTGTGTGTGTGTCTGCTTTGCTATTACTACGAGTTTTCACACACATCTTAGATGACCAAGAACAGAGATTTTTTTTTAGAAAAGGTGAAATGTTGAATTGAAGAACCTCTAAGGTAAAGTTTCAGATTCTTTGACTATATGATTAGAGAGGGCTTTACTTTTAAATGCAGGTAAAACACATTTTTCCTTTTGTGTTTGTACCTCTCTTTAAAATGTTGTTTTACGGGACACCTGGCTGGCTCAGTTGGTGGAACATGCGGCTCTTGATCTCAGGGTTGTGAGTTTGAGCCCCACATTGGGTGTAGAGATACTTAAAAAAATAAGATCTTTATAAAAAATGTTGTTTTACAAAAGTAAATCGGTAGAATTGCACAATGAAATAAGATTGAGGAATATACATAAAGTTTCTATCAGATTGTTTACTAGAAATCAATGATTAAATCAAATCTTAAGCTGGTCATTTCAACTAATATGCTTGAAAGAAATTGAAGATTGAGTAAAGCTCGATTAAATAAATGTTACAAGTAAATGAAGAATATTTCTGACAGAATAAATAATTGTGGAGTTTCTTTCTTGACCCAACAAACATTTTGAGTGTCTGTACTGCTATGGGGAGCTCAGATAAGTGAGAGAAGTGGACAGTGATAGAGGCATGCATGAGGTTTTGTGGGGGCACAGGACAGATGTGTAATTAAGCTGGAGTGGGTGGAGGAAGAGGTTCCCAAAAGACCCTGCCTCCTGGGAAGATGATGTCTGAATTTCTTTCTTTTCCCCCTTTATTGGCTTTAAAATTATTTAAAAATTTGTAGTTCTTGCAAATATTAAACAATCCAGAAGTGTAACTAGTAAACAGTGTAAATCCGTATTTACACTTTTTGTTCTCCAATCCTCATTTTCAAAGTTATAGGTAATAGACTGGTAAATATGCTTCTAGATTTTTCCCTGTGCATTTACCAACTGGTTTTTTTCCTCCACAAAATTGGGTTCATACTATATATAATTTTGTAACTTGCTTTTTCCCCCCACATGTAATAGTATATCACATGTATGTTTCTATCCCAGTAGATGTAGATCAATCACATTTGAAAAACTTACTGCCTCAAATATGGGGATGGATGGTCCCTCATTTATTTACATTATTTCCTATTTCTGGACATGTAGGTTTTCAACCTGTTACAAAGAGTGAATATCCTTATGCAGATATATTTGTTTTCTTTTATGAATTAAGTTTTATTTTTTAACCATTATTTAAAAATTTTATTTTACTTTTTTTTTTGATGTAGTGTTCCATGATTCATTGTTTGCGTATAACACCCAGTGCTCATTGCAATACATGCCCTCCTTAATACCCATCGCTGGGCTAATCCATCCCCCCACCCCCTCCCCTCTGAAACCCTCAGATTGTTTCCCGGAGTAAGAACGTGCCCTCCTTACTACCCATCACCAGGCTAACCCATCCCCTCTCCCCCCTCCCCTCTAAAACCCTGTTTGTTTCGCAGAGTCCAGAGTCTCTCATGGTTCGTCTCCCCCTTTGATTCCCCCCGTTCATTTTTCCCTTCCTTCTCCTAATGTCCTCCCTGCTATTCCTTATGTTCCACAAATAAGTGAAACCATATGATAATTGACTTTCTCTGCTCGACTTATTTCACTTAGCATAATCCCCTGCAGTCCCATCCATGTCGATGCAAATGATGGATATTCATCTTTTCTGAGGGCTGAGTAATATTCCATTGTATATATGAACCACATCTTCTTTATCCATTCGTCTATTGAAGGGCATCTCGGCTCTTTCCACAGTTTGGCTATTGTGGACATTGCTGCTATGAACATTGGGGTGCCTGTGTCCCTTTCCACTACATCTGTATCTTTGGGGTAAATACCCAGTAGTGCAATTGCTGGATCATAGGGTAGCTCTATTTTTAACTTTTTGAGGAACCTCCACACTGTTTTCCAAAGTGGCTGTACCAGCTTGCATTCCCACCAACAGTGTAAGAGGTTCCCCTTTCTCCACAACCTCTCCAACATTCGTTGTTTTCTGCCTTGTTACTTTAAATGATAAGTAGCATATATAGGCAGGTGAAAGGGAGTTAAGATTAATGTGAAGGAAAAATGTTTTCTAGGCTAAGGGAACAAATGTAATTTGAAAAACACTGCGGAAGAAAATGATACTTTTAGTTAGGGGAGAAACATTTCTGTTTCTATGCTTTGGAAGTATAGCACCTCTTGTTTTCTTGAACTTTGAACTGTATGCTAGAGTATCTTGTTTTATGGAATAGGCATCTCTTTGCTGAACAATTTATAGTTGTATAATTTTCTTATTTTGGAGATTAAAAATTTTTTTCAGTAATTGTTACCAGATAGAGAAGTAGAATTACAAGCTGATAAAAATGATTATTTGGACATTATTACATAGAGGTTAAGTATGAGTAGTTCTGGGAATAGAGCTTATATTTTAGTTATCTTTTTCTTAGTTCTGTTAAATAATTGAGAATTTCTTACTCAGGTTTCAAAATAACTTTTTGGGTGGTTAGTCCTCCACTGTTGTCCATTTGAAACAAATTTGGTTAATTCATAAAATAACTACTGGGAAGTTGCTAGTTTATCGAGTAGGTACCTGAAAATGGGATAGATGACTTAGAGTAGGTGAATTGTGTTTTGTTATATCTTAACTCTTAAGTGTAAAATCTTATTATCCTTAAAAAGTTTTAGTTGCTGTTGTTTTGTTCCAAATTTCCAATTTTGGAATGTTGCCTGTAGTGTGATATCAAGTACTAATAAGTATTATAATTTTATAATTCTCCTGACAAGAGGACCTAATGCCTTCTTAAAAATACATGGGAAAGAAAATGGTTCATTAAACAAGGCTGACATTTTTCTGAACTATTTATAAAAATAAAAGCCTTTTCTTTTTGGTTGCCAAGGATGCTGTGTTATTTGGTTAGATGTGTTCTATTGAATAGAAATCCAAGTTTTGTTAAGGCTCAACTTTAAAAATTTTTCCTCATTAAAAAAAAATGCTAAGTACTTCTTATTAGTGTTATTAATTTCAGTAACATGAATGCTTTGAATCAGTCAGCCTAATGTGTTCTCTCATTACCTTAAATAATAATTGTATTATCTGTTACATTGCATGTTTATGAAGTACTTATACTTCATCCTAAGGTAATTATTACTTAATGTGAAGTGTAATTTTTAAGATTCATATCTTTTTTCATTTAGAGTTATTTTCCAAGAGTAAAGTAACATTTAAACACATCTGATAACTTAGCGGGGGAGGGAGGAGGCTGGAGGGTGGATGTGGGGAGGGACTGGGGGGAGGAGGGGGGCACTTTAAAAAAAATAATAAACACATGATAACTTACTTTATATATGATTTTTCTAGGGCTGCTTTGGAAGAAGTAGAAGGAGATGTGGCAGAATTGGAACTAAAACTCGATAAGGTGAATTTTACTTTAAAAGTTTTTTAAAACATTAATTCTTATTTTCCATTAACAATGATTTGGGCCTTTAATACTAAGTGGTTCATGTTACTTTTTTTTTTTTATCTCTATGAGGATAAATATTATTATCCCAATTTTACACATGAGTAAATTGAGGCTACAGACATAAAATAGCTTGTTGAAAATCTAAGGGGCAGAGCAGGAATTTGAACAGCATCTGACTTCAAAGCTAACTAGATATCCTTTATATTGTTGGAACTTTGTTTTCTTCTTCTCCATCAAAAAGATTGCATGTATCTTTTTGATGCTTAGTGGTTTTCATACATAACCTGACCATTCTTGTTTATAAATGTAGGTGTGGACACATTAAATATAAATAAAATTTAAAATACTGCTTCCCTTTTTTAAAGCTAATGCCAGAAATGCTTAGTATATATTTAATAATTGATATTAAGTGGTCATATTCTATTTGAGGGTAAATGTTCATTGATTCCTATCTTCTATATTAATTATTGATCATCTTTTTTTTTTCTCTACCCAAGAAATATTGCTATAAAGCAGGAAGAAATATGAGAATGAGTAAGACATGGCTTCTGGTTTCAAATAACCAGTAACTGTTTAGTGAAATATCTTTCTTAAAATTTATGGAGATAAATCAGATGCACATACCTGAAATACCTTTTCTGAAAATAACTTCCTACTTGTTTAATTATTATTGTAAATGGTATTGCTATGTAAAGCAGTGCTTCTCAAACTGTACTGTGCATAGGAATCACCTGGGGATCTTGTAAAAATACAGATCCTGATTTAGTAAGTCTGGGGTACCTGAGATTCTGTGTTTCTAATTAGATTCCAGGTGACACCAATGCTGTTGTTCCATGGACCGCACTTTGAATAGAAGGATATAAAATAACTAAGCTGAAGGTTTTCAAATGTTTTGAAATCATGAAATATATGTATGTATATAATGTAAATGGCATAGAGACTATATAAAGTAGTAGTATTAATTATGAATGTAAAACCAAACTTTTAGAAAATAATAGTTATTTTTGTGTTGTACTCTATAGTTTTTGAAACACTTTGATATATAGTATGTTCTTTGATTTTTACAATAATTCTGTGAGGTAGATAATACAAGTGCTATTATTCCCATTTTATAGATGAGGATACCAAAGCCCAGAAAGTGAAGGGGACTTGCTTCAAGTCAGAGGTAGAAGAGGCAGAACCAGCGTCAGGACTCACGTTTTTATTCTTAGTTCAGTGCTCTTTTTGTGCATCACTGTACTTCTGGATCTGTATTGGGGAGCCCTTTGCCACTTGGAAATTTTTTGAGGAACACTGAGAAGCTTCTTGGCAAGTGTTTTTTAAAATTAGTGGTGTAATTTTTGGTAAGGATATTTTCAAAAATATTTTCAAATATTTCTCTTTAAAATCACATATAGGATTATTGTTGTTATTTTACCCAGAGGTATTACATTTATTTTAAACACTCTGAAATAAAGTTTTTAACCATAAGGTAGGCAACAGAAATATAGTCTTGATTTTCTGGTAGATTTATGAGAGAGTATGTAGAAGGACAAGGCTTTTTTTTTTTTTTTTTTAGATTTTATTTGAGAGAGAGAGTAAGACACAGAGCATGAGCAGGGGAGAGATGGAGAAGCAGGCTCAGCTCCCAGCTGAGTAAGGAGCCGACACAGGGCCTGATCCCAGGACCTTGGGATCATGACCTGAGCCAGAGGCAGATGTTTAACTGACTGAGCCACCCAGGCACCCCTGAAAGACAAGGCTTTTTAAAGAATCATAGAGTAGTCTAATCAGGATATCTATTCTTTTTGGGTAGAACTGCATGTAAATCATGTGAAACATTTTGTGTGTTCATGGGGGGGGGTCCTCAAAATTTGAACTATCTAAACTGATAGAATCCACTAACAGCATTTTTGTTACTGATTTTGCTTTTGTGAACAGCTCCTCCCCCCACCCCTCCACCCCCATCTGTGTCAAATTTGGTTGGAGTTGGGAGACTGGTAGAATCTTAAAACCAAGAGATTCAAGTTTAAAACAAGTTATTCAAATATTGGCAATCAGTACTAAGATCTCTAAGCCCTTTCTAGAGTATTTATTACCCAAAGGCTAATAGGGGCATCATGGAAATTTTGACATTTAAAAAAATATTATCTTCCACCTGAATAGAAGGTCTATGTTACTTTTATGTTTCTCTAGTTTAAGATCTTGATTTCTTATAAAATGTACCTCTCCCAAATTCTTAAGTTAGTATCTATCATTTCACTTTAGAATTTTGAGGAGTTAGCACAGAGAGGAGAACCAGAGAGGAGGAAGAAATGGTTATTATTAAAGGTGGAGGCACTGAAGGACTAGTGGAGGGGAGGGGTTGCCCAAGATTAGTTTAGTGATTTCATAACTTTGTGCAAGGCAAATTCCAGCTGTAATATCATTGTAAATCATGCCACCAACAGGTTAAACTAGCTTGATGACTTAGCTTTTATTTATTTTGCTTATAATATGTTACCAATAGTTACACTCGTTGTGGACGATAATGCTTTATGAGTGGCATTGTTCTGCTGGGTCCAATGATTTGTCCATTCTGCCAGGCATTCTGGCATTGACAGCACCGTAGAGCATCATGGTGGCCGTCTAGATGTAATTTCTGTATCTGGTGTATCTTCTTACTGGAATGCTTGTTCCCTCTCTGGTGAGCAGATCCTCTTTAAATCACAGCTCAAGTACTACCAAACTGAGGTTCTTTTTCTTGTATTGCATTCTTTGTTGCACACACTTTCATTTAAATTATTAAAATATTATTGTAGTTTTTGGGTTGTAGCATGGTCTAATGGTTAAGAACACAAAGCCTGGAGTAAGACTGCCTTCATTTGAATCTGGCTCTACCACTTACTAAGCTGTTTGGCGTTGGGCAAGTTCCTCAACCTTCCTATGCCTCAGTTTCTTGATCTCCAAAAAGTAAAATTAGAGTTTCTATCTCGTAGGGTTATTATGAGAATAAGGTGCTTTAGTATATGTTAGTGCTTAGCATGGTTCTTAGCACATGTTAAGTTCTAAATAAATGGTAATGATGGTGTCTCTTCAACAGATTATTAGCTCCTTGAAGACAGTCTTTGAAGAAAAAGGAAAACCCTCATTTGATGCACACCATGTATCAAGTGCTAAGTTTTACTTATATTATCTCCAACTGTCACAACAATGGTGCAAAGTTGGTATTATACCCAATTTGCCCGTGAGAAAAATGACACTTAGAGAGGTTGTTATTTACTCAAGGACAGTCAACGGATAAGTTGTTTATATTCTCATCACCTGGGAAAGCGCCTATGACATACATATCACTTAGTACCAAAGAACTTTTGAATGAATTGGGGCTACTAGCTTGATAATTTTGACTAACTTGACATATACTCTTGGGTAAGAATCTTCCCTCTTTGTAGGCTTCTGTTACTCAGTTATACCTGTCCTCAGTGTCATCTACTAAGGATTTTGCTAGCTGGCATAGTTTCTATCATCAAGTCAGTCCTTCCTCCTGCATAGCTGCAGTGTATGTGTGGCTCAGCTATATGTCAGTTCCATTCTCTCTCCAACTCCTGTGATAGTGGCCTCTATTCTAATTCTGATACCTGTTTCCATGGTCAGAGCTCTGCCTTACCATTCAGAGTTCTCATCTCGGAAATCTGGAATGCGGATCTCTTACTTTCTTACCTGAGACTCTAGTCTTTCCAGTTCTCATTTCACTCCACTTCTGTTCTTCAAGCTTAGCTAGCCCTCTAGTCTTTCAGCCTATAAACTTCTGATATTTTAGACATTTTAAACTCCCCTTTCAGTGCATTTTTTTGGGGGGGGAAGTAATTTTTGGAGATAAAATTCACCGGACATAAAATTCATCATTTTAAAGTGTACAGTTCAGTGTTTCCAGTGTATTCACACTATTGTGCAACCCTCACCACTGTCTAATTCCAGTGCATTTCCATTACCTTAAAGAGAAATCCTGTACCTGTTGGCAGTCACTCCCAATTCACCTCTCCCTACATCCTCTGGCAACCACTAATCTACTGTGTCTGTATGGGTTTGCCTATTTTGAACATTTCATATAAATGGAATCATAATTTGTCCTTTTGTGACTAGCTTCTTTCACTTAGCATGATGTTTTTAAGGTTCATCAGTACATGTTGTAACATGTTCCAGTATTTCCTTTTATGCCTTTGTGTGGATAGACCACATTTTATTTATCCCTTCATCACTTGATGGACATTTGGGTTATTTCCACTTTTTGGCTAGTATGAATAATACTGCTATGAACCCTTTTAGTCTACTCTTAATTTTATTCCATCATATTTTTCTTCTGGATGCCTTCATTTCCCTCCCATAAAACCTACTCCATAGAATTCTCACTATATTAGTCTAATCATCTGTATTCTCTGTGTCATATCTGGGCTGTAAAGCCCTGTAGGAGAAGTTACACAATTGTTTGGTGAAATCAACTGGTGGAGTTACACATTCCTGGAATTCTTGATGTAAAACAAATTTTCCAAGACTTATTCAGGTTATCTTGTTATCTCTAACAGCTGTTATGCTTCTGTTTTCTCATGATTTATCACTTTGTTCTTCTTTCTTAATAGATGACTTTGACTCTATCTTCCTTTTGGTGGAACATTTTTATTTCTTGCTCCTAATCTAGAAATTTAGACTATGTCCTTCTCTTTTTCCACTTTTCCTCCCATTTGAGTGATAAAAGTATCCCTTTTCCTGTGTAATTCCAAACTCTTAACTTCTCAGGACTTTGCTTTAGCCATCTTCTTTTCTTTCTCTACCACCTCTTTATTTTAAGTAGAAAGTGTTCAAGTTTCCCTGGAACAAAAACAAAATAAGAGAGAGAACCAAAAGCAAACAAGAAAATTCTGACAAGGAAATATAAATCTTTAGTAATTACCATGTGCCAGTAATGGTTTGTGCTAAGATCTTTAAGTGCATTATCTTAATTCTTTTATAGTAATCTTGCATGGTTTGGTACCATTGTGATCATTTCAGACAGAAGAAACTTAAGATTACTGAGGTTAAGCTCACTCAGAATCATTTAGATGGTTAAGTACAGCAGCAGGATTTGAACCTAAACTGACTGAGCCCAGAACCCTATGTTTTTAACCATGATGATGTTATATTACCAACCTCTCTCTTTCAGCTATCATGGAACCTTTTAATTTAATTATTTTAAAGTTGTTTAATTTGTTGAATAATACCTCCTATGTGATACAGATTTCAAAGACACAAAAGTGTGTACCCAATGAAAAATTGGTCACCCTCTAATCTCTTTCCTAAAGGAGAACACTTGTGTCCTTCCAGAAATTTTCTAGGCATATAAAAGATTATAAATATTTGTCTTCTCTCCCACTACAACAAAAATATTAACACTGTTCTACATTTTGCCTTTTGAAAAACTACATCTTGGATTTGGGTTTCTGTTATTAATTATTGAGCTGCCTCATTCTTTTTAATGGCTGAATTGTATTTCATTGTATGGATATATCATAATTTATCCAGTTGCCTACTGTTGGACACTTAGATTGCTACCTGTATTTTACTGTGGCTACAGTGTATGACTTCACATATGTGTCATGTGGTTTAGGTGAACATATAACTTTATAATACTTTTCTAAAAGTGGAATTGCTAGAGTAGAGGGTATGTGTTTAAAATTTTGATAGCTCTTGCTAAGTTGCCTTACATAGAAATTGTACCAGTTTACATCCCCCCATAAATGTATAAGAGTACCTGTTTCCCCATACCTACCCTCTCTAAAATAGCAAGTTAATAAACTTTATAATCTTTGCTATTATGTAAAAAAAACAGTAATTTACTCTTTGTAAAAGAGTAAAATATTCTTTTACTATGAGTGAGATTGAATTTCTTTTTTCATGGGCATAGTATGTCTTTGAATTTTCTTTACTGGGTATTATCTGTACATAATCTGTTGGCCATTATTTTTGTAGTGGCTGGTTTGATTTTCAGAAATGATTGGTATCCTCTTCTTATAGCAGGGAAATTAGTCCCTTATGATTTGTTACTAATATTGTTTTCCCATATTGTTGTCTTTTGACTAAGTTTGTTTTTTTTTCCCCTAATAAAAATGTTTTATTTACTTATTTTTAAATAGACTCCATGCCCAGGGTAGAGCCAAATGCGGGGCTTGAACTCATGACCCTGAGATCAAAGACCTGAGCTGAGATCAAGAGTTGGACACCTAACCAACTGAGCCACCCAGACGCCCTGAAATTTTTATTTTTTTGTAGTTGAGTTGATTTCTTTCTTCTATGACTTCTGAGTTTTGCAACTTTCTCAAAAAGACTTTTCTTACTTTGGGATTATAAAAAATATTACCTCCTGTTTTAGTTTTCTGATTTAATATTTCATGTTTAAATCTTTATTCCATCTGAAATTAATTGGAGTGTTTGGAATTCAACTTAGTTTCTTTTTTTCTTTTTTCCCCTTTAGATGCTAATGTCCCTATGTCATTTATTGAATCACTTTTCCCCCTACTGGCTAGAAGGTTACTTTAATCAAGTACTGCATATTTGTATTGGTTTCTTTTTTTTTTTTAAATTTTTTTTTAAGGTTTTCATTGATTTGACAGAGGGATTGAGAGCACAAGTAGGCCGAGTGGCAGGCAGAGGGAGAAGGAGAAGCAGGCTCTCCGCTGAGCAGGGAGCCTGACGCGGGACTCAATCCCAGGACCCTGGGATCATGACCTGAGCCAAAGGCAGCCGCTTAACCGACTGAGTCACCCAGGCACCCCTGTATCGGTTTCTTGACTCCATATTCTGTTCCAGTGAAAACGTTTGTCTGTTCATGTCCATTACCAGAATTGTAATTACTATACTTGTATAATACATTTTAATAATATATAAGGCTAATGTTCCCATCACATTGCTCATTTTCAGTTATTTTCCCTCTTCTTGCATGTTGGTTATTCCATATGAATTTTAGAATTAGTTTTTCTGGTTTTTAAGACATTATTTTTTGTAATTTTCTCTTTATTTGTAATTTTCAAACTGTTTAAAAGACTGATCTCTGCCAGCATTTCTTGTAGTGAGTGTTTTGGAATGTTGTTTCTATGAGCATATTTCCTCTGAAGAGAATTCTATGCTAAATATTTTTGAGAAATGCTACATATTATACTCCTCTAGGATTCGCAACACCCATGAGTATATCAAAAGCTCTTTAAAGTTCAGCAATAAAGAAATCCGTTTATCTCTTTAAACCCAGAGTTTGCCAGATTTATTTTGTCACAGGATCCTTATTTTGGTATAGGATGTTCCTGTAGGATATTCTGTAGAATATATTTGGGAAATATTGATCTATCATCATGTCTTCCTTCATCTACAGTTCATAACTCCTGTAATCTGGCTAACAGCCCCCCAGTCAGTTTCTCTTACAATTATTCTTGCCAAGGATGCTGGTGACTTTGTCACTAAGCTCAATAGAAATTTTTAAAGTCTTTTTTAAAATTTGACTTTATGGATTTTCAGCCTATTCATCATCCATCTTTTGATACTTTGTTCTTTTTTTTACTTTGGTGAAATGATTCTCTTGCTTTTCCTCCTACTTTTCCTCTTCCTCTTTTGTTTCCGCTGTGAGGTTTTCACACTGCATGCTCTGCCCCTGCTTTCTGTCTAGGATGTAGCACTGCAGCACTGATATAACTATATATATGCTGATGACTCCTCTGTGTGTATCTACAGCACATGCCTCTTTTTTGAGTTTCAAACATCTGTTTTCACGTGTTTGATCAGCTTTCCACTTGGCTTAATATCACAGGCCCATCTAGTTCAGGGCCACCTCACAGGCCTAACACAGTGAAAACAAGTCTTTTGCTGGCCAGTTCAGTGTGTCTTTGTGTGAATTAGCAGATGTAGCCCATGGCAAGCAGAGCTCAGGCTGGATTTCAGCTCCTATTTTTTTTCCCTTGGTGGGACACAGTCTACATAACTGTACTACATAAGGGTACTTGACTGTAATTCTTGTATATATCTCTCCATTTCTTTCCCTGCTTACTGCCTTAATTCAGCCTGTCATGGTATTTGATCTAATCCCCTTATCTTTATTCTTTCTATTTCCCTGTCTTTACTTTTTCTCCTTTTAGGTCATCATTCTAAGATGGAACTCTGGTGAACTCACCAATTAGTGTCTTCACTTGTTTCCTGTTTCCTTTCATACAAAATGTGAACATTTTAGCATCGCACATAAAGGCTTGTCCTGATCTGGCCCTTGCATACATTTTCCAACATCACGCCTTTAATGCCCCACATTTTCACCCTGCACTAAGCTACTTAGTGCCTCTGGTTTGCCCTGCCCAGGTAGGTTCTGGGCCTTACTTAGTACGTGCTCTTCCTAGAGTAGTATCTTCCCATTACTCTTGTCTGATTGGCTAATTTTTGTTGGTCTTCAGGGCTTTTCTTAAGTGTTCTTTACCAGGAATCCTTCCCTGATGCCCATGGTCCTGGTTAGATGTTCTTCCTTTGTTTGATCATGTGTGGTTTTGTCATGCATAGCAGCTGTGTTTGTGCCATACAGAATTTATCTGCTTGTCTACTGGTTAGAATTAGAGCTTCTGAGAGCTGACGTTATGTTTTTAATTTCTGTTCTTCTAGGCCCTAGGGTAACAGTTTTAAATTATACTCTTGAGATCCTTTAGATGTTTTCTAAAGTTGTTTTTTTTTTTGCTCTTTACCCTCTTCTTGGTGCCCCCACCATTACCCACTCAGCATCCTTCCTTTATCCACTGTTTAAAAATATATGTATTCACCCAAGATTTTATTTGTTTAAAGAAAGTGTTCTGTGTTTGAATGAAAGGAGAAAAATAAGGAACAGAAAAGAGAAAGGGGGGGAGGAAAAGAATTATAGAGAAAGAAAGATGAAACAAAGTCTAAATTTTAAGACTAGCACAATGCCTAAAATAGTGGGCATTGGCGAAATATGGTTGATTAATCAATTCAGATGTTTGTGTTCATAGATTGACACTGAAATGCCTAGCATGACTAACCCAACATACCAGTTTACTCCTCTTTCCTCCAACATACCACAGGTTTTGGGGTTTTTTTTAAGTATTTTTTTTAGCATACTGATTGTTCTGCCTGAACTTCCCTGTTCTTTCCTCTAGGAGGTGCTTAATAAATTTTTATGGAGTTATGGAATTGAATTTGACTTGATAAAATTATTTGTTGTTGTTACCATACCGCCTGTGGGTCCTAAAGGGTCAACTTTTTTTGGTACAACTCTCCTATGAATTTACTTTGTAAGTCAGAGTTAAAAAGAGTAATTTCAGTTAGTCTATTTTGGCTTTATTGATGAACAATAATTTATCTTAACTAGGCTAACTCATGTTAGCTGTTGCTAACTCACTTGTACAATAATTTGTGTAATTATTTTCAACCTGATGTAATGTTTTTCTTTTTCAGCTTGTGAAACTTTGTATTGTGATGATTGATACCGGAAAGGCCTTTTGTGTTGCAAATAAACAGTTCATGAATGGGATTCGAGACCTGGCACAGTATTCTAGTAATGATGCTGTAGTTGAGGTTAGTATTATTAAAATTAGTTAATATGATAAGTTCAACAAAATATTAAAGAATTATGCACCCATTTACCATATTAGTAGTTATAGTGGTCCTTAAAGTTAGTAGAAAAGCTATCACCTACTGGTGTTGTATAATCTTGTTTTCTAAGTGTAGTTAGAAGTTGATGGTTGATTTCATTGTGAATATAAGTTTACTTCTGCTAGGTGAGCTGAATCATCTACAAGAGGACCTGAGTAGGGAGAGGAGGACTATCCTTGCTAGTAGGAGCTTATAGGGCAAGCAGAGAGCATTTAAATCTTAAGAATAGTATCTAACTCTATGTATGGGGTTGCATAGGAAAATTCTTGTCAGCTAGCTGTGCTGGGTTAACTTAGACCACTTGCTATACTATGTGGTATTACGATATTTCTTCCATGAGGAATAATAGCTGGTTAGGTAATGGGTGTGCTTTGATGATGAGTTGGTTCATGGATGTCTAAATGGGCACAGTCTTGATACACTCAATTTTACCTTTAGGTTTATATGTGCCATTATTATTTGTTAGCCTACTCCTGTTGATATGACAGTACTAATTCTTTGCCTATCCTACCACATGTACACTGGTCCTCTTTGCAGAGCATGCCCCTGATGCAGTGCCATGAAATCATCCTCGGAAGTAAATGTTATTGTTTACAGTGTAACTAGATGTTTCTGTCAGAAATGCAGAAGTAACATTTTTGTGACCTATTTTCATGGCTCTTAAATGACTTGGTTTTTCTTTTGGTTTCTTTCTCATAGACAAGTTTGACCAAGTTTTCTGACAGTCTTCAAGAAATGATAAATTTTCACACAGTAAGTGTCAGTAAGTAGGTATTAGTATGACCATGTAAATGTGTAGTACTTTCCATGAATGGTGGTATTTTATAAAATTACTTAAGTTGTAATTCAGTAACTTTGATTTGCCAACTGTTTAGTTGGTCGATCTAAAATGTGTGTGTGTGTATGAGAGAGAGACATTTTATTTCTCATTCTAATATAGTGAACTTAATATCAATGAAGTATATACCCATAAAAGTTATTTTTTTTGTTTAAGTTGTGCCTTTGTGAGTTTTTAAGGAATTATTTTAAGAATGAAGAAGTAAAAGCCATTATTCTAAATTTAGCTATTTCTTTTAAGATACACAAATATATCCCCTTTGTCTCTAATCAGTTGCCAGGATTAAAGACTGCTGTATTCCTTGAGCTATTTATATGTGCATTTAAGATTTGAAGACTTTTATTCTAGTTATTCATGAGGGCAAAAGATGCTGTTTTTTTCTGTTTTCCTTTGCTAAGAACGTTTCTCTTTATGATTCTAACCAGTGCAATAAAACCTAAAATCAGAATAAGAAAAAAACCAAAAGATTTAAGGGCTTTTATCCCTCAAGAATGAGGGATAGATACTACTTTTAGAATGTCAGGATATTCCTTTATAAATTTTGTAAAAGTTTACTGAAAATGTAGTAGCTTGTAAATTATAGACTTCTTTTAAAAACAATTTTTATTGATGTATAATCGACATATTAGTTTCATGTGTATAGTGATTCCATGTAACGATTCTATATTTGCCTATATTGCAAAATGATTACCACAGTAAATTTCACTTAACATGTATAAGCACATATAGTTACAAACTTTTTTTCTTGTGATGAGAACTTTCAAGACCCACTCTCCTACCTACTTTCAAATATGCAGTACGGTATTATTATTATTTTTTAGAAGATTTTATTCATTTATTTATTTATTTGAGGGTAGGGGAGGAGCAGAGGGAGAGGCATAGGCAGACTCCGCAGTGAGCTCAGAGCCAGACGTGAGATCATGACCTGAGCTGAAATCAGGAGTCGGCTGCTTAACTGACTAAGCCACCCAGGCGCCCCTGCAGTACAGTATTATTAACTGTAGTCATCATACTGTACAATATGTTCCCACAGCATAGTCACTTTATAACTAGAAATTTACACCTTTTGACCCCCATCACCCCCACCCCTGCCTCAGGCAGCCACCAGACCCGTCTGTTCTCCATATCCTTAAGCTTGTTTTTTTGTTGTTGTTGTTTTAAAAAATTTTACATCTGAGTGCAATCATACAGTATTTATCTTTTTCTCTCTGGCTTATTTCACTTAGCATAATGCCTGTAAGGTCCATCCATTTTGTTGCAAATGGCAGGAGTTCATTAATTTTTATGACTGAGTAGTACTGCATTGTATGTGTATCTGTATATATACACACATCTATATCTTCTTTATCCGTTCATCCAGTGATGGACATGGAGGTTGTTTCCATGTCTTGGCTAGTGTAAATGATGCTGCTATGAACATGGGGGTGCAGATATCTTTTCAAGTTAGTGTTTTCACTTTCTTCCCATAATACCCAGAAGTGGACGTGCTGGATCATACGGTATTCTAATTTTATTTTTTTGAGAAACTTCCATACTGTTTTCATAGTGGCTGCACCAGTTTGCATTGCCACCAATAGTGCAAGAGGGTTCCCCTCTCTCTGTAATCTCATCAACATTTGTTATTTCTTGTCTTTTTTTTTTGTTTTGTTTTGTTTTTTAAAGATTTTATTTATTTGACACACAGACAGAGAGAGCACAAGCAGGGGGAGCAGGAGAGGGAGAGGGAGGGAAAAGCAGACTCCCCGCTGAGCAGGGAGCCCAATATGGGGCTCAATCCCAGGACCCTGGGATCATGACCTGAGACGAAGGCAGACACTTAATGACTGAGCCACCCAGGTGCCCTGTTTTGTTTTGTTTTGTTTTTCCTTGTCCTTTTGATAATAGTCATTCTAACAGGGATGAGGTGGTATCTCATTGCATTTTGATTTACATTTATTTCCCTGATGATTAGTGATGTAGAACATCTCTTCATTTATCAACCATCTGCATGTTTTCTTTGGAAACATATTTATTCTGACCCTCTGCTATTGAGTTGTATGAGGTTTTTTTTAAAATTTAATATTAACCCCTTATCAGATATATGATTTGCAAATATTTTCTGCCATCCGGTAAGTTCCTTTTTTACTTTGTTGTTGGTTTCCTTTGTAGGGCAGAAACTTTTTAGTTTGATGTAGTCCCAGTTGTTTATTTTTGTTTTTGTTACCTTTGTTTCGGTGTTAAATCCAAAAAATCATTGCCAAGACATGTCAAGGAGCTTGCTGTCTGTGTTTTCTTCTAGGAGTTTTATGGGCTCTGGGTCTTCCATTCAAGTCTTTAATCTATTTTGAGTTAATTTTTGTGTTATACACTTTTAATATTTTTAAAAGCTTAAAATATATGACTGTCATATAATTATTTGGTGTTTCAAAATTTATTAGCAGCTGTTTATAACAAGAATATGAGCACTTATATTCTTTAAAGTCTGATTTTTGGTTCTTAGTATATTTGATTTTCTTTTTTGGTCAATAAATTAAGGATAAAATTATCTGATAATATTTATTTTAATTGTACTTCAAATTTTATCTGTACAAAAATTAGCGTGTACAAGTATCTGCTTCAGTTCCTGATTTCAGTTCTTTTGAGTGTATATCCAGGTGTGAAATTACTGCTTCATATGGTACTTCTATACTACTTCCTTCCTGAGGAACCACTAAACTGTTTTTCACAGAACCTGTACCATTTTACATTCCCACCAGCAATATATGCATGTTCCAGTTTTTCACATCCTTGTCAACATTTATTATTTTCCATTTTTTTTTTATCATAGCTATCCTAGGAGGTGTGAAGTAGTGTCACTGTGGTTTGGATTTGCATTTCTCTAATGCTTAATGCAGTTGAGCATGTTTTCATGTGTTTATTGGCATATGATATTGTATATCTTCTGTCATCATTACCATTGTTGCCCATTCAACTCCTTTGACCATTTTTAAATTGGAATTTTTAAAATTGAATTCTTTGTATATTTTGGATATTAAACTCTTATCAGATAAGTGATATATAAATATTTTCTCCCATTCTGTAAGTTGTCTTTTCACTTTCTTGATAATGTTCTTTGATGCACAAAAGTTAATTTTGATGAAATTCAATTTATCTTTTCTTCTGTTGTTTCTGCTTTCGGGGTCATATCCAAAAATCCATTGCCAAATCCCAGATCATGAAGATTTATTCCTTCATTTTCTTCTAAGAGCTTTACGGTTTTAGCTCTGATATTTTGACCAGTTTGTTTTTTTGATGACCTCTTATTAGTTCTCTTTTTGCCTTCTGGCGGATTTAGATGCCAGAATATAGTATGTTTGATTCTTTTTAAATCAAGTGATTGCTTGTATTTAAACTTCTTAAAAAAATGTAATATAGTGAGAATTAATTTTGGGGGGATAAAAGCTATTGATTTGAAATTAATGTAACAGGTTAAATGTTTTCTCCGTGATATCTTTTGTAATAGTCTTGTTTCTGATATTTTCTTTAAATCACTGTAAGTCTTGGGGCGCCTGGGTGGTTCAGTCGGTTAAGTGTCTGCCTTCGACTCAGGTCATGATCTCAGCATCCTGGGATGCTGAGAACCCCACGCTGGGCTCCCTGCTCGGCAGGGAGTCTGCTTCTTCCTCTCCTTCTGCCCATCCCCCTGATCATGATCTCTCTCTCTCTCTCTCCAATAAATAAATAAAATCTTTAAAAAAAAAAATCAGTGTAAATCTTATATTATTGCTTTACATAAGAATACCTTGCTCTTTGTTAAAGTTTTATATGTGAAAAGTTATGGTTAAGATAAACACTTGGTAAATAAATTGTTTAAATGTGTATTGGAAGCTTTCTTCTCAAATCTTACTTCAAAGTATTTTAATAATCACTTTCATTTTTCAGTTTATTGTTTCATATAAAGGGAATAATAGAATTTGCCATGCCTATATGTAAGGGTGTTATGAGGAACACAGTATGTGAAAGTAGACTCTGGAGAGTGATATTCCTTTCTTCATATCAGTTGTATCAGTTGGCATACATTCAGGAAAACAAACCACTTAGGATATTTCTGATAGAAAGATTTTAATACAGTGAATGGGTTACAAAAATGTTAGAAGGTCTGGAGGAATAAAAAAAAAGTTAAGGTGATGCCACCTAGAGATTAGTAAATATGGGAAGTAGCTATTGCCCCTGGGGCTGGAGAAACAAAAGGGAAAGTGGTGTTTCCCAGAGCCCCCAAGTACTGCACTTTTGAGAATACGGCCATTGTTACCTGGCCAGGAAGCCAGGAGCTTGCCTTCTTGTGGCTGCCTCAAGAGTCAAGGAGCCTGTAGTCCCCTTGAAACTGCCTAGATTGGTCACCAGTGCTGCTCAAAGTTGGTGTGGCTCACAGTTGATTACTGATGTCTGTGTCAGAACAGAAGCAGGAAAAACAGTGGCTTCCTCTATGTCTTGCCTCTTAATCTAACATTGGCTTCCACTGGCAGAATCTAACCTCTTTGTATGCAAGGAAGCCTAGGAAATATGTTTTGCAGATTTCTAGTACCTGGCAATATAGAGGAGGAGCCCATGGAAGGGTGATGTAGTGGTGAAAACCAACAATTAACCAGCACAAGAACCATAAAGGCTATAATTTGAAAATATTTTTGGTGGGCATGAGCATTTCTGAGTCTTTTCAAGAGAAATCTAGTTTTCACCTTCACAGGACATAACAGGATGAATCTGGAAGTAGATGGGAGGGTCACGGCAAGGTTGGGCGGATAGCCGTTTTCCAATCTTGGCTTTAATAATAAAAACCAATTGCACTGAGGAAAAAAATATTTTTGGCAGGCAAATTATTGTGCAATTTAATGATTTTTATCCTTAAAACTTCTTATATGACTTTTCTCTTTTCCATATTCTCCATATCCAATATATTAGCAAAATATACCCCAAGTCTATCTAATAGTAGTTTCTCTATCACCTCCAAGTCTAAACTACTACCACCTCTTGTTTAGAATTATAACATAGCCTCCCAACTTGTGTTTCTGCTTCTTTTCTTGCCCTTCTACAGTGAGTTCTGTATACAGCAGCCAGGAAGAACTTTTTTTAATTTAATTTTTGAGAGAGCATGCAAGTGAGTGGGATGGGGGACAGAGGGAGAAGGAAAGAGAGAAGCTTAAGCAGGCTCCACGTTCAGCATGGAGCCCGATGTGGGGCTTGATCTCATGACCCTGAGATCATGACCTTAGCCAAAATTAAGAGTTGGATTCTTAGCTTTGTGCGGTGGCAGTATTGTAGCCAATGAGGTTTATCTGAAGCGCGATTATTGCTAATTGAAAACTTTTCCCAAAGATGTGGTCCATATATACAATGGAATATTACTCAGCCATCAGAAAGGATGAAGACCTACCATTTGCATCGACATGGATGGAACTGGAGGGGATTATGCTAAGTGAAATAAGTCAGGCAGAGAAAGACAATTATATGGTTTCACTCATGTGGAACATAAGGAATAGCAGGGAGGACATTAGGGGAAGGAAGGGAAAACTGAAGGGGGGGAAATCAGCGAGGGGGAGATGAGCCATGAGAGACTCTGGACTCCGGGAAACAATCTGAGGGTTTCAGAGGGGAGGGGGGTGGAGGGATGGGTATTAAGGAGGGCATGTGTTGTAATGAGCATCGGGTATTATATGCAAATAATCATGGGACAGTACATCAAAAACTGATGATGTACTGTATGGTGACTAACATAACATAATAAAAATAATAAATAAAAGGCCAGAGATCCCCTTCCCCCCCAGAAAAAAGGGTCGGATGCTTAACTGACTGAGCCACCCAGGCACCCGGTCAGGAAGAACTGTAAAAATATAAATTAGTTAGCAGCATTCCACTGTTCTAGCTTCCCATCACACTCAGAGTAAAATCCGTTATAACCATGGTCTACCAAGCCCTCTGATAACTCCCTGATCTCATCTCTACTCTCGACTTGGCTGTAGCTACTTGGACTTCGTTGTTCTTTAACATATCAAAGTCGTTCTCATCTTAGGGCTTTTGCACCCGCTGTCTGTTCTGTGCAGAATATTCTTCCTTCATATCTATGTATGGCTGTTTTCCTTACAATATTCCTTCTCTTCCTATGGATCTCCTTCACTTTATTTAGGTCACAGCCTTTCAGAGAAACCTTCCTTGACCACCCTATGGTCACTTTATGTCATTTTACTCTGTTTTTTATATACATACACACACCCACACACACATGTGAGTGCGCCATGCACACACAGATGATGTACAGATATGTGGGTCTGGTTCTTAAATGTATGTATGTACTTAATTTATTGTCTGTTCTAAGTTCCATGACTGCAGGCACTTTGTTGTATTAATCTCTGCTACTACCACCTACAAGATTCTTGGTAGAAAGTAGTTACTCACGGCAGAGTTAAGAAGACCGGGGTTATGAAGTTATTAAAACTCTTAAGTGTTTTTTTTTATAGTCATTAAATGAATAAAAATCTTTTTAAATCCGTAATAGCACACACTAGGTAGATAATTTAAAGCAATGTTTAAAAATTTTCTTTTATTGTTTCTAGCACTTGAAAAACTTCAGGATCTCTGTTTTGACTGTAAAATTTATGTTGCTTTAAAAATAATTTGCAAAATGGGGCGCCTGGGTGGCTGGTTAAGTGTCTGCCTTCAGCTCAGGTCCTGATCTCTCAGGGTCCTGGGATCAAGCTCTGCGTTGGGTTCCCTGCTCAGCTTTTTTTTTTTTTTTTTTTTTTAAAGATTTTGTTTATTTGAGAGAGAGAGAGAGACAGCGAGCGAGGGAACATAAGCAGGGGGAGTGGGAGAGGGAGAAGCAGGCCTACCGCTGAGCAGGGAGCCTGATGTGGGGCTCGATCCCAGCGTGACCTGAGCCGAAGGCAGATGCTTAACTGACCGAGCCACCCTGGTGCCCCAATAAATAAAATCTTAAAAAAAAAAAATTTGCAAACCGACCGATTACTCTTTGTCGGCCTGTCTGCTCAGAGGTCTTAAGGCTCTAGGTTGGTGAGCTTGTGTGTGTTTGTATACGCACTACATATGTATGTATAAATAGAAAACTCTTTGAAACTACACTCAGATGTCCAGTGCCTTTCTAATTTTATTTGCATATTTTTTATAGCATCTCAAATTTTCCTACTAATAGATAAAGTATGAAATTCTAAGACCTTGGTTTATTTTAATATCCTTTCCTTTTATAGTCGCTATGCTGTCTGCTTTACCTGGCCTTTTTGTTTCTCGTTAACAAGTACTTTTAATTTTTCCTAGGAGGAGTGACTTGTGTGTACTTGATTCAGAGTTCTTATATATGAGGCAAAGATTCTTCCTCCATCATAATACTAAATACTTCACTTTAACTAGAATATATCCAGGGATGACACACCTCTTGTTTCATATATTCCTAGTACTTGCATAAGTCTTATCCTGGGGCAGTCATCATTTAATTTTTCTGAGCTTTATGCTCCTCCTCTGTAAAGTGAATGGGCTTTACTAGATGACTTTTAGTTATAAACATTCTAAGGTTACAAAGCATTATTTATTATAAGATTTAATTATGGTCTCAGCCATTTGTTAAAATGTGGGAAAAGCCTAGCTGCATAAAATGCTTTATTTTAGTAGCATTCTCTACAATGAATTTTAATTACATAGCATTACAGGGTGAAGGAGGCTTTATAGGATATGACAAACTGCTTTCCACTGGAATCTGCTCACAGTCTATAGCAGACTTTGTAATACTTAGGTTTTGGGGTATCAATTTGTGTCAGGATAAAAAGCTGGATAGTCAACAGATGTCATTTATGAATAACTTTATGGTTTAAATAAATGTTTGAAATAATAGAGCCATTTGGGTTTTTAGCCAAGTAAGATTAAACATAGATTGGGATTAGATTGTCTTTGGTCATTTAAAAAAATTATTTGGATTCCTTGGTGGTTTATTTCTTCTGTAAAAATGGATATTACTGTTCCGGATTCCTTATGGAATGAGAATTTCCTAGGGTTGCTCTTTAACTCATGTCTTTATAAGATGCCAACTCATGACTTTTCCAGAGCAGGTCATGTGTGCTACGTTCTACTACGTATTGGAGTTGGCTTGAATACTGACTTGTTTTTCTGGAATACAGAGATGTCTATAACTTCACTGATGACTCTAACTTGCTGTTTGTGTAAGGAACTTGGACTATTTATTTGATTATTCTCTTTGCTGAATTAAGCTTTAAGGTTGAATTGATGCATAAATTCTATAAAATGTGTAACCCTTTTTGCTTTTTTTTGTAAGTTTGAGTTTCCATATTGTAGCTGTCTACTCATTCACTCAATAAATGGTTTCATGAAAGTGTCATGTCCTATCGGGTGTTGGTGAAAACGTTTAGATTTTAAAAATGGAATTATGTTAAAGTAATTAATAAATATTTAATAAATAAAAACTTCTTTTTAGGGGCGCCTGGGTGGCTCAGTCGATAGGCACCTGCCCTCAGCTCAGGTCATGATCCTGGGGTTCTGGGATCGAGCCCTGCATAGGGCTCCCTGCTCCGCGGGAAGCCTGCTTCTCCCTCTCCTGCTCCCCCTGCTTGTGTTCCCTCTCTCGCTGTGTCTTTCTCTGTCAAATAAACAATCTTTTTAAAAAATTTTCTTTTTAATAGAATTATGTTAAAATAAAACATAGTATTAGGGAAGATATTACATATTGAATGTATAACACTTCTAAATATTTAACATATATATATATTTTAAAGATTTTATTTATTTATTTGAGAGAGAGCTGATTTTTCAAATTCTTGGTCATTGTCATTGATGAGAATGTTGTCTGCATAAGTAGGCATATTGGTGAAAGGCAGGTGAGTATTTATTGCCCTTTGCTCCTGATTGACAGGAGTTGATTTATTGCCCTTTCTTCCTGATTGATAGGACCTTCTTTATCCCATGTAATTAGAATTTAAGTAATTCTGTCTCTTTAAGTTGTGCTTTAAAGGAGCAATCATTCATTAAGTTGAAGTGCTCTCTTTTTTTCTTTCATTGACATGTGTAATGCTTAAATTTTCCTGGATAAACTGAATAGATTTTGAATAAAGTAATGATGAACCTTTTTTGCAGGTATACACAGAAGTTGGTCTACCTACTTTTTTCTTCCTTTAACCCTTAATTAACTTTTAATAATTCTCTTTGTGGATGTAGATTATAGCAGACACCCTAGTGATTCATTCTCAGCCTCTCCTTTCCAACACTCTGAATCCACACAGTTTGTCAGTGTATGTTAATTGTCAGAAATATCAAGGATTGCTTGAAATAAGTTCATCAGATTGCAGAATGCTGCTTAAGCCATATTTTAATGTCAATAACTAGCATTAACCACACCTGTAAGTTGAGATTTATTCCTCCTAAACTTTTTGAATTCTACTTTTAACTTACAAACTTAGGCACAGTTTTTTTGACAGCCAGTACATTTTGTTTGAAACAGCAGAGAGTGATAGTCTCATATCCTTTCTTTACCAAAAAGCTAAAAATGGATGAACCAAAGGTTTTGAATACTTTGTTTAGATCCATACATTATTTTGATAACATTTAATTTGGAATTTATGTCTACATTCAAACTTTTACTTTGAGAGATCCTTTGTGAAATAATGTGTTACTAGATCTTCAGAGTTTTCCAAATGAATTTTTAGCACAAACTTACATCTTGCTGTCATTATGACAGCGCTATCGGTATGCAACATTAGAATGTCTCCATAATATAATCTTTTTTGTTTTAAATTTTTTTTCTAGCATTTTGAGTATTTCATCCCTAGGAGTTTGTTTTGGTACTTTGCAAAAACAATTGATGGCTTTGCAAGATAATCTTCTATTCAGACGTTTCAACCATTGCTGTTAACTTGAGCACAGTTCTTAACATGTAGAATCATCACTCAGCAATAAACACTTTTGATAAAGTTTTCTTCTGGATTAGTGACTGTTATTGTGTTTATTTGGCATGCTGTCAAATGATGTTTGTTCTGTTTGTTCTGTTCTGTTACTCATATGTGGTACCTTTTTGATTTCCTTTGCCTGTTTGGAAATTTTGAAGTTTTGACATTCTCCTTGCAAGCTAACATACTGTGCAATTTTGCAATTGTATGAGGCATTCTGGCTCTAGCTCCTAATTGGGTCGTCTTGTAACTACCTCCTTTTTTTTTTCTTTGTAACTAGTTTCTTAATTTGATATTGTTGTGACTAATCTCATAAAAGAACTTTGTTTCTTTTTTTTGTGTTTGCAGAAGTTTAGAGTACAAATCTTTCTGTATGAAATGGATGTTTTGTGTTGAAGTCCTGTATGGTTTGCTTCTACCATTGATTCATTTAATAACTTTGATAAAAAAGATAGGTCAAAGAAGAGAATTTGGACTATTGTGTTTGTATTCTGAATGTAATCACTTTTCACCACTATTTATTGAAAAATTTGTCCATTATGGGAAAACAATCAGTAAAAAATCTAAGTATGAAAATGAAACAATATATGTCTTTAAGTTTCAGAAATTGATATGTGTGTATGTTTTTCTGCATTCTTAAAATGTTTTAAAATTGTTGAAAGATAATATAATGAACATTTAATATAAAAATAGGAAATACTAATTTAGTTAATGCAATAAATGTTACTCTCATGTATGATCAGAAAATCAAATTTTCAAAGTGTTTTAAAATCTGCAAATGCCTACAATACCATTTAAATGATTATGTGCATTTGTTTATTTCAAGTTTTTTATTTAAATTCCAGTTAGTTAGCATATAGTGTTATATTAGTTTCAGGAGTGGAATTTAGTGATTCATCACTTACATCTAGCACTCAGTGCTCATCACAACAGATTATGTGCATTCATCTTCAGAAATGTTTTTTAATAATTAAAAATAAAACAATGAAATTTCATCAAGAGTCAGAGTTTGGCTAATTAACATCAAAAGCCAATAATAAATATCAAGAAGTAATAGTCAAAAAAATAATTGATTGTATTCTTTTTTTTTTTTTTGATGTAGTTTTCCATGATTCATTGTTTGCATATAACACCCAGTGCTCCATTCAATATGTGCCCTCCTTAATACACATCACCGGGCTAACCCATCCCCCCAGACCCCTCCCCTCTAAAACCCTCAGTTTGTTTCTCAGAGTCCATAGTCTTTCATGGTTCATCTCCCCCTCCAATTTGCCCCCCTTCATTTTTCCCTTCCTACTATCTTTTTTTTTTTAACATATAATGTATTATTTGTTTCAGAGGTACAGGTCTGTGATTCATCAGTCTTACACAATTCACAGCGCTCACCATAGCACATACCCACCCCAATGTCTATCACCCAGCCACCCCATCCCTCCCATCCCCCACCACTCCAGCAGCCATCAGTTTATTTCCTGAGATTAAGAATTCCTCGTATCAGTGAGATCATATGATTCTTGTCTTTCTCTGATTGACTTATTTCACTTAGCATAATACCCTCTAGTTCCATCCACGTCGTTGCAAATGGCAAGATTTTGTGTTTTTTTTGATGGCTGCATAATATTCCAGTGTGTGTGTGTGTGTGTGTGTGTGTGTGTGTGTGTGTATGTATGTATACACACCGCATCTTCTTTATCCATTCATCTGTTGATGGACATCTTGGCTCTTTCCATAGTTTGGCTATTGTGGACAGCGCTGCTGTAAGCATTGGGGTGCACGTACCCCTTCGGATCCCTACATTTGTATCTTTGGGGTAAATACCCAGTAGTGCAATTGCTGGATCGTATGGTAGCTCTATTTTCAACTGCTTGAGGAACCTCCATACTGTTTTCCAGAGGGGTTGCACCAGCTTGCATTCCCACCAACAGCGTAGGAGGGTTCCCCTTTCTCCGCATCCCCGCCAACATCTGTCGTTTCCTCACTTGTTAATTTTAGCCATTCTGACGGGTGTGAGGTGGTATCTCATTGAGGTTTTGATTTGGATTTCCCTGATGCCAAGTGATGTTGAGCACTTTTTTATGTGTCTGTTGGCCATTTGGATGTCTTCTTTGGAGAAATGTCTGTTCATGTCTTCTGCCCATTTCCTGATTGGATTATTTGTTCTTTGGGTGTTGAGTTTGATAAGTTCTTTATAGATTTTGGATACTAGTCCTTTATCTGATATGTATTTGCAAATATCTTCTCCCATTCTGTTGGTTGTCTTTTGATTTTGTTGACTGTTTCCTTTGCTGTGCAAAAGCTTTTTATCTTGATGAAGTCCCAGTAGTTCATTTTTGCCCTTGCTTCCCTTGCCTTTGGTGATGTTTTAGGAAGAAGTTGCTGCCTGTGTTCTCCTCCTCCCCAAATCGATTGTATTCTAATAGAAATACCTCATAACAAATGATGATGCTAAGGAAACAATTATATATACCTTATAAGTAGAAATGTGAAAAATAAAAACACATTAATAGCAAAAATTTGTGAAAATAAGAGCCAAAGAAAGATGAAATATTTAACAGTGGGTACAAAGCCAAGAAGTGATGACAAAGAAATTATGCCTAAAATAGTTTTGGATGATTCAAATGGTAACACCAGGGGGAAAGTTACATAGTTTTGTTAAAGTAATAATTATTGCATTTGAATACTTTACAGAGCAAGTCAGACAAATAATATTAGAATATAATTTTAGCAAAAATACAATTTTAGCAGTTGGTAATTTCTGAATGGTTGTACCAAATAGTTTACAACTTCTCAAATCACTATGAAAACTTATAAACACTGGGGTACCTGGGTGGCTTAGTCTAAGCATCTGACTCTTGATTTCAGTTTAGATCATGATCTCACAGTTGTGAGATTCAGCCCAGTGTTGGGCTCTGTGCTGAGCATGGAGCCTGCTTAAGATCTCTCTCTCCCTGTCTCTCCCCGCTCCCTCTCTTAAAAAAAAAAAACACCCCCCAAAAACCCTTATAAACACTAATATCTTATGTAAGACTGTTGACATTTTTGTCTGGCTGTTTAACAACCACCCCAAAATTTAGTGACTTAAAACAACTACTGTCATGTGTTTAGGTAGGGCTTGGAGGGGGGCAGCTTGTCTCTATGTCAGTTGGTGTTGGCTGAGTGGTTTGTGTGTGGCTGGAGGATCCAGCATGTCTGGTGCCTTATCTGGAGTGGCTGGAATGGCTGGGATTGGCCAGGCTCTTCCTGCCCTTTGGAGTCTTTCCTTCTCGAGGGCTTTTCTCTTATAATGTGATCTATCTCCAGCAGGGTAGTCAGACTTCTTAATGTGATAACTAGCTTTTCTTCAGGCTTAGGCCTGGAAATCACACCATCATTTCTGCTACATTCTTTCGGTCAAAGCAAGATACAGGACTACCCCAAATTCAGTGTAAAGGGAAATAAACTCTACCTTTTGGTGGGAGAGTACCATGCACATGGAGGGATGAGAAGAATTGTTGGTGGCCATCTATATATATACAGTCTACTGTATCTTTCAGCACACCAGTAGTGCGTGCCATTGACCCAAGTGTTTGGAACCTTTACAGTAGAAAATTTGTCCCCATCCCCAGAGATTTTGACTTATGTCATCTGGAGTATAGCATCAGAATTTTAAAAATTTCTCTAGGTGATTCTGACATGTAGTAGTTTGAGTACCACTACTTTAAATCAGTGATTCTCAAATTGTGATCCATGGACTAACAGCATCAGCATCACCTGGGGACTTGTTAGAACTTGAGCTTCTCAGAGTTCACCCAGATCTACTGAATCTGCATTCTGAGGCTGGGAGCCAGCCATCTGTGTTTGAACAAGCCTTCTAGGCAATTCTGAGGTACTATAAAGTTTGAGAACCGCTGTTCTAGAGCAGGGGTTGGCAGACTTTGGTTTGAAGGTCAGATCTAGCCCATCACCCCCCTTTTGCATATAAAGTTTCACTGGAACACATTCGTTTCTGTATTGTCTGTGGCTACTACAAAGAGAGTAGTTGTCACAAAGACCACATGACCCGCAAGCCTAAAATACTGTCTAGTCTTTTACAGAAAAATGTGCTGACCTCTGCTCTAAAGGACTCCTTTATTTTTGTCCACTTCTAGGGACTATATCTGACATGACACCCACTGAAGAGAGACCTTTTTTCTGCTTTAGTGAAAGTGATTTAAAGACTAGTTACCTTGATGAATTTTTCTCAGTGGAGTGGTAGTGGATGAACCAAAGCTGCAACCCAGACTAACTAAAATCAGAATCTCTGGAAGTAGGAACCAGGCATCAGTAATTTTCAAAGGTCCCCAGGTCATTCCAGTGTGCAGCCTCGTTTGAAATAGTATATTGCTTCCCGCAAACAAACTACTTGGAAATCTTTGTAAATGCAGACTGATTCTGTAAGTTTGGAGTGGTTTTGGAAATTCTTCTTTTCTAACAAGCAACCAGGTGATATGCATAATGCTGGTTTACACCTGGGGACCTTTAAATATACTGACTCCTGAGTCTCACCAGTGTTTCTGATTATCAGGGTATTTAAAAGTTCCCCAGGTTATTCTAATGTACAACCAATTTAAGAACCCCTGGGTTAGAGCAGTTTGTCTCAATCTTTAAGTAATAGAATCACTTAGCAAACTTAATAAAAATACAGAGGTATTCTTTTTTCTTTTTTTTGAGAGAGAGAGAGAGCGAGCGAGCATGTTTGCATGTGCAAGCGGGGTGGAGGGTGGGGAGGGAGGGCAGAGGGAGAGGGAGAGAATCTTAAACAGACAGCGTTAGGCATGGAGCTGGAGGTGGGGCTCAATTCCCCTGTCTGAGATCATGACCTGAGCTGACATCAGGAGTAGGATGCTTAACTGACTGAGCCACCCAGGCGCCCCGGGGATTCTATCTTTCTTCAACAAGTTTGGACCTTGGTATTTTCTGTTAGCTTTCCCCATGATAAGCTAGCAAAGAATCACTGCTGTAGAGGAATGAAGGGAGAAAGAAGAATTTAGAGAACTGGATAGGTTAGGACAAGCAGAGAATGTAGAAAAAGAGGAACAAATGATAAACAATCATTTGCATATTGGGACCTGTTCCTGATGATAGCAGAGACCACTTGATTTATTATTGGCCTATTTACAAGTCTAGTGAGATTAATGAAAAGATTCAGTGACTGGTGGCCCAGTCAGTTAAGCGTCCGACTCTTGATTTTGGCTCAGGGTCGTGGGATCGAGCCAGGGGTCGGGCTCCACATTGAGCAGGGAGTCTACCTGAGACTCTCTCCCTCTCCCTCTGCTCCTCCCCTCTGCTCACTCACACTCTTTCTCTCCAATAAATAAATAAAATAAATCTTACACAAAAAAAGATTCAGTGAGTCCACAGCCGTAGCTCTGTATTCTTCTATAGATTTTGGAACGCACAGGGATGATTTTGTCCTGTAGAATTATAGAAGAGAGTGCTGTGGTGGTTGAATAAAATTTAAATGGAAGACAAAGACTTTACAAAATTTATACTTTGAACCAATGGGACCTAAATGGTAAGAACTGGAAACTTTCAGTGCCAACTATGGTTGTGTAACCTGTCTTCTTCTAACCTTCCTAGAATACTCTGCCATGTGTAAAGTGCATCTCAGCTTTCATCCTTTCCTGAAAGCAGGTGAGATAGTGTTGCTTTAACCAGGTCCAGACATGAATGGGAAATAAACCTGAGTGTAAGCCATTGGTTTTAAAGATTGATTGATTGATTTTAGAGGGAGAGTGACAGAGGGTGAGTGGGGAGGCCAGAGGGAGGGGGGAGAGAGAATCCTCGAGCAGACTCCCCACTGAGTGTGGAGCCTAAGGCGGGGCTCAGTCCCACAATCTTGAGATCATGATCTGAGCTGAAATCAAGAGTCTGCTGCTTAAGTGACTGAGCCATCCAGACACCCAAAGCGATTGGTTTTAAACTGCTATATATTATCTATGCATTCAAGTTAGATCCTTTTATAATTAGCAGATAGGTCAAATGATACATTGTTGGTTATTTGTTACATATATATATGTCGCTAAGAATAATACTGTTAATGTTCAGAAATGGAAATGAACCTTAGCTTTTGTGTGGTAGCTTCCCTCACCCTCACAATGTCTCATTGTGGCTTTATTATACCATTCCAGGCTTTGTGGTATAGAAACAAAAGACAAGACCCGAGATGTACTCAGTTCTGAGGATAAGACAATTTTTTTGGTCTAAAACCTAAGTGAAGTTTTTGGGTGATCACTGAACACTTTGCATAAGATCTGGATCAGAATCCCCAATTAGTGAAGATAGAACACAACACAAGGAAAATGGGGAAATCAGATAAAGGGCAAAAACTTAGGAAAGAGTCTTACAAAGTTCATTTGGTACCTGGCTTCCAGGAACATTGACAAGGCTACTTTTATTTCAGCCTCTGATTCTTTCAAGGCTTATAGAGCTTTTTACTTTTAGCATATGAAAAGGAATGCTGTGAATTCTGCCTCAGGCCAAGTATAGATTAGTGATTTAAGAAATGGGACTGAGGCAACTCTGAAGCAGTTTGCACAGGAAACAGCAGTAGTTAGCTGGTAGGTTGTCCGGGTAGCATGCAGTTGGCAGGTAGGAGACAGACAGCTCTTTACTCAGTTACTTTTGCATTAACGACATACTTCTCACTGTGATGGAGGTGTTGAAAATATGTTGCCTAGATAATTGGCAGTTTCCTAAAATACTTCTTATCCATTCAAATGTATATAAAATTTAGGTAATGCTGTATCTTGGAGGATGTAGATAGTAATGATTTTATAGTTTTAAAACAATGACAATGCTACACAGGAAAACATTGTGTTTTTTTCCTTTGGAATATATTGATTTTTTTAAACAGCGTAACTGAGGAATAATATAGCCAGCTTATTAAAGTGTACAATTTTGGAAATGTTGAGATATGTAAACCTCCATGTAAACTGTCACCTGAGTGAATATAGTAACAGTCACACCCCAAAAGTTTTCCTATGCCACTTTATAATTGTTTGCTGCCTCCTCATTTCTAGTCATTCACTGATCTGCTCTCTATCATTGATTAGTTTGGATTTTCTATACTTACTTGTAAATAGAATCAGTGTAATTATTTTGAGACTCAATAGTGTTGTGCTTATCAATAATTCATTCCCTTTTTATTGCTTAATACTGTTAAACTGTATGGATATGCCATGATTTATCCATTCACCTGTTGACGGATGTCTTAGTTATCTATTGCTGTATAGTGGATTACCCCAAAATAGAGTGGCTTAAAACAATCAACATTTATTATCATGGTTTCTGGGCCAGGAATTTTTAAAGAGACATGGCTGGTTTGCTCTGGCTCAGTCTTCTATGAGATTACTGTTAAGGTGTTGGCTGGGCCACAGTCACTTGAAAGTTTTATGGGGCTGGAGGATCCAGTTCCAAGATAGGGCCATGTACATGGCTGTTGGATCCAGGCAGGCCTCAGTTCCTCCCAAGCAGCATCCTCCTTGGGCTGCTTGAGTGTCCTTACTACATAGAATGTGGTTACTCCCTAAACAAGCTATCCAAGAGCAAGGGCAAAGAGAAAGCTGCAATACTTTTCATGACTTAGTTTTAGAAGACACACATTTTCACTTCCTCCATAGTACCATTTATTAGAAGTAAGGCACTGTGGGCGCCTGGGTGGCTCAGTTGGTTGGGCAGCTGCCTTCGGCTCAGGTCATGATCCTGGAGTCCCGGGATCCAGTCCCACATCGGGCTCCCTGCTCAGCAGGGAGTCTGCTTCTCCCTCTGACCCTCTTCCCTCTTGTGCTCTCTATCTCTCATTCTCTCAAATAAATAAATAAAAATCTTTAAAAAAAAAAAAAAAGTAAGGCACTGTAACCAGCTTATTCTCAAGGTAAGAAGCATCAGACTCCACTTTTGAAGGGAGGAATGTTAAAGAATTTGTGGACATATTTTAAAGTTGTTTGAGTTGTTTCTGGGTTTTGGCTATTATAAATAAAGCTGCTTATAAAAATATATGTAAAAGTTTATATACGTATATGCATTTATTTCTTTCGTGTAAATAGGAGTAGAATGGCTAATTTATAAGGTAGGATTATGTTTAACTTTTTACAAAACTATTTGTATAGTGAAGGCTACAAAACATTGGTAAGAAAAATTAAGGGAAGAGAAAATAACTTGTTTATAATAATAATATTCTTTCCTATGTTAAATTTTAAAAAAATTTTAACTTCTTCAAAGAAATTAAAGAAAACCTCCCAGAATTTGGAAATTGTTTCCCAAAGTTGACTATATATTTTATAGCAGCCATGTATGAGAGTTCTAGTTGCTTCAATCAACACACTTGGTATGGTCACTCTTTTTAAATTTATCATGGTTTTAATTTGCATTTTCTTGATAACTAGAGATGCTGAGCATCTTTTTGTGTGTGTTTATTTTCCATTAATGTATCTTCTTGATGAAATGTCAGATCTTTTGCCCATTAAAAATTTTTGGATTTTTAAAATCTTATTTAGTTGTAAGAGTTCTTTCTGTATTCCAGATATGTTTTTTGTCAGATAAATGTTTTGCAGCTATTTTCTTCCAGGCTTTGGCTTGTCTTTTTCACTTTTATAACCATATCTTTTGAAGAGCAGTAGTTTTAATTTTAATTGTCAATTTATTGATTGTTTTCTTTTATAGTTTTCTTTTTGTGTTTTACCAAGAAATGTTTGCCAGTTTATTCTGTGTTTAGATTTGTGATCCATTCTGAGTTAAATTTTCTGTATGTTTGCATGGTAAGGATCAAGGTTTATTTTTTTTCAGCATATGGCTCTTCAGTTGTTTGTTCTGATACCATTTGCTCAAAAACTTTTGCTTTCCCATTTTGGCAACTTTTGGAAGGCAGCTGTGCTCACCAGTATACCACCAGCGCCACACTGTCTAAAAAAACATGTGGGTCATTTTTGGGCTCTATTTTGTTTCACTGATCTTTTTGCTTATCTTTATTCTAATAGCACAATAGCCTTGATTACTGTAGCTTTTGTAGTAAGCCTTAAAGTCAGGTAGTGTAGCTATTCCAGCTTTGTTCCTTTTTTTCAAAATTGGCTTGGCTATTGCTAGGTCTTTTACATTTTCACATAAATTTTTGAATCAGATTTCCAGCTTCTACAGAAAATCTTACTGGGATTTAGAGTGGGATTGCATTGAAGGTATAGATCAGTTTGGTGAGAATTGACATCATACTAATATTGAGTCTTCGAATCCATGAACACAGTATATCTCTCCATGAACACAGTTATCTCTCCATTTATTTAAGTTTAATTTCTCTTGGTAATGTTTTGTAGTCTTCACTGTACAAGTCTTACATATCTTTTGTCAACTGTATCCCTAAGCATTTCCTATTTTTTTTTAAGATTTTATTTATTTATTTGACAGCACAAGCAAGGGGAGCAGCAGAGGGAGAGGGAGAAGCAGCAGGCTCTCCGCTGACCAAGGAGCCTGATGTGGGGCTTGATCCCAGGACCCTGGGATCATGACCTGAGCCCAAGGCAGATGCTTAACCGCTGAGCTATCCAGGCGCCCCAGCATTTCCTATATTTTGATGCTACTGTAAAGTTCGGTTTCTAATTAGTTGTCGCTGGTATATAGAAATAGCATTGAATTATGTATATTGACTTTGTTCCTGTGGCCCTGCTAAGTACACTTATTAGTTCTAGTAGACTTTTCTGTAAATTCCATAGTATTATCTATATAGCCAATCATATCACCTATGGATAAAGATTGTTTTATATTCTTCCTTTCTAATATTTTCCCCTTTTTTCATTTTTCTTGCTTGATTGCATTGCTAGGATTTCTAGTACAGTGTTGAATAGAAGTGATGAGAGCAGACAGTCTTGCCTTGTTCTTGATCATTGCCATTAAGAAGACTTTCACCACAAAAAAAAAAAAAAAGAAGGCTTTCACCACTGAATATGTTAGCTGTAGGTTTTTCATATGTGCCTTTTATTAGTTTGAGGAAGTCCCCTTCTATTCCTGGGTTCCTGAGAATTTTTATCAGGAATGGATGTTGGATTTGGTCGAATGCTTTTTTGTATAGTTTTTCTCTTTTAGTTTGTTAACATGGTAAATTATAGTCATTGATTTTTGAATGTTAAATCAATCTTGCAATCCCAGAATAAGTCCTAATTACTTATGATATATTGTCCTTTTTATATGTTGTTATTATATATCATTGTCACGTATTAAGAATTTTTGCATGCATGTTCATGAGGGATGTTGAGGGTTCCCTTGTTTCTACATCCTCACCAACACTTGTTCTTGTCTTTTTGATACTGGCCATTCTGACTTGTGTGAGGTGATAGCTCCTTATGGTTTTGATTTGCATTTCCTTGATGATGAGTGATGTTGAGCATCTTTTCATGTGTTTGTTGGCCATCTGTATATTTTCTTTGAAAAAATATCTGTGCGGGTCCTCTGCCAGTTTTTAAACCAGATTGTTTCTTTTGTGTATGAGTTATTTTTTTTTTAAGATTTTATTTATTTGTTTTTTTAAAATTTTTTATTGTTAATCACCATACATTACATCATTAGTTTTTGATGTAGTGTTCCATGATTCATTGTTTGTGCATAACACCCAGTGCTCCACACAGAATGTGCCCTCTTTAATACCCATCACCAGGCTAACCCATCCCCCCACACTCCTTCCCTCTAGAACCCTCAGTTTGTTTTTCAGAGTCCATCGTCTCTCATGGTTCGTCTCCCCCTCTGATTTACTCCCCTTCATTCTTCCCCTCCTGCTATCTTCTTCTTTTTCTTTTTTCTTAACATATGTTGCATTGTTTCAGAAGTACAGATCTGTGATTCAACAGTCTTGCACAATTCACAACGCTCACCATAGCACATACCTACCCAATGTCTATCACCCAGCCACCCCCATCCCTCCCACCCCCCACCACTCCAGCAACACTCAGTTTGTTTCTTGAGATTAAGAATTCCTCATATCAGTGAGGTCATATGATACATGTCTTTCTCTGATTGACTTATTTCATTCAGCATAACACCCTCCAGTTCCATCCACGTCATTGCAAATGGCAAGATCTCATTCCTTTTGATGGCTGCATAATATCCCATTTTGTATATATACCACATCTTCTTTATCCATTCATCTGTCGATGGACATCTTGTCTCTTTCCACAGTTTGGGTATTGTGGACATTGCTGCTATAAACATTGGGGTGCACGTACCCCTTCGGATCCCTACATTTATATCTTTGTGGTAAATACCCAGTAGTGCAATTGCTGGATCATATGGTAGCTCTATTTTCAACTGCTTGAGGAACCTCCATACTGTTTTCCAGAGGGGTTGCACCAGCTTGCATTCCCACCAACAGCGTAGGAGGGTTCCCCTTTCTCCGCATCCCCGCCAACATCTGTCGTTTCCTGACTTGTTAATTTTCGCCATTCTGACTGGTGTGAGGTGGTATCTCATGGAGGTTTTGATTTGGATTTCCCTGATGCCGAGCGATGTTGAGCACTTTTTCATGTGTCTGTTGGCCATTTGGATGTCTTCTTTGGAGAAATGTCTGTTCATGTCTTCTGCCCATTTCCTGATTGGATTATTTGTTCTTTGGGTGTTGAGTTTGATAAGTTCTTTATAGATTTTGGATACTAGCCCTTTATCTCATATGTCATTTGCAAATATTTTCTCCCATTCTGTCGGTTGTCTTTTGGTTTTGTGGACTGTTTCTTTTGCTGTGCAAAAGCTTTTTATCTTGATGAAATCCCAATAGTTCATTTTTGCCCTGGCTTCCCGTGCCTTTGGCGATGTTTCTAGGAAGAAGTTGCTGCGGCTAAGGTCGAAAAGGTTGCTACCTGTGATCTCCTTTAGGATTTGGATGGACTCCTGTCTCACGAGTAGGTCTTTCAACCATTTGGAGTCTATTCTTGTGTGTGGTGTAAGGAAATGGTCCAGTTTCATTCTTCTGCATGTGGCTGTCCAATTTTCCCAACACCATTTGTTGAAGAGACTGTCTTTTTTCCATTGGACATTCTTTCCTGCTTTGTCAAAGATGAGTTGACCATAGAATTGAGGGTCCATTTCTGGACTCTATATTCTGTTCCATTGATCTATGTGTCTGTTTTGGTGCCAGTACCATACTGTCTTGATGATGACAGCTTTGTAATAGAGCTGCAAGTCTGGAATTGTGATGCCACCAGCTTTGCTTTTCTTTTTCAATATTCCTCTGGCTATTTGGGGTCTCTTCTGGTTCCATACAAATTTTAGGATTATTTGTTCCATTTCTTTGAAAAAAGTGGATGGTATTTTGATGGGGATTGCATTGAATGTGTAGACTCCTCTAGGTAGCATTGACATCTTCACAATGTTTGTTCTTCCAATCCATGAGCATGGAACGTTTTTCCATTTCTTTGTGTCTTCCTCAATTTCTTTCATGAGTATTTTATAGTTTTCTGAGTACAGATCCTTTGCCTCTTTGGTTAAATTTATTCCTAGGTATCTTATGGTTTTGGGTGCAATTGTAAATGGGATCGACTCCTTGATTTGTCTCTCTTCTGTCTTGTTTTTGGTGTATAGGAATGCCACTGATTTCTGTGCATTGATTTTATATCCTGCTACTTTACTGAACTCCTGTATGAGTTCTAGCAGTTTTAGGGTGGAGTCTTTTGGGTTTTCCACATACAGTATCATATCATCTGCAAAGAGTGAGAGTTTGACTTCCTCCTTGCCGATTTGGATGCCTTTGATTTCTTTTTGTTTTCTGATTGCTGTGGCTAAGACTTCTAATACTATGTTGAATAGCAGTGGTGATAGTGGACATCCCTGCCGCGTTCCTGACCTTAGGAGAAAAGTTCTCAGATTTTCCCCATTGAGAATGATATTCGCTGTAGGTTTTTCATAGATGGCTTTTATGATATTGAGGTATGTAGCCTCTATCCCTATACTCTGAAGAGTTTTGATCAAGAAAGGATGCTATACTTTGTCAAATGCTTTTTCTGCATCTATTGAGAGGATCATATGATTCTTGTTCTTTCTTTTGTTAATGTAAAGTATCACGTTGATTGATCTGCAGATGTCGAACCAACCTTGCAGCCCAGGGATAAATCCCACTTGGTCGTGGTGAATAATCCTTTTAATGTACTGTTGGACCCTGTTGGCTAGTATTTTGGTGAGAATTTTTGCATCCATGTTCATCAAGGATATTGGTCTGTCATTCTTTTTGATGGGGTCTTTGGTTTAGGGATCAAGGTAGTGGTGGCCTCATAGAATGAGTTTGGAAGTTTTCTTTCCATTTCTATTTTTTGGAACAGTTTCAGGAGAATAGGTATTAATTCTTCTTTAAATGTCTGATAGAATTCCCTTGGGAAGCCATCTGGCCCTGGGCTTTTGTTTGTTGGGAGATTTTTGATGACTGCTTCAATTTCCTTAGTGGTTATAGGTCTGTTCAGGTTTTCTGTTTCTTCCTGATTCAATTTTGGTAGTTGATACATCTCTAGGAATGCATCCATTTCTTCCAGGTTACCTAATTTGCTGGCATAGAGTTGCTCATAATATGTTCTTATAATTGTTTGTATTTCTTTGGTGTTGGTTGTGATCTCTCCTCTTTCATTCATGATTTTGTTGATTTGGGTCATTTCTCTTTTCTTTTTGATAAGTCTGGCCAGGGGTTTGTCAATCTTGTTAATTCTTTCAAAGAACCAGCTCCTGGTTTCGTTGATCTGTTCTACTGTTCTTTTGGTTTCTATTTCATTGATTTTTGCTCTGATCTTTATGATTTCTCTTCTCCTGCTGGGTTTAGGCTTTATTTGCTGTTCTTTCTCCAGCTCCTTTAGGTGTAGGGTTAGGTTGTGTATTTGAGACCTTTCTTGTTTCTTGAGAAAGGCTTGTGTTGCTATATACTTTCCTCTCAGGACTGCCTTTGCTGTATCCCAAAGATTTTGAACAGTTGTGTTTTCATTTTCATTGGTTTCCATGAATTTTTTTAATTCTTCTTTAATTTCCTGGTTGACCCATTCATTCGTTAATGGGATGCTCTTTAGCCTCCATGTATTTGAGTTCTTTCCGACTCTCCTCTTGTGATTGAGTTCTAGTTTCAAAGCATTGTGGTCTGAAAATATGCAGGGAATAATCCCAATCTTTTGGTACCAGTTGAGACCTGATTTGTGATCAATTCTGGAGAATGTTCCATGGGGACTAGAGAAGAATGTGTATTCCGTTGCTTTGGGATGGAATGTTCTGAATATGTCTGTGAAGTCCATTTGGTCCAGTGTGTCATTTAAAGTCTTTATTTCCTTGTTGATCTTTTGCTTAGATGATCTGTCCATTTCAGCCAGGGGGTGTTAAAGTCCCCCACTATTATTGTATAGCTGTCAATGTGTTTCTTTGCTTTAGTTATTAATTGGCTTATATAATTGGCTGCTCCCATGTTAGGGGCATAGATATTTACAATTGTTAGATCTTCTTGTTGGATAGACCCTTTAAGTAGGATATAGTGTCCTTCCTCATCTCTTATTACAGTCTTTGTTTTAAAATCTAGTTTGTCTGATATAAGGATTGCCACCCCAGCTTTCTTTTGGTGTCCATTAGCATGGTAAATGGTTTTCCACCCCCTCACTTTCAATCTGGGGGTGTCTTTGGTTCTAAAATGAGTCTCTTGCGGACAGCAAATGGATGGGTCTTGTTTTTTTAATCCAATCTGATAGCCTGTGTCTTTTGATTGGGGCATTTAGCCCATTTACATTCAGGGTAACTATTGAAAGGTATGAATTTAGTGCCATTGTATTGCCTGTAAGGTGACTGTTACTGTATATTGTCTGTGTTCCTTTCTGGTCTATGTTGCTTTTAGGTTCTCTCTTTGCTTAGAGGACCCCTTTCAATATTTCTTGGAGGGCTGGTTTCGTGTTTGCAAATTCCTTTAGTTTTTGTTTGTCCTGGAAGCTTTTTATCTCTCCTTCAATTTTCAATGAGAGCCTAGCTGGATATAGTATTCTTGGCTGCATATTTTTCTCGTTTAGTGCTCTGAAGATATCATGCCAGTCCTTTCTGGCCTGCCAGGTCTCTGTGGATAGGTCTGTTGCCAATCTAATATTTCTACCATTGTAGGTTACATATCTCTTCTCCCGAGCTGCTTTCAGGATTTTCTCTTTGTCTCTGAGACTCGTAAGTTTTACTATTAGATGTCGGGGTGTTGACCTATTTTTATTGATTTTGAGAGGGGTTCTCTGTGCCTCCTGGATTTTAATGCCTGTTTCCTTCCTCACATTAGGGAAGTTCTCTGCTATAATTTGCTCCAATATACCTTCTGCCCCCTCTCTCTTTCTTCTTCTTCTGGGATCCCAATTATTCTAATGTTGTTTTGTCTTACATATCGCTTATCTCTCAAATTCTGCCCTCGTGATCCTGTAGTTGTTTCTCTCTCTTTTTCTCAGCCTCTTTATTTTCCATCATTTGGTCTTCTATTTCGCTGATTCTCTCTTCTGCCTCGTTCATCATAGCAGTTAGTGCCCCCATTTTTGATTGCACCTCATTAATAGCCTTTTTGATTTCGACTTGGTTAGATTTTAGTTCTTTTATTTCTCCAGAAAGGGTTTCTCTAATAACTTCCACGCTTTTTTCAAGCCCAGCTAGTGTCTTTAAAGTCATGATTCTGAACTCTAGGTCCAACATCGCACTAATGTCTGTATTGAGTAGGTCCCTGGCAGAGGGTACTACCTCTTGTTCTTTTTGTTGAGGTGATTTTTTTCGTCTTGTCATTTTGTCCAGAGGAGAATAGATGAATGAGAGAACAAAATGCTATCAGGTTAACAACGTCCCCAGCAAATATACTCTATACAAATCAGAAAAGACCTGAAACCAGGGGAAAAGAAAGGGAAAGAAAGAAAGAAGAGAGAGAGAGAGAAAACAAAAAGAAAAAGATAAAAACAAAAACAGAACAATACAAAAAAACCCGAATATGATCTAATATGATCAGGCTAGTGCATAGATCAGTGCCACACACTAGATTTTGGGCGTATTTTGGTCTGTTAGAAGAAAGTGCCTCCTAAAATTTTAAAGGAAGAAAGACTTATATGTACAAAATTAGGGTTGATACAATGAAGAGATGGAAGATGACTGTAAAGATGAAAATTATAAAAGATTTTATAAAAGGAATTGATAAGAAGTTGTTTGAAAAAAGAAAGAAGAAGATTAAAAAAAAAGGAGAGAATGTGATCAGGCAGGAGACTAGAACAAAGCCATACACTAGTGATTTAGGGTATATTTTGATCTGTTAGAAGAAACTGTATCTAAAAATTTTAAAGAGAGAATAACTTATATATATATATATATATATATATATATATATATATGACGAAAATAAGGGTAACTACTATGAAGGGATAAAATATGACTCTAAAAATGAAAAATAAAAAATGTTTTTTTAAAAAAGGGATTGATAAGATGTTGGTTGAAAAAGGGAAAAAGAAAAATAAGAAACACTTAAAAAATTAACTTTGAGAAACTAATGAATCATGGTAAAAAAAGCCATGAATTCTATGTGCAGTATTCCCCTATCGCTGGAGTTCTCCCGTTCTCCTTGATCCGTAAACTTGGTCTTGCTTGCTGGCTCTTCGTGCTGATCTTCTGGGGGAGGGGCCTGTTGCCGTGGTTCCCAAATGTCTTTGCCGGAGGCGGAGTTGCCCCGCCCTTGTCTGTCCCGGCTAAGCACGGGTTTGCTCTCAGGAGCTTTTGTTCCCTGCAAGCTCTTGGTACAGCTTTGGGGGACGAGAGTGAAAATGGCGGCCTCCTAATCTCCGCCCCGGAGGAGCCGAGAACTCGGGGTCCCGCTCCTCAGTGCGCCCCCAGAGAAAAGCAGTCAGTCACTGCCATGTCCCTGGTCTCCGGCCGCACTGCGTGCTCACCCGGCCTGTGACCGAGCATTTCTATCTCTGGCACCCGACCCCGTGTGGAATCTCCAAACCCAGCAGATCCCTGCGGTGCACTCCCGCGCTGCTCCTCCCCAGGGAGGAAGGGGAGTCTTCCCGGCTCTGTCGCTTGTTGGGTCCCTGCTGGAGGAGCAGTGGCCGGACTGGGCCGCGGATCACAGTTTATGTCAACCCCGAGCTGAGAGCCCGAGCCTCCGCTCCCTCTCTGCACCCGGCTTCCCCGCTCTGATACCTGGGAGCTCTGCCGCACTCAGGCACCCCCGGTCTTTCTGTGACCCCGAGGGTCCTGAGACCACACTGTCCCGCGAGGGTTCCACCCCCCGCTTAGCCACTGGAGCGACGTCCCTTGGCGGAGCCGGCTTCTAAAAGTTCAGATTTTGTGCTCCGTGGCGCTCTCACTTGCCAGAAGCGACGACGGAGGCCCTCTCCCCCGACGTCTATCCTCCTGAATATCCCCTCGGATTCACTTCTCCGCACGTCCTACCTTCCAGAAAGTGGTCGCATTTCTGTTTAGAGAGTTGTTGCTATTTTTCTCTTCGATCTCCTGTTGAGTTCAGAATGGTTTGATCCCTATCCAGCTGAGTTCCTGAGATCAGACGAAACCCAGGTCTCCTACTCCTCTGCCATCTTGCTCCGCCCCTCAAGATTTTATTTATTTATTTGACAGAGAGCAAGAGCAAGAGCAAGGGAGGTCGCAGAGGGAGAGAGAAAGGGAGAAGCAGACTCCCCACTGAGTGAGGAACCTGATGCAGGGTTTGATCCCAGAACCCCGAGATTATGACCTGAGCCAAAGGCAGATGCTTAACCATGTAAGCCTCCCAGGTGCCCTGTGTATGAGTTCTTTATGTATTTTGGGTATTAACCCCTTATCAGGTATATCATTTGCAAATATCTTCTCCCATTCAGTATGTTACCTTCTCAGTTTATTGATGGTTTCCTTCACCGTGCAAAACTTTTAAATTTGATGTAGTCACAATTGTTTATTTTTCCTTTATTTCCCTTGCCTGGGGAGATAGATTCAGAAAAATACTAAGACCAGGATATTTATGGTTTCGGATGTCACATTTAGGTCTTTAATCTATTTTGAGTTTATTTTTGTGTATGATATAAGAAAATGGTCCAGTTTCATTCTTTTGCATCTATCAGTCAAGTTTTCCCAACAGTATGTACTGAAGAGACTGTGTTTTCTCTGCTGTATATTCTTGCCTCCATTATTGTAGATTAATTGAATATGAGTTTGTTTCTGGGCTCTTTATTCTGTCCCATTGTTCTCTGTGTATGTTTTTGTGCTAGTACCATACTGTTTGATTATTATAGCTTTGCAGTAGAGTTTGAAATCTGGACTTGTGATGCCTCCAGTTTTGTTTTTTTGCAAGATTGCTTTGAATCTTTGTGGTCTTTTGTAGTTCCATACAAATTTTAGGATTATTTTTTCTAATTCTGTGATAAATACTATTAATTAGCCTTATGAATTTTGACAAACACATATGGTTGGATCTCCATACCACAATCTAGATGCATGACAGTTCCAATAACCCTAAAAATACCCTTATTTTACTCCGTTGTTAGTACCTTCTACCCCCGACCACTAGAAATTTCTGATTTATTCTTCATCCCTATAGTTTTATCTTTTCCCGAATGTCATATAAATGGAATCATATAGTTTGTAGCCTTTTGAATATGACTTATTTTACTTAGCTAAATCCATTGAGATTCATCTATGTTGTTGTATGTATTAATAGTTGTTCCTTTTTATTGCTGAGTAGTATTCCATTGCATGGATGTACCAAAGTTTATTTCTTCAAGGACGTTTGGATTGTTTCCAGTTTTTGGCAGTTAGGAATGGAATTGCTATAAATGTTTGCATACAGATTTTGGTGTAAATCTAAGTTTTCTTTTTTCTTGAGCAAGTTCCTAGGAGTGGGATTGCTAAGTTTTATGTACGTATAGCTTTAAACTTTATAGGACATGGAGGTTTTTAATAGATTCTATTTCTTTAATTCTGTTTAGGTTATTGATTTCTTATTGAGTGAGCTTTGGTAGTTTTTGTCTTTCAAAGAATTAACCCATCTTGTCTGTTAAATTTATAGGCATAAAATTATTCCCCAGTTCCCCTGGTTATTCCTTTTAATATTTGTAGAGTCTTTGGTGTTGTCATCTCTCTCCTTCTTGGTATTTGAAGTTTTTTTGGTTTTTTAGAGCTGGGGGTAGGGACAGAGGGAGAGGGAGAGAGAGAATCTCAAGCAGGCTCCAAACCCAGCGTGGAGCCCAATGTGAGGCTTGATCTCACAACCCTGAGACCTTGACCTGAGCCAAAATCAAGAGCCGGATGCTTAACTGACTGAGCCACCCAGTTGCCCCTGAAGTTCCTGTTTTCAAAATTTTTTCTTTGGCAGGAGGTTCATCAACTTTATAGACCTTCTGAAAGAACTGGCTTATGTTTTTGTTGAGTTTGGGTTACTGATACTGTTTAGCTGACTTCCGATCATCTTTATTATTTCCTCTCTTCTGCTTAATTTGGATTTACTACTTTGGGTTTAACATATTACAGAAAACAGTTCTTTCAGTCTGGATGTAAATTGTCATATTTTTAAATCCTGTAGTACTCAGTTCAGGTGTGGTGTGTGTGTGCGTGTGTGTGTGTGTGGTGTTGGTGTTTAGTGTATAGGCAAGAACATGAGACTTTGCTAGTAGCAAGATTTCAGAGAGAGTGAAATTGGTACTGTTTTTAATGAGAAGGGTACAGGATTTTTTTTTGTTTTGAATATTGATTTTTGTGCCTGTTCATCTCTGAATGTAGAGTATCTGTAAATTATCAAAATACTCAGAATTTCCATGACAAGCCCAGTGAAATTTCCCACACATAGAGCTACTAAAGTTTAACATGTGGCATTTTTTAAGTGGGGCAAAATATTGTCACGAGGAATAAAACTTTATTCTTGTCTCTAGTCTTAGCAGTCATTGAACCTAAAGGACTATATAATGTTTACTCAAATTAAGAAGGTAAAACATTTAAATACCTAGGTCTTGCCAAATGAGTAATCTCTAACTAAGATATAAGGCAGTTCTGGAGTTGTTTTTACTTGAAGTGTTTTGATATGTTAAAGTAAGAAATTCCTGTAGTAAATGAAGTGGAATTTGTGTTACTCTTTCAGGTTGTTTTTCAAAGCTTGAATGAAAATCAAGGCAATAAATTGCTTTATTGTTTTAACATTCTATTTAAATAGTAATGCAAATTTGATTTTCCCTGTAATTAGAAATAATTTTATTTTTTAGACAGATGAAATTCGCTTGAAAATCAGTTTCAGTTTCTTTTTTAAATGCTTATTTTTATGTAGTCTTCAATAAGAAATATAGGTGTTATTAGAATTGGAGTACTGGTGGAAGTATGTGTTATTTATCAACCTACATGAAAATTATTTTTTGTTTACTTTTCTAATTGTGTAATGTTTCATTTTATCTTTTAGATCCTATTTGACCAAACTCAGAGATCAATTAAAGCACAGCTTCAGAACTTTGTTAAAGAGTAAGTCAAGTGCAGTGAAGAGAAAAGAAAAGCAACAAGTTCATGATCACATCTGGGAGTTGGTTATCTTTTGAGAGGAATTATATGAATTGTGATTTATTGAAAATATTGGAGTTTTTGTTTTGTTGCTTTGTGAAGTGTATATTGCATTTCCTCTTGAATTACTCCATAAGGGAATCAGACTTCATTTCTTTCAGTGAATCATTTATACTATGAAATTTGTATTCAGGATTTATAACTAGGATTGTTATAGATTAAAAAATAATTTAATGACCTTTCAAAATCAAAGCAGATCCCAAAAGTGGTTGAAATACTATTAGTTATTATAGTGGAGACTAAGTTTTCCATTGTCTCAATATGGTTTTTTCTTTGAAGAGAATATAATGGAATATATGAGAATGAATCATAAAAGTGCATGGTTTTTTTTGCTACATGTGATCCTTTTGTGTCACATTCATCCCATTTTATATGTGAAATAAAATTGAACTAGAAATAAAAACATCTGAACTTTCCAGATAGGAACATTTTCCTTTCCCACATTAATAATTCAGTTTTTCTCTTTTAATTCCTGACTGAGAATACATAAAATTACAGATAAAGTTGGTTATGATACAGTATTCAGGATTATTATAGAAGTTATAAGCTATAAAAAGTAGCACATCTCATGAACATAGTGCACTGCCGTTTAGTAGGTTAGAATTTATTGTCCTGTAGTGATATCTCACAGATTCTTCCCAAATAATAGACTAACGTTCAGAATGTCCTTATAGAATGTATGCATGAAAATTTATGGCTTCTTACAAAGACTTTAAAGTCTTTCTCGGGTCTACTTTATTATTTTAAAATCATTTGTTTTCAAGTCATTTTGCCTGGTTCTCTGGTAGAAAAAAGTACTTATCTAAGATCATTAATGAATCAAGGGTTTCAGAATACTGAAATGGAAACCATTACCCTTTATGGGTATGCGGTTTTTTTTATCAAAGATTGTATGTATGTGTGTTTTAAGAATATATTCATGCCCTTTGGCCCAGTAATTTCCCTCAACAAGAAACGAGTGATATTTCTTAAAGTGTGGTTTGTAGATCACCCACAGTAGGATTTATGGAAGTTTTCCTGTTTTTATTTTTTAGAGATCTTAGAAAATTCAAAGATGCCAAGAAGCAATTTGAAAAAGTCAGTGAAGAAAAAGAAAATGCATTAGTAAAAAATGCTCAAGTACAAAGAAACAAACAGCATGAAGTTGAAGAAGCCACGAACATTCTGACAGCAACAAGAAAATGTTTTCGACATATAGCCCTCGACTATGTACTTCAGGTATATTTATTATATGTTTTCAAAAAATGCTTACTAAATATGTCATTACTTTTGAGTGATTACACTGAGAAGAACTAATACTGTTTCTTTGAGTCTAAAATTAAGCCATGATCTTTTGTGAAGACTTTTCACTTGTCTGTATATCTGTGTATGCACATAAATGTGTGTGTGTACATGTGTATACCTTTGGTTCTGATTTCTTCCCCTTTTCACTTAACATGATACTTAATGTAAACATTAAAAATGTTTTTTAACAACATTTTTAAATGTTGTAAAAAGCATTTTAATCGCTTTATTTTATTCTGTGGAGTTGCTAGGTTAATTTAATTAATACTGCTTATCAGACATTGTTGCCAGTTTTTACTGGCAATAGTGAAAATATAGTTTTCAATAATTGTAAATGATAATAACATCTTTGTATATAAATCTTTTGCCACATTTCTGATTATTTCTTTAGAGTAGATTCTTAGAGGTATTAAGGCATACCATATTGACAAATGAAAAATATTTCTAGAAGTGGTGTTCTCATAATTGCATTACATGCTATTTTTTAAAATTAGAGATCAGTATTTGGTAAGTTGCCTGGTGATCTTGTGGTCCTATGTATAATTGAAATCAGTTTGAATGTGATAGGTCTCCAGAGGGATTCAAGAGACATGAAAAGTGAAGGCAAAGTGTACATTATTTCACATGTACTTGATGTGTTCCTATATATCATGAGTTGAAAGCTTTAAAGCTCAGGAAATTAGTTTGTCTGAATCTCCTTTTACAAAACAGCAGTGGAGTCCCCAGAGATTGTTAACTAGCAATCACAGATTATTTCTTTAAAAAAATAATAAGTAACCATATACAAATTAGTGATTAAAAACTACTTAGAAAACTTAGCAAAACAGTAGAAAATGACTTAAGTTTTTTTTAAGTTTCTATTCGGTAAGTAGGAAGTTAAGGTTTTCAATTAGCAATAATCGCACCTCAGATAAACCTCAATGAAGTGCATTCCATTTATTAACTAGAATCTTCTAGAATGGAATGCTCTGTATTTCCTTTCTCCCATTAGCTCTCTTCCATTTAGTCCACTTCCTGCGGTAGGATGAATTCTGTCTTCCTATCCCATTCCACTGACATCGCTCATGCTAAGGTCTTACTCATTAGATACAGTTTAATTCTTAACCAACTTGACTATTGTGTTTCACTGAAATGGTGGACCGCACTCTCTTTCTTGAAATATACTTTTGTCTTGATTTATCTCAAACCACTTTTAGGTTGCATTAACTTCTATTTAGCTTCTGTTTCTTAACTTCTGTTAATTTGTATTTCTTCTCAGTGTCCATGTTGGGCTTCTCTCCTTTGTCCGTCTTTTCAACCTCTTTTTCAGGGTTCCCTCTTGGTCCTATTCTTTTCTGACCTTTTGATTTCCCTGAAAGGCTCATGCCCCTTGCTTGAATTACCATCATGTATAGATGACAAAATCTATTTTTCTCAGATATCCCTCTTTCTTTTTGATCCACAACTGAAAACTGCCTTCTTCCAAATGGCTTCTTTTTACCCTTACCTAACTGAATGCCAACACCCTCTTACTCAATCCTAGAAAGTCACATGGAGAATTACATCAGATATTCTCATCATCAGCTGCTCTGTCTAACAATCAAAACTGCCTTAAAAAGTTCTGTGTATTAGGGCGCCTGGGTGGCTCAGTTGGTTGAGCATCTGACTCTTGATTTGGGCTGAGGTCATGATCTCAGTGTCGTGAGATCAATCCCTGAGTCAGGCCCCGCACTGGGCGTGGTGCTTGCTTGGGATTCTCTCTCTTCCTCTCCTTCTGTGACCCACTCCCCTACGCCCCGCTGGTGCACACTCTCTCACTCTTAAAAAAAAAAAGAAAAAAGGTCTGTGTACCTCTTAAGTCTGCTCTTTCTTACCCCTGCTGCAGCCCTAACACCAGTCTTTATTGTTTCTTATCTAGAGTATTAAGATGTTCTCAAAAAATTAGTCTTCTTGCATTGCTCTTCCCTGTCCTGTTACCACTTTGTTCTCTGTTCTGGGTCAGTTATACAAGTTTCTCCAGGCAAAGTGAATCGTCCTTGCCTTTGCCTCTTCTGTGCTGTCATAATATTGTCATACACATTGCTGTTAGAGCACTTAATCACATTTATTATAATTATGTATTTATATCTCTTTTCTACTCCTAGGTTATATTCTTTCCCTCTAGTGGTTGGAAAATAAATTATCCATTTCATTTAGTGCTCATCCAGTAGTTTTAAGTTAGGATCCCCATGTCCCCTGTAACTATTACCTTATTTGATTTTTCTGATAAGAACTCTTGTGTCATTTTATTATATGGCTAAAGTGGCTATTTTAGGGTGTAGTAAGTAATATCCAAGTTTATAAAGTCTGTCATGCTTTAGCTTCTCTAAATATTTGAATTTACTTTTTTTTCCCAAGTACATGCTATTTTCATTGCCCAACATAAAAAAATACATAAAACAGAAGCACTTTTGGCATTTTTCAAAGTCTGAATAATAGGTTATCTGCAGCCTCTGCTTTTACTTAGAGCATTTGAAAGTTAATATTTTAGTTCTCAAAACTGAATAGGCCTTGAAACAGACATAAAAAGGAAATTAGTGCTCATCAAGCATAGTTATTTGGACTTTTCTTGGTGTGTTTTTAGTTTTCTGATCAGTGCTTTAAAATTATCTTGTAAAATAGGCAGAATATTCATTGGGAAGAACATATCAAAAAGGAAGATATTCTGTAATCTTTTGACAATATTAGCAAAAAGTGGATGATTCTTTTTTTGTATAAACATTAATTTCATTAAGCTGATATATAATAGACAAAAAAAAATATTTGTTAAGAATTTCCAGAGTTGGGAGAGATACCACAAAGGCAACTTTCATAATTTACTGATCTTTCAGTAAGTTTAGTTTAATTAAAATATTATTTGAGGTCTGTTAATTTAGTTAACAAATATTTATTGAGTCCTCACTATGTACCACTTGCGGAATGCAGCTGGGAATAAGGCAAGACCTTGATCTTATGGAGCTCACACTTTAACCAGGGAAGAGACATAAGTAAATAAGAAAATATAAGATAGTTATGAATGTTATCAAGGAAATAAATAGGGTTGTTGTACTAGAGAGTACATAGGGCCTACTTAGACCTTTTTGAGGAGATAGTATTTTAGCTGGGACCTGATTGGAACAGGTAGCCTTATGCCTATCTGGGCAGACAGTTATGACATGAAGACAGAACAACTAGTTTGAAAGTGTTGAGGTGGGAGTAGTTTTGGATTGTGGTTGGAGCACAGAAAGGGGAAAGTAATAGAAAACTAGGTTAGAGAGGTGATATCACAGAGGGCCATGAAGGCTACAGGAGGAAGTTGGAAGGTTTTAAGTTGGACATAGTATAATCTTATTTATATTTTGAAAAGATCACTCTGTTTGCTGTGTGGAGGATGGATTGTAGAGAGTCAAGAGTACAGAGAGACAAGTTCATACGCTATTGCAACAGTCTAGAAAAGATAAGATGGTGTTTGGTAGTAGTGGCAAAAATTGATGAGAATTTGCATTAAGGATACATGTTGAAGGGTCTAGATGAGCAATTAGATAAGGAGGATGGGGAAAAGATGGAATTCTAAGAAATTGATATGTCTATCAGAGTGATAGTTTTATCACTACAGTATCTATGACTTATGCGTGGCCAGTTTTTCTTTGAGTTGAAAATAGATGAGAGTTTTGTTGGTATGTTTGTCTTAACTGTTTTTGCAAAACGTGGGTCAAAGGGTGAAAAACTTGAACTTTGATTTTATTTACTTTTCTGGAAAAGTATCAAACTATCAGAAAAAGCAAATTTTACAATATTGCATTGTAGATTAGTTTTTAAAATAAATGCATGGGTAATTAACCAAGTGTATTTTCCCTCAGATTAATGTCCTTCAATCAAAAAGGAGATCAGAAATCCTAAAATCAGTAAGATATTTATTGAAATGATGTTTTCAACATTTTAATATCATCTAAGTGTACATATATAAGCGTTTAAAGCAGCATCATATATGTGTATATTTATGTGTGTGTATATATATATGTAAATATGTTTATTCCAGGTTCAGAATTAATCTTACAGATCTTTTCATACTTCTCCTATGTCACTTAACCACTTTTTTGTCTCCTTCATGTTACAGTTATTTATGTGTATCTCCTCTATTAACACACTGTGAGCTCCTTAATAATTGACATTTAAATATTTGAGATTGAGGGCATGCATAAATAGTATCATTTAGAGAATTTTTCCTCCCGGGTTATTGATGATTTTTCATCCTTTTGGTTTGTTCTTTAGAGTGCCGTTTGAAAACAAATGGGGTGAAATTTGAGGATAATGGTTTTCCCTGAGCCTCTATGGCCACTTTTTCATTTGACCATTTTTTAAAACCTTAAAGCTAACAAAGAAGTGGACATGGGATGGTACTGGTATGACATTGCACTCTTTCACATTTTGAGAACCTTAGAAATAATTTTTCCTCTCTGTTCACTGAAGTGTTTTGTACCCCTGAAAGGGTATGCCTAAATTGCTTTTGATTCTTGTCCCCACCTAGCTTTTCCCTAAATTCTATATTTATGTTATTTCTTATCAGGAAAGTACATTGTACTTGCTCTTTACCTCTACTTCCTTTTCCAGATTGAGAGTAATATGTGTTAATTGTAGAAAATTGGAAAGTAAAATGGATGAAGAAAAAATTTAAACACTTATAAATCTTACTACCAAGGGAGAACTACTATTAATATCTTGGCATATATCTTCATCTTTTTTCCTCTCTTTCTATGGGCATGTATGTATGTGAATGTGTATGTGTGTTTTAAAATTGCATTTAATTTTTTTAAACAAAATAGGAGTCATTGTTACATATGTTTTATAACTTTGTTCTTTTGATAGTAACTACAAAATCATCACATGTTATTGAGTATTTTTTATTTAACAATGGCTTTCCTGGCCATACAGAATTCTACCATGTGAATATACTAGCGGTATGCAACCTTTTTTTGTGAAGGGCCAGGTAGTGAATATGTTAGGTTTTGTGGGCCTTGTGGTCTGTGTTGTAATTACTTAACTGTGATGTTGTAATGAGAAAGCAGCTATAGACAATATGTAAATGAATAGCATGATTGTGTGTTAATAAGAATTTTTCTTATGGACATGGAAATTTGAATTTCATATAGTTTTCACATGTCATGAATTTCATGTCTTCTTTTCATTGTCTTTCAAACATTTAAAAATGTAAAAACCCTAGCTCATAAGCCATCCAAAAACAGATGATAGGGCTAGATATAGTTTGCAGATCAATTGACTAGGCCATAAATTAGTTTTATCCATTAATGGATTTTTAAGTAATTTCCATGTTTTTTGACTTTAAAGAATAGCATTATAGTGATCATTCTAATAAATAATATTATTTCCTTAGGATAGATTAAGACAAGAGATTACTCAGTCAAAGGGTTTAAGCATTTATTAAAACTTTTAAAAAATAATGGTAAATTTTAAGAGTTATACATCATTTCCACTAGTAGTATGTGAAAGTGAACTATATTACCAACACTGGGTATTAATTTCTCTTACTCTACATATAATTTTGTAGATAGAAAATGTCATGTCATTGTTCAGTTTTGCATTTCTTTAATACAAATGAGTTTGTATTAAATATGCATGAGTTTGAATTTTTTTCTGTATATTTTTTGGCCTCTGTGTTCCCTGTTTTTTTGTTAAGTATTCATCTTTTTCATACTGATTTGTAACATCTTTTATATTTAAGACTATTAACCCTTTGTCATATGTGTTTTCCTAGTTTATCATTTATCTTTTAATATGTTTATTATATGTTTTGATGTGCAGGCATGTTTTACATTTTTATGTAGTTGTAGCTGTTCATCTTTCACCCTCTTTTTTATATAATTTTTTTTATTACACTCATAAAGTTGCATAACTACTGTTAATTTAATTACAAAATAATCTTTTATTGAGCTTTGTCCTTTTGTGTTTGTGCTTTAATTGGTTTTTCTCTTCAAAAAATTTTCTTTTGAAGCATTCTTGAATATTAAGGACCTATTTTAAATTTCAGGAAATTAAACAGATGTCTCATCTTGCTACAAATAAACATGGATGTTTGGAGGATTCTTTCACTATTATGATTGAATTAAATTTCTTCCCATATAAAAATGACAAATAAAAATAAGGGTGATTTTTCTCTCATGAATAGGTAAAATGTAGGAAAACCTGGAAAAAATCTTAACCTATTAGCAACATTTTTGGATATTGGGAATGAATATACAGAAACCTCCATATTGGCAAAGTCTGTTGACTCATTTTATTTCAGTATCTTGAGAAAAAAAATAAGCATTCCCCTACTTTGGACTGTGTTTAGTGATCCTAGTCGGTTATAAAGTGTGATTGTTTTATTTTGAGAGCTTCATATTTCCTCTTCTAATTTTCTAATGTTTTATTTGCAATTTAAAGTTTTGCCAGTGAGTTTGGTTGAAAGGCATATAATATGGTATCTTATAATTACCTGGGAAGATGGTGTGAAAGTATTGAAAACTTGATTCTTTCAATTATTACCATGTGAATTTTGATCGTCTGGATATAATCTAAACAACTAAAATTTGGGGTGTTTTTAAAATTTTAAACCACTTAGAGATTTCTTTTAAATATTATTTATTCTCACTTCACAAATATTTCTGAAATACTCTTTTAAGAAAAATGACTCAGTTCTAAGGAATAATTTTTAAACATTAGATAAGATTAAGATTTTTAAAAATTTCAGGATATTTAAGAATTGATTTTAAAATGCTAAACTTTTTTTTCTTACTAGATGTTATCTTTTATGTATGCCCATTTGGCCTTCTTCCATCAAGGGTATGATCTATTTAGTGAACTTGGGCCTTACATGAAGGATCTTGGTGCACAGGTAATATTGTACTGTATTGCTTGATTCTGTGTTATGCATTGATATCTGTATTTTTTTCATTGAGATGTGATTGACATATAAATTACATTAATTTAGGTGTATAAAATAATTGAGATATATGTGTGTATTAATACACACATAGTTATAGTCAAATGACCACCTCAGAAGGTAAACTATTACTCCATAGACTTAAACATTTTTTTTCTTATCTTCAGAACTTTTAAGATCTACTGTTTAGTAACTTTCAAATATATGATACAGTAGTGTTATCTATAGTCACCATGTTGTACATTACATTCCCAGGTCTTCTTTATTTTATAACTGGAAATTTGTACCTGTGACCCCCTTCACCCATTTTGTCCACTCATCCCCCACCTCTGGCAGATTCCAGTCTGTTCTCTGTATCTGTGAGTTTTGTTTTGTTTTTTTTAATTCCACATATAAGTGAAATCCTATGGTATTTGTCTTTTTCTGCCTGTTTATTTCACCTAGCGTAATGCCTTCAAGGTCCATCTATGTTGCAAATGGCAAGATTTCCCTTTTTTTTTTTTAAATGGCTGAATAATAGTCCCATGTGTATATATATACACCACATTTTCTTATCTATTCATCTTTTGACAGACACTTAGGTTGTTTCTGTATCTTGGCTATTATAAATAATGCTGCAGTGAACATGGTGATGTAGATATTTTTTCAAATTAGTATCTTTGTGTACATTGAACATATGTAGAAGGGGCATTGCTGGAACATATGGTAGTTCTGTTTTTAATTTTTTGAGGAGCCTCCATACTGTTTTCCATAGTGGGTGCACCAGTTTATATTCCTACCACTAGTGCACTTTTCTCCACATCCTCACCAACACTTGTGATTTCTTTTTGATGACAGCCATTTTGACAGGCGTGAGGTGATATCTCATTGTGGTTTTGATTTGCCTTTTCCTGATGATTAGTGATGTTGAGCACCTTTTCATATACCTTTTGGCCATCTGTTTGTCTTCTTTGGAGAAATGTCTCTTCAGATCCTCTGCCCATTTTTAATACAAAGTGGTTTTTTTTTTGCTATTGAGTTGTATGACTTCTTTAAATACCTTGGACATTTATATCTGATACATCATTTGCAAATATTTTGCAGGAGCTTTTTGGTTTGATGTAGTCCCACTTGTTTATTTTTGCTTTTGTTGCCTTTGCTCTGGTGTCTGTACTTTTAAAGAAGTTTAGCATATTGGGAAAAAAATTAGCATATTGGGAAATTTGACATTTCATTTATTTAATGAAGAAGTTTGATGCTGCACAAGATTTATGTATGGATTAAATGTGTAACCAAAAAGAAGATTGAAGTTAAAAATATGTTATGGACAGCATGTGAGGGTGTTGAAAGGAAAACTTAAAGTGTCTGTTTTATAGTATACATAGCTGGATTTATTTTTTCATTTCTTACATTTGGATAATTGAAAAATCCTACTGATTTTTTATTTGAGCTATACTCTTTATATTTTGACTAATAACATTTTAGAATCTTAAGATTATGGAAGTCTTGGGAACTTTTTTATTTTATACACATATGCACATGTGTGGATTATACATATATCACAGTATTATATAGGAATTTCATTACATTCAAATTATTTTTGATAACCGAGCAGAACTTTGTATTAGATTTGTTCTGGGACAATTTTTTTTGTTGATTGGTGAGCCATCTGGATTTAATAGTATCAATTTTTAGGTGATTTTTTTTCCCCATATAGGTTCATATTACCTTTTGAGGACAGGGGATTAAGGATGAAAAATAGAGTTTAGGGAAATGAGGAAAAAGGTAAGAGTGTAACAAGAATTGCATTCATTGACCAAAAGTAAATATGGTGCATACACATATGTGTGTACGTGTGTGTCTTGGGATGGTGTGCAGGGCATATGCCATGAGTTGCAGAGATACTGTTCCCAGGCTCTATAGAATTTAATCTATTGGAGGAAACCAACAAGTCACCAGACAATTACTCTTTGTGCTCAGTGTTGTGTCTGGGTATATAAATTGAGAACTTGCTCATTTGCATGGGATAGATAGAAACCTTAAAATAGTAGCTTCAACAAGATGAAATTTTATTTCCCTATGTAAGTCAAAGGCCTGGTATGCAGGGATGCAGGCTTATATTTTTTAATTCTACCTCATGGTTCAAAGTTACCATACCCACATTCTAGCTATCAGGAGAGAGGAAAGAGGAAAGAAAGATGCATTCTCTTTATGGATGTCTCCTGGAAATTGTAGAGTCACTTCTGTGTACATCCCAGTGTCATACAGGCTGCAAGGAAAACTGGGAGATAAAAACTTAATGCCAGATAATCATGTGACCTACTAGAATTTGGGGGTTCTTTAGTTAAGATAGAAAGAGAGAATGGATATTGGGGAATAGCTGGCTGTCTCTACCACATAGCAGAGGATCAAAGAGTTATAGGAACATACAGATAGAACCTGTAACCCAGACTTGGGAGGAAGGCAAGACCTTCCTAGGCTCTAGGCACTCCCCACATTCTGTCAAGCATTATGTTGCACCCTCATCTTACATTAAATATAATTTATAAACCAATGAGTTGGATTACATTTGAATAGTTTAAATAATTGTATACTTTAGACATTTATTAATTTTGGTTTTGCAGTTTCCCCCTCTCAGTTCTCACATAATTTTTCAGGTCCTTCAAAAGCCTCTAAGCTCATGGAAAACATAGCCTGATTGTAGGCGGCCAGTTCAGATATTCTTTGAATAATTCAGTTATGAGATAACTGGGTCTGGAACTAGGAACATGGCAGTAGGGATAGAAACAAGTAGACTTGAGGGATATTTAAGACATAGCCAATTTGAAGGTAGAGGGACATGATGAGTTGAGGTTTAAATGTGTTAAATTTTGGGGCGCCTGGGTGGCTCAGTCGGTTAAGCGTCTGCCTTCAGCTCAGGTTGTGAACCCAGGGTCCTGGGATTGCGCCCCACATCGGGCTCCCTGCTTGGCGGGAAGCCTTCTTCTCCCTCTCCTGCTCCCCCTCCTTGTGTTCCTGCCCTTGCTATCTCTCTCTCTGTCAAATAAAAAATCTTTTAAAAAATGTGTTAAATTTTGATGATAGGACATCTAAGTGGGTGTATCTGGAGCTCAAAAAACAAAACAAAACAAAAACAAAAACAAAAAAACTAGGTTAAAGGAGTCAGTAACATATAATTGCTAATTGTAACCACAAGAGTGGGTGAATTGACCCAAGGAGAGTTAATAGGGATCCCAAAATCATTTTTGTGTTTTGAAAGCTATTTTGAAAAATGTGAATGCTAGAACAGTATGCTTAAAGATTTTGATTTTGTAAACTAAGGTCAAGGGCCACTAGTATAGAGTAAAAAGAGAATCTGGCTTCAAACAGGGCCCTAAGAATGACATTTTTTTAAAAATTTAATTTTGTTTTAATTATGTTAGTCACCATACAGTACATCATTAGTTTTTGATGTAGTGTTCCATGATTCATTGTTTTCGAATAACACCCCGTGCTCCATGCAGTACATGCCCTCCGTAATTCCCATCACTGGGCTAACCCTTCCCCCCACCCCCTCCCCTCTAAAACCCTCAGTTTGTTTCTCAGAGTCCATAGTCTCTCATGGTTCATCACCCCCTCCGATTTCCCCACCTTCATTTTTCCCTTCCTTCTCCTAATGTCCTCCATGCTATTCCTTAGGTTCCACAAATAAGTGAAACCATATGATAATTGACTTTCTCTGCTTGACTTATTTCACTTAGCATAATCTCCTCCAGTCCCATCCATGTTGATGTAAAAGTTGGGTGTTCATCCTTTCTGATGGCTGAGTAATAGTCCATTGTATATATGGACCACATCTTCTTTATCCATTCGTCTGTTGAAGGGCATTTCGGCTTTTTCCAAAGTTTGGCTATTGCGGACATTGCTGCCATGAACATTGGGGTGCATATGGCCCTTCTTTTCACTACATCTGTGTCTTTGGGGTAAATACCCAGTAGTGCAATTGCTGGGTCATAGGGTAGCTCTATTGAGATACCACCTTACACCAGTTAGAATGGCAAAAATCGACAAGGCAAGAAACAACAAATGTTGGAGAGGTCGTGGAGAAAGGGGAACCCCTTTACACTGTTGGTGGGAATGCAAGTTGGTACAGCCACTTTGGAAAACAGTGTGGAGGTTCCTCAAAAAATGAAAAATAAGAATGACATATTTTTAAGAAATGGTTAGGTATGAGGATCTCCATTAAAGCATAGATGAGAGAGGAGGTGAAAACTGGGCAATAGTGTTAGTGCAGGCCAAAGAAAGAATGTCTCAAAAAGGAGAGGGTAGTTACCAGTACAAGTATTGGAAAGAAGGTCCAGTAAACCCAGGACTGAGAACTACCTATTGGGTTTAGTAGCAAGAAGATTATATGTTACCTTTGTGAGAGTAGAGGGTCTGAGTGGTAGAAGTTAAACTAATAATGGGTAGATGAATATGAAATAGACAAGCGAAGAAGAGGGAAGATTTTTCCAGAAGTTGTGTTATGAGGGAAAGAGAGGGGGAAGATGGTGGCTGGAGAGGATATGAGTTGGAGGAAGGTTTTTTTTTTTAAGGTAGTAGGATTTGCACAAATATACAAGCAGATGGAAATGGGAGAAGTTGGAAAGCTGAAAGAGAAGTGTTGATGTCTGATGTGGTAGGAGTAGAGGGGATTCCAAACACAGAGGATTGGGGGCACCTGACTGGTTATAGGTAGCTGTAAAACTCCTCATGTCCAAGACTAATAGAAGCATGGGACACATTCTGATGTGCTCCAGACTCTGTCTTCCTGATATCATCCCAGCTTATAGGAGACAAGACTGTTAGTCTTCACATCTCCTCAACTCATACCTTCCCCAACCCTCTACCATGTTGAGACATTTTTTTCTTTATACTTCTGCCCCAGCAGAGAGAGGTGAATTTTCCCGCTTTCTGCTGTAATAGCAGTGAGGTGGGATGTAGCCGAGGAATTACTACCGATGGGACAGGCAAAAAACCATCACTTGCATTGCAGTACTAGTATGGAAGGTACATGCACACAAGTTTATAAATATTAGTTGAATCTTAGGGCCTGCCTTATACCTCACTTCAATCTGAATGGATAAAATTTATATGCCGTTCAATTAAAGGATATAAAATCATGGTATAATGGTTATTTCACTCATTCAGTATAAGAAAATATTGAGGACATTTTCCGAGTGCAGCATGTACCAGCATTACCCATTAAATCAATGTTACATGTCACTAATGCATGTATGCATTAGATCCTCAAGTGTAGTAGTATAGTTGCCATCTAAATCAACTATTTATAGTAGTGATAATTCTGTTTCAGTGTGTTTTCTTTTGGTTCTTTATTAATATTCAGTGATAATTAAGATTCTATGGCCAATTGTACACCTGAAACTAATATTACACTATGTGTTAACTATCTGGGATTTAGGGGCATCTGGGTGGCTCAGTTGGTTAAGTGACTGCCTTCGGCTCAGGTCATGATCCTGGAGTCCTGGGATCGAGTCCCACATCGGGCTTCCTGCTCGGCGGGGAGTCTGCTTCTCCCTCTGACCCTCTTCCCTCTTGTGCTTTCTATCTCTCATTCTCTCTCTTTTATTTTATTTTTAAAAATAAAATCTTTAAAAAAAAACTCTGGGATTTAAATAAAAACTTAAAAAAAATTTTTTTAAAAAGATTTTACTTACTTACTTGACAGAATGAGAAAGAGAGAGCACAAGCAGGGGGAGCAGGAGAGGGAGAAGCAGACTCCCCGCTGAACAGGGAGCCCGATGGGGGACTCAATCCCAGGACCTGAGCTGAAGGCAGATGTTTAACCAACTGAGCCACCCAGGCATCCCTAAAAAAAATTTTTTTTTACTAAAAAAAAAACAAAAGAAAAATTCTGTGGCCAAAATTATTCTCTGATAGGGGAAAAAAAACGTCATTTGTAATAGTGAATAAAGGACCAAATGGTTTGTTTATGTAGGCTTTTTAAAATTTTGTTTTGATAGCAATGAAAACATTTGTTCATTTAATACTTTATCTTTCTCCTTATTCCTATTGATGTTTACATTTTTATTTTTTATTTATCCCACATTAATCAGAGGTGTGGGGGTTCAAAGATGAAATGATATACATCACGGTCTAGAAGAGTAGACTCACATAATTTATAACCCAATTGTTTGTTATTCCAGCAAAGAGTAGTTCAGGAAGCCAGGGCATTTATCATAATACTGGAAAATCATCTTTTCTGATGGAAAGGAATAAGAAAGAAATGAGATTTATGATTTCATAAGTTTTTTGAGCTTTTAAAACAGAACCTTAAAAACAATGTCAATTTTACCCTGGCCTTAGGAATGATTACTATTTTATTATTCCTTTTTAAAAAATTTTATTATTTAGCTTTCTCTCTTATCTGGTGACTTTTTGTTTTTTGTTGTTTGTTTTTTTGCCTTTTAGATTTGATGATAACATTAAGAAGCCATCTTGAAAACATGAAGCATTTTGAGTGATTGAAAGTGTCTGTTCTTTTGAACTTAGGAGAGCTGGCCCCACACTAGCATAGCTGCTACTTTTTGCTTTTTGGGGAAAAAGTCACCAGGGTATCTTCTTTCTGTCTTTGATTCTGACTACTGGAATTGCAGGGGTCAGGCAGGCAACTTAAACTGAGTTCTCTTGCTTATTCCGGGAGTTCATGTTATCACTGTAGTGCCTTTGACAACGCCTCCTGTCATGTTTGCTTGGTATTACAACTGTTCTTAGAAATGTTTTTCCTGGGGGAGTTATAGACTTTCTTAAAAAGGATTTGATACCAGAGAGAACTTCCATTTTAAAGTAATAGCCAAATGCCTTTTTAAGTAAACTTAAATTGGCTTACTTATTGAGAGTATGTTTTTAAAAAAATGATCATACCTTTTTTTCTTTAATTTTTAAGTCTGCCTAATGTTTTCCCTTTTCCCCCTTTATAGCTGGATCGACTGGTTGTGGATGCAGCGAAGGAGAAAAGAGAGATGGAGCAAAAACATTCCACCATTCAACAAAAGGTACTTGATAAGAAAAGTTACAGGAGAGTAATTCCCATTTTATACAATTGTTTGATTATTGGTTTCAGCAAGATATCATTGTGTTCGAACAAATCCTTTAAGTTGCTGTAGTAATTTAATTGGGTAGAAAATTCCTCCTTTTTTTGTGAAAAGTAAAATATTTTTTAGATGGTCAGGCAGTATTTGAAAGCCATGTTTTTGAACCACTTTGCAAGAACTCAAGGATCTTTTTTTTTTTTTTTAAGATTATTTATTTATTTGAGAGAGAGAAAGAGAGCACGAGCTGGGAGGAGAGAGAGCACGAGCAGGGCTTCATCCCAGGACTCTGAGATCATGACCTGAGCCAAAGGCAAATGCTTAACCAACTAAGCCACCGAGGCACCCCAGTCTCATAGAATCTTAACTAATTAAAAAATGGCCCTAGAATTTAAACTGCTATTTACAGTTTTGGTTAGGATATCACCAATCCCTGTAAAGTGTGTGAGTGAGGGGGGGGTAGCGTGTGGGGTGGGGGATAGGCAGAGAGGGTAGTGGAGAACATCTTTGCATCAGTGTGCGTTTGGTATTGTGGACTTAACAGCTATAGTTACTCTGAGGCAGCCCTTGCCCTCTCTCATGTGATACTGGAATTTCACGTGCATTACTTGTTAATTTGCCTAAGCTTAGCTAAACTATTTGAAAAAGATATTTTTAAAAAGGAAATTTAAATATGACACATTTTTATTTTTGTGTGTGGAGAGCTTTGAATACAGCTAACTTGGAACTCAACAATATTTTGTCTTACATAGTCAGTGATATTTTTGTGTGGTAATCTGAAAATAAAAGGAGAGAACTGGAGGTTGAATCTAATAATACAAGTATGTGACAAGATGCCTTCTGTACTTACCTGGCAAGGGAGATAGCATGATCACAAAAGTGTTTTTCCCAGGGTCAGGCTTATCCATTGACTCCAAATGTGCTGACCCTTGGAATTTCCCCAAATGTGGGAAACTTGACTGCATAATTTGTGGTAGTGGGGCACCCTATTCATGTGTCACCTTAAAAAAAAAGGATGCCTTCTAGCATTGCTTTAAGGAATCTGTTCCTTTGGTATTGACCAGTCAGATCAACTTTTGTTATGGTTTATTTAGAATTTAAAATACCAGTGAACTAGATCTGACATAAAAGATGTCAGTAGAAAAACATTAAAGTGAAGTCAGTAATACAAGTAAGGAAAATTTTATTGGTGATGGGTTATTAATATTCAAAGAGAAACATTATTTATAAAGGGAAAGATTTTCTACTAGATCATCTTTAACTTAGTTACTTCGAGTTATAGTTAGGTAAGACTAACTTCCTGTTTTGTTTTGTTTAAAGTTAGACTCACTTTTGGTTGGGTAATTTGTGTTAATGACATTACCATGGAGAGATTGTTAAAAATTGGGACCAGTCATTTCTAATTAAAATGAGAGATCATGATATTTGTAGATACTTGTGACTGTTGGCTTAAACTGAATTATTTAATGAATATTATGTATCTTTTAATATCTTTCCCTGTTGCATATACAGCTCAGTGTTGTACTGAAGGGCCAAAAGTAGTAGATTATTGAATCTAAGATTAATTTACTCGATTTTAAATAATAGTCAGTTACTGCTGTACTTTTAAAGAAAGTAATGCTGTTTTGCTTTTTTTTTTTTCCCTTAAAATCTGAAAAAAAGGCTCAATAAAAGGTAAAAAAAAAAGAAAAAAAAAAAAAAAAGAACAAGAAAAGAAAACTATTCAATCACGTAAAAATTAAGGGAAAGTATGTCTAATGTACCTAATGTAATTATTTACATTTTTCAAGAATTGAAATTGATCAATTAAAGAAACAATGATGCTATGCACATTCATGTACATGCCTTTTGGTTATGTGTACATATTCCTGATATATTTATACCTAGGAGTAAAACTGCTGGTTCAGAGGGTATATATATGTTCAGTATTAGTAGATAAATGCTAAATTACTTTTCCAAAATGATGTTACCATTCCTGACAGGCAGCACTGTGTATGAGTTCTCAGTGCTCCTTGCCACCCCATGGTATTGTGAGAATTTTTAATTTTTGCTAATTTTGGTGAGTAGATACTGACATCTTGTTGTGGTTTTAATTTATGCTTTAGTTACTGATGAACTCAAGTACCTTCCCCTGTGCCTATTGGTCATTTGGATATCCTGTTTGTGAAATGTCTGTTAGTTTTTCTTCCATTTTTCCAACAGGTTGCCTAACTGTTGATCAGATTCTTCATATCATCTGGATATAAGCCTTTTTGGGGGGGATATATGTGTTTTTAATTTTCACATAGTTTTTTTTTTTTAATGTTTTTATGTTTGGTACTTTTTGTGTCTTGTTTAGTAAGTCCTTCTTATCCCAGGATCATAAAGATATATCTCCTGTATAATCTTCTAAGTGTTTATAGATTTGCCTTTTATGTTTAGACCTTAAAACCATCTGTAATTGGGTGATTGTGTATGGCGTGAGGTAGAGATCCAATTTTCTTGTATTCTTATACTGGTATCTAGATGATCCAGAATCAGTTACTAAAAAATGTGTTCTTTCCCTACTACTCTATTATATCTTCTGATTTACATCATGTTTGCATACATGTGAAGTCTGTTTCAGGTTTTCAATTCTTTTCATTGGCCTTTTTGTCTTAATTGTGCCAGTACTATGCTGCTTTAATTATTTTAGCTTTATAGTATATCTTGATATCTGACAAAGTAAAGTCTCTTACGTTCTCTGCTTCAAAAGTGAATTGCGTAAATTTTGTGTTCTTATATAAATTTCAGGGGCAGACTTTGAGGTTGCATAAAAATAGCTTTTGGGATTTTGATTGATTTCATTGGATCTATGAATCAATATGGAGAAGGATTGATATTTTTATTTTATAATGTCTTCTATGAGCTTGAAATATTGTAAGTTTTCTTTAGCGTCCTTTATAAGCTTGATATTTTCTTCTACATCTTTTGTTAAATTTATTCCTAGATACTTATATTGCAAATATTATTGTAAATGTCTTAAAATTTTCTTTTCTCGCTGTTTACTTTTATTACATATTAGAATAAAATTGATTTTTCTATTGACTTTGAAACCTGTTTTCTTGTTAAGCTCTCTTTAATGCTAATTTATCTCTGGATTCTTTTGGATGTTCTTGTACAAAGTCATATCATCTGCTAATAATAATAGTTTCTTCCTTTCCGATTCTTTCCCTACTTCTTTTTTATTTTGTTGGCTAGGACTTCTAACATAATCTTGAAGTGATAATGGGCCTTCTTGTCTTGGTTGCAATTTCAAAAATATTGGTCAGTGTTAGTCTTGCCTTCTCTTCTCTGGGCCTCACACCAAAGCTTCAAATTCTGATGAGGCAAATGCCCTTAAGGTGAAATCTGGCTTCCTTGATCAGTTTACCTCTTCAAGCCTCCTACTTTCACTTAATCTTTTGCCTTTGAGTATTTCTTCCTAATTTGTCAGCTCATCAATATATTTAAATTATAGTATTATATATTTTATTATATATTTTATACAGTGTTATTACTTTCATTATAAAATCATATAATCTGTCACATTTTAAGTATTATACAATATTAATTGATATTAATAGTAAGTAAATCGAAGACAACCTATCTCAGGAAATATAGTTGAAAATTAGAAAAATACTTATAATGTACTGTACTTCAAGGAGGTTATATTTTAATGTTTTAAGTAGCATCAGCGTCATTAAAAACTGCCAGTGTTATAAATGAAACCTTTAGAATGTTGCCAAACTCAATTATGTCAATTGCTGACATAATCCTGTGTGCATAATTAAATACATTACAGCCTCAAATAAATTTTAAATGAGGGAATTAAAGTTTTCCTGATTTTTTTTCAAAGAAAAAGCAGGAGAAAGTGTAGCAATTTGTTTATAAATTCTGTTTCATTTGATTATTTTGGATTAGCATATTTTTTATGGTTAAATTTTGAGAGATGTCAGCAGAGGTTTTTAATAAATTTTGTTTTTCTGAATTTATTCTGTTTCCATTTTCCATCTTTGTAGACGCTTATATTTGGAAGGTTCCTAGGTGATTCTTACTCTGCCTCCCCTCTAGGAGAGGACCCTCACATCCAGCATTCTTGGCAGAGGGTCATGTAGCTTCTGCCAAAATCTTTCTCAAGACAGAGTTTGCTATTCCCTAAAAGGATAATATTCTAACTTTGATTATTCGTCCAGAAGTAATTTTGAAAGTTCTGAGAATGATTTTTGGAGTTTTAAAATTGGAGATAATAGCGGTCTTGCAGTTTTTGTACAAATTACTTTGTAAGTTCATCAAGAAATATTTTTATTTTAATTTTTAAAAAATATTTTATTTATTTATTAGAGTACGAGTTGTGGGGGAGGCCCAGAGGGAGAGGGAGAAGCAGAAGCAGACTCCCTGCTGAGCGGGGAGCCCAATGTGAGGCTCCATCCCAGGACCCTGGGACCATGACCTGAGCTGAAGGGAGATGCTTAATCAACTGAGTCACCCAGGGGCCCCAAGATTTTTTATTTTTAAATGATCTCTACATCCCACGTGGTGCTTGAACTCAGTACCCTGAGTCAAGAGTTGCATGCTCTACCCACTGAGCCAGCCAGGCGCCCCATCAGGAAGTATTTAAAATATAAGTTTTCTGATTTCAAAACTTCATGAATCCTTAGAGGAAAATTGAAAGTTTGAATTCATGCGAGACTAAAATGTCTAGAATGATAGAAGATTATGAGGCATTCCATAATCCTTATAAAAAAGTGAGCTCAGTGTGCCCACTTCAAAATGTGATTGTTTGCAAAACAAAATTTTATTTTAGGAAAAAAATGCCTTTATTCTATTTCTGAACTCCCCAATAGTGGAGTTAGTACTTCTGTCATATTAAAAAACTACCATAATAGTAATATACTTAGAGAATAGTGGTAGATTTAAGTAATCCCAGTTTAAATATATCTATATTCCTTTTTTTTAAATTGATATCACACACATCATAATACAATATTAGGAGAAAAAACATTTTAAATGTAACATGCATTATATTTAGTTGTTCCTTTTGTCTATTTGTACACATAATATTTTGTGCCTTTAATCACTGTGTATGTAATTTGTATTGTTTTTCAGAGTATTATTCTATATAATCATCTGTGTTTTAATATTGTCATTATAATAATTATGAATTGAAATACCTTTATATGTTGAAGCATTCTTCTATTATTCAACATTTAGGCCTCTCCTTTTCTAATGACTATTGTTAATATAACTGTTTTATTTTATTTATTTTTTTTTTTAAAGATTTTATTTATTTATTTGAGAGACAGAGAGAATGAGAGAGAAAGCACATGAGATGGGGGCAGGGTCAGAGGGAGAAGCAGACTCCCTGGTGAGCAGGGAGCCCAATGCGGGACTCGATCCCGGGACTCCAGGATCATGACCTGAGCCGAAGGCAGTCGCTTAACCAACTGAGCCACCCAGGCGCCCAATATAACTGTTTTAATACAAAGCTTTTCTGTGGTTTGAGCTGTTTCTCTATGATAAATTTGTTGTGTAAAGGACTTAATCAAATCGTACAAACTTTTATTTCGTTTAGGATTTCTCCAGTGATGACTCTAAGTTAGAATATAATGTAGATGCTGCAAATGGCATTGTTATGGAAGGATATCTGTTCAAACGAGCCAGCAATGCCTTCAAAACTTGGAACAGGTAATATATTTCGAATACTAGTCTTGATCTTGGGACATTGTTTTCTGACCTTCCCTGTGATTTGGCAGCTCTTTCTTTCATAATTCTTTAAATTCACCATCCATAATAACTTTCTTGAACCCAGTCCATTGAAGATAAGTTGCCCTTCTAGGAAAGGGGATCCTAAGAAGCAAGTGAAAAATGATAGCACTAATTCTAAACTATAAAATTTAAGCAAAGTATAAACCAGGAAGCAAGAATTTTTTTCTCCTTTGGGTTCCTTCTCTGTGTGATGTTTATGTACATTTTAATTTAGTGTTTGCTTACAAATTTTTACTGATCTTTTGAACTTTGCAATAACTTTAACCAGGACTTTTAGGAAATGAGATTGTTTTTATATGTGAAGTGTGTGTGGCAGTTGGTGCTCCTTTATTCTAAACTTGATGGCTACAAAAATGTTACTTTTTGTTGTTGTTAAACTGGTTTTATAAAATATTAATCATGTAAATGTCTGTTATATAAATATATAAAATATTTTGTTTTCCTTTGTATTAATATAAGGTGAAATAATTTCAGACATTAAAACATAAAAAAAAAATTGTGTTGACTCAGGATCATCCTTCCAAAAAGTAATGATTAGTCTTTTATTCAAGATGCCTCTGTTTTTGCAAAAAAAACAAAAAAGTAGTCAGAACAATTTAGTAATAATTGAGAGTAACATTGGGTTCTGGTGAATTGATTTACATTATTGGTTGAATGTGTTTTATTTGCTACATGAACAGGACATGAATTCACTTAATGATAGAGAAGCTTGTTTTCTTTTTTAAAAAAATGGACATTAGCAAAATAAATAAAATTTTCTTGGTAAATTTAATTTAGTATACATTCTTGTTAATTTAAATGGAAACTAATGCTTGAATATTTAATCTATTAAAATGGATTTCTAGTGCACTTATTTTGATTTCTTGGTGATGAGGTTATATGGAAAAAATATTCACTGGTATTTTCAAATGTCAGTGATTTATTGAGCATTTCCGTAGCATTTGATATTGCCAGATATTTAAATCTATGAGGTGTGTTTTTATTTGAAATAATTTTTCCTTACCTGAGGATGAATATAAACTAGAAAGTGATTATATTTAATATTAAAGCCTCTTTGAATTATGTAGAACTTCTAAAATAATGTATGAATACAGAAGGACCAACCAAGGTGGTCTGGGTAGAAACAGTGTTTGTAACTAATGTAAAGTGAAAATGAAAAATTAAAATTCTGTTTTCTAAGCTGTTTAAGTTAAGACAATAATCTTTTAAGTTTTTCCTGGCAAATTTTCATAGCCAGAATAGGAAATTAAAAAATAGTGTGTCACATTTTTATAATTAAAAATAAAGATTTCTCAACCAGTACAGTTTCATGAGGTAATGTTAGAATTGAATTTTAACCTTCAGATTTCAAAACAACCTACTTAAGGTTTAACACAGTGAAAATACAATAAATTCGTAGAAACTATACCATTATGTTAAGAAGAAATGAAATGATCTTCCATGGACTACTCCAGTGAGAAATGATCTCAGACTTCAAAATGAAGCACAGTAAGTGTTAGTGGAAAATCGCATTGCCATTTAAGGCAATAGGAGAAATTTAATTGTAATTTAAGCACGGACCTTTCATTTTTATTATTTGTTTCATGAATTCTATTAACTGAGATAGATAATAAAATGTAACTAAAAGCAAGTAGGGAATAACTATTAAATTCTCAGTTGTAGACATATTACCTTCCTTTTTTTTTAAAGATTTATTTATTTGACACAGGGAGAGAGAGAGAGCACACAAGCAGGCGGAGCAGCAAAGGGAGAGAGAGAAGCAGGCTCTCCGCTGAGCAGGGAGCCCAATGCAGGGCTCAAGCCCAAGACCCTGGGATCAAGACCTGAGCTGAAGGCAGACGCTTAACTGACTGAGCCACCCAGGCGCCCATGTTACCTTCCATTTGTAAAGTGGAAAAGACAATGCCTTTGGAAATGAGGCTGCTCTTTAAGGGAGATGCCATCTAATTGTACTGGGGTGATAGTTATTGATTAGAATCATGGATCGTATTTCAACATCCTAATTTTTAGAAAAGAAATGAAGGTGCAGAGAGATGGTTGCTCTTTGAAGGTCACACAGCTGGTCTGTGACAAGACTGAGGCCTAAAACCTGTTATTTTTTTTTTAACGTGCTATGGAAATTCCATATAAATTTGTGTTTTGATAAAATAGAATATGTCAAATCTTTTAAAAATAACTTAGGAACTATTCAAATTTCCTAGTCTATTTACATTACTAGAAAAATTATGGATAGCGATTATTTCATTTTCATATGCCTTTAAAAAGAGTGTTTTCATGAAAATACCAGTAAAAAGCAGACTTCTAAGGAACATAGCATATAAGCATTGTATAAAAGTATCTTCATAGAAAACAAGTCAAAACCTTATAACAAAAGATTTAGATATTTTCTAGGTTATAGGTCAGTAACGGTGAAAGGGAGAAGAAAAATCTATTAAATGTTATTTAGAATTTTTTTCTGCTTTTCAATTTAAAAATTTGGACTGTATCTTAAATTTCTTATATGAAGTTTATAAAAAATCTAATCTCAGGAAGTACTTGGCAGTTACCTTCCCTTTACCTGTTATGACTGTAGAGTCTGTCCTTCTCTAATTAGTTCTCTATCCAGCTTGATTTCGTATATTCGATTAGACTTCAAATAAAAGACTGTATTTGTGATATTTGTACCTCAACTTTAAATCTAGGATTCCAGTTTCAAGCATAAAGATTTTTCTGCTTACTGTTTACGTATCTTCTTTAGATTGTCTGTAGATTAGTTTTAGGGAACACTTTTCCTTGTAGTCACTGTAAGGTACCAATCATATGATGACAAATTTGCCATTATCTATAGTTTTATGGAATAGTGGCGTGTAATATTTTCAAAACCAACATTTATTTATTTATTTGTTCATTTTTATTTCAATTCCAGTTAACATACAGCATAATAATAGTTTTAGGTGTAGAATTTAGTGATGCAACACTTACATAGAACACCTGGGGCTCATCACAGGTGCCCTCCTTAATCCCCATCACTCATTTAAGCCAACTTTTAAAAAAGACTTACTTCCTGCGGGAAATGTGTATTTGACTAAGAATTCCCAGGTAGTTTTAAAACCTGTCCCGGTGCTTCATAAAATCTAAGCATCATTCTCTAATTTGAAATTTTACGGAAGAGATTATATGTTGTGTGATGTGACTGAAAGAGTGTAAGGAGTGAGACACTTTATGTCTTACGTGAATTGTTGGATTTGTTTCTCGGTTTCAGATTTCTAGTTTGTAGTGTCTCAGCATTTTTATATGTCTATAATACGTATTTTTCTGAAAAGGTGAGATCTACCAAAATTATCTTTCCATATCAGGCCATTTCTCAGTGTGGCAGCTTAACCTCAGACTCGAATCAGTGCCAGATGGATTATTCGTACCTATATGTCTCTTTTGCTTTTTATGATACATTCAGAAAGATGAATGAGCAAAGAAAATAATTAAATACTAAGATTATTTAATAGTAAGCTGGTAAAATGAATTAAGAAACTGAATTATTAACATGCTATGGTCAGTCTGTTGAACTAGAAGATATAGCTAAAAGCATAAAGTGTATTATACAGTTTCTTAAAGTATTATATATGTTGCTAGCAGAGATACAAATTTTATTTTTATTGGCCTTTTGTTTAAAATAAGACGTGTATGCATAGATTAAAGATACTCCACTTATGTGTGGCCTTTGAGTGTCTGCTGTCATTGATGAAAAGGGGGAGAGCAGGTGGGAGGTAGGTTTATTTGCCTAATGATATTTTATAATCTTTGAAATTCCTAATTAGTGATCCTATTTTCCTTATGGAAAGTTTTCCTTTGTTTCAGGTTTATGAAGATATATCTTTAGTGATTATTTCCCTTAATTTTTTAGGAGCAACTTATTAAGAGGAGAAGTACTATATTTTATAGCTATTACCATAGAGGCAGAAAAATAATAGTAGAGGTATGCCCAAGTGTGCTAAGTCCTACCAGAACTTTTTATACCATAATAGAAAAAAAATTTTGAATATTTCTGAAATACTAGCATTTCAGATGCCTAAGAGTTAGAATTGTATAAATGCATACATGTATAAATTTGAGAACAAAATGCAACAGATATTTTTGACTATTTTGTTAGGTTTGAGCTTAAGCTTGTTTCTTTAATTCTTGCTTTATTTTCATATCATGCTAGTCCTTTGCTTATTTTGCACATTTGCGTTTTCATTCTTTTACCACCTTTCCTTTATGTTTTAATCCTGCCCCATTTTTTCACATGACAGGAAAAAGCCCGATCATATCAGGTACCAAATGGCTTCCTTCCCCTCATTCCTGCCTTACTCCAATTTCCTCTTTGGCACGAGAAAGCTCATAATTAACCTGCATTTCAGTTGGATTACTTGCAATGGATATAATGTCTCATGTTTTAAATTGGGAATAAAATACACACATTTCATTTCAGGAATGGAATTATCTTTTCATTGCCAATAGCCTCTATTTGTTTTAATTGAAAATGAAAAGAACATTTGATATTATTTATAGTTCCCCAGAGATATAGAATTGTATAGATACAAATGCCTTTGTATCTTTTTTTTTTTTTTTTTTAAGGAAAATAAGCCAGTAAACACTTTTCAGAAATTTTAAACAGTAACTAGGAATTAGCGCCTTTGGTAATAATCATATTAGTTTTATTGAAAATAAAAATTGTCAATTCCTAGAGCTTTTTTGTTTTAACATTTTGGTCTTTTTCCTTGGGAAAAATTAAATTGAATTTGAAAGATAGTAGCATACATGCTGAAGCTTTTTTTTTTTTTTTAAAGATTTTATTTATTTATTTGAGAGAGAGAATGAGAGACAGAGAACATGAGAGGGAAGAGGGTCAGAGGGAGAAGCAGACCCCCCTGCTGAGCAGGGAGCCCGATGTGGGACTCGATCATGACCTGAGCTGAAGGCAGTCGCTTAACCAACTGAGCCACCCAGGCACCCACATGCTGAAGCTTCTGATTTTGTTAAATGTTCACCTATTTTGCACATATATGAATATGTGTGTAAATCTATCATTTTTATAGTTTTAGTGAGAAATCTACAGATTTAGAAGTTTTACTTTTACATTTTATTCTTGGTTTCAAGTGCAGTTCTAGGACTCATGATTAAACATGGTAAAAGACACTTAAGTTATTTTTTTATATATTTTTTCCTTTACCTCCATGCTTTGTTATCTGGAAGCTCTCATAGGTATTTCAGTGTCAATAATATCTAATTGTTTATGAATTTAGTATTTTGGTCTAAAGTCTTTATTGAGTTATTTCACTTTGGGATAGATATAAAGTGGTGTATTATTTTTCTTAATGAGCCAAGAAATTTTGTTTTTTAAAGAACAGTCTTATATTTTAGCTTTGTGGTCAGTTTCTGAATTTTGTAGAATATAGTATAGTTGTCAGCTCAGTGCTTTCTAAAGTTTGTCTTTTTTATTATTTAATTATCTTAAAAAGTTGTTTTTTAAAGCTTAAGTATTCTCTACACCTAACGTGGGACTTGAATTCATGACCCCAAGATGAAGAGCTGCATGCTCCTCTTCCTCCTCTGGCTCCCCCTAGCCAGCCAGGCACCTCAATTTAATTATCTTTTAAAGTAGCTCCAAATTGCAGGCAGCACGAGCTTGAAATATTAAGTATCTTATTCTCTACATCATAGGCTGTGAACTCTCCCATTTTTCCTTTTATTAGAAATGTTAATAATAGCTAGGATTATCCTATAAGAGCAATTTAAAAATTATATTCCATTTTACTTACCTGATTAAAGTTTTGATCAGTGTCAATGACTGTAGTTGGATCTTTTTTTCTTTTTTTTCTTTAATGGCAGAGGAGGGGAGACAGTGTCGTACAACATACAGATCTTAGTTTTTTTTTTTTTCTATGTAAGGTACATTTTAATTTTGTTTCTTAGGAAATGTCAAAATTAAGATGAATTTATAGTGTCTTCCCTGAGTGTACAAAAAAATGAAGATGTGCGAGAGTCACCCAGAAGCAGATAGATGGCAGGGGAACTGGGCTTCAGAAATATATATGACCTATAAAGTTAATAATCAGATTTTTACTACATAAAAATCAGGTTTTTATGTAGTATTTTGTTACGTTAATCAATATCAGAGATTGTTTCCATTGCATGTCATCCTTGTGGCAGGGCTGCACCATTTTGTTTGTTTATAGGTATTTCCTTTAACATTTCTAACTAACTATGTGTCCCAAAACAAAGAAACCCAGAAGTTCTTCCTTTTCTAGCCTGCATCTTGATGATTTGCATTAGAGGCAAGTCACTTGGTTTTATCTAGATGCTTATTTAACACATCTCTATTTTAATGGAAAAGGTGATGCCTTTTTAAGTAGCAAGAAAACCTAACAGTCTGTCTAGCTTAAAAATAGAAAAGCATCTAATCATTTTCACAGCTTTGGAGAAATAACTTAATTTTTTAAAATAAAAATTCTAAATATGTCTAAATACATTTTCTAGTGCTTTGTATTAGTATCAATGAAAAGGTAGAATCTCTATCTGCTAATAGATTAATAACATTTACAATAGAAATCATCTCACATGAAACTAATTTTAAAATAATGACCAAATAGTTTTACCTTTCATGCTTGATGAGAATTTTTGCTTCCTTTTATGAATGGCTTTTGCTGTGATTTTTTTTTTTTTATAAATTTTTAGGTTCTTTTACTGTTTTAATAAATTAGAATTAGTAAATATACCATACATAGCTTTTTCTTCTAAAAAAGATTGCAAGTAAATTGTTTGCCTAATAATTTACAAGAACAAACAGAACAATATAAATAGGTGAATCATTTTTAGTAATATATTTTATTCTGCTTAGAAGTATTTTATATTAAAGCGAGGTCAAGTGAATTGGCGATTATCTCTTGTTTGATATCAGTTCTAAAATGATTTAATTTCCTGTTTTGCTTAACAAATCAAAGGCTTGCTGAATTAGCTGCAGAAAGGTTGTAGACAAAGCACCATTTATTTCAGTGTTTTGCTGTATACAAATGGATAGTCTTTTTTTACAACATAAATTTATTTCTACTTTATAATAGAAGCAATTATTTTGGGGAAAGATTTTTAGTTATTTTTGAGTAACCTCAAAAAACTAAATTTTTACTTTTATAACAGTTATTATTTGGGGATAGCATAAAGGGTAACAGCTGTTGTTAGGATATAAATTTCTGACAAAATGAATCAAAATACAGTAATTTTATTTTCCTAGTCTGTGGTTTTAAAACTGTTTAAAATTGTTCTTTACTTTCAATAGTTATCTCATTGACATCAGTCTATATAAAACAAAACAAAACAATGCACTTCTCAAAACATAATTACTATCAACTGATTTTCTAGTGCTTTCCCAAATATTTTATTTCTAACAACAGGCCTAAATTATGTTTATGAAAACTTAATCTGTTTTTATTTATTTAGACGCTGGTTTTCAATACAGAACAATCAATTGGTTTACCAGAAAAAGTTTAAGGTAGGTGTCTTATTAATTAAGTGGAAACCCAGTGAGTCCCCCATTTCAGTTCTCTGTTCATCTTGATAAAGCAATGAAGTCTTTAAATAGTCATATATGCAAAATTATTGTTTATTAGTTTTATGTTTAGGCATGTATAAGAGGACTCAAAAGTGGAAAGTATTAACTTTTGATCCTTAAAATTGAAGCAGAGTGATTTTGAATCCTGAATTCCTGACTCCTAGTTTTGAGACAGGTGTTTCTGTGTCCCAGGATTATTACTTTCATTTCTTCGACCCGCTGTGGTTGAAGGAGCAATACCACCATTCCATAGTACTATTTTGAGGCTGTAGGAAGGGGTGCCTTTTAAGAAACATCACCTTCAGGCCAAAGGTGATAATATGGAAATGTGAAATATGAAATTAAAATGTAAGCTTGAAGTAATTTAAATAGAAACCTCTAAATTTGTTAATGTTGTTTTTATACATTTCTTTTCCTGAACCTTATTTTAAGGGTGAGGAATTTTTATTTATCAGAAAGGCATACTGAGATTACATGGCACTTGAGAGTGTTAAAAATAATTAGGGAAAAAAAACCTTTAATTAATAGATGAATTAATTTTTACCTAGTCTTTGTGAATGATGTATTCAACTGTACATTTAATTATTTTTTATTTTATTATTTTTTTTAAAAGATTTTTTTTATTTATTTGAGAGAGAGAGACAAAGATGGCAATAGAGATAATGAGAGAGCAGGAACTAGGAGGAAAGGGAGAAGCAGGCTCTCTGCTGAGCAGGGAGCCCGATCAGGACCTGAGCCCAGCCGAAGGCAGACGCTTAACCCACTCAGCCACCCAGGCGTCCCTCAGCTGTCCATTTTAAATACTCACTTTACTCTTGAGATACACAATCTGAAGTTTTATTTGTTTGGTTCTGTGCTAGCAGGCTTATTCCACAGAAGTTCATGGTTTCTTCTGCTCTGATAAACTTGGTTTTGAGTTTATATTTTTGTTAAGTACTAGAAAAATGATAGAAGCTTTCTCATTTTCTTAAGTATTTTAAGAAGAATGTATAAGCTTCTTATTTTTTTTTCAGTTACTTGAAAGACTTGACTGTTAAAGCTTCTTTTTTAGAGGAAAGTAGCTTTTATTATATGTGAGGGAGGACCAGGAGAGTAATGGATATGAAAGAAAATGGAAGAAAATGAAAGTTAGTAGGAAGCTAACATTTACTGAGCACCTATTAATTAATTACCAAGTGTTAGACTAAGCTCTTTACATATACTTCCACTGAATCCTTGTATAGCAATTTTATGAGACATAAAATTATGAACAGGACACAGTTACCTTTATTAGTTATATATCTGTATAGGAGTTGATAACTCCTATCTCTAATCCTAAATAAGATAAATATAAATCTTTAAAATTAGACCATTTATTACAAGTAATATTGTAAAGTATGTTATTATTGGTATTGGTAGTAGTATTTAAAAACTAAGTTGATAAACATGGGGGTTGTGTTTCCTTATTGTAGGATAACCCCACTGTGGTAGTGGAAGATCTAAGGCTCTGCACAGTGAAACACTGTGAAGACATAGAACGACGTTTCTGCTTTGAGGTAGTCTCTCCAACAAAGTAAGTGGTTCTAAAGAATGAGAGTTGCTTTTAAGTTTCTGTTGTTTATTTTGAAGACCTTTTCAGAGTAGAGAAACATTTGTGTTTTACTTGTGATTATGGTAGAAAGGAAAAAAAGTGCTTTAAAAGTAAATTTTAATAATTAATGATTACAAGTATTACTGTGAGATATTTAAGTAACTTCTACCCAGTATCATTTTCTTTAAATTCTATAAAGATTATTGCTGTGGCCATATGGAAAGTTTTTACCTGTCTTGATGATGAACTGACATCATATATCAGATCAATTCCTTTGATAATTATCATTTCATATTTCTACCCAATAGAAAAAATTAGTGTTGTATTTGGCAAATTTAAAGTTTGTTTTTTAAATGTTAAGGGATCTGTGATTTTTTTCTAATAGGCAATTTATTTCATTTCTATTGATTTCTTCATGAACATACTCTGTCCTCAAGATAGATGAAATAAAACCTTTCAAAAGAAATTACTTTTTGTTAGAAAATTATTAAATAAGCAAAGAAACATTATTATTTGGGGGGTGTTAACTTAGTATCTGAGAAAACAATGTTGTTTTCTTTTAGAAGTTGTATGCTTCAGGCAGATTCTGAAAAGCTGCGCCAGGCATGGATTAAGGCTGTTCAGACCAGTATTGCTACTGCTTATAGAGAGAAGGGTGATGAATCAGAGGTTAGTAAACAGTATTGTAATATGAAATGATATGTTGCCAAAAGTTTTTAATTTTAGTTGTAACATTATATGATTATAACATTTTTTATGGATGATGAATTTTATAATTGAAAGAGGTTTTACTGTGAAAATCTAGATTCAATTTCTTTATTTCTTTTTACTTTATCATTTTAATATATGTTTAATTCAGTATTTGAATAATATATATCCTAGATTGACATAAGGTATTCTAACGTAAATATTTTTCCCAAAATATTTTATTATTCTTATTAATAAAAATTAGTAAAACATAAAAGACTAGTAATTAGTAAAAATCAAAAAAGGAAAGCTCAAATTGTCTCTGGTTTGAAGTCTCCCTGGATAAGTTAAGCTGAATGTGGAGTGTTGAGTTATAGTCTGGCTTCAGCTTCCCAGTGATTTTACAGACTTTTGAGCAAGGCCATTAGTAAGTTTTGAGAAATGGAACTTAACAATTCCTCTAGTAACTTCTTCAAAATGAGGCATTTGTGAGTCTGTGCATGTTTGAAAATATCTTTATTTTATCCTCACCTTTGTTTGATAGTTTGGTTGGGTGTGGAATTTTTAGGTTGGAAGTAACTATTCTTAAGAATTTTAACAGCATTGTTTAGTTTCCAGCATTGCTGTTGGGAATCTTTCTTATTACTCATCTTTTTTTGTATTGCTCCTCTCCAATTTTCCTGTTTTCTTTTTCTGGAATTTCTGGACTGATTTTCTGATTTTCTGATTTTTTGTGTTTTTGCTCTACTTTCTGGGAGATTTTCTCAGTTAATCTCCCAAGCCTTCTATTGAATACTTTAGTTCTGTTAGAACATATTAAATTTCCAGGAGTTTCTTTTTGTTTGCTGAATGTTTATACATGTAAACCTTTTCTTTCTTCTTGGATACAGTGTTAGAGCTATGGTTTTTAAACTTGGCTGCCTGTGATGATAACACAGGGATTTAAAAAAAAATCCCAATACGTAGGTCTCACCCCAGAGTAATTAAATGAAGTTGGGATCCAGACATCAATATTTTGAAAAGCTTCCTAGGTGATTTCCATATACAGGCAATGTTGAGAACTATTGTGTCAGAGGTTTTTCTTGGCTATCTGGTAATCTGTTCTGATTACAAATTAAGGACTAAAAATCTCTTTGGACACTCTACAAACATAGTTAGGACTTTGTTGACCATGAGCCTCTCTGAAGTCTGGGCCATTTGTTGAGGAACAACCATAGAGTTAGGATCTTTGGAATCTTTTCAGCTGGTATGATTTCCCAGAGAAGTCCCATCAATCTCCTGCAGAGGAGTAAGGGGCTGCTGGGAACTAGTTGCTGGGGATCTCAGTATTCAATGTGTATATGTTCATTTAAGCTTCTGCCTTCCACCTTTCAGGTAAATCCCATCCAGAGACTCTCTGTTTTACTTCCTCAGAGAATGAAATAAAATTCTCGTTTTTTGTGTTAATGTGTGGGAGCAGTCCCAAAACGGCATGGAGTTGGGGAAGGCACCTTGGGATCTACCTGCTCCTTACACAGTCATTTCTCCCACTTTGATTCCCATTTCATGGTTAACTGGTATAAATCCTTGAGGCCTTTAAGTATCATGTAATATGAATTCGTGAACTCAGATTTTTACTTACTACCATTGTAAGATTTGGCCTTGGTCTGCTCAGTTACTATTCATCCAACCGTCTTCCAGCTTTCAGAATTTTGTTGCTGTTATTTGCTTTTCTCTTCTCCCTATTTTAGTGGGTAAATGTCTTTTTTTTTTTTAACTAAAAAAAGAAAAAACACAAAAGCTTTCTAGAGTACAGCCATTATCTCATTTCATGCCTAATAGTAATTTCTTAATATCATCTATTACCCAGTCTATATTCAGAGGACCTCAGTTGTCCTAAAAATGTCTTCTGCAACCTATTTACAAAGTAGCATCTTATCTATGACTGGGCATTGCATCTGGTTGTCCCTCAAGTCTTTCAGTCTAGAACAAGGCCTTTTTTTCATGACAATAACTTACTGAAGAGATAAGGTTAATTGTTCTATAGAATTTCAGCTGATGCAGTTACATCACAGGTGATATGTTATACTTCACATTGCAACAGGAGACACAGAATACTTGGTTATCCAGTCATTCATTGCTAATGCTGTCAGGCTTCTGTGTGAAGCTGTTGATGAATGTTGATCTGTTGATGAATCCTTGGGTTGCTTTCATATCTTGGCTGTTGTAAATAATGCTACAGTAAACATAGAGCTGCATGTATCTTTTTGAATTAACGTTTTCATTTTCTTTGGGGTAAATACCCAGTAGTGGAATTATTAGATCATATAGTATTTCTATTTTAATTTTTTTAGGAACCTCCATAGTGTTTTTCATAGTAGCTACACTAATTTACATTCCCAGCAACCATGCACAGGCGTTTTTTTTCTCCACATCCTCACCAACACTTGTTATTTCTTGTCTTTTTTATTTTAGCCATTCTGACAGGTGTAAGGTGATACCTCATTGTGGTTTTGATTTGCATTTCCCTGATGAGGCATCCATATTGGTAAGGAAGAATTTAAACTGTCACTCTTTGCAGATGATGTGATACTATACATAGAAAACCCTAAAGATGTCACAAAGAAACTATTAGAAGTAACAGATGAATTCAGTAAAGTTGGAGGATACAAAGCTAATACCCAGAAATTGGTTGCATTTCTATATACTAATAATGAAGTAGCAGAAAGAGAAATTAAGAAAACAGTTCCATTTACAATTGTACCAAAAAAGAATAAAATACCCAGGAATAAACTTAACCAAGAAGGTAAAAGACCTGTACTCTGAAAGCTATAAAATACTGATGAAAGAAATTGAAGAGAACACAAACAAATGGAAAGATATTTCATGCTCATGGATTGGAAGAATTAATATAGTTAAAATGTTCATAATACCCAAAGCAATCTACAGATTTAGTACAATCCCTGGCAAAATGCCAACAACATTTTTCATGGAACTAGAACAAATAATGCTAAAATTTCTATGGAACCATAAAAGATCCTAAATAACCAAAGCAATCTTGTGAAAGAAGAACACAGCTGGAGGTATCACAATTCCAGATTTTAAGATATACTACAAAGCTGTATGGTACTGGCACAAAAATAGACCAAACATCAATGGAACAGAATACAGAGCCCAGAGATAACCCTACACTTATATGGTCAGTTAATCTATGACAAAGGAGGTAAGAATATACAATGGGGGAAAAGCAGTCTCTTCAATAAATGGCATTGGGAAAACTGGACAGCTACATGCAGAAAGAATTTTTTTCTGGACCACTTTCTAGCACCATACACATAAATAAACTTAAAATGGATTAAAGACCTAAATGTAAGACCTGAAATCATAAAACTTCTAATAGAGAACATAAGCAACAATATCTTTGACATTGGCCGTAGCAGCATTTTTCTAAATATATCTCATCTCCTAAGGCAAGGAAAAGAAAAGCAGAAACTACTGGGACTACATCAAAATAAAAAGCTTTTGCACAGTGAAGGAAACCATCAATAAAATAGAAAGGCAGCCTACTGAATGGAAGAAACTATTTGTAAATGATATCTCCAATAAGGGGTTAAGATCTAAAAAATATAAAGAACTTATACAACTCAACACCAAAACCCCCCACAAATGATCTGATTAAAAATGGGCAGAGGACCTGAATAGACATTTTTCCAAAGAAGACATGGATGGCCAACAGACACATGAAACGATACTCAACATCACTATTTTTTTTTTGATCAGATTATCACAGCTTTGTCCAATAAAAGCCCAGGATAATGCCTTTTAATAATTTTTTTCTGTTTTTTAGCAAAGTTTTGTGAGGGAACAAAATTAGGTGTGTATCCAGATCATCTTGATGAAGAAGCTGGTGGCATTGGTGAAATACCTGTTATGAAAAGCCATACATGAGAAATAATAGAGATTATAGGAAAAATAGGGATAGGGCTGCCCTAAAAACCTGTGTAAGTTTGCAACTAGAATACTTGCAGGAACTTTAGAATCTCAGTAAAAATACTAGAATAGTTAAATTGGTAATAAATGAATACTAAGTATGATAGGAATTAACTTTAAAAATTGACGAAGATTGCATAATGGAAGGGTACAGAAGGGTTGAGGCTACTCAGTTATGATGACAAAGGCAAAACATATAAAGATCAGAGAGAATGAATGAAGTACACACTTTTGAGTACAAGCACATGGCCAAAATGAGCCAAAAAGAATGGAGGGGATTCCTTTGTTCCTGAACCCAGGTTCTGCTGTGTAGTATACTTTGCTTTCAGCTTCTCTGATTTGGTACAAAAACATTAGTTTCTACAAACTGGGAATGAACCAACAAGATTTCTGTATTGTATTGACATCTTTTTCCTATCTGGTAATTGCTTATGAGGTAATTCACATTATTGAACATGTTTTAGTAAAACATTTTTAAAAAATTTTGAAATCATTTCAAACTTATAGACAAGTTCCAAGTATTGAACAAATAACCCCCCCCCCAACTATTTCAGAGTAGGTTTCTAACATGATGCCCTATCACCCATTGTTTTAGTGTTAACTTCCCACACCCTAGGACATTTCTCTTATAAAACCACGGTACTGCCATCATAATCAGGAAATGAGCATTGATATATGGCTACAGTTTAGTTCCCAAACATCTTTAAGTTTAACAACTGTCCCAGTATGTTCTTTATAGCATAAAGATCCAGTCCAGAAGTACAGGTAACATTAGATGTCACAGCTCTTCAGTTTCCTTCCCTCAGGAATAGTCCCTCAGTCTTACTCTGACCTTCTTGACCTTGATAGTTTTGAAGAAAACAAACGAGTTATTTTGGAAAATGTCCTTCAGTGTAAGTTTGATGTTTACTTGCAAGGTTATGCATCTTTGGCAGGTAGGTTATATGAATGATGCTGTGTTCTTCTCAGTGCATATTCAGGTGGTACATAACTTTGATTTGTCCCATTATTGGTGATGTTCACTGTGATCACTTGATTAAGGTGGTGTTTGCTAGACTTCTGTACTGTAATATTCCTTTTGTAGATAATAAGTATTTTGTAGGGGAGGTACTTTGAGACTATGTGAATATTCTGTTCCTCGTCAGGCTTTAAATGTTATTTAATTATGTCAGTATAGGCCACTACTTTTTTCAGTGTGTTATAATCCATTACTATGATTATTTGTTTTGCTGTTCAAATTGACCCAAGTTTGGGCATCTGGGTGGCTCAGTCAGTTAAGCGTCTGCCTCTGGCTCAGGTCCTGATCCCAGGGTCCTGGGATTGAGTCCCACATTGGGCTCCTTGCTCAGTGGGGAGTCTGCTTCTCCCTCTCCCTCTCCCTCTGACTCTCCCCCCCCCCTGCTCATGTGTTCTCTCTCTCACTCACTCTCTCTCTCTCTCTCTCTCTCTCTCAAATAAATAAATAAATAAATAAATAAATTCTTTAAAAAATTGATCCAAATTTGGCCAGTGGAACCCTGGCTTCTGTATCCTTTTGACATGTTCCCATCAATCTGAGTTCCTCCTAACTTTCTAGCATGATGAGGTGTTCCAGGTTCATCTTGCACTTTCTCTGTACCAGTGCTAAAATCAGCAGTTTCTCCGAAGAGCCCTAGTTCCTTTTGCTGGTGAATGGCTTTTAGAAACCATGATAAAGGAATATATGTATGTATATACACATAGACATGTTTACAGCTATATTTCTTTATGTATCTGTTTATATTGAAAACCATTAGTGTGCCTCTTATATCTCCAGTTGTAAGCACACACAACAGGGTTTGTTCTAATTCTCTCCTTTCCATATGAATAAATGGCTCCCTTTTATTTTTAACATGTTTACTTATATGATCAGTCCCCCTGTATGTAACCAACAACCTTCTTTTCTGCCTACTGCCCCTCATCAGGCTCTAGCACTTCACACTAGTGCTTTCTTCTCCCTCCTCAGTCTTTCACTTCCCTTGCTGGGAATATAATTATAATTATGTAATTGATTTATTCTTTAGTAAAAAGCCATACCACTTCCAGTTATTCACTGCAGTAATCAAAACAACTTGCTTGCAGTTCATTGGATACTTTGGAAAAACTTGATATAAAATAATAATATTAATTTTATTCTTGAGTCTTGATAGTCTCATGTTTATTCCATCTATCTCTGATCTTGCATGTTAAGTGTTTCCCTTTCTCTTTACCCTCATATCTTGTACATGTGTTCAGTGTGTCATTTATTTTATATATATACATATAAATTAAATGTAAATATTTATTTAGATAAATAATATATCATTTCCAATGTTTATGTTTCTTCTGACAAGACTAAATGCTAGTTGATGGAGGAACCTATTTCTTTTTATCCTTGAATCTGTAATGCCTAGAACACTACCTGGCTTAGGCCTGTAATAAGCCTTTAATTTATTGATTGGAAGCTTTGTTTTGGAGCAGGTAATGTGTAGCATAGTATTGCAATCTTTTTTTTTTTTTAAACAAATAATTCTTAATTCTTTTAGAAGCTGGATAAGAAATCATCTCCATCCACAGGAAGCCTGGATTCTGGAAATGAGTCAAAAGATAAATTATTGAAAGGAGAAAGTGCACTGCAGCGAGTCCAGTGTATTCCTGGCAATGCTAGCTGCTGTGACTGTGGTCTGGCGGATCCACGGTGGGCCAGCATCAACTTGGGCATCACCCTGTGTATAGAGTGTTCTGGGATTCACCGGTGGGTAGGCCTGCACCGGGTGGGACACTTCTCTGGGGTGAATACACATAGTAAATTATCGTGTCCCGTTGCTTACAGGGCCTTTTCCACTTGCCTTAATGTGACTGCCATTTGTATCTTTATAACTTCTGTAGACTGAATAAAATTCTGGTTTGTGGAGTGCCTTAGAGGACTTTGTTTTACTATTTATTATTAGCCAGAAGAGCTCTACTTATTTACATACATGTTGAGGGCTGTATTAGCAACTTTGTTCCATTAAAAGAGAAGTAATTTGCATAATATGCAAATAGAGACTTGATGGCTTTCTATATTAATATAGTCTTTTTTTCCCTCTAGGAGTCTTGGCGTTCATTTTTCAAAAGTACGATCTTTAACTTTAGACACCTGGGAGCCTGAACTTTTAAAGGTAAAATACATACTTAAAAATGTTTCAGATTTTCACATAAAAGATCAGGATTTTAGAATCTTGATTTAAAAATGTATGAGTTTCTCAATGCTAACAATAAACTGAATTTTACTGGCACACATCTGAGGCTATTTTGGCAAATCTGATATTTTCATAATTGGGTTTTTTTAATTGCTAAGTTTATGCAGCACTTTTAGTTGCAAGTCACTTCACCTTTTAAGGAAAACAGCTTTTCTACATTTTTATGTTTTCTCAAAAAAACCTTCAATTCTGTGCCTTAATTTTAGTCTTTTATAATTATATAAATTTTTGTTAAAAGAATAACAGACATATTAGTGTGCTCCCAAATGGATTGGTATAGCGTGTTGTTAATCATTGGGCCATTTTAGCATAGGACCATTTGCAGATTTACATTTCTCAAGGTAGTAGTCATCAAACTAAGACATCCTTTCGCCTTGTGTAAGTTGTGCAAGGATTCATATCTATGAAAATGTCATAAATCATTTTAGACCACTATTCGGGTTCTGGTAAGATTTATAAAACTCATATTGGTAAACAATATATTCCTTTTAATTCCCACCATTTAGTTTACCATATTTGTAAAAAAAAAAAATATATATATGTATATATATATATTAGTTTAAAGATTGTAGTTTACTCTGCATTTATTTCTGTGTGAAATTGTGTTAATGTGCTTGTATTTTTATTTCAATCCATAGATAAACTAGTAATCCTCTCACTTATGTAAAGTAAAACATTTGCTTTGTGGAATTATTGTGTAAACATCTGGATGAAAGTGATAAATTGGTTCCTAAGGTAGAGCACTATTTAGATAGATCCTATTAATTGTTATGAATTCAAAGGAGAAGAAAGTGGAGGATGAGAGGTAGAAACCTAATTTTTCGGCATCAGTTTTGTAGCTCTGAACTTAATAGATTCAATTTTTAAAATTTGGTTGAAACACAGTTGTCTGGTACATTAAAAAATATAACCACAAGTGTTAAACAAAATACTTTGAAACTCGTATAAAATATAAGGAGAAAATAGTTTACTTCTGTTTTAAAACTTAACCAGTTTGGTCTTTTTTCATTTAATTTACCAAGCTTTGTGAATAGTATGCAGCATTGTGCTAGCCATAGTTGAGGGAAGGTGAGTTAGGAGAAACCCTTTCTTGTAAGAGTGGTAGTCTTCTAGGCAAAATGATGATACTGCTCTTACTCCTTTTCTTAATTTGTTTTAACTTTAAATGTATTTGTGGGATGAGCATTGGCAGAATATGCAAAAGGAATGAGTTAATTGTGTGTGCTTTAAGGACTTTTATAGTATTTTTAGGAATTTGTAGCTTATTTTTCTATTTTCCTGCCAAAACAGCTTATGTGTGAGTTGGGAAATGATGTTATAAATCGAGTTTATGAAGCTAAAGTGGAAAAAATGGGAATAAAGAAACCACAACCAGGACAAAGGTACTATTTCAGTTGTCTCCATGTATTACTTTTTTTTTCATAAACAGGAATATAGCTAAGATTTTATTTCACTATAATTGATATGTAATATTGAGACAGACTGTTTAGAAGATACTGTTAAAATATGTCTGTCTCTTTCTTGGGTAGGTATTAGATAATTATTTTTTATTGATTAGATAATCAACTCTAGGCTCCAGATGAGAATCTTAAATATTAAAAGTCTACATAGAATGTAAAAGCTCTTAGCAGTTAAAGTAGACCAGTTCTGTTATTGGCAGGCCTTTATAAAGAGGTAATCTGTTCATTAATGTCTCTAAGGATCAAGTTTCTATTATCAACAATGAATGAATAGTTTTACATTGTTTGACTTCAGTAAATATCTGTTAAGGGGTCCCTGAGTGGCTCAGTCGGTTGAGTGTCCAACTCTTGATTTCAGCTCAGGTCATGGTCTCGGGGGTTGGGGATCGAGCCCTGCTTCTGGCTCCGCACTGGGCATGGAGCCTGCTAAAGAGTCTCTTCCTCTCGCTCTACCCCCTCTCCCCCCATGCTTGTGCTCTCTCTCTCTCTCAAAAAAAAAAATATATATGTATATGTATATATATTTGTTAATCATGTACTTTATACATGGCATTATGATGTTAAAGAATTAAAGGTGAAAGGGTAGCTTCTGGTAGGGGAGAGTACTTAATTGCTGTGTTTGAAATTATACTTCCAATTCTATATATAGAGGCTTATTGAATGAAGTGGCTAGGAGTGCCCTCAAGGTACAAAATTAGTTTTTATTGTTGATGTTGCTTTTAGTCTTTATGATTATTTTTAGCATTAAAATTTTATTTGCCATAATCCTGTGTTGGGATTTTATGTTCGACTAAATCTTTATGTATAATCAATATTTTTTAAAAATATTTTATTTGAGAGAGAAAGAGAGCGAGCGAGCAAGCACAAGTAAGGGGTGGGGCAGAGGGAGAGGGAGAAGCAGGCTCCCCTCTGAGCAGGAAGCCTGACACCAGACCCCAGGATCATGACCTGAGCCAAAGGCAGATGTTTGACTGAGCTACCCAGGTGCCCCTATGTATAATCAATATTATTTTAAAGTTATTGCTGTCTGAACTAGTATCACTTAAGTGAGATTATTTGCTAAAGCATGGCCAAGTTATTTCAGACCTTGAAATATCTTTCTATTTTAGCCAAAGATTTAACTATTTTAAAAGGATATAAGTAAGAAAAAGCATAGAACAGACTTGGCATTTTATGATTGTATCAGAAAAGTTTAAAATGTGACATTTTTCCATCCGCTTTAATTAGGAGTGCTATGTTGTTTTAAAGTAGTTGTCTTAGGAATGACTGACAACAGTGATAGTTCATCTATTGATGTTATCTATTGGAGTAAAATGAAATTAAAGTTAATTTCTGTAAATTTTTATAGTTTCCTTGGTAATGTTTTCCATTTTGTAAAAAGCACAAGGGGGAAAAAAAACAAACACAAGGGAATATGTAGAGAAATGAATGAGCCCAGAAATTAAGAGAAGAAAGTGCCATGTTAATACTTGTGATTTTTCAGTTAGTTTATTACTTGTATTTTATTTGAACATGAGATCATAGTTTATTAAATATTTGGAAGGGAAATATGTTGCATAATATCACAAATTTAGTTTTAACTAGTAATACATTTAGTGACTTTTTAGGAAATATTTGGTATGTAATGGCTTCTTTTCAGTATTAGCCATACTAAGAGATTAAGCAGAACATCATGACATTTTTATGTATACCAGACAGGAGAAAGAGGCATATATCAAAGCAAAATATGTGGAGAGGAAATTTGTGGATAAATATTCTATATCATCATCACCTTCTGAGCAGGAAAAAAGGATGATCTCCAAAAGTTGTGAAGAAAAGAGGCTGAGCATTTCTAAACTTGGGCCCAGTGACCAAGTCAGAGTACCTCCCCAAAGTTCAGGTATTATAGCTTACTTGTTGTATATAGAAATATTTTCTTAAGCTGAAGTCACTTTCTTAATCTCTGAATTAGTAGCCATTGTAGATTATTTAAATGCTAAAAACCTGTTTCCTTCTACATATTCTAAGGAAAAATTGGATTTCTATGGCTTTAAAAAAGTTAAAATGCAATAGCATCTTGGTAATTCACATTTCTAGGTAATGCGTATATTCTAAGGAATAAAACTGCTTAAGGTGCAGGGGGAGATGGGAATTATAAATCTATCATGGCAACAAGCCCTAAATATCTGATTAACCACCTAATAGCCTTCCTATTTTTTTCCTCCTCAATTTTTCCCAGTAACGTTTTTTTCCTGCCCTTTTCCCCTCTTATGCCCTGCTTTGTGCTTTGCTAACTTGCATGTCCCCAGTGGTTGCTGTAAATAGCGACGAGGCCAGGCGGGAGTCTCTGTTCTGTCCTGATGAGCTAGATTCACTCTTCTCCTACTTTGATACTTCTTCAAAACTACGTAGTAGTAAGTACTACTCTTGTGCAGCATTCCAAGTCTGTGCCAGTGGTCATTGTGCGGTGTGGCCATTTCTCTAGATGTTACCCATTGTCTCAGAATTACACATTACTGGCAGTCATACAATAAATTAAGCTCTTCACCACGCCTGACATATTATAGGGTAAAGAGATGTTTTGCGACTCTGAAGATAAGTTTATTTTCAGGCTTTGTGATTGATTGATATTTTGATAAGCTAAATGTTCGAAAGGATTAAAGTTTATTAAATGTATTGTGGTAGTGGCCAAGTTCATGTTGACATATCAGAGCTCATTTTAAAACCTTCTTGTTTGTGGTAGATTGTTTTCTGAATGGCATGAACTTTAATCACTAGCTGATTTTTCTTTAAAACAGTCAAAAGTAATGATAGTGGAATCCAGCAGAGCTCTGATGATGGAAGAGAATCTTTACCCTCCACGGTGTCTGCCAATAGTTTATATGAGCCTGGTGAGTTTTGGTGAAATTCAATGTGAATTGGTATTGTTTGCTGAAAAATACATGTGCTTTGTGCTTAGTCTTGATTAAATAATTTCTGAAGAAAGTGGTTAGCCTTTTAGAAGGTGTTGTCAAATGAGAAAGCAGCTATTTCTTTCCATATTTAGAAGTTCTCTTGTAGCTGTACATTCTTCTAGGCCTCGTGATACGTGCTGGAAGTGCCTAGTCAGTCACTAAGGATGCTTTCTCATCCACATGAACTACGTTTTATTACTCTCTATCTTTTTTTTATGGCTGTTTTATCAGGAGAAAGAGATTAGCCACTCCCTCTCCATTGTATTTTTTTCTGACCTGTGCTTTCTTCCTACATTCTCTCCTTCTTGAGTTCCATGATTTCGATCTTGCAGAATACCCAGGGTAGTGAGCATTTTTTTGAATTACTTGAATTGCTTGTACTGTAAATTGTGGTGGTATTAAACCATCCTAGGAATAAAGTAAGGCTTGGTCTAGTAGTACAATTCTTTAGGAATTCTTTTACCAGCCTTTGTGAGTCCTTAAATCCAGGCTTTTATAGGAATATACCTAATTTTAATCTAGTACAGAGTAATTAACTTCCCATTGAATCCTGGCAGGACCACAAAAGTCTAGCATACCAATCAACGTCTTTATGAGAGAAGTTTGACTGTTTGGGAAGTGATCAGTCTGTTGGAAATAACATATTTTTGTGAAAATCTCCCATTCGCTCATTTTGTTAAATTAGCGGTTTCTTTTACATCTTTTACATTGTGATACATTGTAGGAATTCAGTTTTATTTTTTAGATTGTGGTAAGATGTACATAACAGAAAATTTACCATCCTCCCCATTTTTAAATGGAGAGTTGCGTGGCAGTGGCCCTCATGCTGTTGTCACCACTGTCCAGCCACAGAGCTCTCTTCGTCTTACACGACTGAAACCCTGTACCGGAGAAACGAGGACTTCCCATTCTCGCCCGCCCTGCTCGTTTTTATTGACGTATTTGTGTTTGCTTTTCAGAGGGAGAAAGGCAAGATTCTTCTGTGTTTCTCGACTCTAAACATCTTAACCCAGGACTCCAGCTTTATAGGGCTTCATATGAAAAAAATCTTCCTAAAATGGCTGAGGCTTTGGCTCATGGTGCAGATGTGAACTGGGCTAATTCAGAGGAAAATAAAGCAACACCACTTATTCAGGCTGTATTAGGGGTATGAATCCATACATTGTAAAACATGAAAAATTATAATTCATTGTGAACATAGCTTTAGCATTATTTTTTTGCTTTAAGAGATGGGTTGGAAAGTAGAAGAAAAAGCTGGTAGTGAGTTCTGAGCACCACTTTGATTATGTAAGTTCAGTTTTTTTTTCCTCAGTGGAAGAGAATTCTGGTGATGAATGTGTAGTGTCTTTTGCTACATCACAGACTGCAAATTGAATCCCTATTGACATCATTCTTGGGAAGAAAATAATGTAACTTATCATTTTTCTGCTTTTACTGGGGAGTATTTTCTCTTTTGGGAAAAAGGAAACAGGCTATCAGAGTAAATACCTGTTTTTAATAGGAATATATTATTGTTTGCTCTTCATACATTGTTATCCTTCTGTTTTCCTTTAAGGGTTCTTTGGTGACCTGCGAGTTTCTTCTACAGAATGGTGCTAACGTGAACCAGAGAGATGTGCAGGGGCGGGGCCCTCTGCACCATGCCACTGTCTTGGGACATACAGGGTAAACTGTCGTGCTTACATATTTAAGTAAATTTTATTTGAAAAATTATTTTGGAATAATGTTTTGCTTTTTCTCAGGTGAAGGCCCATTGGGTAGAGTTTATAAAATGATACTTTCCTATGACTTCTATTGTCATGATAGAATTTGAAATTTTAAAAATCTCATGCAGAAAAAAACTATTGTTACTTTTCAGATAAGAAAGTTGCAAAGCCTATTTTGAACTTTACTTGCCATTTATATAGATCAGTTTTAGTCTTTAAAACTTTTACTGAAATTATGGGTTTTTTTTCAGCAACTAAATCTGTGTTTGTATTTATGCATGTTCACATACATTACATGCATAGCACACACATTTGGGGAGAGTTTTGTAATTTTGGACATTTGAGTTTTCCCACAGGGTAGCTAAAGTCCAATTTTAAAGTAAATTCTTAGTCTGTGCTATTGCTGTAGAGGTGTCTGAAGCGATATTTAGACTCACAGAACAATAAAGTCATGAAAATGGATTTTCTAATAAAAGGTGCAAATGAAGTCAAAATGTTGACCTTAAATGAAAAGTTTGTGTCATAGGTGATTGTTCTTAAATAAAATATCTCCGGATATCCAATTCTTATTATCCCAACAAGCAAGACGCTGTCCCTTTTTAAGTGTATTTAAAGCATCTTCTATTTTTTTTAAGGATTTTCTACTTTTATCATAGCTTACTTTTGTCTGTGAGCAAAGAGACTGAGTTCAATAACTTCATCATAAAAACTTCTGTATACTTAAAAATGTTCATATTTTATTTTTGTATTCTTAAACAGCCACTCTTCCCATTTTACTTCATAGACTCCATTTATTCATCCTATCATATTTTTTCATTTTTGTCAGTTTCTTCCAGTTATGAATATTTGTGGAGTCCAGAGGGAGGATTACCTTCCACTCTTTGCTGTTGAATTATCGTTGATATGTTAACATTGCCTTGGCTTCCTTCTTTTGCAAATAATGACCTTGAGTGATTTCTGTTTTAAGTTTATGGATATATATGTACATCTTTTTCTGATATTATTTGAGGGTAGGGACCATAATTATACATTCCATCTTGCTGCAGAGCACCAAGTTAAATGTAAAAACATCTGGAGATTTGTAAAATGGTGATCATGGTAAATTTTTATTATTAGAGCCAGTGTTCAATAAATAGCTGGAGAATGAGTCAAGAATTTCCTAGTGAAAATGTTATTTCTTTAGGTAGTGCTTTTTATTTTTTTAAGGTGAATACTATTTTTTTTTCTCATTGGCAATGTCTCAAAAATGCTGTTTTCTGAAACAGGCAGGTATGTTTATTTCTAAAACGAGGTGCCAATCAACACGCCACTGATGAAGAAGGGAAAGACCCTTTGACCATTGCTGTGGAAGCAGCCAATGCGGATATAGTGACCTTGTGAGTGTTTTCCTTTTACCTGATTATTTCTCAATGTATTATTATATAGGGTTTTAGCATAGTTTCATGCATAGGTGTGAACTATAAACTTGATTGTTTACTGTGTGCCACGAACCTCTCTAGACACATTAAACATAGTAAGTGCTTTACACACATGAACTTACTTGGTTCTCACAACAACCCTATGAGGAAGAGATTATTGTTATTAGCCTCATTTTATAAGGAAGCCATGCCACAGATAATTTGAGAAACTGGTGACTGGTGGAATGGGTATTTGAAACTAAGAATTTTGTCTCTAAAACCCATGTTCTTAGCCACTTCTTTTATACCACCTGACCAGTAAGGACACAAAACCAGTGGCTTCTCTAAAATGGATCTTTAATTCTCACTGCAGTGCTAGGGCAGGGGTTGGAGTGGTACAGTAACAGGCTGTTACTCTATTCAAGAATCTACATTTTTTCTACCTCAAAAGTTAAAGGATTATAAGTAGGGGGGACAGCTGCATTGATGTCAGTCACTTTTGCAGTTGCATCGCCTTTGGGCAGTGATACTTAGGATCTGTTTGTGCTTATTTTTTTAAGGAATTATTCACATGAACATTCTATTTTAAGATAAAAATACTTGTTTTTTAATGTTTGAATATGACCGAATATGATCAATTAAAGAGTTTTGAGAACTCAGTTTGATTTTCATCTTAGATCAAAGGTGTTTGTTTACACTGGAACCTAGAAATGTGCTTGTCACCTACACTTTATTGTTATGTAGGAAATATGCTGTATGAAGTCACTTACTCATTCTATTCTGGGTTGAATGAAGGCCAGAATTGTTGATCGCCTGCGATACGGGTAGAGGTAGTTTCCTTCACACCACTGAATCTCAGTCACTTACAAAGAGAAACTCTCCCGGCTGCCTTAAACACCTGAGCTGCTGCTGGGAATTCTTGACTTGTCGTATATCCCTCCTCCCTGGCCCCTGCCGAATTAAGACACACAGTAAAACAGTAAAACATGCTTTCTCTGTACTCACTGTCCTTTCCCCACTGGAGAGGTTAGTGTAATTTTGGGGGCTATTGTAGGAAAATTTAGAACTTTTAAATCATTATAGATTCACCATTGGATAAAGATAAGTTATTAAAGAAAAGATAGGGATACCATAGAGAAAGAAACTCTTATAATAATGGCCCCTTTGGGGACCCCTGGGTGGCGCAGTTGGTTGAGTGTCTGACTCTTGGTTTTGGCTCAGGTCATGATCTCAGGGTCATGAGATCAAGCCCCATGTTGGGCTCCAAGCACAGTGGGGAGTCTGATAAAGTTTCTCCCTCTGCCTCCCCCTCCCCATGCTTGCTGTCTTTCTCTAATAAATAAATCTTAAAAAAAAATAATGGCCCCTTTTCCTCAAAAATATCTGTTCCCAAATTATCTAAATTTTCTCATTTTACTTTGTGTGAGGACTTCAGTTTCACTTAATAATTTTTGAAAATAAGTGTCCTCTCTGAAAAGTCCAAATATCAAAGAGGATTTAAGGCACTATTAACTCATGCAGTGGTTGTGAAGAGATGGAAGGGAATGGAATGGTGGTCTTCCTCTTCTTCTTCTTTTTTTTTTTTTTTTAAAGATTTTATTTATTTATTTGAAAGAGAGAGAATGAGAGAGAGAGAGAGAGAGAGCACGGGGGAGTTTCAGAGGGAGAAGCAGACTCCCCGCTGAGCAGGGAGCCCGATGCGGGACTCAATCCTGGGACTTCAGGATCACGACCCGAGCCCAACCAACTGAGCCACCCAGAAACCCTGGAATGGTGATATTCTGAAGAGAGGGAAAGCTCATGTCACATGCTGCAGATGTCAGAGAGTGCATATCAGTAGAGGGTGATAGAGCTTTCATTGGGCGGTGAGGTTTTGGTGGCCTGAAGCACAGGCGAATAGTACAAATAGTACAAGGTGGGAGAGGTGCACCAAAGGCAACATTTGCCTCTTTCAAAACGTTGCTTAAAGTTGCTTAAAGTTAGTAAGACAGTGGGAGGAAATTCTTGTCTTCTTAATCCAGTGCTATATGTCTTCCAGCTGCCAGGATGAATAACCCAAAAAAGAATGTATAATTAAATGGTAACCTTGGGAAAATCTTGGTAACCTATGGTCATTTAATACATCAAAATGTAATTCCACTATTATGACATAACACATACTATTTACATACCTGGAACGACCTCACCTCGTGGTGAACCAGAATGAATTTATACGATACAATATGACATCCCACACTGTAGAAGCAACACTTTCAACAGTTGGCAGTTAAAGTGGGGCAGGTTGCTGTAGAAGTCAGTCTGGAGGCAAGTAAGCTACTGGATATGCTGCAAGGGTCCGGCTTACACAGCTGAAATGTACTTGTTAGAAATCCTTTATTGTCAGGGCACCTGGCTGGCTCAGTCGGTAGAGCATGTGACTCTTGGTCTCGGGGTTGTGAGCTCAGGTCCATTGTTGGGCTTAGAGATTTACTTAAAAATAAAATCTTTAAAGAGAAAAAAATAAATCTTTTATTGCCTTCTCTTATGAGAATTGTGTAAAGAAAACTAAAACTAAAAATCCATCTATTTTATTGGTAAATACTGGGAAAAGGAAAAGATTATATCAGTGTATGTTTTTACCTGCTTATATAATTCACTAATTTATGAATATATTACATAACTTTAATAATCCTTTCCTTTAATTTTAGGTTACGTTTAGCAAGAATGAATGAAGAGATGCGGGAATCAGAAGGACTTTATGGACAGCCAGGTCAATATTCTACTAATAACCACACTGAAATGCAGTATAAGAAATGCATTCAGGAATTTATTAGTTTACAATTGGAAGATTCATAGTTCTTTAGAGAACTGACTTAATACTCTAGAGATTTTATAATGTGTAAATTGTGAGTTGTTATATATTGTACCTACTGAATTCTTGGGAGTGGCTAACTCCTGAGCCTTTAAAACTCCATAACTATTCCTACTACAGTACACATTTACTTGCTGTGTTCAACTTTGGCTGCTGACTTCTTTATCTGCTGTACAGATGTCTTCCATATACATTCCAGTGACGCGAATGGAATGATAACCTATCTTTATACCTTACAGCAGCAAAATAGTCATTTTCATTTTGGAATTCTCTTTAGCTGTCAAGTGAATATAACAGAGTTCTTTTCTTTTTGTTATTCAGGGAATTTCTATGAATTGTGTTCAGGGAAAAAAAAATCACCATGTGTTTGGCATATAAAAAGTCAGTATGGAAAATACCTAGAAAACGTTTATTGAATGGAGTCCGTACTCTGATCTAAAAATAAGTTGTAGGTTTAAAAATAAAATTTACTAGTAGTTTAAGAAGTCCATAATGGGAGTGGGGTTAGTTTAAAAGGTATAGAGAAAGGGTCTCACTTTATCTTGAGCTTTGCCCCCAGCAATCTTATGATATTTGTTGGATAAATGTGAGTATTTAGAACAGTATTTCATGAACCTGATGGCAGAGTAGACTTGTTAGAGAAACCTCAACTCAGGATCAGTTCACGTCTCATTTTGAATAATTTTCACCTTTGAGTCAAGATGTCAGGAAAAGGAAGAAATGTTGCTAATCAGATTCCTTTCTTTGATGAACACATCCTAATTAGACATTCTTCACAAAAAAAGTAATAATTGGATCTCCAGTTTCATGAATTTGAGTATATGAATTACTAATTTGTTTTATATTCGTATATGTATTAGTAAAAGATTTCAGGAATTCATGACCAAAATAATTGAGAATATTAGTTTGAAGTATATTTGATTTTTTAAAATGAATATTAATGTGTTATTTTTAAAGTGGCTTGGTAATATCATCTATTCTTCCTGTTTAAATATGTTTTGAAATTTTGGTATTTTATGCTAGCTTCAGCCATTAACTTTTATTTTAAATGGATTAATATGTAGTTAGTATAAATGTGGGGCCATTCTTGTCTCAGAGGACTGTATCTACTACTTATTGTTGGTCTAGTTTAATAGGGAACAAGTAAGAACTTTGAGAATAGAGGCACTTCAGCTAGATATTTCTAATCTAGGGTGTCCCACTTTAATCCTATGGATCAAACAATACTACTGACTCATGGTATACCAAGATGTAAGAGTGCTGATTAAGGGTGAAGTGTCAGCGTTAATTCTGAATTTCACCCATTTGTTTTAAACTTGAATGTTAGATTTTAAATAAGTTATAATTTTGTAACAGATATACTTAAGTGAGAGTATTACTAGGCCATTTTTGAGGCCTTTGTGTTTAAGCACTTTAAAAATAAAATTATTCAAAAGATATAACCTGATATTTGTGAGGTAGGAGTGAACTTCAAGATTTTAAGTTAAATAATTCTTATTCCTGAAATTTTAAACTTAAATGTTTGGTCAGCTGTTCTTTCCTTAAGCTATTTGCTAATGAAGTTATACCCAACTGATTAGTCTTAAGGTCAGTGGTCACTTTCCTTTGGAGTTGGGAAGCTTGAAAGGACAGGGCCTCCATGTTCTTGTGACTTCTAGTTCCACTCAAATTGCTTGGACTTCTGCTGCCACCGTTGAGGAGTGTTCAAATGTCTCTTTCACTGTTGTTTTAGATATAAGTTTATGAGCATACACCTTCCTTTCCTCAGTAGAAAAATGAATTTTTCCAATGTATTTGACTGAAAATTTGAACAAAAAAAGCCTCACTTAAAAAAAAAAATGGAAATATTTTTTCTATCACTCTCAAATTTTAGAGGTTAAAAATAGATCAGAATTCTGGAAATGGTGTATCAGCAGAATAAAATGAGAGGATAATCTTGATAATAGTTAGATTTTTTAATGCATTTAGGGGGTCTCATATGTAAAGCAGAACAATTTTATATACTTACCCAGGTGACCTGGTGAAATGGCACAGCAATTGCTCTCTGGCTACTTTTCCTTCATGAGTCTTTGGAGAGCAAATGTTTGCTCGGGCAGTAGGTCTTTCTTTTCCTCCACTTGTCACTGTTCTTTTTCTCTCATTAATTGTGGTTGATTGTTTTATCTAGATTTTTTTTTTTTTTTGGTGGCCTAGCAATAACTTAGAATTGTGGGTAATTTTAAAATGCAGGTATCTTCAACCTTTTGATAATGAAGGGCCCTATCATTTAAAAGTCTCAGATATAACCTTTGGGAATCATGGACTTATTTCTGAGAAACCCCACTTCTGAAACTTCTATCTACAACCCTAAGGACCTGAAACTCCCTGTTTTTTGCAAGGCGCTATAAGAGCACACATTTCCTGAAGGGAAGATGTATCCCTCTTTATCAGGTCCTACAGCTCTTAAGAGGACTGGGTGAGTGAGTGAAATATCACGCCCTGCTCTCAGTTGCTGGAAACCACTTTGGTGGTTCCCACAGTCTCTGGCTCTATGACTCCTCTTGATTGTTGGCAGAGTTTCTTAGCCAGTTGAAAATTATTGCTTTAGTGAACCACTGCTGGTTATGGGAATATGTTGCTGGCAAAGGTTGATCACTGATCAGTTTTCAAAAGAAAGCTGTAATCAGCCCAGAAAGGGTGGGATCATATACTTGATCACCTTGGGGTGGGGTCTCACGTGCTGCCATCTCTTTGAGGGGAGTGCATTTCAAGAGCAAAATCAACAAAATCTTGGATCATCATCATTGCTGTTGCAATGGATATTCTGAATACCAAAAACCAAAAACTATTTTAAACTATCAGTGGACATACAGCAGTTCATATTTTAAAAATTCAGAACTGTCTGGGCACATAGAATAGTTAACTATTGGAAGAGAAATAGAATGTGATTAAGTAATTTAAAGTATATAACTTAGCATTACAAATACTGGGTGATTAGTTGCTTACCATTTGTAATAAACTGTTAAATGTACTTCTGTGACCTCCCAGGGCAGCATATTCTGGGTTATTGTTTATGTTTTCTAGTGTAGACAAGTTATATTTGCCTTGGGAAAAATTCTAAATGATGAAAATTATACTTAAATTTTAAAGAATCACATTGAAGTTCAATTTATGTTAACTATATTAAGTATCTTAGTCACTATTGTTATTGTAATGTTTGCTTTTTGATAATACATTTTGAGCCCTAAGAAAGGTATTTTATTGATAGTCCATTAATTAATGTTTGTTAGAAACTGAACGTTAACAGGAAGTTTGTGTGTGTGAAGGTGAGACTTCCTTTTGTATTGTATTAACTCTTAAAATGTATTCGTGAAACCAATAATTAGTGTAGCACCAACACTTTCCTTCAAGGAAGCATTTAATTCAGTGAATAAAAGATCTTATAACTTGTTTTGCATGGTACAATGGTTCTACTAAAACGTACTTGTGTAATAGGTACTAGATGATTTAAGAACAAAAGCTGGAAAACCATAAAAAGAAAAAAACCCCTACAGTTTGTTATACAAAATATGCATTGCTAATAGTAGAAGCCATATATTGCCATTGTACTGTTGTAATACTTAAGAATGCTCATCTGGTGCTATCTGTAAACTATTTGGCATTAGCGTCTGCTAGATTCTTCTTCCTATTTCTCCTTGAATGTATAATGTGTGCCTTTTAAGTTACTTCTGGTGTTGAATGGTAAAATCTGTGTTATTTTTGTATTATAATCTGCACTTTACACTTCCTTGGAAAGTAAAATTCCAGACTCTCAAGTTTAAATAGTATTTTAAAAATATTTCTAATGTTTACAATAAATATTTTAAATATTTTAATTCAACATCTAAGAATAAGAATTTTTAAATATTTTGTATGGTTTGTTAATTGATATTTAATGTTGGTCTCTTTTCAGTTTATTTTATATCTTCTAGAATGGCTAAAAATGGGAATAGATTTGTAGTTTGTCTTTTAATGTGAGAGTTTAACTTTTAAAGAAATCATGGGTGTAAGTGGATTGTCCTAACAGTTGTTCCAGTATATCAAATTTTATTTTTATTGTTTTAATAACATAATATGAGTTAGATACTACTCTTAGCCAACTTATTAAGATTTTCTTCTTAACTGTATTTTTTCTTTTTAAAGTAGACTGATTGATTCAGGTCGTGAGAAAATTTCCAGGACTAAATGAAAACTATATAGAGATTTTAATAACTTGCTTTTTACATAGACTAAATACTAAAAGTAACTAAATGTTAAAAGTATTAAAAAATTTTTATTGAAAATCTTGGGTTATGCTGTTAGACCTTTTTACTAGATCTTTATCCCCTTCCCCCAACTTTTTTCCGATTCTCTAGCTTTTGGTATGATACCTACTGCCTCAAAGATCTTGCTTATTAAAAGCTGACAAAACTTACTGCACTATTAACAGCTGTAGCAATGAGTTTGTAATAAGATGGATGCAAGATATCTTATGGGAAATAATTATAAAACATGTTGCAGCGGTAATCATTTAAAACAGTATTTGATGGTTTAAATTTTGAAAACAACTATGCTAAGCTTCTGTGTAAAGCTAATGTTTAACAGGAAGTAGTCATGATGAAAGATTCATCTTGAAAATAAGATTTTACTTTATATAAATCCTTCATCTGAGGAATTCATATTTATGTATGCATATATTTAGTTTCTCCTACCAAGAAAAACAGTATTCAGTTTGCTGTAGTATCAGTTCTATAATCTACTTCTCTATAAGCGTATTTGTATGTATATACATATGTGTATTACTCTAATTTAACAGACATCTTTGGTATCTGTCCCCCTTTTGTAATAACACTCTTGCTCATATGACCTACAGTAAACAAAAAACTTCTGACTAAATGTGAAACTGACTTTAGTTTAGTCATTTTCTAGGCTTTATTATTTTATAAGCTTAGTAAGCAGTGGATTAGGTGCATTAATTTTAGTTAAGCATTAAAGTTTGAATAAAGAATTTCTTTTTCACATGCTATTTAAATTAAAATGCCTTTTAACTAAAAGATGATATTAAAATAGGCTTTTTTTCTCAACTGGTTATCAGTTTTTCTTATTAATAACTTGCATCCATCAGAAGCATTACTATTTGCTATTGGTCTTTTCTTTTGGCTTTGATCAAGGGAAATATTTATTTCAAGAATGCCTTGTTTACTATACCTCATTTAGAATGACTTTTATTTCTGTGTAAATAAATGTATTTCTTTACATTGCTTTTAAAACACTTGCATCTTTGCTCTTTTCTAACTCTGAGCTTTCCTCTGTGGCTGCATCTGAGGTGCTTTTTTCAGGTATAGCTTTTTTTTCTTTCACTGTATGCTTTTCCAGCATTTATATATGTTAGTCTTTTTTCTTCCAAAAAAGCTCATCTGAGCAAAATTTGAATATGATTAATTATAGTTACTAGCCATAAAAATGAATGTTGTTTATTTATACTTTCATTGTATACATTTTAAAAGCGTCTTTGTTTTACTTTCATGCAGGTGATGAAACCTACCAGGATATTTTTCGTGATTTTTCCCAAATGGCATCCAATAATCCAGAGAAACTAAATCGTTTCCAGCAAGATTCACAGAAATTCTGAGTTATTTTAAGAAGGGGAAAATATTAAATTGAATGATCCCCTAATGTGTACATCTGAAATCTCACAAATTTTTACTGCTTTAATTCTACTTAATTTTAGTAGGTATTGAGTGGTTTGGAAAAAAGGTACCCATTCATTGATATTTTTATAAATTAAAACATAGAGCTCTAGTAGTTGGGAGAGGAACCTATTTTAGGACCTCTTTTATATAAAAAAAAAGTGTTTAAAGGGCTATTTTTTATAGATAAAGTTAAATCTAGACTTAGGTCATCTCTAGGTTATAAGATGCTAAGAGTTTAGACAAAATCTCTGTTTTTGCCAATGGGTGGTAGCATTGATTTTTTTTTTCTATGCATCATGCCCAGGATCATTCAGTCAAGCATGTCTGCATCAAAGTGAGAGCCAGATGTTCTGCCTGCCTGAAGAATATGTCTTTTTTTTTAGCTTCCCTAATGATTTTTGGTGGTTCAAAAATATTTTTTTGTTGTTTTGTTTTCTAGTATCCTAACTATCATAAACACAATATGTAATTTAATTATCAGAGCTAGAGAATAGGTTTCCTCCATTTGCTCATAAATGTAGTGATACTCCTTAGATGTCTGTTTATTGTCATGTATGTTAACATACGCGTAATGGCTGTACAAGTAGACATAACTCAGTCTTTTAGATTTATTCCATTTTATGAAGCAAAAAGAAGCCCTTAACAATTTTTTTTTTTAAATAACCAAAAGAATCCTTACTTATAGAAGTTGTAGTCCTTCATTGTTGGGTTGGTTTCCTAAAACCTTGACAAATTTATTGATGTAATAAAACTGTGTTTCAAAGGTTACTTAAATGTTGAAAAATTATGCTTTTATCAGATTGTAAAACTTTCAAAGGATAAGTTGATTTATAAAATAATGTAGAGCATTTTTATATTTGAAATTTCTCCTTTTCAAGATAATTTTGCTATTGCATTGAGTGAAAGAAAAATTTCTGTAAAAGAAAAACCTCATGTTTTTCTTAGTTTATACTAAATTACGTAACGATAAATTGCTTTTAAATTTTTTCAACATCTGTGTACTTTGTACACAGTGTACAGTATTTTTAATTATACCATCTATATATCTTTAGTAGTTGGTTACATGAAACACCCTTGAATTCCAAAACATGGATCTACTAATTTACACGTAAATGCTATAAATTTGTCTGATTCCATCTTTGATTGACATATCTTGTCGGGAGTACAAAATAATTAAGTAATTTGCCTTACGGTTTCTAATATTGTCAATAATTAAGTTTAATCTTCTTTTACAAGTTATGTCAAAGTGATATTATTGATACTCAGTTTCTAAATAAGAGTTTTTAAAATTTGCATTACCAAATAAGTAGAAAAATTATATTTAATTTGGTAGATAATAAAATTTTCTAACATCCCTCCCTCCAGTAACTAGAGTTTTATAAGCTGATTGCATGTCAAATCAGGATTTGTCTAAACAGGAATTAGACTGAAGTAAATTCATGTCACAGAAAAGTTTCCATATTTGGCCAAATTGTGTGTATATAATGCTTATTTAGTAAAAGTGTATGTTAGATCAGTATAAAATATATTTAATAGTTATTTCTAAGAAAATATTAACTTCCAAAGCCTGTATTTTAATTGCAACAGTAACAGGAACATTAAATCTTCTCTGTTTCTCACCTCAGAGTCACAGATCATCTGGCTTTGCACAAGTCTAGTTTGTAACATTTTTATTAGAGTGTACTTTGAAGTTGTCCAAAAAGTTCAAGGATAAGGAAATATGTTAAAAATGAACAGAAAGAAAAAGAGAAGCTCACTTTTCCTTTGTAGTGCATATTCCTGTTAATGATAGGCTTCACATCTAAAGCTCCTAACCTTTATCTGAGGAAGCCTGAACAGTTTTGCTTTGGGATCCAGCCATTGGTGCTTCAGATCATCTCTGGGGTCTCTGGTTGTGAAGACAATTCCTTATGACACTCTTACCTCCTGTGGCTTGAGTCATGAGTTTTATTAATGTGGTAGTAGTTAGTGTCTACTTAAATTTAATGGTTAGAGATGTATTTGAAAATTATCATGGTTCTGAATATCTTCAGAGAAACGAAATCTTTAACAGTATAGGGAGCCTGGCAATACAAAAATACATTCCTGTGGCTTGATTTCTTGCATATGCCGTGACCCAATTTGGATGAAATTTGGCAGAAGTGATGCAGTAAATATAGCAAGGCGTTAAAGTAAATTAATAGTTACAAGTAGTTACAAAGTAGATTGGCTCTTACCAAGGTGAATTTAGCTGTGTCAACTAATAGCTTTTATATAGTATGTAACAAATCTGAGTTTTATTATGCTGTGAATTATTCTCAGTGCATTATGAGAAATTATAGTGTGAACAATGTTAATCATACTTTTGGGCTTTGTAAGTCAATGTGATGGCCCTTTGTTTTCTTTCCCTAACTGATCTGCTTATATTAGTTTCTGATTCCTTATCAGTATTCTTTTAGCTTATTGTCACTAGCACAGTAACTTAAAAGCTAGGTTAACATCAAAATAAGAACAGCAGTACTAGGAAGAGCTCATAAAATGCAGTCTCACACTAGAACTAAAGATAATTGAGTAGTTATTTGCAGTGTTTCCTGGTAACACTTTTATGTTTAAGATTTCTAAGGTTTTTAAAAATTACCTTTGGTACAATCCTTAGAAATTCAGCAATTTCCAGGGATTCAGTACATTACAGTGTTTACCTAATTTTTACTGGTCTTCACTGTATATTTTAATGAGCTTTGATGTTTACTTTCTGAAACATATTTAATTTGGAATATATACTATAATTTTGAAAAAAAAACTACACCTTCACAGTCTGGACAACTTAAGTTTGTGATGTGTTGGGCAGTATTTTAAAAAATACAGTTTTACACATGTAAAGTATGGTGACTAATAAACTAAATTGTATTTAAGACTAAATTTACTACTCATTTTGAATAAGAAGACATTCCCATAGCACTCTTATATTGTCATATTAACTTTTCTGTTTGATAGCACTTTTGATCATGGACAGGAGCAGGAAAAATGTATTTTTATAGAATTATTATGTCCAAAATGACTTCCACCTTCATGATATAGTGGAAAGAGCACTGACTAGTAGTTACTGCCCTTTTTGGATTCAGAGCTCCTCACAAATAAAATGAGTGGGTAAAACATGGTGAAACTGTAACAACATGCTTTTGTGTACAGTGTACTTTTTCCTACTGTCAGAATCAGGTGAGATAAAGTAATGTCACAGTGTACTTTGACATTACTTTATCTCACCTGATTCTGACAGTAGGACTTCTGCGATATTAATCTGAGAATGCCAGCATTTCTTTTCTTTGATCCTGGGCTGCTCCTCTTGGTTTATAGAGGGGAGTCATTGATGTGCTGGTTGGTAGGGCAGCTGACACCAGAACCCCTGTCTGACTGACTACTAGTTAGAGGCACTTTACTTGTATCATGAAATGTTTTGAAATCATTGTAAAGTAGCAAAATCTGATAATGACTGCCAGCTTTCCTTGTGTTTTCATAACGAAGACCCCAAATATTCTGGAGAACCTGGATATAAAATTACCTTGAAGGAATAGATTAGGATTTGAAGACATTAAATTGTAGGAAATATTACATTTTTGTAATAACAAATATTAATGAAAGGAAAACATGGTAAGGTGATTTTAATTTACCATATACTTATCAAATTCTTGATGCTTCCAAATGAAAGGTAACTTTAAAAGGGGCTTGGATTCAGTTTGGCTGAATCCTGACATCTATAAACATGGTTTTGTAGACATCCTTTCCCAATTACATAAACTTATCCACTTAAAATGAAATAATAAGGGGAGGGATTTAAGGTTTGATTAAATAATCTTTTCTCTGCATTGGTCTTTTCACTATCTTATGTTTTAAGATTTTCTTATTTTTCCTCAACAATCCCCTGCCTTGGGTGTTAATTTTAAACAGGGAAAGCTTGCTTACATTATAAAGATTGCTGGCACCATTTATTTTACACAAAGGCTAAAGGTTAACTTTTGGAGATGATGAGCTACTTTTCTATATGTGTTTACTTGTGCTTTGTGATATTTCTGGATCATTCCAGTCATAAAGACTTATTACATGTAATATTTCTTGCTACCTGTGAAAAGGCATATTTTAAAGAATGTATAACCAACACTCCATTTACTTTTTATTAGTATGTAGAGGATTTGTATCTAATTCATGAATGTAGTTTTACTGTAGTTTGTCATTGTAAATGGAGAAAAGTACATTATCATTATAGTTATTCTAAAATGTACATTATGTAAGAATTGTAAATATACTTGATTAAATACTTTGTATGCTGAAAAATTATGATAAGTCAATAAAAATCTCACCTCTGGCATAGTTCTCTTATGCTCAGACTTGCACTTTATTGTGAACTACAACTGCAGACATGTCTGTTAAGAACTGTCATGTTTAAGGTCTTCTATTCCTTTCCAGCTCTGTCACATTGATCCAGTTGATCCTCTTTGCTGATTACTTCAATCAGGAAATCCATTTTCATCTTTTAAGTATTTTCTTCCTGATCACAGAGCTGTATGCATTTATTAGCTAAAAATGACAAAGGCTTTTTTTATTCTTTTTTTGTGGGAATGGGGGCTAGCCCTAATTATTTTCCATAATTGACATCTGTTGAAGTTCCCCATCTAGGCAACACGTTCACACTCAATCCTTTTAGTAAATAAACAAAAACATGTTTCTATGTGAATTGAGATCTAAGGAATGGAGGGTTGAAAGAACAGACCTGGAAGTGAATCACCAGCTTTTTTTTGCCTTTTAAGTTAATTAAAAGCAGACACATAAAACTTTTCTATGTGACTTGCTTTATTCCACTTCATTTCATTTTCGGAATAGTTCTGTGAAGAAGAGAACTCACACCAATAGTAAATTTTTTAAATGAAAACGACAACCAACTTTTTCCTATTGCAAAACAATGCTTTTTCATTGTAGAAAAATGTTTAACAACAAGTAAAAAAGATAATCATCCATAATTCCATCATCTGCCTGTGCTCCCAATATGGTCTCTACTAGCCACATGTAGCTATTGAAATTAATTAAAATTAGACAAAATTAACAGTTGAATTCTGTCACACTGCTACATTTTAAGAGCTCAGCCACATGTGCCTAGTGACTACTTTTTGAACAGGACAGATTGAAGAACATGTCCATCATTGTAGGAAATTTTGTCAAATAGTATTGAGGGGGAAACTTACTCTCTCGGTATATATCTTTCTAGAACTTTGGGTGTGTGTATTTTGGTTGATATACAATGGGATCATACTGTTTTGTTATCTGTTTCTTTCACTTAATAAATGGGGAACAGATTTCTAAGTCCTTCAGTGTACATCACTTTGGGGAGGATTTTAAAAAGTCTTTATTATGGAAAATTTCAAACATAAAATAGAATAATTTCAATAGCTGGTAGCTCATGGCTAACATTGTTTTGTCAATACTCCCACCCAGTTTTTTCTCTTTCCCAGATTTTATTTTGTATCAAATCTCAGACATTTCACTAACAAATCTTTCAGTATGTATCCCTAAAAGAAAAACAATCACAATATCTCATTTCCCATCTTGCTCCATTGCAAGAAGGAGAAACTATTCAGTATTCAGATTGTCCCGATTATATCAAATGTGCTTTTTAAAAATAGATTCTTCAAATTAGAATTCATAGAAGTTCCATTCATTGCAGTTGGCTAATAGGTCTCTTGAGTCGCTCTAAGTTCTTCCTCCATTTATTTGGAAATGTTTCCACTTGCAGTTTGTGAATACATCACTTTTAATGACAGCATCATTATTTTTGTTTAACCACTTTATTGGTGAACGTTTGATTCTAAATTCTTGCCATCATAAAACTAGCTCTGCTTTATCCTTATGGCTAAACAGTTGCATACATTCTTAATTATTTCCTCAGGATGAATTCCTAGAAGTAAAAATACTGATGCACAATGGGTGGATATATGTTTGAGGCTCATTTCAATGAGTCAGGTATTGGGGATATTATGGTAAAAAAGAAAAAAGATGTACTTCCTATTTTTCGTGAGATCTTGCCTTCTTGCAATGGAGAAAGATGGGACTGAATAGTTTATAGGTGGCCCTCATGGGATTGTTGGAGGATAGTGCCTGGACACTGGATGGCTTGGTGTTCAGAGACCACTCATCAGGGCAGTGACATCTAAGTCAAGGTTTGACGCAGAAGGAGAGATTGGCTGTGTGAAGATCTAAGGCAGTGCTTTAGGAACTTTGGTCTGTAAAAGATTCACTATTGAGGCCCAGGCTCATTGAAGATGAACCTGATTCTCTGTTTTTACCAAGCTCCCCAGGTGCTTCCAATGCCAACCAAAATCTGAGAACCACTGCCTTGGGGAGAACATTCATCAGGATGGGAGAGAATTGAGAGTTCTCTTAGGGGCCAGAAAGATTTTAGTATTGCCAGAATGCCCTCCAGAAAAGTACCCTCCCTCCATCTGCTGTAGAGGAAAGTGTCTCTCTCTGTCCTTGACAATATTGGGTATTAGTCAATATGATAAAAATCTGATTATCCAACATTACAGATGGAAAAGCCAATTACCTCTAATCCCTGGTCAGAAGTCTGAGAAACTGACCAAAGTTAGAACTGAAAGAGTTATTGTGCTTACCAAAGTTCTTTGTCTATTTAGCCATGTTATTATACACCCAGCTATCTCTATTTTGAGCTGAGGAAACCTGTCACCATCTGACATACTACATACCTTTTCTTGCTAGAATATAAGCTGTATGAGGGCAGAGATTTGTTTTTGTTTTTTTTTCCACTGCTGTAATCCTCAGGCACCTACTGTGCTTGATATGCAGTAGTCACTATGTTATCTATTGAGTAAATGACTAGCCACCTTCATTCAACTCCTATTTCAGTTTCCAGCGAGCTGTATATTTCAGGAAGCTGCGACATTAATTTATCTTAATGGTCAAAGAATTGGGAATGAAGAAAACATGGAGAGAGTCTCGAGTATTTTCCTTTCTATGTAAAATTTAAAATTATCTTGTTAATTCATTTTTTATCCATAAATGCCAGGAGTAGTGATCTTGTAAAGGTCTGAAAAATAAAATAATGGAATAAATTCTAGAATAAGTGGCAGAAGGAAAAACCACCTTATTGATGGTGAAGATGAAGGGCACAATTCCAGAATTATTTTTCTCTTATTAGTGAACAATTAGAATGTAATAATATAGCTGTAGCACACTGCTGTGGGGATTCTGTGGAGCATATAATAAAGTCTTAATGGAGATTTGTAGTTTGATATTTGTAATTACCCTAGAAAAGCTATGGTTGCTATAATTTGGTACTTGTTGGATATTTAGCCTTATAGAATTTGGTGTTTCTAGCATAGTTTATATTGTTTGCTAAGTGTTAGGCACAGTTCTAACTGCTTTTTATGTATTGTCGTATAATTCTATGAGGCTTATGTACTAGTATTAGCCCTGTTTTCCAAATGGGTGTAATTGCAGCTCAGATTAAGGAACCTGTCTGAAGTCTAATAATTTGTAGTGCTAGATTAACTTGGGAGAGCTTGCTCTTGTAACCAGTGTCTGCTGAAGGTTGTGGTTAAATACACACAACTCAGGGCTCAAAACACTGCTTTCAATGCGAATCTTGGCTAAAAGCTTGGGCATTGGAAGCAGGAAGACTTGGGTTGAGATCTCGCTGTATTACTAGCCAACTAGGTTTGGGCAATATACTGCTCTAAATCTGTTTCCTCAATTGTTAAGTGCAAATAATAACTCTACTTCTTAGGGTTGTGAGGTTTAAGTGAATTAAAGTAAGAGCCTGTCAAGTGAGTTAATTGAGCTATTGGGTTACCCTCATCCCCCCAAGGTAATTAGTATGTATTGATCTTGTTGCTCAGCCCACTTCAGAGGTCCAATGTTTTTTCAGAAAACTTGTTAGTCCAATTGAAAAGAGTTAAAAATGAGATGAATTGTGGTTCTGGGTACCAGTCACTTTGACCAATAAGGGCATGGCACAATAAACTGCTGAGTGATAACTCGTATGTGCATTTGCCCATGCATTTTCACCTCCGCGTCCTTCAAGCATGCAGATCATTTGTACATGTATGCAGATCATATTTAAAAGCTATAGTATTGTCATCAGTCCGTAGACTGAAGTTAATGAGTTTTTATGTAGTTGTCAAGTGTCCAGCTGTCTAAGGTCAAAACCGCAACTGTGTGATCTTGGGCAAGTTACCTCAGTGTGCCTCAGTTAAAATTTTGAAAAACGACTTGGTACATGTTAAGGCTCTTTTAAAGTTTTAGTCTGTTAAAAAAAAGAAACAAGAGTCTCCGGGCGTTACTCCCCTGGGGCTCTGGAAACTATCCCAAAGTCGTGGGCAGCGGGGTCCCCCTGCTGGCCACATCCTTTACGTGGCCTCAGGTGCCAGTGGGCTGGGCAGGCCATTTCCACCTTCATTTACCGTTAATGAGGAAGGAGCTTGTTAGTTTAAATTCCCTAGCCTCAGCTAGTTCTCCCAGGTGTGAAGGGAGTCGGCGGGGAGAGGACTTCAAGCTTCCAAACATTTGGGGGAGAAAGGTATAGAGATAACATTTTTCCCGTTTTGTGCGTCCAGTTTAGTGTTTTTGCTAACCGAAGATCCTGCGTTGGGGCGCCTCTATACCTTTCAAGGCTCAGCTTCGATTTCTAGCGTCTGGGGCTGGGCATTTAGGACGGCCAGTTTTGACAGACCTTACGGCCGCGCTGGCTTTCTCGAAGTCTGAGTCCTCCTCACCCGCCGCTGGCTACTTCCCGTCTCGAATCCCTCTAAATCTAGGACCCAGCGGCTGCCGGGCAGCCCTGGTCCAGCCTCTCCGCGCATCAGCGCCCGCGGATTGGCTCCGGGCAGCGCGGCCCCGCCCCCGCCATGGCCGCTGCCCGCCGCCTGGGCTACTAAGTGGCTGCCAGGGTGCTGGTCTCCGCTGCCGCTCCTCGGCTGCTCTGTCCGCGGGTCCGTGGTGCATGGGTCGGCGAGGCGGGCCCTCATGTGCTCGGGCCATGGCGCGCCTGGGCGCTGTGCGCTCCCACTACTGCGCGCTGCTGCTGGCCGCGGCGCTGGCCGTCTGTGCTTTCTACTACCTCGGCTCGGGCCGGGAGACCTTCTCCAGCGCCACCAAGAGGCTGAAGGAGGCCCGCGCCGGGGTCCCCGCCGTGCCCTCGCCGCCAGTGCCAGAGGTGGCGCGGGGTTCCGTGGCGCCGGCCCCGGGCGCAAAGGCCAAGAGCCTGGAGGGCGGCGGGCCCGGGCCGGTGGACTACCACCTGCTGATGATGTTCACCAAGGCGGAACACAACGCCGCGCTGCAGGCCAAGGCCCGCGTCGCGCTCAGCTCCCTGCTGCGCCTCGCTAAGTTCGAGGCGCACGAGGTGCTTAACCTGCACTTCGTGAGCGAGGAGGCCAGCCGCGAGGTGGCCAAGGCCCTGCTGCGAGAGCTTTTGCCGCCAGCCGCCGGCTTCAAGTGCAAGGTGAGCGGGACTGCGGCTGGGGGTTCCCGGCGGATGGCCCACCCCATACGTTTGTCGCTCCCCGCCCCCCTCCCTCCAACATTGCCCCAGCTTTGCCCGAAACCTGCCTTCGCCCTATGCTGGAGGCAGCGTCGGGGGGGGGGGCGTGTCCAGGAGCCAGAAGCACTCAGCGGGTGCAGGAGTGCTGCCGGGTGTCGACTGACTACCCTGACCCGTTGCCCACCCCTCTCCCCCGAGAATTGGCTCGCCCCCTCTCTGCTGGCCTTGCAGGATCCAGCACTGCCTTCGCAGTCCGTGCTTTTTATTCTCCCCAGTCTTTGACTTTTGAGGTTGGAACAGATCGTTTGAGGGCAGTAGTCGTTCTGTTCAGGGTCTGCTGGACAGGGTCTTAGGTCGCGTGAATCGAAGTTGCAGTGACATCTCTCATATTTCAGTCAGAACTGGCTAAGCCCAAACCCAGACAGTGTGAACCACCTCATCCCCTTTCTGTGGCTTCTTCCCCACTCTCAAGGGTCATGAACCCATTTAGAGAAGCCACCGGTTCCTCCGAGGGAGGAAGGGAAAGCTCTAAGAGGTACAGATAAGATCTGGGGAGAGCACAGCAGAGCTAGACACCTTGTCCCAGGCTGGACCAACCTGCCTCCGTGGCAGCTCAGCTCCTATCTCTCTCCATCATCTCCCGTGATCTCTTGGCTCTGCTTGTCAGAGGTTAGGTTCCTGGCTTAGTGTTAATTGTTTCAGTCAAGTTGCTAGCCTCATTTTGACCTAATAGTTGCACAGAGGGGATCCAAGGTCTGATTTTTGGATAGGATTAGTAGGTGATCTTAAAGGATGGAGACTGATGGTGGGGGAAGGGGTAGTGAGATAAGAGTACTGTCCCATGTGTTTGTGCCCAGTGAGTGACAAGGGGAGCTGCTGCCAGGATCCTGCAGAGTTCAGGGATCTGTGGCAGCTCAAGTCCCAACTTCTAGGAGGGCTGTGTTGTGGGCCTGGCCCTCCTCTCCAGCCTTGCTTCTTGTCCTCCTATGTGCACCTTAGATCTTGATTGTGCTGAATGTGCCTTTACACAAGATGTACTCTCTGCCTAGGATGTCCTTCCTTCCCTCCTGGGCCCTTGGCCACTCTTTACTTAGCTTTCACCTTCCCTGGAATGTCCCTAGACTTGGGGATAGTCCATGCCCAGCCTTCCACCGCTTTCCATTCCCGCTTCTCCCCATAGCACACAAGGTCTGTCCCCTGCCCAGAACAAGTAAGCCTGTCTGGAGCACACACCATAGTCAGGGAAGGGCCCCGGGGCCTGGACTTCATGCTGTAGGAGGCCAAGAATCCAGGTCCTTGACCCACTGTCTGACCTGGGGTTTTTCAGCCTGGGGCCCATCCCAGTTTACCTAACTGGAATCTCAGGGTGAGACCTGGCAGCCTGTCCTGGGTGATCCCTAGGACTCTAATGCTTGAGAAACTCTGTACTGGTCCAAGGGAGAAAACCAAGGGCCCTTGATCAAAGGGCCATTCTGGGCAGAGCTGGGATTTGACTGGATCTCTACCCTGAAGACCAGCATTGTCATTTTTTCCCTTCATGGAGTCAGAGGTAGCAACTCGGGCCAGATCTCTACCCATCTCTTTCTCTCAAGCTTCAGCCACAACTTCTTGTGTGCTCGGGGCTTTCTAGCTGCTGTCAGGATACTCTTTCTCTCTCCATCTCCAGGTCTTGGCCATCTGCAGATTCCGTCCCCTCTTTGGAGCCTTCCAGGGAAACCCCATCTGAAAGGCACGTCTTCCTCTCCCTCCTCCTCCCTGGTGCCCCCTGGTGCTACGAACATATCGGGTCTTACCTCTCATGCCGGTGCGTGATGCCCGGCACATAGTCAGCACCAGCTATCTTGGCCTCAGGGCCAGGTCCCCATCGCGGTGCCTGTGTTTCATGCTCCCTCCCTCTGCTGTGCCTGGTCGGACAGCCAGAGGTCACCCAGGCCCGGAAGCAGCTGTGGACGACCTGAGGACATTGACAGCATCTGTGCTGAGGCGTGGCAAATGAGGGTCAGGGGGCTTTGGAGCTGGACGGCTGTGGTCAGAGAAGAGTTTATCAGTTTCGGCATAAAACGTTCCTGTTCGTTTCGAGGTCAGATTTTGAGTCTGTTCTCTGTTTTTGAATAAAAGGTGCTCTTTTTTTCTTTAAATATATGGCCCTAAAAGGTTGGCTTCATTTTATTGGTCATTTGATTCTCCCTCAGGTTTGGAATATTCCTGAAAGGAATGCTTTTTCTGGCATCACTTCACACATGCTTCTCCCTCTGCCTGGAGTGGCTCCTTACCCCAACCCCCATCCTTAGCTCTGCTCTCAGGTCTCAGTGTCAGTGTTGTTTCCTTGGCAAACCTTTCCTGAGAGCCCATTACACACTCCCATAGCACCAAGTAACATTTATCACTGTTGTAATTATATAATTATTGAATGAAATATTTGTCTACCTTTCAAGACAAGGTAGACAAAGGGCATGGACCCTGTCTTCTCTTAAATGTTGTATCCCCAGCACTGAACATCATGCCTTTCATACGGGAGTGCATTTTATACAAAAAATTAATCTTTCAGTATTAATTAGGAAGAAGGAAACTGTAGAAATTCTCATCCTGGTTGCATCAGGGCTGGAAGGGACCTTCAAGAGCATATAGCACAATGGGTGAAGAGACTTGCCCAAGGCCGCTTGGGGAGTTACTGACCTGGCTAGGACTAGACCCATGTCCTAGGTCAGTGTTTTTCCCTTTCTACCCTGTTTCTTCTTTGTTTTTCTTCTGATATTTTATTTAAATTCAAGTTAGTTAACATATAGTGTAGTATTGGTTTCAGGAGTAGGATTTGGGGATTCATTACATATAACACCCAGTGTTGCTCATTCCCCAATTACTCCATGCCCCACCCACCTCCCCTCCAGCAACCCTCAGTTTGTTCTCTATAGTTAAGTCTCCTATGATTTGCCTCCCCTTCTATTTTTATCTTATTTTACTGTTCTTTCCCTTCTCCTATGTTCATCTGTTTTGTTTCTTAAATTCCACATATGAGTGAAATCATCATGTACCATGTTTCTTCTTTAAAGAGCACTTCTGTCTTGGAAGGTCAGGTAATAAGGACAGTTGACTCCCAGGAGAAGAGTTGCCTTGAAGTGTGTGAGGACAGCTTGGGGCGAGGAAGGCAGCTCCTTGCCCAGCCACCTGTCTGGAGACAACCTCCTCCCTCAGTGTGGGTCCTTGGGCTCCACCACGTCTGTAAGCTGCAGAGCAGAGCTCCGGTGAGCCGGCGTGGGAACTGTGCTCACACCCAGAGGTCTCTTGTAAGGTCATTTTCAAGTGAAACTGAAATACCTTTTAGCTGAACGGGTTGCAGAAGTAGATCACAGAACATTATTAGTGACCTCAGATTATATTTTGGCTAATTAAATATTAGCTAAAAAACCATTCACTTCACCAGAAAAATCTTGTTTCCATTATTATTGAAAATCTTTTGATACTGGTTTGTCTCTTAACAGTATGGAAGTCTATTATTCACGTATTTAATAACCATTCAAACCTGCTGTGTTCCATGCATCAGGTTAGGAGCTGCCAGCCTGTATAAATAGGTCCATGGTCTGACTGCATCAGAATCATGCGGGTACGCTTATTAAAAGTTCAGAATCTTGGGCCCCGCCCCCGCCTGTGGGACCTGGGAAACTGAATTTGTATGGAGCTGCAGAGGCAGGCGGGGGAGTTCACTGCCCTAAGGGGACACAGGAGCGCCGGGGGCTCTCCTGCCGACCTTTCAGACCCAGTTCAGCCATCCTGTCTGTGTAGCCTTCGCTGGGAGTGCAGTGCCTGGCAAACAGTGGGCATTCAGGAAGCATTTGGCTGCACTGCTCTCTGTCCTCCAGGCTTTCCTGGTTCTGCTGGCCTGGGAAAGGCTGCTACATTCGTCTTGCAGAAATGCTGTTTTTATGATACCACTTCCACTCAGGACCTCCTGACTCCAGCTCACTTGTCATCCCAAGCTGTCCCCTCTCATGGGGTTTTGCTTGCTCTGCTTCTGAGCCATCTGTTGCCTCATTCTGTTTGTCAAGAGGAATCCTACACTTCTAAAACTTACGTCGAGACTGAGCTTTTCCACCAGCCTTCCTTGCTCTATCAGGTTTGATAGAATATGCCATGGAAACCCCAAATTGTGGTGGCTTATGCAAGACTGAGCTTTATTTCTCATCCAAATGGAAGTCCAGAGGTAGGCATTCCTGGTGGCATGGAGGCTTCCCGAAGTCATGAGGTTGCTAGGCTCCTTGCAGTGGCCCGTGTCGCCCTCCCTAGGGAGCAGCCCTTGTCCTCGTGGGCCAGGCTGGCTGGTACAGCTTTAGCCATCATGTCTGTGTTGTAGCGGGGTGGAGGAAGAATCAAAAAAAGGAGTCCTCTGCTAAAAATAGGAGTTCTGTTAATCAGGAAGGCGAGGAGAGCAAGTTTTGGGGTAGACGACCAGCTAGCCCTGCCCCACCCCTTAGGAGCCCACCCCGGGCCTGACCAAGCACCTGCTGTATGTGGGGCCCCGGATTCGCAGCTACAGGGGACACAGACGTGGGTCAGGCACAGCCCCTGCCATCCAGAGACCCACACTGCTGAGCGTCACACTCATGTTCATCCTGTCTTGCTGCAAAAATGTGGTGGGTGGGTTGGGCATGAGATGGCCTGAGGGAGTGAGACAGCTCTGAGTTTCGAGTGCGGTTGGCCAGTCACTAGCTGGGTAACCATGGGTCCTCCACCTCGCCGCTCAGGGCCTCCGAAGCCTCGTCTGTAAATGAGGATCAGACCCCCCCCCCCCATGTAGCAGTGAGGATTTGATGCTACCGTTCTGTAGCATGCTCAGCTCAGTGCTGCCGAGTGGCTCATGGATCCAGGCTCACAGCATGACCCCACCGCACTGACTTCTGGGGAAATCAACACAGTGAGCAGGCCCCGGAGCACCTGGCATCGCTCAACTGACATGACCTGTGGTTCTCTCCTCCCTCCTATTTGGGGTGGCCAGCCCTCCCCGCAGAGGCCTGGCGGGGTTCCCCCACCCCAGGGGTGCCCGGTGTGTGTGTTTCTCATGCTCTCGTTGTGTGATCACTCAGATGGTAGCCACTTCGAAAGGCCTTCCCTGAACCCCTTTTCTAAAGCAGCCCCCACCTGGGCCCTCATCCTCTCTCCCATCAGCCTATTTGTAGCACATACTCATTTGTTTGTTCCTTCATTTGTTCAACAGACGAGCGCTTACTCTGTGCCCGTGAATAGCGGGAACGGAACCAGTTTTCTGCTCTCGCGGAGCTTACAGTCTAGGGTTGTGGGGGATGAGAGAGACTTTAAACAGATAAACAAGTACAGAGAGAGCAAGTCAGATTGTGAGAAGTTTAGAGCAGGCAAAGCAGGGTAAGGACATAAGAAGTGTATGTGTCCAGGGAGGGGCCGTTGGTGGGTCGAGGTGGTCGGGGAAGGCCCCACTGATGAGGTGACATTTGAGCAGGGATGGAGGGAAGAGAGCGTATGGAGTTTTGGACATCTAGAAGAGAGAGAGCTCTAGCTAGAGCTGCGTGTGGGAAGGCTGCAGGTGGGAGCGTGCTCTGCATGCTTGAGAAAATAACCATCCTTTTATTTATTTGCAGTCTTCCTCTCCCTGCTAGAACATAGTCTCCATGAGGGCAGGACATCATTTCCCTTCTTCATCTGCTGAGGTCGGCAGGAACCCCATAAATGCCATTCCTGTTTCTGGCCTAAGTTGGAAATGATAGAGAGCAGTCTTCCTCTCCCTGCTAGAACATAATCTCCATGAGGGCAGGACATCAGTTCCCTTCTTCATTTGCTGAGGTCGGCAGGAACCCCATAAATGCCATTCCTGTTTCTGGCCTAAGTTGGAAATGATAGAGAGACTGGGGACAGGCAGCCTGCTAACCTGAAACACAGGAATCAGACAGACTTCTGGAGGGACAGACAGCCCTGGACAGCCACTGGCCTCCCTGCAGGGGTGGGCAGGCTCTCCCCAGGTAATTCCAGAAGGGGGCAGAGGAGAGGGGAGGAGGGGAGAGAGAAGGGGAAGGGACAGGAGAGGATGAAGGGCGAAGTAGAAGTAGAGGAAGGGGCCAGGGCAGGCATGCCTTCCAAACTCACCCAGCAGCTCAGTTTCTCCTCCTACCTTAAGGGAGGTGTTAGGGTGCATGGTGGGGAGCAAGAGGCCAGGAATGCCGGTCTAGGGGAGAGCCCCCCATGTAGAAGGCAGTGGAAACAGAGGTGCTCCCTCTTCCCCCCCCCCCCCCCCATCCTATTCTTAGCACAGTTCCGGGCACATTCGAGGCTCTCAGTCAGTGTTCACAGTTGACTGACTGATGGGGGGCTGTGTTAGCTAAACCCAGGAAATCCTGCAGTTCTCAGTGATCTGCCCCTCTTCCGTCGAACCCCATCTTCCTCAGAGCCTGAGGCTGGGTTGCTCAGTCCCCAGATGACAGGTTAGGAATGAGAAGGAAGCCGCGTGCTTGCCACACGTAAGGCAGTTGTTGGATTCCAGGAGGAGCGTGTGCTGAGGACGGAGGTGGCTGACGGATGTGGAAGCTCTGGGCACACCGGGATGTTTCCAGAGCTTCGGCACGAGCAAAACTGAGTGGCTTTGAAAAGATGAGAACCTCAGCTCATGGTTGGGGCTTGGCAGAAGTGCAAAGAGCGCCATGCGGGCTGTAGCACCGATGACGCTCATGGCAAGCGGGGGGGGGGGGGGGGGGGGGGGGGGGGGGGGGGAGACTCTCTCTCTCTCTCTCTCTCTCTCTCTCTCTCTCTCTCTCTCTCTCTCTGAAAGGCAGCTTCTCCAGCCCGTCAGAGCAGCAGGTACCTTGCATATAAATCCGGAAGAGGGGATCTGAGAAATGCCTCCTGCAATGAGAGGCTCTTTGGAAAGATAGGCTGACATTTCTTGCTAAGAATTTAGAGAACAGTGCTGCGTTACTAAACCCATTTGCCAGTGGAGCTCTTTTAAATTATAGTATGTTCGTGAAACAGCTGTTGTGTGTTTCTCAGGAAAAACTTGAGTCATTGATCTGTAGGGAATAGCTTTATATGGTTATTATTGTATCCCATACGATACACTCTGGATAATTCCATAGATAATACCACAGATAATGTGTTATAACTATAAGGCAAAGCCCATAACATAGGTCGGGGACCATCCTAGAGCTGAATCACACTGATATATGGGTGGTTGGTAAATGCTGTGAGGGCCTCAGGGCGCAGATGTAATGTTCAAGCTGGACATCGGGAATTCCTCACAGTTTTCTGTTTTCTGTTCCCATTGATTATTTTTAAAAAGATAATCACATTTTTCTTTTTTGCAATTAAAAAAACTGAACTAGAATTTACATGCCATAAAATGCAACCCTTTAAAATAAACAGCTCAGTGGTTTTTAATAGTCACAAGATTGTTTAGCCATGACCACTAATTCCAAAACATTTTCATCACCCCCAAAAGAAATCCCATACACGTTAGCAGTCACTCCCCACTCCCCTTTTCCCTAGCCCTGGCAACCACAAACTGCTTTCTATCTCCATAAATTTGCCTGTTCTGAACATTTCATAAAAGTGGACTCATTCAGTATGTGACCTTTTGTATCTGGCTTCCTTTGCTTGGCATGGATCCTACTTCATCCTTTTTAATGGTTGCATGATATTCTGTTGTATGGACCTGCCACATTTATCCATTCATTATTTGATGGACATTTGGGTGGTTTCCACTTGTTGGCTATTGTGAATAATTCTGCTGTGAACATTTGTTTATGAGTTTCTGTGTGGGTGTGGGTATATGTGTTCACATCTCGTGGGTATATACCCAGGCATGGAATGGCTAGGCCATATGTGAACCTTTGAGGAAATGCTAGACTGCTTTGCAAAGCGGCTGCGCCATTGTGCATTCCCACCAGCAGCGTATGAGGGTTCCAGGGTCTCCACATCCCCACCAGCACTTGCTGTTGTCTTTTTGATCATAACCATTCTTGTGGGTGTGAAGTAGCATCTCATTGTGGTTTTGATGAGCATTTCCCCAGTGACTAATGGCAAGATGATTACATATTGATAAGGACAACTGTACACATGTTTTTGATATTTTTCTTATGTGTTTACCAAAATGCATTTTACAAGAAAACCCAGGTACCTTGACACTCCCTGCCCCACCCAGAAAGATGTTATATAGCATCTCTGGAAACACTTGTATTCTGAAGAATATAGTTTAGAAATTTCGGATGTATATAGTAATGTTATTTCTAAAATCAATGAGGCGATGTTACTCATATGAAGAATTGATTAGGAGAATAATAGTAACATTTGTTCAGCACTTTATAGAGTTTATAAAAGGGCTTTTACTAACATCTCATTTGAGCATCACTGTGACAGGTGAAGGAGCCCCCAAGGCTGACAGATCAGGAGACTTACTTGAGCTCCCAGACTAAGTCATGGGGCTGGGCTGTATCATGCTTTAGGGAGGAGGGGACACCCATGAGAGTGGGAGCCAGTGAGGGCTGGGCTGTAGCCCACCTCGCAATCTATATCATCCCCCTGCCCAGTGGCCCCAAATAATTAATTACATCAGTCTGAACAAAGACTGTGCGTGCTGCAAGGGCAGCGTCTGTCTCCCTCGCCTTCCCAGAACACTGCAGAATCACCAAGCTTTGGAGCTGGAAGGAAATTCTGAACCTATGGGTGCAGCATCCTCCCAGTGAGCTGACAGACCTGGGTGGAGGGGGCAGTGACTTACTTAGTGCCACACAGAGCTGGGGTTAGAATCAGCCCAGGCTCTTCGTTTTGGGCGTCAGTGTTATCAGCAGTCTGTACTCCCTTTTGGGAGAGTGAATTGAGGGCCAGCTCACCTTAACCCCCCCTGCAGGGCCTATGTTTGGGCCTGTGTTCACCCATCGCAACTGGGCCTCAGGGCACTGTGTCCCCACTGATCTTTCTGGCTGAGCAGGGAAGCCTGAAGCCCTGCTGGTTGTTGGGGGCTGGCTTTCCAGCAGCCTTGTGCCAGAGTGGGACCAGGGCGTCAGTACTGGAGGGAACACATGTGGTCTGTCCACTGCTTGGGGGTTTGCGCTGGGGGGCGCCCCGGTGCTGGAATCAGTGCGCCGGTCTCCAGGCCAGGGGGTCCGCAGGTGGAGTAGCTTAGGAGTGCAGCCCACACTGGGCCAACCAGCCTCTCCAGCCTGTCACCGCCTTGTCCCTGAGACCCAGTGAGGGGGAGGGCTGCTCTCCTGCTCCCTGGGCGGGGTCTCCTCCCGGGGCCGAGGAGCCTTGTGCGGCGCTCCGCGCGGCCACTGGAGGGCGCCGCCGCCCCGCGTTTGCTCAGCTGGAGCCGGGCGCCAGAGCCCGCCCGCGCCGCTCTCCCACCACCGAAGCCTGGGGCTCCAGCAGAGCTGTTTTTGTTCGTTCTCCACGAGCGTTCCCCGCCCCTCCCCCTTCCCGGGTTTTAGAGAGGAAGATTGAAATGAAAGGGAGTCTGCGTGGCGATTGTGGGCGGTCATTTCCTTCCTGTGCCGGGTGTAAACCGGCTTTGATGAGGCCCTTTGAAAAGGTGGATAAAACAGAAGCTGGACGGTTGCATCCGGATGGAGAAGACATCAGTGCTTCCTGGCCGCACAGTCCGAGGGACCTGTGGATGGGGGAGAGGGGGTGTCTGCTCATCCCGTATCCCAAGCCTCTGGCCCGCCCTTGTTCCCGCCAAGGGACCCCCAGTCGGGCCCTGCCCACAGCCCCCCCGCTTCCCAGGGTGCATCCACCGGGAAGCCGCATCACACCCAGCACGTGCGGGCCTCCGGGAGAAGGGAGGCGGCCTGCCGCTTAAAAAGGGGGAAATGTGACTAAAGCTGCGTGAAGGCAGAGCGGCCCCTGTCCCCCGCCAGGAGGTCCTGTAGGGACAGAGCCGTAGGTCTCCCCGCGCGAGGTGGAAATTCGGGGGAGTGGCCCGTGTCTCCGTGAGGCAGGCTTGGTGGGTAGGGGTGCAGTGCCCCCCTCCTGGCCGGCCCGTCACTGTGGCCGTGTTGCTGGACTGCGTGGAGCAGGGCTTTTTAACTGTTGGCAACGCTGCGCACCCACCCCTGTTGTAGGTGCCTATTCTGAGGAGCGGAGCCAGGCCCTGTCAAGGGCACAGAGCCTGCTGTTAACTTAATGTGCTTTAAATTAAAACCATTTGTTTTATTAATCGGGGTGATGCCTGTTGAGCAGCTCCAAGGAAGTGATCCTCCCACTGGTGGGACCAAGTGTCCCGGAGGCTGGTCTTTGTTGCCCTGCTCTGGGAGGGCCGGCCCCGGGACACACTGCCCCCTGTGGCCCCCTCCCTCTCCTCACTGGAGCTCACCACCCCTTCTGCCGCCAGTGGCGTCTGTACTGGCCGGCAGGGCGGGAGCACCGGGCTTGGAGCCGGAGCCCCGGGCGCAGATGCCGTCTGGGGCATTTGGGAGCCGCGCGACCCTGGAGATAATCCCCTGGCCTCCTTCCCCTCACCTGTGACCTCACGGGTGGCTAGGAGATAAAATGAGGCAGCTTGGGGCCTGACCTGTGGCAGGTGACTGGCTAATAAATGGTGGCTTCTCCTAATGGTACCTGAGTAGTGTGTTGGGAGGAGGGACTCTTTCCTCAGCATTTGAGAAAGCACAGTGCTTACTGATTGAATTGGCCGGCAGTGCAACGAGCTTGCAAAACTGCGTTCTGCCCAGGTTTATTTCATGATGCCTTCTTCTGTTGGGGCTGCTGTAACAAACTACCACAGACGGGGTGGCTTGTGAACAATAGATACAGATTTCCCACAGCTGTGGAGGCTGGAAGTCCAAGACCAGGGTGCCAACAAAGGCCCTTTTCTGGCTTGTGGACTGCCAACTTCCTGCTGTGCCCTCACCTGGTGTCTCTTTTATAAGAACACTAATCCCATTCATGAGGGCTCCCCCCCTGGTGACCTATTCACCTCCCATAGGCATCACCTCTAAATACCCCCACACTGGGCATTAGGATTTCAACATCTGAATTTGGGGGGTGTTGGGGGTGGACCTAAACATTTAGACTGTAGCACAGGGTGTCCTCATGTTATTTTGAGTCTTCCTCGGTTCCCCAAACTACAATGTTCTCTCCTCTGACCCTCCCTTCCAACTCCCTAACCCCTCTTAACAATGCACGAGGAGGGTGAGGCCCCAGTCTTCATCTCTCCCTTCCCCAGTGTGCCGAGCACATATCTGGTTTTGGGCAGAGGCTCAGCGAATGCCACTTGATTTGGCCTTTGTTTTGGAGTGGGTGCTGTTGTTTCCCATTAGGGTGGTGAAGCTGGAGTCTGTGCTTTATAGTCTTCATGTAGGCAACATGGATGATCCTGCTGTGTCTTCTGGGGAATGGAGTCTTCTCTCTGAAGGCTCCTTTCTCAAAGTTCCAATTCTAGAAATTTCTAGGAGATTCCAGTTCAAACTTGTTTATTTTTCAGGTTTGTTTATCTTTTAATGGTGTTTGATTTGTTTTCTCAGTATGATTGCACACAGTAATTGTTCATAAAGTTTTTGAGAATTCTGTGAAGTATAAACTGTAAATGATTTTTAAAAGCCAGGCTACTGGGGAGACCCACATATCCCCAGAGCTTGCTCATATCCCTTGTTCCCACCCATCCCTCTTCGCAGGGTCTTGGGCCTCACCCCCTATGGCTCATACATCACTGAGCGCTGTGAGGGGCCTTGCTGTTGCCAGATTATCATGGCTGTCCTGGATGCAGGTTCTGTGAAACCTGCCCCCCATGGTCAGGTTCCTTGAATCCTGGTCAGTGTGGGAGTCTGAGGGGCTTCATAGGCTTTGGCAGATGGACGAGTGGATTAGTCATTGTTCGAAAAACCTGTACAAGATGAGACGTCGTGCAAGCTTTGCTCAGGGTGTCCCAGGCCACCTGCTGTGTGGGGGGGGTGGGGGCAGGAAGACCCAGGGCAGGGGATTCCAGGTGTGCCTGAGCCTGGCTTTGTGAGGATGGCGGGTCTGTCTGTGGCACTCAGGGAGCTTTGCGGAGGTGCAGGCATTGTAAATTGGTGGGAGGTGACCTTCCCAATCTTACAGAGGGGGGAACTGAGGCAGCTGGGGCAACAGACTGGCTTTGTCTCCTGTACGTGGCAGGAGAGTCATGACCAGAAGGAGAGGGCACCATCTGGCTGAGTGAGTGCATGGCTCTCTGGCTGGTTGGCAGCAGTCAGACATAGCCTGGGCAGTCAGGACTCCAGAAGAGTCGGAGGGAGCCTCGGAGCCCGCGCTGGCCGGACTGTGTCAGCACTCTGCCTTACTGCGCTGCCTGGACTTTGGGTGCGCTCCCAGCCATTCATGCCCCCGGGACTTTGCTCTGTCGCTTCCTCTCCTGGAACACCCGTCCCTCCCTTCTTTGTCGGCATCACTTTTTACTCTTCAAGTTCCGGAGGATGCTATCCCTGTCCGTCGCCTGCCCATCTCCGGGTTAGCCCTTCTCCTCTGAGCTGCCGCCATGCTGCAGTTGGCCCCTCTGCCAGCTCCTGGAGGGCTGGGCTGTGTCGTCTTTCACTCTGTGTTTCCAGGACATAATGTAGCCCAGCGCCCTGGGTAGAGCAAGACTTGGCACAAGTTTGTCGAACTGGAGGAGGTGTTCTGAGTGCACGTGGGCCGTGCACTATACATGCCCGCCGTGAGGCTGTCTCCCGGGGCCTTCGGGAAGTGAGCGGGCTGCCGGGCCTCCGTGTTCCTCTCCGACATGCCGGGAGCATGCTCTGACACGTAGGATGTGGCTGGCCGCCATGTGGAGTCCTCAGCCCCTTGATGGAGGCTTTTTTTTTTTTTTTAAAGATTTTATTTATTTGTTAGAGATATTGAGAGCAGGAACACAAGCAGGGGGAGTAGCAGAGGGAGAGGGAGAAGCAGGCTTCCTGCTGAGCAGGGAACCTGATGTGGGGCTCGATCCCAGGACCCTGAGATCATGATCTGAGCCGAAGGCAGACGTCCAACGACTGAGCCACCCCAGGCGCCCCAGGGCCTCTCGATTTAGAGAAGACTTTCTTGTGCCTTTTAATGTAGGTTCTTCAGACAGGAAGTCATCCCACCTGAGGCCTGCTGGGAAGATTCAGGTGTGTTTTGGAGAATCCTTTTGGGTTTCAGAGCTCTCCCCCTTGTATTACTAAGAAAAGCTACTGATGTTGGTCTAGGGGAGGTGGAAGGGGCTTGGCCTGTGTTTCTGTCTTATACGGATAGGGCTGCTGTGGCCACTTGATCTGCCCAGAGCCCCCAGCTGGTAGGCAGTGCCTGGGGCTGGCACTCAATTTGAGCTGAGGTATGGTGGGCAGAGTCCTGCCCAGGTATCATGTTCCTGGGTTCTGGGGCTCTCTCTGACCCTGGCTTCCACTGACAAGGCCTTTCAGTGTCTTGAGCCTCAGTTTCTCATCTGTAAGATGGGTAGGGACATTTCAGCCCTGAATAAATATTGCACGACTCTCTTACTGGCATGTGGAAACTGGGTGCTAGGAAGTGTAGAGGACAAGTCCTTTCTAGACCTTTACTGAATGGCAGGATAGGAGATTGGCAGGGCGTGTGGGGGGGGGCTTGAAGCCATGGTTCACCTCTTCCTGGGGTTGTTCCTGGAATGGCTCTGGCCAGGTCCTCCTTGCTGACTCGCCCCTCCCTTTCTGGGAGATATTGATTCAACTGCGACCTCTGCCCCTGGCTTGGAACGTGGAGTCACGCGAGTTCTCTCAGACGTTTACCATTGACCTTGTCATTGGTGATAGCAGCCGTTGCCACCATGTAAGTGACAGGCACCATGCTACATTCTGTCCCCGCTCTCTGATTTAATCCTCAGAGTGACTAGCCCTGTGAGGCAGGGCATAATCTCTCCTGGGAAGAGGTTTCACAGATGAGGATTCTGAGCCCAGAGCAGGGTTAGTAGCTTGCTCAGAGTCATCCGGCCACAAAGTGACAGAGCAGTCTTTCTGACTCCTAAGCAGTCTGCCCTCATGCCTGTGAGGTCTGGGTCATTCTAGTCTCTGCACACGGGGAGGGCTCTGTGAGCGCTGGGATCCCCGAGAGCACGGTGCCCCCCATGCTTGCTGCTCGCTGGGGCCTTACACGCGTATCTGTTTCCCTTGTCAACAGGCCAAGGACCTGCTAGGCGGCTTGCGAAGAGCAGGGGAACCTCAGAGCCGGCATGGGGCAGGTCTCACTCCTCCAGGTTCTGCTCCGTAGAACCAGCTGGGAGCCTCTGTTGGCGTGTGGGTCTCGGAGGCCCGTGCTGTTCGGAACTCCGCCTTCCCGGTTTGGCAGCAAGTCAGAGGAGGTCAGCGCCGGAGAGAACCGGGGAGGTTGTGTAGTCCTGTCCCTTCATCTTACCTGTGAGGAACCTGGGGCCCAGAGAGGCCAAGCGACTTGCTCAAAGCCACTCAGCTGGGCAGTGGACAAAGGGTCTGGGAGCCGTGTCTCCTGCCCCTGCTGTCTCCCTGCCTGCTTTCCCTTTTGTGTGTTTCTGAAGCCAGTTCTGGATTGTGTTGGTCTCGGTATGCTTGTCTGTCTTCTGGCTTTGTTCTCAGCCTCATCCACCTGTGACTGCCCTGCACACGCCTTCGTTTTGTTTACCCTGAATGGCTTTGCATCACACCCGCTGAGCAGCTTCTCCACAGTGGAGGGGAGCCGGCCTCCTCCGGGGCAGGCCCCAGCGTCCCGGTGGTGGTAGAAGGAACCCCACCGCTGTCCCCTGCCTGGGTCTGCACCCCATCAACCGCAGTCCAGCGGTATCTATTAAAAGGATCTCAGGGTGTCAGGGCTCTCCATTATGTGAGCTGAGCTCCACGACACACACACACACAGTAGGTGCTCAGGATACTTCAATTTCTGCTGCTTTGCCGCCCAGCTTACCTTGAAGGGGCAGCTCAAGCACCCTACCTTTCTAGACCTTTACTGAATGGCAGGATAGGAGATTGGCAGGGGGTGGGGGGGCTCCACCCTAGCTGGAGAGCCCCCTCTCTCTGAAGACCTGGTGCCTTTATCGGTTTTCTGAAGCCTCTGTGATCCCCAGCTCTGTCTGCAGTGTTGGCGAAGCTGCCAAACGGGATGGGGGGCTCAAGGGTACAGTCTATGTCTGATCTCCCTCCTGGTGCAGCCTAGTGTAGGGGTGGGCATGTGTTTCTTGAGTGAGTATGGTACTGACTATGGATGGGTCTGGGTCAGGAGGCAACTCTGCCTCATCCCTCGAGGAGGCAGTGGTAGTTGTTTGCCTTCTCCGAACTCCTTCCTTATCTGTGGAAGGGGCACGGTAATATCACCCGCCTCAAAACATTGTTTTGGGGATGAAATTAAATGAATTAATGTTCCTAAAAGTCCTGCTTGTGCCCAACACATACTAGATGTTTGCTCTGGACCTTGGGCATGGCTACCCTATTCCTCATGAATGCTGTCCAGGTGTGTGTCCTGCCCTCCAGCAGCCGGACCCTGCCCGGGTCCTCCCCTAGAATACCATCTCACGGGCCTGCCCTGCTGGTCTGCACCTGCTCATCCAATGTCACAGGTCAGATCCTGCTATAGGTAGCCAGCCTCAGGTTGGCTGTATGGATGCTCAGGTTTGTCTTATAAAAGGGCAAGTTTGGCACAGAGATCCCCTGGCCCCCACACTTGATTATATCCTGTGTGCATGCCAGGTAACTGCGAGATGGTGACTGAGCCCAGTGGGGTTAGGCCCTGTGGTCCCCTTTTTCCTCCCAGCGGAAAAGGAACAAGCTTTCAGCTCAGGAGAATGGCTCCTGGGAAGGAGGCAGTGACTTGGACATACCCCAGTAGAGAAGTGGGCCTGTGCCCTCTGGTCATTATTTTAGCTGCTGACTACTTGCTCTAAGGTAAATTTAACCTGTGGTCAGAGTAGTAGAGTTTAACCCAGATAAGGTCAGAGTAACCGTTGGTCCTGGGTCCCTGGGGACAGGGCACTGGCCAACTGGCAAGCCTCGGTCAGCCACTGCTGACGTCTGCGTCATAGCCAGAATCTCGGGTCCCTGATTGCCCACTCGGGGGCCGGCCGATGGCTGGGGCAGGTGGCTGCCCTCTGGGAGCACAGCCACACAGTGCCCAGCCTCAGGGTCCTCAGGGTCCACTGGTCACCTCGTCGTCCCCCATGGAGTCTGTGTGGTGTGCGCTGATGGCAGGCACCGCTGGGACTTGGCTGAGAGCATCATTTCTAAGTGTTCCAGTTTAAGACTCAACTTAGCTAGTGACTCCCTTCATCGGTGCAGAGCAAACAGCTAGAGAGTTAATTGAGGTTGGTGAGCAGGATTTGCAGAGGACGTAAGATGTTTATGGAGGTTGATTCCACTTACTTGTCTGTTCTTCAGACTCACGGAGCGGCTTTTGCTTTGATCGGAAATGTGCGCAACGGAAGTTATGTACTAATCTGGCTTGCTCAGAGGGCTGCTAGACTGTGAGAACAAATGCAGAACGAGAGCATTTCTCTTTACCTAAAGCAAAAGCTCTGTCTCAAGCAGCTAGCTCTGGGAGATGAAATAGGACCCTGCACTTAACCTCTTGGTTTCTGGAGCTGCTGACCCCCGAGCCCTTTTCTGTGACATGTGCCGCATCTGGAATGGATTTCTGGAAATCTTTGAGGGGTTTGTTCTCGCCTGGAAATATGGAAGGGGATTCTCATTGCCCCGTGAACGCATCGCATTCCGAGGAATCCGCCTAGTCCCTGGGCAGTGGGGGGAGCAGGGAGCGGAGCCCCGGAGAGCCCACCCACACCTGCCGCTGGGAGAGGGTAGAGCTGTGCGTCCAGTCCTAAGGAGCCATCGTACTCTTGCATGTTGCCTTTGAGGCTTGCCCACCGCAGGCATGCTTTGGGTGTAGCCAGGGCACTTGGTTGCTTGCTTCCTGCGAGACCCGTATGTGGGGTTGCAGCTCGAGGACGTTTCCCCATCGTTCTGTCTTGTCTCGTGCTTATCGTTTGTACGGTTGTATTGTCAGTTATTATCATTTTTCTTTTGTAAGCTGTCCTGGGAGTTTCTGATTTTTCACCCTCTAAATAAGCCACAGAGAACATCTGTGTGTGTATGTTTTCCTTCTTTTGAATCGTTCTCTGAGCTCTTCCTTGACTCTTCAGAAGGAACATGTCACAGTTGGAAGTGGGCCTATGCCCATAAATTATATGTGAAAATCAGGACCCAGCAGTAACACTCCTCAGTGCCTGCCCTCTTGGCTTTCTGTTACAGAGTTTTATAGCTAATTTACATTGTACAACCCAGCTTTGTCTCTTCTTAGTATTCTATTTTTTTAGTATTTTATTGTATTTATTTTTTAAGAGATTTATTTATTTGAGAGGGAGAGCACAAGCAGGGGGGAGGGGCGGAGGCAAAGGGAGAAGCAGACTCCCCGCTGAGCAGGGAGCCCGAGGCCGGCTGGATCCCAGGACCCCGGGATCCTGACCTGAGCTGAAGGCAGACGCTTAACCGACTGAGCCACCCAGGTGCCCCAGTATTTTATTTCTTATATGTTAAAAATTTAAGTTAGGACACACCGAAATATGGAAAAATCCGGAGAAAACGTAATAGATTATGCTATTATTATATAGGTTCGATAGGTGCTAACGTTTTGCTGTATTTGCTTCAGATTCTTTTTTTAAAGAAACAAGATACTATGGATCTAGCTTCAAGCCCACTCCTACTTCTTCTCCATCCTACCCCTCCCGAGGTGTTCGTTATCACACACCAGAAGGGGGTGAGCTTTGTGGAATTTGTGTTTTTGTACTTTTATCACATACATATGTGCCCACAAAAATGTATATGTGTATTTTTTATTGCTTTCTATATTTTAATCAGTTATAGTAAAGATTTTATTTATTTTAGAGAGACAGAGCATCTGCGCATGAGCAGGGGGAGCGGCAGAGGGAGAGGGAGAGAGAGAATCTCAAGCAGACTCTGCGCTGAGCATGGAGCCCGACGTGGGGCTTAATCCCACGCCCCTGAGCTGAAACCAAGAGTCAGACACTTAACCCACTGAGCCACCCGTGTGCCCTTTAAACAGTCATAAAAATACTCTCCTTAAATATATAGTCTTTTGATACTTCTTTTTTTCATTCAGCATATGGTTTTGGGACGTATCCAAGATGATATATGTGGGTCTTATTTGCTCATTTTAACTGCTGTGTCGGATTTCATTATGTGTACGCCTGTTTATCCATTTTCCCAATAGAGGTGGCTGGGTTGTTCCCTTTCTGTCACCCAGACGTTGCCGCAGTGAGCATCAGGTGTGTGTCTGGGTACACATATGTGCTTGGGTTCCTCCAGAGTGCACACCTGAACAGGCATTTCCTGGCCCAGGAGCCTGTGCGTCCTTCTGAGGCACTGTGAGCTCTTGTCCGGTGCGGTGCTCCTGCCGCCCACTCTCCGTCCTCCCAAGCACTTGGTGTGCAGGCTCCCTTTTCTTGGGGCGGGTCCTTTTGCCTTTGCATCAGGAGGTGGAAACCTGAGGCCCGCTTGGGGAATAAATAGGATAGGAGGGAAACTTTCAGGGCAAACCTGAGGGTTCCTTCGCACCACCCCAAGCTTTCTGGTCATGTGGAGACTTGGACCAGCCTTCCCCAGCATTTCAGAATATCTGTAGCTGAGAGCAGAGAGGAGGGTGCCTCCAGGTAGAGGTGGACTGGCCTTTCCCTGAGTCTCACCTCCACCGCTGCAGAGCTGTCTGAGAAGGCACAAGGCCTGGCTTTTTGGGGCGGTGTGATTTGCCGTGTAACCTGGGGAGAGCCCCTTCCCCCTCACTGGGGCCTCAGTTTCCCCCGTCTGAAATGAGAGGGTTGGATCAGTGACCTGTGTGAGCTCTTAGCTCCACATTGTCTCTCCTATCCATTTGTACAATTAGCAAAATCCACGTTCCTAGCCACGGGCTGCTAGGCCTGAGCCTTGGGCAGCTCTTAGGTCTGAGTGGGGATTGGGGGGCTGGCTGCCTTGCAGGGTGACAGTGGTCTGGTGCTCCCTGATGACCAGTTTCTTCCCTGTGCTATGAATCCATCTCCTCGGTGAAGTGGTCTGTGTTCTCACAGTTTGAGGGAAGATCCTCAGATCCCAGGGGCTTAGGGCCAAAGCAGAGTAATGCCAACAGAGGGGAAGCCAAAGGCTGTGGCTAGTCCTTGGGGGACACTTAGGAAAGCCAGAACAAAGGGGCACTGCTTTCTTTGCAATGAGCACGTTTAAGGTCCGTGTAGACTGAGCCATACTTACCTGTGTGTCTAATAGGTTTCAGCAGTACCCCAGGACATTGATACGTGCTGGGTGTATCAGTGAGCAAAGGGGGCAGAACAGGTCAAGTATCCTGCCTTTTTGGAGCTTATGTTCTGGCAGGAAGAGGATTAAATGAGCTAATAACATTTGTTTGCTTTGCTTCCTGGGACACCGTGAAGTAGGGGCTCAAAAAGGCTAGGTTTCATTTCATCTCTTTGTTGTTCCATGACAAGCAAATGAGGAAGTTGTGCAGCGTCCTAGGAGGTGAGTAAGTTACACAGTATGTTAGCAGGGTAAGAGGCCTCGGGAGTGTGGGGCAGTTGTGATTGCTAGTTGAGAGGCCGGGACCCTGTCACTAAGGAGGTGGCTTTTGAGCAGAGGCCTGAGGAGTGGAGTTGGCCGTGCAACCATGGGGAACAGTGCAGGCCTGGGTGGGAGGTCGCCTGGCGTGTGCGGGGAGCAGCAAGGCCTTGCATGTGGCGGTGGGGGCGTGGCGGGGGAGGCCCTACAGGAGGACCGCAGACCCCGGCACAGCCCCAGTGCCCGTGAGGACTCTGGCTTTGACTGGTGACGGGAGGGGCTGTGGCTGGGTTTTGAGTGGAGAAGGGCCACTCTGGCCGCTGTGTGGAGGACAGAATGAAGGGGGGAGGCCTGTTTAGGAGGCCAGCGTCCTGGCCAAGGGGCGAGAGGAAGCTGTGGGCTGGGGAGGAGTGCGGGATTCGGGACCCTGCAGGAGAAGGGTGCTTATTGGGTTAAGAGCATGACGAGGCTTTCTACACCAGACTTCATTCACACCCAGACTTGTGGCCTCCGGAGGGCTGGAAACATGTCACTCCCAGACAGTGGGGCTCTGCCTTCGGTGAGGGAATAAAAGAGGAAGAAAGGTGGGGCGGGGGCAGTCCCTAGGGACTGGCAGGTTGCTTGCATTCTAGAATCAGAAGGGCCTGGGCTCAGATCTGGGCCTTGGCCATCCAGCGGGCCACCTTGGACAGGCCACGTCCCCTTTATGAAGGGCACAGTCATGGCGAGGGTTGAATGAGCTCATGTTTGTCCACGTGGCTGCCCACCACACGTCTCACTTCCCTGTGGTGCTTGTGATGCGCAGATGCCCGCGCCTGGCTGGTGGGGTAAAGCGGTGTGGTGTCCTGCCGTGCCAGGGGGACTCGTGGCTTGAGGTTACAGGAGGGCTCGCTGGAGATCCGGTCCTGACGCCTGCTGGGGCTGACCTCGGGGGAGGCCAGCCCTCACGCCGCGGACACCGCCTGGCTGTCAGTGCTGTGCTTGGCATTTTAAACACATCAGCTCACCCCCCAAAAGCAGTGATGGACACGAACGGTGTCTCCGAGGCAGGTCATTTGAATGTTTCCTTCACGGTTTTTGCGCAAATCCCATAACTGCCTGTGGCATTATCTACTTAATGTGTATTTTAAACCGACTCTTCTTTAAATCTTTTTCCTTAGCCTCTCCTTAGGTACTGCCTGCGCAATCATAGTTCTGAAGCGGTTTTGCTAATTTTCTCGTATTTTACATATCAAAATCAGTCCATAAGTATTAAAGTGGTTGGTTTGTGTGCCTCTTAGAATTTTCTTCTGTACTCTGCCCTCCCCCACCCAGCCCCGCCGTGGGTGTGTGCCACATCTTGGGGAGCACTGGACGAGGGGTTTCATGGAACTTAGGAAAGCCGGCAAATGGTGGAGGCCATCCTGGAGTCTGACTGGTCTGAGCTCGGAGGGTACCCTGGATCCCTGCTTGGGTTCTAGCTGTGTCCAGTCCCAGAGAGCCAGCAGGGGAGTGGGGACCTGGGGGGAGGGAGGGGTAGAGGGGGTAGGGAGCGTGGGGCAGGCCCCCCACCTGGGGCCACTTCCTGCCTGCCAGGTTGAAGCTGGAATCCCCCAATTGCATTCCTTTGGGTGTCACTCCTGGTGAAACTGCAGTGTTCTTTGGGAGGTCATAGGTCATGGGGGATTTTTTTTTTCCTTTAAATTTTTTGTTATGTTAATCACCATACATTACATCATTAGTTTTTGATGTAGTGTTCCATGATTCATTGTTTGTGCATAACACCCAGTGCTTCACACAGAACGTGCCCTCCCTAATACCCATCCCCAGACTAACCCATCCCCCCACCCCCCTCCCCTCTAGAACCCTCAGTTTGTTTTTCAGAGTCCATCGTCTCTCATGGTTCATCTCCCCCTCCAATTTACTCCCCTTCATTCTTCCCCTCCTGCTATCTTCTTCTTCTTTTTTTTTTTCTCAACATATATTGCATTATTTGTTTCAGAGGTACAGATCTGTGATTCAACAGTCTTGCACAATTCACAGCGCTCACCATAGCACGTACCCTCCCCAGTGTCTGTCACCCAGCCACCCCATCCCTCCCACCCCCCACCACTCCAGCAGCCCTCGGTTTGTTTCCTGAGATTAAGAATTCCTCATATCAGTGAGGTCATATGATACATGTCTTTCTCTGATTGACTTACTTCACTCAGCATAACACCCTCCAGTTCCATCCACGTCGTTGCAAATGGCAAGATCTCATTCCTTTTGATGGCTGCATAATATTCCACTGTGTATATATACCACATCTTCTTTATCCATTCATCTGTCGATGGACATCTTGGCTCTTTCCACAGTTTGGCTATTGTGGACGTTGCTGCTATAAACATTGGGGTGCACGTACCCCTTCGGATCCCTACATTTGTATCTCTGGGGTAAATACCCAGTAGTGCAATTGCTGGGTCGTCTGGTAGCTCTATTTTCAACTGTTTGAGGAACCTCCAGACTGTTTTCCAGAGGGGCTGCACCAGCTTGCATTCCCACCAACAGCGTAGGAGGGTTCCCCTTTCTCCGCATCCCCGCCAACATCTGTCGTTTCCTGACTGGTTAATTTTAGCCATTCTGACGGGTGTGAGGTGGTACCTCATTGAGGTTTTGTGATTTGGATTTCCCTGATGCCGAGTGATCTTGAGTACTTTTTCATGTGTCTGTTGGCCATTTGGATGTCTTCTTTGGAAAAATGTCTGTTCATGTCTTCTGCCCACTTCTTGATTGGATTATTTGTTCTTTGGCTGTTGAGTTTGATAAGTTCTTTATAGATTTTGGATACTAGCCCTTTATCTGATATGTCATTTGCAAATATTTTCTCCCATTCTGTCGGTTGTCTTTTGGTTTTGTGGACTGTTTCTTTTGCTGTGCAAAAGCTTTTTATCTTGATGAAGGTCATGGGGGATTTTAACAGATCAGGGAACCTGGTCAAGAAGACCTGCCAGATCTATAGTCAGTGGACTTCCTGGTGAGTAGAGAGACCAGACAGCTCCTCCTGAGGTTTCCGCAGACAGTCCTGCTGCTGTCGTTCTCTCTCTGACCTAACAGCTCTTCCATCCTTCCACTGCTCTCCTTCCGTCTCATGCCTTCTCTTATCTTTTGAGGTGGAAAACATTATATTGTGGAAAATTGGCCTGGACTGTCAGGAAGTTTGGCATTACATGTAAAAAAACCAAACCTCATCATTTGTAAAAGAAGCGAATTAAGGAATGATTGTAACTGCTATGTAAGGATTGTTTTAAAGAACTCACTAAATGTGTTCTTTAGTGAGTGCTGGAAAAGGTGAGGAGTGACCGAGGCATTTGTTTTTAAGAATGACTGCTCAGGGTTGAGAGGAGGGATCTGGGACCTGGAGACCGGGGCAGCAGGCGGTGGGTGAGTGGCCTGGTGAAACGGGCCACGGAGCTGGGCGGTTAGCTGCACCGTGCTGTAGAAATTATGGATTTCTGCTTAATGCGCCCCTCAGCTGTGGCAAGGATATCTGGAAGGCCATGCAGCCACAGTCTGATGTCACTGTTAGCTGGTCATGAACACTTCCAGAGTCCAGAAGAAAGCACTGACCTTTCCATCCCCCCTCCTCCCAATTTTCTTTTGGAGTCGCCTTATGGTTCATTCATAGTCAGCCTCGGAGGAGCATCTGGGCCACTTCCTCTGTCTGTCTCCACTCTTCTCCATGTTTTCGTCTTTTCTCAGATCCTTCTTTGCCTTTCGAGGATGTGGCTCTGTCCGGGTGGTTTGCCGTAGTTCCTCGGGGTCATCCTGGAAATTCCCTGGGAGGGCCCGGGTGTTTGGAGGTCTACAGAGCAGAGCACCTACAAGACACTTGGCGTGTCTTGTAGGTCACAACATGACAAGTCCGCTCTTGTCATGTACACAGCCTCTTTATGTTGCTATGCTCATCAGGTCTTCATCTTTTTACCTGCTGGAGGTGGGGAGCGCAACACGGGGTGAGGGCTAAGAGACGTTGGTGCAGGCACACTGGGCACACAGGGCACTGTGTCCAGTTCCTCAGTCTGGGTTCTTCTCTCCTGCCGTCATGGTAGCCTGTTCTAACTCGGGGTCTCTGCTCGATTCCTCTGTTAGGGGCTCCTAGTCAACAGAGAATCGAGGTTTGAAAGGGGGTAGGGGTATTCCTTTGCTATTTATCCTCTCTCCATTACAGGCAAGAAAATAAAATGTGAAAACATGCATGGGGAGAGATGGAGGGACGGGAGAGAAAGATCTGGCACACCCCCGCCGGGGTACGTACCCACAGACCCTCCAGCTGCTTCTCAGGGGAAGGGCTCTGGACCTTTTGCCACCTTGGTCTTCTCCTTTGGACATGCTGTGGGAGCTTGCCCACAGCCTTCCTGCAGTGTGATTGCCAGAGCTGAGCCCAGCCAGCACCCTGAGGCCGTCTGACTGGCACCAAGTCCGGGAGGGCACTTCTCTGAGGGTCTGAGGACCACCTGCAGTAGACTCACTTACGGCTGGTTTCTGAACGAAGATTCCTGAGCCTGCCTGCAAACTGGCTCGTGATGTCTGGGGCGAGGACCTAGGAGTCTGCATTTTTGTAGGACTCCCCAGCGACAGCCTCTGTGCTCTGGAGTTGGCGAGCTCAGATCGCGGCTCCCCTCCTGACAGCGAGGCTGCAGCTTGCTGGTTGACGTGGTTCGGCCCTCAGTCACCCCCCGAGCGGCGGGCCTTCTCCATAGCTGCTGGGCCTGTCTTACCTGTCCTCCCTACCCGGGCCGGATCGAGGTGTGGGAGAAATGGAATCTGCCGAAATGTTGGGAATCTTGTAGGAGTCCCAGAACGTTAACTGCAGATCTGGTTATCTGGAAACTTCTGATAGGGCAGTAAGTGTGAGGTGGAGAGGAGAGTGGGGAGGGAACCAGACAAGATGTATTGTAGCAACTGGACACCTTGTAGTGAGGACGCCTTTAGCTTTTGAGCTGTTAGTAAAGTGGGTCATGAGCTTGGATGTTGGAAATTCTTTGGGAATTAGACGGGCAGGCTTCCTTTTTCCTCTTCAGCTGTTTGTGCTTCTGCCTGGCAAGATTGAATTACATCTAGGACATCTTGCAGAAGTGATGAAAGTCACATTAGGGAGGGACCGAAACAGGGCACCCACAGCACTGGGGGTCGAGTTTGCGCACCCACTGGTGGACACTGGTACTGATGGTGGCTTGAGTCCAGATGCAGCTGCAGAAGCCTTCCTACCCGGTGCTCCAGGCCACCCCTTGGGGCAAGTGGACACCCCGTTGGCCATTCCTGCAGTACATAGATTCCAGCCTGTGGCAGGTGCACCAGGAATGTTAGCTTTGTGCTATCGTTCTTCTCTCCAGCAGCAGTTCTGGGGACAGTCTCCAGCTGAGCATGGGGACGTGATGTTGCCCTCCTGTGCCACTGTGTCCGCGGCTGGAGGAGTCACTGTTCTTCAAGCAGACCTTGCCTTGGTGTTTCCTGGGAACCTGGCATCTGTGTGCAGAGCCAGCCCCTGTCACCTGGTTTCTTGGCTCCCGGATCATGGTGTGACCTGACTCCCTGTGGGGCATGCCAGGTGATCAATGAGTTTTCTCCACTAAGTTGAGCTAAGACTTGGCGTTGCTTTATGTCCTCAGTGAGTGCTGAGGGGAGCTGTGGCCTGGCTCTTCAGGCCTGTCTGTGCCCGCGAGCCCAGGGCCAGGCTGGCAAAGACCTCTCCCCCTCCCTGGCACTGGACTGTGCTGTTCTGGTTGCTTGGGTCTCCTCGTATTGGAAGTGTCCAGAATGTGCTGTGCATGGTGGATGGGAGGCAAGCTTCCCTTCTCCCCGCCTCCCCAGTTTGCCCTTTCCAAAAGAGTTGAGTCTTTCCTGAGTCTCTTGTACTCAGTGCTCTCTCAACTACATGTTTTATTTGAACCACAAAGTACAGCTTGAGAACACCTTAGCCTGGAACAACCTCAGTCATTACTGAATTTAAGTGCTTCTAGAAGTCACTTGACAGAATTAATTAAAAATAAAAGGAGGCGAAGAAATTTAACACAGATTTAGTCATCCTTCCTGGGGTTTTAATTTCATAATTACAAGTGTAGAATATTGATATAAGTGAGCCTTTAAAGATCACTAATAAAAGGAAGATAGTAAGTGGCTACAAATATGTAATTATAGGCTGACAAAAAAAGTAATGGCTTGATGCTATGAATGTGGATTCTCATGGGTTGGGATACCATTTCCAATGACACTATCCTACATAAATTCACAAGAAGCTGTATCTTAAATGGATGACAAGGATGATGTGTCCCGGAAAACGGCTCTGGATGTCTCACCTCAGGTTGATAAAGGCACTAATGTGGAGCATGCACAGGAGAGGTTCAAAAAGAAATCATTTTGTGAGCCGGTGTGGGAAAAAATAGTACTTTAATAGGATTTTAATTTTAAGTATTTATATATAAATAAATTTATAGAAGTTACAAATAGTGATTTGACTTTTTAATCTAAGTCTCCCAAAATTGTATAGTCAAGTTGGTGCAAACCAAACCATTGTTTTAGATCTTCTCATTGGCCAGTTGCCATCGATATGGGAGTCACTTTATATTCCTCCTGGTTTTCTAGGTTATATGGTAATTCTTCCTGCAGCCCTTGAGGTTGGGGATTTAAAAGGGGGGAGGAATGGTGGGAGGGGTGACCTTTTCTCTAACCCACACCCCCTCCCCCCCACTTTGCACCTTCCATCTCTCTTGCCTCACCCCTGCTGGGCACCAGACCCTGGGCTGGGGGCTTCCTAGTGTGCCTGACTCCGACTCTGCCCTTGGAAGGTCACAGTTTGCAAACTGGTTTTAGACATTGGGAGGCCTGGGTGTTGTGTTTCACACTTGGCGTGCCTGTGGTTTGCTTCTTGCTGTGTGTCCATGGAACATATTAATTTATCTTTAAGTAGATTTATTAAATGAAATATTCACTGGAGCGGGTGCTTCAGTGTGCAGCATTTGAAACAATGTACTGAGTACAGTTTGTCCTCATAAATCTATTAATGCTGATAGGGTGTAATTGTCTCCCGTGAAGCTTTGGGGTGAGCTGGGGGCCCGGGTCAGGGAATAAGCTGGCTGCTGAAAGCTGTCTCCCTCAGCTCGGCTTCGGTAGGCTCTGTGCTGAGCGTGTACGTGTGTGTGTTTGGTTGCACGTATCCATTCTCTGTCTTCCTTTTTAATGAATACAGAGGCTTCCATTTCTGAGAGAGCCCTCCTGTCAGCTTCTAGCTTCTTGTCAGATTCCTACTTCCAGCCATGGTTTGGAGGGGTAATGAGGCTCAGAGGGGAAAGCTGGCTTGTGAGGGCATTCAGGGGGCTGAGCACGGGGCTGGGGGCAGAATGCTAATACTGAGGAATAACCGCCGCGTGGCAGCCCCTGAACTAGGTGCTTACTCTACTTGTCCCAGGTGGTCCTAAAAGCCACCATAGGAGGTAGGTGTTATCATTTCTGTATTTTAGGCTCTGGTTGGTTTAGTAACTTCATTACTAAGCTAGTAAGTTCATTTGGTTCAACAAACCTCTGTGGTGGCCTGTCCTGTGGCCGGGGGCTGGGCACGGGGCACAGAGAAGCCATAGCGTCTGGCCTCAGTGAACGCCAGAGGCTTGTAGAGAAGTCAGACAGGGAAGCGGAGCCTCCATCCGGGTGATGGAGGGTGCCGAGGAGGATGTGATGAATTGTGGGACGCTGAGCCAAGGCCAGGGCCGCCGGTGTCTGAGCCAGGTTGGGAGACTGGATAGGAGTTTACCAGACACATGGGGGCTGGGAGGGGTTCCCCATGGTGCAAAGAGCAGGTACAAATATACGAGGATCTAGGACAGGGTGGGGGCAGCCTGGTTCAGTTCTGCTCACTCGCCAGAGGAGGGAGGGCGCGAGGGATAGGCAGTCACTAGGGCCGGGTGTCTGGAGCCTTGCTGGGGAGTTTGGACTGTGACCGGTGCAGTGAGCCATTGGAGGTTTAGAAGTCAAGGAGAGGGAGAAGGGAAGTTGGGTATTTGGTTATTCGAGAGGCACAACAGAGGCTGGTTTGGAGGGGACAGGGCAGGAGGTGGGAGACCTAGGGTTTGTGGTGCTCACGCAGCCAGGAAGGAAGTCACCAGGGTGGGGTGAGGGGAGCAAGGGAGGTGTAGGAGGTAAAAGGCATAATTGGGCATCTGGACTGGGGAATAGCAGAACTGGCCGAGAAGTCATGAAAAAGAAAACATCAAAAAATGAGTCAGGAAAAGGATAAAGGAAAATAGCTCATTAGGAGAGAAATGTGAATACATTTGAAAAAGACAGAGTTACAAGAACAATGACGCTAACACAGTATAAAAGTTTATCTGAGTGTAATGGTGTTTCGGAAACACAAGTAAAGAGAAAAGCAAACGCTTAAGTGAGTGAAGACAAAAACAGGTTTCTGCCAAAAGTAGAACCTAAAGTCGGGAGAAGCGGACAGGGCGGTGGACCCCCACTGCTGGGCCGGGAAGGGTGGTTCTTCTAATGACCTGATGCCTGAAGGTTCTGGAGGCGCAGGCCGGGCGGGGAATGAGCTGAGACGGGTCGAGGAAGGGCAGTCGTAGATGACAGGGTGGCACCCGCCTGCTTGAGAACCTCGGGGCCCTGCCCTCACCAGTCTTTTCTCCCCTGGCAGAGCCCCTGACCAGGTAAACAAGCCAGTCAGGGGAGTCGTGGGGCCTCTCCCCCCACTCTTGGTGTCCTGGAGTCCATATGGTGGTGGCTGAGCAATATGTGGCAGCCTGGCAGGGTGAGGTTTTCCCTGTGAGCTGCCAGGGTAAAAGGGAGGTCGGAGGGGTCATCAGCAGACCTCTAGCGAGGGCTGAGGCTGGAGGCGGAGGAACATCAGGCTTCTGGCCTGGGTTGTATTTATCGAGTGCCTCTGGTGTGCAGTGGAGTGTTCTAGATGTCGGGGGCGGGGGGGCACACGGAGCAACAGAGAAAACATGCAAGACTTATGTGAGCAGAGTGCATGGTAATTTGGTAGCTGCATGTGGGATGAATTTATAATCTGGAATAACGTCAGCCAAGGAAAACCAACTCTTTAGGGTCCTGTTAGTACTCTTATCTATTCTGTTTGCTGCTTATGCCGATGTGGTTGCTGTTAAGAAAGAGGATGCATTTATAGCTGGAAGAGCGAGGGACTTGGAATCCAGAGACCAGAGTTCAAGTGCTGGCCCTGCCACTTAGTAGCTTTGTGACCTTGGGCAGGCGTAACCTCTTTGAGCATCTGCGTTCTCATTTGTAATGATAATAAATCTGTAATCATAATAGAGCTATAATAGTGACGTCTGCCTCACTAAGTCCTAGGTTGTCACGGGCATCAGGGTGCGTGAAAGTGTTTCATAACTTGCAGAGCTCTGTTCAGTAGCTGCTGACCTTTCTAGATCCCAAGTGTTTTGCAGGAAGTGGTGCCTGATTATTCCGTCTAGCTCTCACCGCACCTCCAGAGTGTCTGGGGCCCTTAGGAAATGCTGGTTGAATTGATGGACGAGTTGACTGTGGCACTCGGCATTTTCCGGGGCTGTCTTCTGGGGGTCCCCTCCCTGTCCACGCTGTTGGACGGGGAGGTGGGGCATCGGACACATGGAGCGGTTGCTGGGCGTGGCGATGCCAGGGCTGCCACCAGCTGCCCAGACTCGAGGAGGGTCCCAAATCTCAGGACCAGACGTTTTCACGTGGCTTCCCGTTTCCGAGTGGCCCAGCTTGGGGTTCAGAAGCAGAAAGCAGACTGGGGAGGGCTCCCATTCCCCTTCCACTGCGCTCCCCCGACGTGCATGCCTACACAACTCTCACACGTGGTGTCCCTGTCCTCACGGCCAAGCCTTTGCTGGCTCCCAGTGGTTCCTCATTTTCGTAACTCTCACCTGGGCCGCCCTGCTCGTGGCCCCTGGAAGGGCAGCGTGTGTGCTGGCTGTCTCGAGCGGGTCTGCTCATTCCTGCGGTTTCCTCGTGTCCCGTGCAGGTTGTCTTCCATGATGTTGGCGTGCTGACGGACAAGCTCTTCCCGGTGGTGGAGGCCATGCAGAAGCACTTCAGTGCTGGCTCAGGGACCTACTACAGCGACTCCATCTTCTTCCTCTCGGTCGCCATGCATCAGATTATGCCGAAAGGTAACCTGGACGCGCGCCAGTAGCCCTGGTTCAAAGCTGCCAGTGCCCTGAATCAGAGAGAAGAGCTCCACTGAGACACGAGGGAGAGGGTGAGGGGGCCAGCCATGCCCTTTGTGTCACAGCTTTCTGCACAGAGACTCAAGGGCAGGGCCCCACTCACGAGGACAGTGGAAGTTGTGCAGTGTGGTATCTCCAGACTCAAGCAAGGCATCTGGGCTCTGGGCCTGACTCAGCGCCTGCACACGTTCCCTACCCGCCACGGGACTCAGTTTGCTCATCTGTAAAGTGGCAGGTTGGGCTAGAGGATCCTCCATCCAGATCTGTGACCCTCTTCTCTCTAGTTTGTTCCTGTACTTATCTGACTTTAAAATATCCAGTCCACATATGAGAAGTGAAAATTCTAACTCAGTTTTCTGAAACTTTGACACACAATCAATCAGAGGCTTTTCTGGGCTTTGGCCTCTCCGGGGCAGAAGAGATTGATTGTCTCGTCTGTGGTAGGTTGGGCTCGTGCGGCAGTGCCAGCAGGTCTGGTCACCCTTGGGTTAGAGCCCTTGGAGGGTTCTTGTTAGTGGGGTGTGCCAGGCTGCTGGCTTCTCTTCCTCCCGGTGGTCCTTGATTGATTCTGGAGCTCTGGATATGCCCGCCAGTTTCTGGCCATGGTGAACCATGACCTGAGCCTCTTAGGGGTGCAGAGGGGAGTTCCGGGGTCTTGGGGTAGCTACGACTTGAACTGTGACTGTTGGGGTTTCAACAGCCAGACCGGGGAGAACCTGATTGCCCAGGGGACAGCTAGGCCTTTTTTTGGTGGTACCTGCTGTTCCAGCCCAGCGGAGCAGAGGTGAAGGAGGGGTCAGGAGCCACTGGTGTCGGAAGAGGCCTGTAAGCCGGGAATTGAAGCTGGGTTCCCCTTGGCAGTGTGGTGTCCCTGGACGCCCCAGGAAATTTGAGCCTGCCCACCGTGGCTGTGACTGTCTCCACAAGGCAAGTCCCTGTACCACAGAGGCGTCTGAATGTTCTCTTTCTGGAAGGCAAGGCCCAGGGAGATTTGCTGAGCAGGGAGGGATCAGAAGGAGAGAGGAGGGTGTCGGGGAAGAGCTGGCATTTGTGATTCTTCCCCAGTAGCCAGTGCAGCTCTGTGAGCTCACCGAGTCCTCCCCCCAGCCCTGCACCACCATAGCTGGGGGACTGAGGAGTGGACTTGGCCAGGGTTAGACAGCCATTTAAGTGTCAGGGCTGGGATTTGGGCCCCAGTCAGTCTGACTTGGAGGCCTGCTTCTCTAAACGGCATCTCCTCTGTCGCCTCCAGTGTGCCGTGAGTGGTTCCTCTGGGTACGACCGATGCTGGTGCCGTGGGGGATGCAGATGTAAGGAAGGTGTTCCCGCTGTTCTGAATTCTAGAGGGAGACAGACATGGTGCTAGACCCAGCCCTGCCACCAGCCACTTGCGTGCCTTTGCTGAGCCACTTTGCCTCTCTAGGCCTCAGTTTCCCCACCTAGAAAATGAAGGGAGCCCATCTAGTGAGCTATTTTGGCTTGTATTTGGAAGAGTCCAGGCCTACAGGAATCCCCCTGTGGGTTTCTGCGGTCCTGGGGAGCTGAGGGACGAGGGGTTCTACCTTTATCCTGCTCCTCTCTCCTACCCCTGCCCCCTGCCCAGCAGTCCATCCTGATTGCTGCGTAGATGAAGCTTGGGAGCAGGATTCTGTCTGCTCAGAGGATGCCATGATTAAACTAATTTGAAACATCTTGACGAGAGGGGCCTCCAGGGCCTGGTCGGTGCTGTGGTCCTGCGTGTGTGATTGGCTTGGCAAAATGCTGTGAGGGGAGGGCTGACGAGGGCCAGCAGGAGGTCTGGGAGGAGGCATGGCCGACTTTCCCTTCCCTCCCTCCCTCCCTTTCCTCGCCCCTCCCTCAGCAGCTGGTAGGTCACCACCCAGCATGTGCTAAACTCCGGGCCAGGCCAGGCTTCGGGGTGCCCAGAGCTAGGGGCAGTACAGCTCCTTGGGGATGGTGAAGGCACAGAAGCTAGCTGTGCCTCACGGCGCCGGGGAGGGCCAGGCAGATGACGGGACTTAGGGAGCCCCCAGACTGCCACCCCTCTGCTCTCTGACTTTGCCCTGCCCCGAAGCCTGGCCTTGTCTGGGGGGCAGCGTCTGCAGGGACGAGGCTTTGCTGTGTTTGCAGTAGATCAGATGTCGGTGTCCCTCCAAGTGTGGTTCATGCCCCCGAGGGGCCCGTGATCGGTGGGGAAGGAGCGGAGGTGCCCAAACACCGAATCCTTTCTTGGGTTCTTCAGGCAAACGATAGTGTTGCCGGAGATTCACTTTTACGTCAGCCCAAAGTCCACTTCCTATGAAGAGAGTTACTAGGAGTTACTAAAATCTGATAGTCCTAAAACGAAACGAGCAGTCCTGGAGTTCCTGCGGAGTCTGGGCGTCTCTGCTGAGCAGTCTAGCTGCCGCCCGGCACTTGGCCAGAGCCTTCGGCACATCCTGCGATTTTTGGAAGGATGCTTTGTTTTCAAGCACGCTTAGTGCTGCCTTGAGTTTGTCCTGGCTCTTTATTGCTGCTTTTTTGGTATTCCTTTTTTTTTTTTTTTTTTAAATCATAGAAACTGCTGTTGTTTTGTGCTTTGTTGATGGTTTTGTTTTTGTGTAATTGGTATATTTTTGCTATTTTGGTTATTTGTTTCTTTCACAGAGTTCTACTTCCTCTGGGAAAGTGGAGAAGGGAGTGGGGTGGGTCACAAGTCCTTGGTCCCACCCAGGAAGGCTGGGTCAGAACAGCTCAGGTTCTGCTGAGCTATGCCTCGGGAGGTCCTGTCTGGTGCTTGCCCCAGGCATCCCAGTTAGTTCTCTGTGTGGATGCCTGTGCTCGCCCTCCCCTCCCGGAGCAGCGGGGTCACCCTTCCGTACCTGAACTACCCTGAAAATATGTTTACTTATTCTATCTTATTTTATTTTAAGATTTTATTTATTTGAGAGTGAGAGGGAGAGCAAGTGTGCGCAAGAGCGAGAGAGAACACAGGCAGGGGCAGAGGAAGAGGGAGAAGCAGGCTCTCCGCTGAGCAGGGAGCCCGATGTGGGGGCTCGATCCCAGGAGAGCCGAAGGCAGACGCTTAACTGACTGAGCCACCCTGGCACTCTATTTACTTATTCTATTTTAAAAGTATATATAAGAATAAAAGAATATCTGAAAACTACATTAAAATAGAAAAAAGTTACCCTTCTACTACTACATAAACACGAATTCCTTCATTATCTTCTAATATTTTCCCAGCATGCAGCTTTTTAAAAACTTAGGCGAAGTTGGAGTTATGTCATAGATTTAAAACATCCTCGGTCTTTCTGTGCATATCAGAATATGAGCTTGAACATTTAAGCTCAAAGGTTGAAAGAAATGGTGCAAGTAAAGCTGTGTCATGACATATTCCATTAATGGGACTCATCACCATTTTCTGTGTGATCCTCGTCTTTGAAAAATTTTTGAATGGTTCCATTGAGCAGATGAACCTCAGTTCACTTTATCATTTCCCTGTTCTCAGCTACCTGGCACTTTGTGTGTGTGTGTGTGTGTTTACAATCATAAATTATACTGTGATTAATATCCACATACATAAAGATAATTTTCTCTAATTAGGATTATTTCCTTATGATAACTCCCCATGGCTGGAGTCACTGGGCCAGAGGTGACCCTTACAAAGCCATCCTGTGTCGCCGCCCCCTGCCCCCGTGTCACCAGCGTGCACATGCGAGGGTCTGCACAATTTTCTCTGCTCACTGCTGTCTGACCTCTCAGGGGGACCTCAGGCAGCCAGCCCCATACGAGGGTCAGCACGGTTCCTGTCTCCCTCGACAGGACAGAAAGCAAGGAGCTGAGGTCAGGGCACTGCTCTGAGTCATAGGGCATGCTGGGCCTCCCGGCCTGGGTTCTGGTGACCTGTCCCATGCTCATTCGGATGGCCAGACCTGCAGCGCCAGCCTCTCACACCCATGTAGCCCCTCAAAGCTTGCAAAACCTGGTTTCCTCTCTCCTTGTCTTGGCTCCTCACTGCAGCCCTGTGGAGAGGGCCCGGCGGGGCTTGGTGGAGGATGGTCAACCTCGTGTGTTTTACTCTGATTGTCCCCCTTGGAGCAGTACCACCTAGACCGTCTTGGCAGAGTGAGGACTGAGGGGCCCTGCCCGCAAAACGTGCTGGCTCTGATTTTGGTCAGAGCCTGTTTTCCTTCCGGTTGCATGCTGGCGGGGTCAGGTGTGGCTGGCTGGCCTGTCCTGCCACTGACATGCAGCCACTGTGCTCCCCACTCACACTCATAGGGCTTTGATCTCCTCCTCCTAGTGGTGTTAGGTTTGTCACCTTTGGAAGCATCTTTATGCAATGGAAAAGAAAACATTTTTTGCCCCACTGGAGTTGGAGGGAGTGAAGAGCAGCCCCTCAGGGACTGCCGACTTCCCTCTTCTGTGTCACGCGGCTCCAAGGAGCTGTTGGCTCCAGCTTAGCAACAGGGCCATAAAAACAGGTGTCACTGAGGCTGAGCCATGATGCCCGGCCCGTGGTTGTGGCATTCTCCCTGCACAGGGAGGACGGTTGCCCAGACAGTCAGCAGTGGGTAAGGCTGCCCAGACGCCCCCCGAGTCTCTCTTGGAAGGTTCTCCTGTCCTGGGGTCAACCCTTTGCCAAGGGTCTAGTGTGTGCGTGGTGTGGGGCTGGCCACTCTGTCTCAGAGATGTTTGTCACCTTGCTGCTTTGCGGGCTCATGGCAGAGACGTGGGTGGCAAGGTCCAGCAGTCAGGGTGGGACATCAAGAAAACCGCAAGGGAGAGGGGCGCCTGGGTGGCTCAGATGGTTAAGTGTCTGCTTTCGGCTCAGGTGATGATCCCAGGTCCTGGGATCGAGCCCCGCATCAGGCTCCCTGCTCAGCAGCGAGTCTGCTTCTCCCTCTCCCTCTGCCCCTCCCCACAGCTCATTCTCTCTCTCTCTCTCTCTCTCTCTCTCTCTCTCTCTCTCTCTCTCTCCCTCCCCCTCCCTCTCCCTCCCCCTCCCTCTCTCCCTCTCCCTCCCCCTCCCTCTCTCCCCTCCTCCCCCCTCCCCCCCACCCCTCCCCACTGCTCATTTTCTCTTTCTCTCAAATAAATAAAATCTTTGAAAAAAAGAAAGAAAACCACAATGGAGAGCCACCACAATGCTGAGAGTCTCACAAGAGGATGACTCCCAGGCATTTGGCACAAAGGACGAGGGCTTCATGGAGGAGGTGGTACTTGAGGTAGGCTTTGAAGGGTGGGCGAAGGGTCATTATTTGAAATGGGTAGTGAGCAGTTGAGGCAGTTGGGAAGTTATGGTGTGTATTTGGGAAAGGACACACTGCCTGTTTTGATGACCATATCAGAGCCCACGTTGGAAAGTAGTGGGAAAGAAGATGGGCGAAGGAGGTTGGCATGTGCCATGGAGGCTTGGATCCCAGGCTGAGGGGCTGGCCCGTGTCCACAGGAGACAGAACTTCTGTGGGCATTTTTGACATGGAGGAACCTGACCAGACTTGTGCTTTTGGAAGGCTGATGTGTCTGAGATGGGGAGTGGATCACTGTGGGAGATAGTGAGGTCCAGCTGCCTACCCTTACCTGAGTGTTGGCTGGGCTGGGCATTATGGGTGGGCTGTAAGAGACCCACAGGCGGACTCCCCAGCCTCAAGCAGCAGCTAGTCTGGAGTGCACCCGTGTAGGTGTGTGTGTGCACGTGTACCTGTGTGTACCAAGCATATGTACACATGCGGAAGCTGAGCCCTGGCAGGCATCCCCAGCCTTTGCACGAGAGCCCAGGGGCCACAGAGGTTGTCACTGGCATTGCACTGGCTGCTGTTAGGACAGTTAGGACCTAACTTGCAGCTTTTAGCAGCTCAGTGGGTCCAGAACAAGAGGAAGTAGTATTATGAGAGTAGGAGGAACAGACAGTCTTCCATTTGGACCTCCAGTTAGGAGGTTGTAAACTCCTGCAAAATCATGCAGATATTCCTGTCACAGTACCACTTGACTGGCAGTCCTTTGCACTTTAGTGTGAATTAGCGCCATCTAATTGCTTTACTCTGAACACTGACTTGAGATAGATGCTCCAGTGGAATGAGATGAAAAATATATTTGTTGGATAAATAAATAAGGTTGAGGCAAGGGTGGAAGGAAAGAAAAAAGGGTATTTTGGAGCCTAGTGCACTCCTCAGCCTTTTGGAGATAGGCTCAGGCTTATGTTGACAAACCCCTGAGTCCAGGCAGAAGGAAGTTGGGAGGAGGGAGGCTAACTACCCGATTCAGGCCTTGGTGAGGTCCGAACCCTGGAAGGGTCACAGAAACTCTCTTTTTCTCCTAGACCCCCTGTTCTTGTCCCTGGGCCCTGGAACCCAGACCTGGGCGATAGAGCTAGGCTTTAGCCATACCGTGCCTCCCCTCGGCTTCGATAGACTAGCCTGGGCACTTGACCCTTTTTACTCTGGTTTCTGTTGGGGTGAGGGGGACATAAAAAATTCCAGTTGATTGATTAACTGATGAGTTTTGCACAAAACCAGCTCCGTATGACATAGGTGGTTTATATACCTTGGGCCCTGGTGGAGCGTGGGGGAGCTGCTCACTTGGGTCTGTGTCATCTTTGTTTTGGTTTGCCTCCCTGCGGGTTGAGGAGCGAAGCCTCTCCTGACTCAGCCTGTGGTGGGGATTGGCACCTCCAGGGTCAGGATTCGTGTGGGTGCTGGCCATGAGTTGTGCCGGCAGCACCCATGTCTAGACTTCTCTGTGCGTCTGGGAGGGGTCGGGTGGGGTCATCGGTGGGGTGTGGGGACTGGTCGCTCTGCCTGGCTCTGTTCAGGCCACCCTGAGGAGGGGGCATTTGAGATGAGGAAGAGAGTGTCTCCACCTGTCTAGGGACAAAGCACCCATCAGTTGCAACCTCTCATCTTTAGAAAGGATGCTCGTGTCCACCTGTAGGGGGCACAGCAGACACTCTGACCCCATTTTTCAGATAAGGGAACGGAGGCACAGAGACGGGGAGAGACTTTCCAGGATCACAGTGCCTGCCTGAGCAAGGACAGGACCTGGGCTCCCTGACTCCCAGCCAGTGCTGTCCACAGTCCGCTCTACCAACTCCTGTGTGCACGAGGGCACCCCTATACTTCCCTGGCTTGGGCTAGAGGCTGGTCCAGCTCTGTTGCTCATGTTTCCAGGCTTACCATCCAGACCCAGCCTCTGAGATGGCGTGGGAGGGTTTGCATTTGTGGAAGCTTCTGTTTGCCTGTGAGTCAGTCAACCAAAAGTTGAGGGCCAGCTCTTCCCCTAGCCCTGTGCTGGCATTTTGGGGGGTATGTAGCCCTGTGCCTGGGGCTTTGGGAGGGGACTTAGCCCTGTGCCTGGGGCTTGGGGGGGGGACCTAGCCCTGTGCCTGGGGCTTGGGGGAGACCTAGCCCTGTGCCTGGGGCTTTGGGGGAGACCTAGCCCTGTGCCTGGGGCTTTGGTGGGGGGGAACCTAACCCTGTGCCTGGGGCTTGAGGGGGACCTAACCCTGTGCCTGGGGCTTGAGGGGGACCTAGCCCTGTGTCTGGGGCTTGAGGGGGACCTAGCCCTGTGCCCGGGGCTTTGGGGGGAACCTAACCCTGTGCCTGGGACTTTGGGGGGACCTAACCCTGTGCCTGGGGCTTTGGGGGGTACCTAACCCCTGTGCCTGGGGCTTTGGGGTGAGCAGAGAATACTCAGTTCCGCCTCAGGTGAGGCCAAGCTGCGTCAAGGTGAGGAGGCAGACAGTTCTGGAGCGGGACAGCAGAGCTTTCGGCTCCGCTGTGAGGAGGGGCTGGTGCACGTGGTGGGGGCATTAGAGCTCAGCTGGCCCACACCATAGCCCTCTCCAGCCTGGCTTTCCTCATCCGTGAACTGGGGGTAACTGGACTCTTTCTTCCTTGCTTCCAGGCTATTATTGTGAGGAGAGGTCAGTGTGGGAAAATATTGAACAGGGATATGTTGATGACGATGACGGTGATGCTTATGACTTCATGCAGGTGTTTCTGCGGGTCAGACACTCCTAAGGCTGTGGTTCCCAGGCTCAGCCATCGAGCCATCATGGGACCCCTCCGGCTGTCCAGATCATCAGTGCCCCCCACTGGCCAGCAGGAGAAACCCAGTGCCTAATTAGGCGGAGAGGACGGTGCGGGATGGGCTGCGCTGCCCAAAGAGGTGGTCCGGCCAGTTGTCCTGTCAGAAGTGGAGCAGGGCGTCCCGTTGTCCCCGTGCTGTGTGACTGTGCGTCCTGCAGGGACGAGAACACTGAGTTGTGGGGAGCAGGGATTGTCGAAGGTGGTTGAGCAGATCTGTTATCTATCTGTCCAGCCCCCTCACAGTTCTGTGCTGAAGCAGGAATTGAGCAGGCCTGTTTTACAGATGGACAACATGGAGCCTGGAGAAGGGAGGTCATTCCAGCAAAGTCACCTAGTGACTAAGAGATTAGGACCTATGTTGTCCCACGCCACGTCTCTCCCAGCCTCAGTTTCCCCAGCTCATCGAAGCAGGTATCGGTCTCCCTCAGCTGCTCTGTCCTCTCCAGCCAGGTGTCCTCCGAGCGTCCCTGGGGCACATGCTCCTCTGGACACAGAGCAGGAGCGTGCTGGCCTTGTAGGTGGTGTGTGTGTTTGCTTTCTGTGTGTTCCATAGTTTTCCGTTTGGTGTCCACCCTTCCAGATATTTGCACGTGTGTGTGCATGTGTGTGCGTGTCTTCACTCTGAGTTCATAGAGTCCCCTTTGGCCCTTGGCACTTTGGGCCTTTGCATCTTCTCTACATCGGTCTCACTGGTTTTATCCAAGTGTTGGGTTTTTTACAGAAGTTTTAGATTTATAGAAAAATTTATGAAGAAAGTACAGAATGTACTCCACACTCAGTGTTCCTCATTATTAACATATTACCTTATTATGGTACATTTGTTATAATTAATAAACCAATATTGATACATTATTACTAACTAAAGCCCATACTTTATTCAGTTTGCCTTCGTTTTAACCTAATGTCCTTTCCTGTTCCAGGATCCCATCCAGGATCCCATATTACATTCAGTTGTCATGTCTCCTTAGATGTCCCTTGGCAGTGGAATTTTCTACAGCTTGCCTTATTGTTTTTGATGACCTTGACGGTTTTGAGGAGCACTAGTCAGATATTTTATAGAGTGTCCCTCAGTTGGGATTTGTCTGATGTTTTTCTCATCATTAGACTGGAGTTACGACTTCTTGGGAAGAAGAGCACAGTGGTCAAGTGCCATCTTCACCCCATTGTATCAATGACACATTGCAGCATATCGAGAATACGTGATTTATTACTATTGGTGTTGGCCTTGATCTCCTTTGCTGAGCTAGTACTTGTTAGATTTCTCCACTGGAAAGTCACCCTCATTTGGCTCTGCCCATGCTTAAAGACTATGGACGGCCACTTTTCAAAGGGTGTGTGTCCATTGCGTGGGCCCCATTCCGCACATCCTGCTGGCGACGTCGGCCTCCTCACAGTGCCAGCCATGGTCTGTGGGAGCCCAGAGACTCGGAAAGACTGCTTCACCATTCCAGAGGGGAGGCCCCATTCTACTGTGTTGGTCAAGAGACGATCACGTCCGAGCTTTCCTCAACTTCCAGGCCCAGTGTTTGCAGGGAACACTGAGCCGGGCAGGTCTGAAGCAGGCTGAAAGGGGAGTCAGTACGTCACAGAGAAAAGGAGTTCAGGCTCAGGGTCAGACTGAACTGGGTGCAGATTGCTGCTCTGTGACTCACTAGATTCGCTACCAGAGGAAGTTACTTGAAAGAGGCCATGTGGGACGGTGGTTGGAAACATGGGCCAGGAGCCACTGTGCCTGTGTCCCCAGCAGCACCATCCCTGGCCTGTTGTGTGACTCTGGCCAAGTTACTGAACCTGTCGATGTCTATGGTTTTCTTCTCTATACAATGGAGATAACAGTTCACCTCTCATGGGGTGGTTATGAGCGTTCCGCGGATTAGTATATGTAGCGGGCTTAGAACACTTAGCTTGCCACCTCTCTGGATTTCCGTTCCCCACCTGTAAAATGGGGAGGGTACAGGACTTGCTTCAGAGGACTGCCGGGAGGGTACCTGTGATAGCCCTTAGCACTGGGCCTGGCCCATGGCGAGTGCCTAGTAGTTGTTGGCTGCTTGGGTGGCAATGAGGAGGCGTGCCTCCAAACACAGCACCAAGGGTGTGAAGCTGGAGTTACTCTCAGGCTCTTAGACCACACACTTTTGCCTTCTGGAAAGAGCTTCTCTATGGGATATGGACATTTTCTGCATGATCCTGGGCAAGGCGTATCACCTCTTGTCTCCCAGGTGAGGAGTGCCAGGTCTGACCTGCCTTCCTCTCTGGGTTACTGTGAGCTGGAAATGGAGTGATGCAGCTGAAAACGTTTCCTCTCGCTCCCCCCACCCCCCCCGGAAGGCCTTTTCCACTATTTCCCAGAATTGGTGCACCTGAAATCTGCACGTTAGTCCTAGCACGTTATTATTACCACTGTAGCCCCATGCTGCTCATGTTTCCCAAGGAGACCTATGTGTGCAGGAAGACCAGGCAAGGGCAAGGTGTTGCAAGTTCCCTGAATATGTAAGATTTGGGGCCTGAGCCTCCTCTGCCCCAGAGTCACCTTCATGAAGCCCAGCGACCCTTGCTGTCATAGAAAAGAATGACAAAGCTGGCTGGTTTGGAATCAGGGGTGGACTCCGACCTCCTGGCATTGTGGGTGCCATCACCCCGAGGGTCCTTATTTCAGCAGTCTTTTGCTGGGCCCTTGTGGTCCTGAGGCTGGAGGCAGACAACTGGACTCTTTGGAGGACAGTCTTGGGTCCACTTTGGACCAGTGGCACTGGACAGGAAAGGCTGGTGTGGAACTCGGGTAATTCGTGTGCAGGTGCAGCTTGCCCGGGTTCGCAGGCCCGTGTGAGAAAGAATGGATGCAGGGCCAAAAAGCCTGCAGGCTGGGACCAAGCCAGAATGGGGACATCCAGGCTGGCAGCTCTCCATTTGTTCATTGATTCATTCATTCGTACTTTGAAATGCTGAGGTCGGTGTACAAACTTCAGAGAAAACCCTTTAAAATTGCATTGTTTTTTCTTAAGTGATATCTGGCAAATGTAGTAAAAGCCATATTCAGTTCGGATTTCTTTGTTCTGTACTCTTTGTATTTTTACTTACTACCATGGGAGGTCTTTAATGCTCTGTACTCTTCTTACACGGCAGTTTCTAAAGTAGAGAAGGCTGGCTTGTGGAACTTCATAATTTTGTTCAGTTCGAAACCAAATCGGAAATCTCTAATCAATGTCTAGTTATCCATCATCGAGGCAGACATGCATCTAATGGGGAGGGTCCTGTACGGGGAGGTTTATGCATGTTAGAACCTGGGGTTTGGAGGAGGAAGAAGAGAGAGGATTTTGGCCTCTTTTCTACGCCTACCCCCATCAGCCTCAATATCAGGAGAAAGCGGAAACAAGGGCCCCTAAACTCATTGATACTGTTTTAAATGGTTTTTCAGTCTCTGAAATCCTTAATCTGAAACGTGCTGGCCAGCACATGCCCGTACCCACAGTTAGTTCTGTGGCCTCTGCTTACTTCAGCGGTAAAGTGGCCTGAAGACGGATGAGGTGGTTTAGTGTAGACACAGGGTCAGCCACTCTGGGAGTGAGTTTTTGCTCTGCCCCTTGCTATCCTAGCGTTTGGATGTAGGGGAGAGGGAGAGCTCCCTGATTCCTCCCCAGAGGAGGGCAAAACAGAATCTGATGCAAGGACCCTTTTTACTAGTGGACATGGTCCCTGTGTAAAAGGTCACATATATGAGTGGAGTCTTTCTTTCTCTGTGGAGTTTTCTTCCCACTCTTGAGGCAGGAGAAGTGAGATGAGACAGGGCTACCTCAGCAGGATGGGGTTGGGGAGACCCCTCATGCTTCCTTCAGTGGGAGGAGAGCGAGGTCCTACTGAGACTTTGGGCCTCAGCCATATTCTCCAAGCCTGGCTTGCCAGAGAATTCTCCATCACACCCAGCTAATAATAAAGCGGTCCTTGACTCCCCGATGTGCTGTTACTCCTGCTGTCTATCCATGTCTCAGAAACCTCCTCAGGAGTAGGGGTCCCTGGGCTATCTCTGAGTTCTCGGGCCAGAAGGACACCTAGTCCAGGCAGTAACTTGTTTGAGGTGCTGATGCTTTGTTTAGAGAATGGGGATAATGGTTGTGCATACATGGTAGGCTTGTGACAAAGGCTGGTGGAGACTGTGTGTGAAGCGTCATAATGCCTCAGCACATACAGTGTCCGAGCTTTTCCTCTTGGAGGTGCGTGTCAGCAAACCCCAAATCTCTAAGTACTGAAGTAAAAAAAAAGTGTAGCTTGCTTCAACGCAGCATTGCTCAAATACAACTTACTACCGAACACCTTTTGAGGAATACCCATTCACGTTCTGAGACAGGGCTGTTTCACAGAACTCACTTTCGGAAGTGCTGCCCTCAAATAAGGGTAATAATGAAACATCCGTGTGGCTCTCTCTGCTGGGGCAGGCGCCTGAAGCCTCAGCCTGCAGGGCGAGGCCCATCCTGTCAGTGTTCCCTCGTTTCCCTGCAGCACGGCCAATGGGACGTGTCATCGCGTATGGCCTTTTAATTAGTCACTGCTTCGTTGCTTAGACCATGACTCCCTCCCTAAGTGTCATACCCGATGTATGCCTCAGACTCCGAAGGATTAAGGAGACCCCGGGGACAGAGTTGTTTAGAAGGAGGGAGATTTAGGTCTGGTGCCCCTCTGCAAGCGGGGCACCCTCATGGCATTGACAAACTGGAGTGTTTCAGAGGAGGTGACCCAGAGGGCGGCTGAGGGATCTTGAAATCAACCCTTGAAGGAACCGGGCCTCCACACCAGAGAAGACTTGCCATTTTCTGAAGGGCTATCCTGGAGAGAGGAAGCAGGCCTGTTCTGTGTGGCCCCAAAAGGCAACACCAGGTATAGCTGACTAGAAGTTCTAACTGAGTCACCACCTCTCCCATGTAAGCCCATGGGCAAGGCTCTTTCCCACCCAGATGGTAGGTCCTCACCTAAAGACTGAGGGATTGGATAAAGATCCAGCATGCAAACTGGCCACCTCGGGCCATGGACTGTAATCTGGCCATTTTATCATTGTTCCAGGGGCTTTCGGTGGGAGTATTACCTGGGGGCTGTCTGTCCCAGGCTCATAGACTTTGGCTCCATGTCTGTCTGTTGCTTGTGACGCCCGCTGGGCCTGAGGGCCCCCCGAAAGCTGTGAGGTCAGCTCAGCAAACATCAAGCTCTACTTTGTTCACTTGCCTGCAGCTGCGCCAGCTTCTGCCTGGGCCGCCCTCCCTCTGGACATCCCCAGGGCCTGCTCCCTTGCCTCCTTCAGATCTTTGTCCACATGCCACCTCGTCAGGGAGGCATCCCTGACCATCCCGTGTAAAATTACACTGCTTTCCTCTAGAGTGCCCATGTCCTGCTTTATTTTTCTTCATAGTCCTTATCACTATCTGCTAGAGAACGTAGTTTACTTTTTTTTTTTTTTTAAAGATTTTATTTATTTGACGGAGAGACACAGTGAGAGAGGGAACACAAGCAGGGGGAATGGGAGAGGGAGAAGCAGGCTTCCCGCCGAGCAGGGAGCCTGATGCAGGGCTCGATTCCAGGACCCTGGGATCATGACCTGAGCCGAAGGCAGATGCCCAACGACTAAGCCACCCAGGCGCCCCTACTTTTTCTTTTGATTATCTCTTTCCTCCACCCAAATGTAGGCTCCACAAGGGCAGGACATTTTTACACATTTTGTTCACTGTTGCCCAGTGCCTAGAAAATGTCAAGCACATAGGCATTCCATAAATATTTGTCAAGTGAATTAAATGAGTGAATTTTTCTCGGGCTTGTATCTTGAACGAGTCTGTTTTGTGGGTGACCTCAGTATGCCAGAGCCTTAGAGTTTTTACGTAAGCCCATTTCAGACCACTTGGGGATGAAATCCAGCAGCTTCCAATAAATTGCATAGAACCTCGTTGTTTCTTGTGGGTTAGTCACCACTAAGAGCTTGAACTTTCTGGACAACCGTTTCTTGATGGGTCCCCAGAGCCTTGAGGAGACACAGCAGATGCTGATTTCCTGGTATATCAGGAGTTCTTGCGTGGAAGAAAGCAAAAGGAGAAACAGATATCCAGGAACTTGCCTGAGTGAAAACATCTGAGCAAATACTGAACAAAGGTTATAAACATGTGTCCAGTGATTTTAGTAAAAACTATTCTCTGGCAGCTTCCATGGAGCAAATTTGAGGCATTTGAGTCCCCTTATTCTGAAGAGGGACAGCCGAGCAGATCTGTCATAAAGTGCTAAAAATAGTAATGTGATGTAGACCACTTTCTACTGATGCCAGAAGCTCGTTGTAAGCTGATGAAAATAGTTGCCAAGCTGATTTTGAATGGTAATATCTTCCATTTTAGTCTCCTTTATTAGATTCTGTCTTTTTAAAATCTTTTCAAGATCCTCTTTGAAATTCTTGGCTACCAGGCAAAGGCACAAGCCAGTGTTTATTGTTATCAGGAGCTTTTACTTTAGGCATCTCGTCACCTGTGAAGGGTTGGCTGTTCCCCCACCACAGGCAGGGCACTGGGATGGGTGCTGCTGCCTTGCCCTTGTGGAACTCACCTTCTGGTTTGGGGGAGAGCCCACGCGGGAGGACATTCACAGAGCCAGGGGTCAGGGTCTGCGGCCCTGGGCCTTGGGTTAAGGGAGATTGTGTGGGGTTTTTTGCATGGAGAATAGATCAGATACCACCAGTCCCGTCAGAATTCAGAGGGCAAGCCTCATTGAGGAGGATGAGGCAGGTTTGTGCCAGCCTTGAAAGCTGAGGAGTTGAGGGTTGGGGAGGAAAAAGGCATCATCTGCCACAGCAGGAAATCAGTGTTCTGAGCGAGGGGTGTGCTGGGCAGCCTGGGTCTCAGCCTGGGCAGAGGCCTCTTCAGTGGTGTGAGATCCCAAATCCCTCAGTCCAGTGTGCTGGACAAGCACCTCTGGGGTTGGCATGAGGTGTGCCTCTTCTCTTTGTCCTACCTTTGTGCAGGGCCCCCTGGCGGGAGAGTACTCCATCTCTCGACTCAAGCCACGCCCATACCTGCTGATGACCAGGGCCTTGTTGGTTAACCATCTTGGATGGAGTCTTGGGCCTGCTCTTCCTTTCTTTTCTCCACCCACTTCTCCAGGCTTCTGGAGATCCTTTGGGGAAGGTTCCTGGCTATGTGTGAGCCTCCAGAGGGAGAGCTGCAGGGATTGGTGTCTTACTCCTCTTGTCTGGCCTGTTTCTCCCCTTCGGCATCATTTCTTGCTGCTCTGCACATCCATCCTGTGCTCCAGCCAAAGTGGCTGCCTTACATTGTTCTTGGTCAAATGCACACTCTGCTTTCCGACCTCCTGGGCTCACTCAGTGCTGCCTTTGGCCTGGAAGGCCTCCTCCAAACACCTGATCACAGGGCCCCCAGAGGGCAGGCTCTGCAAGCATGCAGAGTGTCAGCAGGGCGGCTTCCGCCCGGTCCTTTGGGGGGTGTGAAAACCCCATGTGAGAGTCCTAAGTCAGGCATGTGACGTGATAGAAACCGTAACTTTTTATAAAATCTGAGAGGCTTTGAGGGTGGTGGCTGAGGATGATTCCCATCAGGTGTGGATACAGACTCTCAGCAGCCAAGTGATTCCGCCAAGTGACTAGACTCAGCCCAGAGGCTGTGGTGTTCTGAGGACAGAAGGCTGTTTCAGGAGCTGTTCGTCTCCAGGGGGGCTATCACAGGCCTCCATACCTTCAGCCTCTGCTTGTCCACTTCTCTCCCTCGCACCAGCTTCCTGCCTTGCTTCAGGACTGACTCCTTAACCAGGCTTGCCCGGTTCCTGCCCTGATCTCACTCACATCTGAGGCTCTGGGACATAACTGCTCCCTGCGAGGTGAGTGGGCCTGTGGCATGCAGTGGTTCATGGTTTTTCTTCTGCGTTGAACTGGGGTAGTCAGATACAATATTGATTTTTTTTTTTTAAAGCATCATCTATCACGTAATAAGTCTTGTCCGTTAGAGTCATTAGTCACAGAGCTGTGAAGCTTGGGGAGCTCACAGTGCCTGGGACAGCAGCAAGCTTCTGACTGGGGTGGCTCACCTCAAGTGACCTCCCTCTGGCAAGCCTTCTGGTCCTGACTGGCTGTAACTTCTAGATGCCCTCCTTCCTTACTCTTCCTCCATCCCTCCTCTTCTTTCCTGTCTCCTTCCCTTAGGAGAAAGTGAGGCTCTTTCCAGTCCACACAAGGAAAGGGATTATTATGGGAGGGCTGGGAGCGAGAGGCTCGAAACCTGGGGCAGCCCCGGGGACCTGTCAGTTTTGGTGATTCTTTCTCTTTCCCTCTCTCTAATGGTATCTTTGTTTCTGTCTGCACTTCTCCATTTTTTTTTCTCCACCTGCTTTTGAAAAATGTGCTTTTTTCTGTTCACACAGAACTGAAGCTTGCGTGGGGCTTTGGTTTGTTCTGACTTCCCCATATCAGGCAGCATGTCTTGGTATTTTCCATTTCAGATCCTGCAGGAGACTCTTCTGGCCAGTCCAGAGGCCCTAAATTGTTGATGTTTTGGTTGCCGTCGATCCATTCAGCTGGGTACCACAGCAGGTGGGACCACGGGGCACCAAACCCGGCCGTCTGGGCCTGCCTCTTCAGCAAGGTGTGGGGGGATGGGCCGGCATGGGATTGTGCCCCGAGATACAGCGCAGTCACTGACGCCTCTCATGGGGGGGGAGGAGAGAAGCTGTAGACCCAGTGTGGGTTTTGCTCTCATGACTTCATTTTCTAGTGGAAGAATGAGAAATCCCTGCCCTACAACTGTCTTCCATCGTGGGGGTGTTGTAGGCAGTCTCTAAGATGGCCCCCAGTGATCCCCACCTCCTGGTTTTCATGCCCTTCACTTGAGCACGGGCGGGGCTCATTGACTTGCTTCTAGTGAACAGAATATGGCAAAGTGGCGGCGTAACAACTCTGAGATTATGTCATAAGAGCCATGGCTTCCAACTTGGATACCTTTTTTCTCTCTCTCAGCCCATGCTCTGGAGGAAGCCAGCTGCCAGGTTAGGAGCTGCCCTGTGGAGAGGCCTGCATGGGAAGGAATTGACACCTCTGGCCAACAGTCAGGAGGACCCGAGGCCTACCAGCAGCCCCATGAATGAACTGTCAGGTGATCGCAACCTGTGAGCCAGCAGCATCTGGCTAAGCCGTGTCTCCGGAACTGGGAAATAATAAATGTTCGTTGTATTCAGCTGCTAAGTTTGGAGTTAACTTGTTATGCAACAAGAGCTAACTGATGACCGGCGCCTGTGAGCACAGAACTGTGGGAGTGCAAAGGAGGTGTACCTCTGGCTAGGGAACTTGGGGAAAGCTTTGAGTAGGGTGTGGTATTTGACCGAGGCCTGCCTTTTTTCCGTAGAGTGGAACAGATCTGGCGTTCTCATTTTGTATGGCCTCTGAGAACCCCCATATCTTCAGCTGAAGAAGGGCAGGATTTGCTGTTTCCTCGAGCCTCCCGCTCAGCCTGACATGTGGCGTCTCTGACGAAGGCTGGGTCTCCTAGGCCCTGGTGGCCTCCATCACGGCGCTGTCACCTGTGGGCGAGGCCGCTTAGCATCTCATACACTGGTTAGAGAACAGCAACTTGGGCGCCACAGGCCTGGCCCTCCAGGGGCTCCTGAGACCTGTGCTATCTGAAAGTCTATGTGCCAGCCTCTCACCAGCTCAGCTGTGGGCCCTGCCCTCAACGGCCTTTCCAGAAAGAGGCTGGCTCAGCCTCTGCTAAATGAGCCTGAAGGCCTAGGTTAAAGTCCCATTTCTCCTACCTGTGTTGTGGCCTTAAGCAAGGTACTGAGTATCCTCTCTGGGACTTTTTTTTTTTTTTAAAGAGTTATTCATTTATTTTAGAGAAAGAGAGTATAAGTGGGAGAGGGAGAGGGAGAGAGAATCTTAATCTGACTCTGCACTGAGTGTGGAGCCTGTTCCAGGCCTCGATCTCACGATCCTGAGATCACGACCTGAGCTGAAATCAAGAGTCGGATGCTTAACCAACTGCACCACCCAGGAGCCCTGGGACTTTTTAAAAATTAGTCTTCCACCAAATATATATACAAGTAGAGAGACAAGCGTAATGAACTCCTGTGTATCCATCACCCAGCTCAGTAGTTATCTGCTTATGATATTTTATTCTCAAATACTTTGATAAGTATCTTGGACAGATAAGTACTCTTACCATTAACACAGTATCTTTGCCATATTGAGTAAAATTAATGGTAATTCCTTACCCTCATCTCCTATCCAAGCAGTATTCACATTCTTCAATTTTCTTAGAAATGTGTTTTTATTGGTTTGTTCAAATCAGGATCCAGGCAAGGGCTATATGTCTCTTAAGTCCTTCTCTCTCTCTTTTTGTAAATTAAACTTTATTTTTTTTTAATTTTAAAGATTTTATTTATTTATTTTTTTTGTGAGAGAGCAAGTGAGCAAGCATGAGCAGGGTTGCGAGGCAGAGGGAGAAACATACTCCCTGCTGAGCAGGGAACCTGATCCCAGGACCCTGGGATCATGACCTGAACTGAAGGCAGATGCTTAACCGACTGAGCCACATAGGTGCTCTAAACTTTAATTTTTTAAAAAAGATTTTATTTATTTATTTGAGAGAGAGGGAGTAGACTCCCTGCTCAGCAGGGAACCCAATGTGGGACTTGATCCCAGGACCCCAGGATCATGACCTGAGCAAAGGCAGATGCTTAACTGACTGAGCCACCCAGGTGCCCCTAAACTTTAATTCTGACATGGATTAACATGTAATTGTAAGAAATAGTATAGAGATCCTTTACCCATTTTTTCCTAAAGGTGCCATCTTGCAAAACTATAATACAGTGTGGCAACTGGGATATCAACATTGATATAGTGAAGATACAGAACATTTCTATCACAAGGATCTCTCATGTGGCCCTTTTTTAGCCACATCCCCGCCACCCCTTGGCAACCGCCGATCTGTTTTCCACTTCTGTACTTTAGTTGTTTCAAGAATGTTATATAAATGGAATCAAAGTATGCGACCTTTTGGGACTGGCCTTTTTTCACTCGACATAATTCTCTGGAGATTCATTCAAGTTGTTGCACGTATCAATAATCCATTCCATTTTATTGCTGAGTAGTATTTCATGGTCTGGGTATACCACAGTTTCATCATTCGCTCATTTAAGGACATCCAGGTTGTTTCTAGGTTTTGGTTATTGTGATTAAAGCTGCTATGACATTTGGCTACCAGTTTTTGTGTGACCATAAATTTTTATTTTTCTGTAGTAAATGCCTGAAAGTACAGTAGCTGGGTCTTACAGTTCCACATTCAGTTTTTTTTTTTAAGATTTTATTTATTTATTTGAGAGAGCGAGAGAGAGCACAAAGAAGGGGGAGCAGCAGGCTGAGGGAGAAGCAGGCTCCCCACCAAGCGGGGAGCCCGATGTGGGGCTCGATCCCAGGACCCTGGGATCATGACCTGAGCCGAAGGCAGTTGCTTAATGACTGAGCCACCCAGGCACCCCACCACGTTCAGTTTTATAAGAAATTGCCCAACGTTTCCAGAGTGGCTGTACCATTTTACGTGCCCATTGGCTATGTGTGAATGTTTCCGGAGTCTCTTTTAAAATCCATGGGTCCTCTTTCCCTTTGCCTCTATTTCCTGGTGAACTGAGGATAAAAGCTTGTGCTGAGGTTATCCTGCATGATTGAGATGATTCATGTGAAGCTGCTTTAGAAACTGCCCTGGTTGGGACTCTGAGTGCTTCTCTCCTGTGGGGGTACCTGAAGGTGGCCCCACAGCACCTTCAGGAAGTCCTGCAGATGTTGACTCACTGTCTTCCTCTGTGTTTCCAGCCTGGCTAGATGACACAGGGCAGCTGGGTCACCCAGTAGCTGCAAGTCAAGCTAGTTCAGCTGGGCTTGTAAAAGACAGTTGCGGGGTGGGGGGCGGGTAGGAATGAGATCGTCAGGTTATGAGCTACCCAGGAGACCCTAGTCCCTGCCCACCACCAGCCAGGTTCTGGCACGACCCGCCCTGGCTACCAGGACCTGCTTGTTCTTCCTTGTCCTGGCCAGCCGTCAGTCCTGCTGAGCAGAACAGAGAGATGCCAGGGCGTGTGATATGGGATTGTGCGTGTGTGTGCTGGCTCTTTAGCCACGGGTCCATACCACATTTGCTTAAGATGACGACAATTTTCTAGAACATTCACTGTGTGCAGCAAATTCCAAGTTCTATTAGAAAGAAAAATGTGAGGCTTTTAGGGGCGTCTGGGTGGCTTAGATGGTTAAACATCTGCCTTCGGCTCAGGTCATGATCCCAGGGTCCTGGGATCGAGTCCTGCATCGGGCTCCCCACTGAAGGGGAGCCTGCTTCTCCCTCTCCCACTGTCTGCTGCTCTGCCTGCTTATGCTCGCCCTCCCTCTCTCTCTCTCTGTCAAATAAATAAATAAAATCTTGAAAAAAAAAAGAAAAATGTGAGGCTTTTAAAAAGCACTTTCCTTGTCTCCTCCCCTGTGCTGTGTCTAACATGACAGTAATTCCCTCAGCTGTCGCCATCCTTCCCTCTCCCTTGCTGAGCTGTTGACTGATGTCCCCCATGTTGGTGGCAGCCTCTGTTCCAGGGACTGACCTGACTAAATGTCCCCAGGTTCACTGGTGACCTCAGACAAGAAACATGGCAGTTACCTGGCCTCCCAGCCTCGTCAGCATCAAGAATGACAGTCCTAGCGTACTGCAGAGGAGGGCTGGGGGGAATGAGTAATAGACTTAAAGGGAACAAAACCCAAACACTGTGCAGAGGAATCGTGTTGGAGAAACACTGACACAGCAGAGAGAATGGATGTGAGGCTGGTTGCACCTGCCTTAAATGCTAGATCACTATTCTTTGTGTTTCAGAAAATGAGATTTTTATTTTGTGAGATTTACCTCTACTGTCCGCACGCTCCCCTTTTGCATTGCTCTTAATCACAGGCCTGGGGTTGGGATTATGTCTGCTGCTCTTGTGAAGGATACGTGGACCCCAAAAGGGTTTTCAGTGAGGTGCAGGGGTGGCTACAAGCCACTCGGTTAACAAAGCATGGGTCGGTGAAGGTCCAGGAGTGCCGGGGGCCTGGCCTAAGCATTCCTGTTAACGCAAGACACATACCTGAGCAAGAACTGCAGCCAGAGGGCAGTTAGAGGTACCTCTCCGGTTGTTCTGCATGGGCCCAGCTAGCTGTGTCTGCCTCATTGTCCCTGATACGTCTCCACTCTTTGGGGGTGGGGCACCGGTGAATTCCAAGGAGCCAGGCTCTTTCTCTGGTGGCAAAGTTGGGCCCCTGTGACTGAGTAATAGCCTTTCTGTGGGCAGTCACGATCAGGGCAGTAAGCATGGAGGCTCTGAGGGCCTGGGCGACACATCCTTTATCACATGGTCCCTTTAACTCATTTCTCCTGTTCTGTAACACTTTTCTTAATACCCACCACAGATTAAGTCACCTGTGAGAAGTGCTCTGGTCCCTACAGAGCTTATAAGCTACTTAGGGAGAGACCCCGTTCCCAGTTATTCTCTGTCACTCACCCTCCCTCTTCCCATATTCTCGCTGCCATCTCCTTTGGTCACATCCTTATTCTAAAATGTTATTGTAATAGTAACTTCCATGATTTGGAGAAGTTATACCTTATGCCAGACATGTGCCGAGTGCCTTATTGTACGTACTATCTTATCTCCTGTAAGCCCAGAGGGAGGTACAATTCCATACCTTACAGGTGAGGAAAATGGGGTCTAGACGGATCAGGTAGATTGCCCAAGGCACAGCCTTGATTGGGGAGCTGAACCCGAACTTAGACTGCCCAACTCAGGGCCCACGCTCTTTACCGGGATTAGGGGATGCAGGTGATCCACAAACCTCGTGGGAACTTAGTTGAATGTTCTCACAGTAACTTTCAAGGACAATGAACAGTGCACAACCAAAAATAACCAAGCACAAAGAAAACAAGGTGCAATGAGTGAGAACAAGCAAAAACAAGAGACAGCAAAAGTAGACTCTCAAAGACTTCAGGTGTTGGACTTATCAGACACTAGCATAAAAAATGTATGCTAACCATGTTGAAAGAAACAAAAGACAAGCCTGAAAGTACCTGCAGGAAACTGTAAAAAGTGACCTTGCATACTTGAAAAACAACCAAATACCATTTTTAGAAATAAGGAACACAGTAATCAAAAAAGTTATGGGTGGTCAATTGGAAAAATCTTAAAAATGCAGATTTTTAATGGTAATCAATGCACAAATTCCTTCTTTCCTACCCTGATTCTACTCCCCTCTTAAGGGGTGAGCACTGTAAATAGATTGGTGTTTCATTTTAGGCCTTTTTCTATGCATTTATGAGCACACATATGCCAACACACAACAAAAATTATTTTAATATAAATGGGATTAAACTCTACATTTGCTTTTTCTCCCCACTTAACATTGTGATAGACATTTAGCTGTCAATGTGTATAGATTTACCACATTGATGAAACTCATTAAGACTTATTTTTGGGGGGCACCCGGGTGGCTTAGTCATTGTGCGTCTGCCTTCGGCTCAGGTCATGATCCCAGGGTCCTGGGATCGAGCCCCGCATTGGGCTCCCTGCTCTGCGGGAAGCCTGCTTCTCCCTCTCCCGCTCCCCCTGCTTGTGTTCCCTCTCTCGCAGTGTCTCTCTCTGTCAAATAAATAAATAAAATCTTAAGAAAAAAAAGACTTATTTTTTGGCTTTTGTTGTCTTATTTGCAATCACCTCCAAATGGTACAAAATTCAGAAATACAAAGGATATACAGAGAAAATATGTCTTCTTACCCTCATCCCCCGCTACTAAGTTCTCAGCTCCGTGGGAAAGTTCTGCACCTTATTTATTTTTTGTTTCACTTAACAATATGTCTGGGGTAGTTTTAAATTAGTGTGGCTAGGGGTGACTCATTTTTTTTTTTTTTTTAAAGCTACAGAGTATTTCATTGTACAGTATTTAATTTAACTAGTCTCTTGTTGATGTACCTTTAGATTATTTTTAAATTTTGTAATTAAAAACAATTACTACAGTTACTTTCTTGTTCATAAATGATTTTTAGCACATGTAGGATTTTGTTGGATAAATTCCTAACGATTTGTTGGAAATGATTAGTTCTGTCTGTAGGTATACAGAGTTCCAGGGGAGTGATGGGAGCCCTGAGCAGGTGGATGAGAGAACAGACTGTGCTTCTTTGATCTGGATTCCTCTTCTGGTCCTGCTGATGAGGCCTCTTCTGTGGACCCTGCTTGTTCCTATCCCACATTACTCCCAGCCCAGAAGCAGCCACATATCCCAGCTCTTCATTCACTTTGCAGATTAATTTCAGTCCCTGATGATGCAGTTGATCAAAATTTATTTACAAGCAGCAGCAAGCCCATATCAGTTGATTTTTTGTAGAGATTTGTTTTTTCCAGTGCTTGGAAAATGCCTACCAATATTTACTCATTAACTCGATAATTGGTTTTTGTACTTCCATCTGAGGACTCTGCAGCTTTTGTCTGGATTTCTGTAGTGATCAGTGCGCGCAGTGGAGACGGGAGGGGATATTTTGTTTCCCGTAATGAAGAGTCACTTCCTGAACTGGCTATCAATGCTGTGGCCTTGCGAACACCATGTAACTTGTCTCTGATGACTGGGGAGTTGGTGTTTGAAGATTTTGTTCTGTATTGCCTAACGATTGAGAGCACTGGAACAGCACTGCCTCGGTTTGAGTACAGCCCTGCCACTTAGTAACTGAAACTAATAGTATCTGCTTGTGAAAGTTAATTGAGTTAATTAATATATGTAATGTGCTTGGATGATCCAAGGCACGTAACAAGTGTTACTTAAGTGCTTGCTGTTACTGTGCTTTTTAGTATGGCTTCAGCTGGGATAACCTTACAGCCTAGCCCTTGACTCTATACTTGATAACCTTTTCTTACTGTGGAGTCAGTGTGGCCTAGAACTCCTTCATCAGGCCCTTGGCTTTCCCAGGATGAAACACCTGGGTGGCTTGCTCCTAATTGACTCGGTTCTAAAACTCAGGGTGGGTGGGAACAGAAGTTTCACGTTGTATGACTCTTCTCTTTGAGCCTGCTTCCTCCTTTGAGTTCCTCATCCTCGTTGTGAATCACCTGTGCCAAATACTGCCTCCTTCATTTGCATCCCTCCCTGCCCAAGTGTACCTCTGGGATGTTTTCCTCAATTGCTGCACCGTCAGGAAATGCAACTAGTTTTCATAATCCAGGCCAGACACTGTTGGGTGAACCTGACATACATATATTTGATTCTCCAGGTCCCCGTTGAATGTTTATTGGACTTCCTGCCATTATGAATTAGTCACACTTTGGCTAGTCTGGTTTTGTGGATGGGGAAAGCTGAGCGTGAGTCTGTGGTAAGCACATGAGCTGAGTCCCACTTGAGTTGGCTTCTCTCTCCGACTTGAGTGGCAGGTAATGGGTGGGTGGGGCTAGTCTAAGCTGCCCCTGAGTCTTGTGTCTGCAGGGCCCTTGGGGGAAGACTCTGAGTTTGCTTTTCTATAAGCTCTTGATTAGGTTAGGGGAGTAAGTGAGGCCAAGTACATAGAACACTTCTCAAGAGGGAGAGTGATCATCTGTGTCAAATGCTGATGATAGGTAAGTACAATGAAGGCTGGATTTAGCAACGTGGAAGTGTCGTCGGTCACCTTGACGAGCAGCTTCTCTGGAGCAATGACAAGTGTGAACCTGAATAGAGTGGATATATAATCGCTTCCTTCTTTGTAGAACATTTAATTTGTGTAGATTGTTCTAATTTTTGCCATTTTAGATTATGATGCTTGTGAACATCTTTAGGTACACAGTTTTTCCTTTCAAATTGTACTTCCCAGGGATAATGATCACTGTAAGATTACTGGACCAAAGAATTAAAACATTTTAATATTATGCCATTTGTATTTGACTCTCAATCTGTTCTTTGGAGATTCTCTAAAACAATTTGAAGTAGCACTGCATTTTATTATAAATAAATATCCCAATTAAAAATAGAGACTGGCTACTATTTTAAGTTAAGAGCTAACTGAGTCGTGAAAACTCGCTAATTCAGTAGCAGGAGGTGCAGAAAGTAATTGCCTGGATGCATATTGATTTTTTTCAATCCAAGGTGGTTATGCTGTAAGATAATTGACCAACCCTGGCTTTTTAAAAGGACATACCAGCCCCCAAACAAAGGATTTTCCTTCTGCTAGCTCCTCTGCCTATCTTCAAGTGGGCTACTTCTTTAAAAAAAAAAATTTCCATGAAGTGACAATTAATGACTTGAAATTATAGCCACCTTAGTTTTATCTCATCAGATGTTCCTCATTACTTTGGTATTTTAGTTCCTGCAAAGCATTTTATAATGATCCTCCTTTTCCTGTCTGATGTGACTCTTAAATTTTGTTTTACATAGTTTGGGCCCTAACTCATACTATGGTGGTGAAATTATGACTGAATTCCAAGCTAGTTGTTTATTCAGATTTAAAAAGAGAAAGCAGAGGCCTCTTCCATCCTTCACGTTTGTATAGATGTTTGCATGTTTACAGCCTGGCTCATCTCTGTGGTCTCTCCCTTTGTGTTTTTTCCCCTGAGATGTGTTGCAGAAAGATTGCAGGAGCAGTCCTCAGACTTCTGCGAGCGTACCTGTTGCCGCTGGGGGGGCAGAGTACTGGTAGAGTCGGGGTTGCTGCTCTGGTGGTAGTACTGGGATGGTTGGAGAGGAAGCCAGGGCCCTTGTATGCAGTGGCAGAATGGGACCAGGTGAGTGACAGGAGGTCAGGGAGCTCCCACCCCGGCCACCAGTGGCTCCCTGAGCTGTGTTGTCTGATACAATCAATACCCAGTGGTCACATATGGCCATTTAAATTTAAATTAATTAAAAGTAACTAAAGTTAAAAATTCAATTCCTTGGTCACAGTAAGCATATTTCAAGTGTTCAGTAGCCAAATGTGATTAGCTATTGCGTCGAATGGTGCAGATATGGAACATTTCCACCATTGTAGAAAGTTCCATTAACACTGCTCTAGAGGGTGTGTCAGCCTCCTGGGTGGTTTGAGAGGCCAGGAATTAGGGTCCTTACTGGCTAAGCCCCTTGTCCAGAGAATGGGGTTCAGCTTCCTGAAGAGGATAAAGTAGGCTGTGGCCTCAGATTGGAGGGAACAGTAGTCCCAGGTAGAAAAATTGAGGCTTATCCTAGCCACACACTGGTCAGCTCAGTGAGGAGGAAAGGGGACTGTAGCTCGGAGGTTGTGACAAGACCCTGGCCTGCTGAAGTAGCCTCGATACCCTTCAAGACTGAGCTGAAGCTGGGGTGCTGAAATCTGCCTACCAGGGGGGTTGACCCTGCTAGGAGGGGTGCCATCTGCAGTGCGAGGAAAACAGGGTTTCCAGTATAGCACTACCCTGCCCCTCAGAGCTGTTCTGGAGAGCGGTGTGAGTGCGGATGGTGGGGTGAGAGAAGGCGGACACTTCAAGAGTCTGGAGACCCAAGACACAAAAGCCTTGTCATTCTTGAATCTCTTTCATTTACGATATACTAGGAGTGACCTTTCCCCCAAGCATCTGGATGGTTCCAAGAACAAAGGAACAAAAGAGACAAAGATGGTCTTTTTCTTTTTTTAAGCTGAAAGAGGCTCTATCCAGTGGAAGAAATGCAGGGCCACTTCTCAGTGGGACTCTGTATAGAAACAATTCTGGCTGGCTGAGAGCCTCTGGAGAAGGAGCCATAATGGCCACCCCTGCAGGGCCCAGGACTACCTTCTCAGAGCACTTCAAAGGCATGCCTGTCACATTAATAATAATAATGATGACAATAGTTAATACATAATATTTATTAAGACACAGGCGAGTGCCTGGGTGGCTCAGTTGGTTGAGCGACTGCCTTCGGCTCAGGTCATGATCCTGGAGTCCCGGGATCGAGTCCCGCATCGGGCTCCCCGCTCAGCGGGGAGTCTGCTTCTCCCTCTGACCCTCTTCCCTCTCGTGCTTTCTGTCTCATTCTCTCTCTCTCAAATAAATAAATAAAATCTTAAAAAAAAAAAAGACACAGGCACTATTCTAAGTGATTTATAGAAATTCACTGAAGAGAACATTTATGAGAATAAGCAAAGTTTATCAATGGAGGGTTCCCAATGGGAAAGGCCCAGGACCATAGCATTTAACAACATCAACAACCCATGTACTAGCAGCTGCTGTATTTTATGATTTAAAAATAATTTTTACACACATTGTCTTTTCTCCCCAAACGGCTTTGAGGAGATACAATTTACATATCATAAAATTTACCCATTATAAATGCATAATTTAAGGGCGCCTGGGTGGCTCAGTCATTAAGTATCTGCCTTCAGCTCAGGTCCTGATCCTGGGGTCCTGGGATCGAGCCCCGCATTGGGCTCCCTGCTTGACGGGAGGCCTGCTTCTCCCTCTCCCACTCCCCCTGCTTGTGTTCCCTATCTTGCTGTCTCTCTGTCTGTCAAATAAATCTTTAAAAAAAAATGCACAATTTAATGATTTTTGGTAAATTTGGTAAATTAAAAAAAATGATTTAGGGTTATGCAGTTATCACCACAGTCCAGTTCTCGAACCTTTCCATTACTCCAGGAAGTGATCCTTGTGCTTGGTTGCAGTTAATCCGTGCTCCAACCCTTAGCCATAGGCAATCCCTGACCTGCTTTCTTTCTCTATTAATCTTTCTGAAAATTTCATATGAATTGATTCATACAATATGTAATCTTTTGCATTTGGATTTTTCCACTTAGCATAATCTTTTTGAGGTTTATTCATGTTGTAGCATGTTCATTCCTTTTAATTGTTAAGTAGTATTCCATTGTATAGATATATACCACATTTTGTTCATGTATTCACAAGTTGTTGGATATTTTTATTGATTCCAGTTTGGGGTTATTATGAATAATGCTGTTATGAGCATTCATGTGTATTTTTTTTTTTAAAGATTTTATTTATTTATTTGACAGAGACGCAGCGAGAGAGGGAACACAAGCAGGGGGAGTGGGAGAGGGAGAAGCAGGCTTCCCCAGAGCAGGGAGCCCGATGAGGGGCTCGATCCCAGGGCCCCGGGATCATGACCTGAACCAAAGGCAGACGCTTAATGACTGAGCCACCCAGGCGCCCCTCATGTGTATGTTTTTGTGTGAACATATTTTCATATTTCTTGGGTAGATTCTTAGGTGCGATGAACCGAATGTTTGTGTCTGTCCAAAATTCTTATGTTGAAATTCTTTTTTTTAAGATTTTTTATTTATTTGAGAGAGACAGAGATAGCTAGAGAGAGCACGAGCAAGTGGGGAGGAGAGGGAGAAGCAGGCTCCCCGCTCAGCAGGGAGCCTGATGTGGGACTCGATCCCAGAACCCTGGGATCATGACCTGAGCCGAAGGAGACGCTTAACTGACTGGGCCACCCAGGCGCCTCTTTTATGTTGAAATTCTAATCTCCAAATGTATTTAGAGGTAGCTGGAGGTGATCAGTTCTAATAGTTTTTCTGTGTGGATTCCTTGGGATTTTTTTTTTAAAGATTTTATTTATTTATTTGAGAGAGAGAGAATGAGAGATAGAGAGCACGAGAGGGAAGAGGGTCAGAGGGAGAAGCAGACTCCCTGCTGAGCAGGGAGCCCAATGTGGGACCCAATCCCGGGACCCCCAGGATCATGACCTGACCTGAGCCGAAGGCAGTCGCTTAACCAACTGAGCCACCCAGGCGCCCCGATTCCTTGGGATTTTTAACATACAGGTTCATGTATCTGTGAATAAAGACAGTTTTAATTCTTCCTTTCCAATCTGGATGCTTTTCATTAGATGATGATGATGATGATTAATATTTTTGCCTTACTACACTAGGTCTAGGTTCTAGCTATAAGTACAATATAGTGTCCAAAAGAGGTGATCAAACCTGTTCCCAATCTTGGGAAGATGAAGCAGTCTCTCACCATTTACATAATGGTGGTTGACTACAGCTTTTAGGAAAACTGATTGATGCCCTATATCAGGTTGAAGAAAATTTCCCTATTTTCCTAGTTTATTGAGAGTTTTTATCTTGTCTATTGAGGTGATCAGTGGTTTTTGTCCTTTATTAATATGGTGTATTACATTATTTAATTTTGGATGGTATACCAACCCTGCATTCCTGGAATAAATCCCCACTTGGCTGTCTTATATAATCTTTTTATATGTTGGTAGATAGGGTTTATTATTTTATTAAGAATTAAAATTTGCTTTTCTTGTGATATTTTTGGTCTCATACAATGAATTGTGTAGTGTTCCTTTCTATTTTTGAAAAATTTGTAAAAGATTGGTATTATTTCTTATTTATTTATTTAATTTTATTTTTAAAGATTTTATTTATCTGAGAGACACAGGGAGTGCACCAGAAGAGGGACGGGCAGAGGGAGAGAGAAAAAGAATCTTAAGTAGACTTCACGCTGAGCACAGAGCCTGAGGAGGGGTGTGTGTTTGTGGCTCAATCTCACGACCCTGAGATCATAATCTGAGCTGAAATCAAGAGTTGGGTGCTTCTACTGGGTATTTACCCCAAAGATACAAATGTAGGTACCCGAAGGGGTATGTGCACCCCAATGTTTGTAGCAGCAATGTCCACAATAGCCAAACTGTGGAAAGAGCCAAGATGTCCATCGACAGATGAATGGATAAAGAAGATGTGGTATATATACACAATGGAATATTATGCAGCCATCAAAAGGAATGAGATCTTGCCATTTGCAACGACGTGGCTGGAACTGGAGGGTGTTATGCTTAGCGAAATAAGTCAATCAGAGAAAGACATGTATCATATTACCTCACTGATATGAGGAATTCTTAACCTCAGGAACAAACTGAGTGTTACTGGAGTGGTTGGGGGTGGGAGGGATGGGGTGGCTGGGTGATAGACATTGGGGAGGGTATGTGCTATGGTGAGCGCTGTGAATTGTGCAAGACTGTTGAATCACAGATCTGCACTTCTGAAATAAATAACGCAACATATTTTAAGAAAAAAGAAAAAGAAGAAGATAGCAGTAGGGGAAGAATGAAGGGGAGTAAGTCGGAGGGGAGACGAACCATGAGAGACGATGGACTCTGAAAAACAAACTGAGGGTTCTAGAGGGGAGGAGGGTAGGGGGATGGATTAGCCTGGTGATGGGTATTAAAGAGGGCACATTCTGCATGGAGCACTGGGTGTTATGAACAAACAATGAATCATGGAACACTACATCAAAAACAAATGATGTAATATATGGTGATTAACATAACAATAAAAAAATAAAAAAAAGAGTTGGGTGCTTAACTGACCTGGGTGCCACCCAGGTGTCCTGTATTATTTCTCCTTCAAATATTTGATAGGATTCACTTGTGAAATCATCTGGGCCTCTGCTTTTCTTTGTGGGAACATTTTAAATTATGAATTCAGTTTCTTGTTATAGATCTATTCAGATTATCTATTTCTTCTTGGATCAGTCTTGGTAACTTATGTCTTTTTATACATTTATTTCTATTTTATCCAAGTTGTGTAATTTAGTGGCATAAAGTTGTTCTGTGGGGTTGTTAACGGTGTCCCTTCTTTTGTCATTTTGTAATTTGTGTCTCCTTTTTGTCTCTCTCTCTCATCAATCTAGCTAAAGATTTGTCAGTGTGGCCGATCTTTTCAAAAAATCAACTTTTTGGTTTTTTTTCTCAAGTGTTTTTCTGTTTTCTCTAATTTATTTCTGTTCTAATCTTTATTTCCTTTCTTCTGATTGCTTTGGTTTTTGTTTTTCTATTTCTAGTTTCTTAAGATGAAGATTAGGTTATTTGTTTGAGAGCCTTCCTTTCTGATATAGGCATTTAAAGCTATATATCTTCCTCTAAGTATTGCTTGAGCTGTATCCTACTTATTTTGGTATACTATGTTTCATTGAGTTCAAAATATTTTCTAATTTCCCTTGTCATTTCTTTTTGACCAGTGGGTTATTTAAAAGTTATTTAAAAGTATGCAGTTTAATTTCTAAATGTTTGGAGATTTCCTAAGTTTCTTTCTGTTGTTAATTTCTATATTTTATAATATAATTTGTTTTACTGATTTATTTATTTATTTTTGTTTTGTTTCTTAAGATTTTATTTATTTATTTGTCAGAGAGAGAGAGAGAGCGAGCCCAAACAAGGGGAGCAGCAGGCAGAGCAGGTAGAACAGGCAGAGGGAGAAGCAGGCTCCCCTGCTGAGCAAGGAGCCCGATGCGGGACTTGCTCCTATGATCCAGGATCATGACCTGAGCCACCCAGGTGTCCCTTATTTTTATTTTTTAAGTAGGCTCCAGCTCCAGTGTGGAGCCCAGCATGGGGCTTGAACTCATAACCCTGAGATCAACACCTGAGCTGAGGTCAAGAGTCGGATGCTTAGGGCGCCTGGGTGGCTCAGTCGTTAAGCATCTGCCTTTGGCTCAGGTCATGCTCCCCTGGGGTCCTGGGATCGGGCTCTCTCCCCAGCGGGAAGCCTGCTTCTCCCTCTCCCACTCCCGCTGCTTGTGTTCCCTCTCTCGCTGTCCCTGTCTCTGTCAAATAAATAAATGCAATCTTTAAAAAAAAAAAAAAGTCGGATGCTTAACTGACTGAGCCACCCAGGTGCCCCTAATTTCTGCTTTTAAACACAGAATATACTTGATATGATTTCAGACCTTCTAAATTTATTGAGATTTTTTTTTTGGAGATTTGTTTTGTGAACTAGCATATTGAGGCTCTCTTGTATATGATGAGTTGTTTTTCTCGTGTTGCCTTCAAGATTTTCTCTTTGTCTTCCAAGAGTTCAATTATGCTTTCTCTAGGTGTAGATTTCTTTGTATTTCCCCTACTTAGAGTTTGTTGAGCTTCTTGAATGTATAGTTTTTTTTTTTTAATCAAGTTCAGGAAATTTTTAGTCATTATTTCTATAAATACTTTTTGCTTCTACATTTCCTTGCCCACTTCTTCTGGGACTCTCATTGCACATATATGGTATGTTTGATGATGTCCTACAGGTCTCTGAGACTCTGTTCATTTTTATGCATTTTTTTTCTGTCTATTCTTCAGATTGGATACTTTGTATTTTTCTTTTTTTCCCCCCAAATCAGTAAAATAATTAGGTCTTTATTTTTTCTTCTCCAAAGCTTTTATTTATTTATTTATTTTTACATTTTTTAATTTTATTATGTTATGTTAATCACCATACATCATTAGTTTTTGATGTAGTGTTCCATGATTCATTGTTTCTGTATAACACCCAGTGCTCCATTCAGTACGTGCCCTCTTTAATACCCATCACCGGGCTAACCCATCCCCCCCACCCCCGTCCCCTCTAGAACCCTCAGTTTATTTCTCAGAGTCCATAGTCTCTCATGGGTCGTCTCCCCCTCCGATTTCCCCCCCTTCATTATACAAGTTCACAGAATTTTTCTTTCACCATCTTGAATATTCCATTAGCCCCTCTAGTAGCTTTTCATTTTAGTTTTTGAACTCTTTAATTCCAGAATTTTAATTTGGTTCTTAAAAAAATTTTTTTAACCATATTGAAAATATTTGTTGATTCATTGTTATCATATTTTTAAGTTCTTTTTACATGTTTTTTTTTTTCCTAGTTCTTTGGAGATATTTATAATATCTGCTTTGAAGTTTTGTTTGCCAAATCCATCATCTGGGTACATTCAAAAATAGTTTCTATTAATTGCTATATTCCTTGAATATGGGTCATACTTTCTTTGCATGTCTCATAATTTTTTGTTGGAAACTGAACGTGTTGATTAATATATTGCAGCAACTCTGGTTTCTGATATTTTCCTCATTGTGGCTGCTGTTTCTATTTTGTTTATTTCTTTGTTTAGTAAGTTGCCTGGGATAAATCTGTGAAATGTCTCACCTCCAGTGTGTGGCCACTAATGTATTTGTTCAGTATTACTTATTTTTTTATTTTTAAGACTGGATCCCTAGAGGTTGCCCTGTGTCTGTGTAGCTTAGGGGGCATGTCACATATGTTCTAGATCTCGGTTTTCTTATATAAAATGGGGATAACATAGTACCCAACTCATAAGGTTCTTGGGAGGCTTGAATTATCAAATCAGTGTAAAGTACTCTGCATAGTAACTGGTACATAGCAAGTGCTCAATGCATGGAAGCATCATTATTGTTTACTATTATTGTGTGAGGAAAGTGAGGCTCAGGGAGAAGACGTGACTCAGGATCTCACATCTGAAAGCTAGAGCAGAGCTTGAACTCAGGCCAGTCTGATGCAGCATAGTAGAATAGCACCTCCTGGTTATGAGATGTCTCGTCAAGTTAAATCACAAAATGTTTGAGTCGTGCTTGATGTTTACACAAGCTTGTTTGCAGAGGAAAATCAACCACCGGAGTGAGGATTGAAAGAAATTTTGCCCCTTCGACCCCAAGATTCTATGATTCTGAGATAGGGCTCAGTGGACAGAAATGGGAGCAAGGAGTTTTAGCTGTTGAACTTTGAGCTGGATGGGCCCCTAGTGCTGGTGATCAGCATTTCAGATTCCCGAGGATCTAAAGTGGGGGAGACCATGTGCACCCAGAAGGCATCTTCAGCCCTTGGTGTGGAAAATACCTGGCACAGCTCACCTCACCGGGCCATTACAAGAGTTTAGGTTTCTGGAGAGCTCCCCGGGGCCAGCATACCTTCCGTCACTGTCTGCCCAGCTCGGGAAATGAGAGGAAACTGCAGAAGCAGTTTGCGGACCAGATGTAGCTTTTGCTGGAATATACAAGCCCCGCAGCAGCTGCTGCTCCAGTCTTCTCCAGCCAGCTCGGATTGTTTCAGCCTTGCTTCCTGGATTTCCTTCCCCAAGGAGTAAAGGTCAAGTCCTACATGTGTGATTTGCTGGCTAGAGACTATTCCTATGGACTATACCTTTGGGAGGTAAACTAATTCATTTCAGTCCCTTAGATTTTCTTCCTATCTAGAAGTGGTATCTCTGGGATCAGACCTTTCCTAGATTCAGATATTTACTCTTGTATTTAGAGCTAGGGAAACTTAAGGCATTAGTTGAACTCCTGTCCTTGAGATGCATTTCATATCACAGTGACTTTCTTTAGTAGAGCCTTTCTCAGACAGAAAGGATTTATCTTTGTTTTTGTTTTAAATTGGGGGTAAAAGGTTGACAATAAATAAGGACATGTCTTTGAAGTGTTTGGTAAGAAAGGAAAGTTTTAAATATTTCCTGGCATTCATCTAATTTGCAAGTGCACAGCTTTGTTAATCATGTCTAGGCATGTCCCTAGCCCCAAGTCTTCCTATAATATTAAGAGCATGTTCACTGGAATGCAGCCTGCATCATTCACTCTGGCTGCAAATGAAAAAAGTTTCAGTCAACTGGGACTCTTCCATTTGCACGCAAAGCAATTAAAATCAAAGGAGCTTAGAGGAATGGTTTCCAGAGGCAGAATCCCATTTCTTTTTCCTTCTATATGTTGCAGTTCTTGGTTAAGTCATTCCAATAAACGTTAGAACAAGATATTAGGGGGAGATTGTCTCTCTGATTGATTGACTGTGTTCTTATGGTTCCTCATAGTGCTACATGGAGAGTTTCAAATTTCCTGAAAAACTTGAAGGGGGCTAATGGCTTTGGAGGCCGAGATCTAATGAAGGAACACAGAAGAGAAAGTTGGGGGATCAGGAGCAAAGCTTCAGCCTACATTGCCATTAACAGGACGCAGGTGGACAGAGAAGCTGTCACCAGCACTTCATTCCCTCATTCATTCAGCAAAGATTTATTGAATTCCAACTGCTCATCAAACCCTGCCCCCATGAGCTGGGAATGTGGGGTTAGGAAAACAGATGTGGTTTCAGCCCTCATGGAATGTATAGTGAAGACAGATATTAATCAGATTATTGAACAAGTGGTTAATTAATTACAGTCATGATAAGGGCAGTGCAGGGGACTACAGGTGCTGTGTTGCTGGGGATCCAGTGTCGGCAGGGCCAGGCCAGGCCAGGCAGGATCGAGAGCTGTGCTGAGACCTGGGGAATCTTCTCCTGAGGACAGTGGGATTTGCAACCGCTGTTGGAGTTTGAAGCAAGGGAGTAACGTGGTTTGCATTTTCATCTAGTGGCTTAAGTGCTTCTTCATGCATTCTTTTGTGGGATGGACCCAAGAGTGTGGCCTGGACTTGAGGATCCCCACGGAGCGCATCAAATCCCATCGAAAAGTTCTGTTTGTGGGGTTGTGGTGGGGGAGCCAACTTTGGAAGGTTTTGAAGAGGAGATTGACAGAGTCTGGGGAGCAGCTCTGCGGTGGCTTTCAAGTACCAGGGAAACCTAGTATGTACCAGAAGGCAGCCTGAGGACTCTAGGAAAGAAGTGGTTTGGAATTGTTAAGTGAGAGGGAAGGTTTAACCACCATGGCAGGTGTGGACAGTGGGGTGGGGAAGCTCTGGTCGAGAGTCTTCAGAGCTGGAATGTTAAGGAAAGAGAAGGCCTTCATTGGGAAGTCAAGAGGTTACAAACCTGAGTGAAAGTGGTTGGGGAAAGATACGGGGAGGGGAGGGAGGGTGTCAGGGCTTGTTGTGGAAGGAGAGCTGGGTGTCCAGGTGTAGAGATGGGTGTGTGAACCCCCTCTCAGAGGAATAAGAGTCAGGGCTTATTTTAACATTCAGGAAGGACCTGAAAGAAGAAAGTGAAGCCATAACCCTATTGGGTCCCTCAGCACCCAGAGGGTGAGCTGATTTGCCACCTTCGGCCAGGTCAGTCCAGTTGCAGAAACCATAGGACCTCAGATTGGGGGCTCATATAACTTGGGCCACAGCTCTAAAGTGAGAAAGCTGATGTTATAAATCAGCACAAATTGACCTTATTACCCATGGTCATTCAGTGACTTCAGAGATTGAAGTGAAAAAACAAACATGGATCAAAAACCTGTCCAGACTATGGCTTTGCTCCGGAAGCAGGACCAGAAGATACCAGTGACTTGTTTTCTGCTCTAGTCTTTCTGTCTTTGTGGTGTTGGTTCTGGGGAGTGTCCCTTTGGCATCCTTATTCCTCCCCTCTTTCACTGCAGATGTGCTCAGTGTTTCGTGTTCCGCTAATCAGATGATCATGATGGAACATTCTCCAACCGAGCTGCTTTTTCCATTCTTTATTCTAAGTTCAAAGACACCGACCATTCCAAAACCCTGATTGTTCTCTGTCTGACAGAACAGAACTTTCTTCCCAATACTCCAGTGCACCTCCTCCTTTCTTTCCTTTTCACCTTTTTTTCTTTTCTTTCCTTCCTGCCCACCTTTCTTGTTTAACCGGAGTGAAGTCATTTGTGATGCTGTCATTGGTCTGCAAAAGAGTAGACATCAAGGATGCCAAGCCCTCCTCGCTACAACTTCTGATTTGTACGGTCTAGAAAGTGACCCGCATAAAAATGCCAGCACTGGGGAAACTGAAACTGAAAGGATGAAGACACTAGAAAACTCTTCTTTTTTAATGTAGTCCATTTTATTGGTAGAGAGAAGAATGATTTGACATGAAGGAGGAACTTTAGAATTTTTCCTTAACTGAAGTGTGGGTGCTTCCTTCAGGATTAGTGATTTCCCAGAATATTTTCTCAACCCACAGAGTCTATGCTAATTTGAATGCTGGGAGTTTTACCAGCTGCGTGGGAGGTGGGAGGGGGTTGTGTTGATTGTCCAGTGGGACCTGAAAATAGAGTGATCTAACTTCTGATTAAGTAGACCTGGATCAGACAGACTCATCAGGTTTCCTGGGGGTGGAGGATAGGGGTTCTTCTGAATCACTTTGGAGATTTTCCTAACTTCCAGAATTAGGAGGCCATTTTTTTAAGGTTTATTTATTTATTTGAAGGTGGGGGGAGAGCCAGAGGGAGAGAATCTTTAAGCAGACTCCCACTGAGCAGGTAGCCCCACGCAGGGCTCCATCTCACAACCCTGAGATCATGACCTGAACCGAAACAAAGAGTGGGGCGCTCAACTGACTCAGCCACCCAGGCGCCCTGAGGAGGCCATTTCTTAAAGTGGTCTGAGGGTATGGTGATAGCCAGTGAGGGGAGTTGGGATTTTAATCATGTTTCAGTTTAAAGGCAAAGGCAGGGAAGATGGATACCATTCTGTTAGTCCCCTTGCTATGATCCAGTGGTGTTTGACAGTTTGAAATCCAGAAGGAAATCAATAGAAGTATGGAGGGCTCCACACATTGTGCTAAAGACCATTCTTCGTTCCACACTTAGCATGTTTTGGAAGGTGTCTGAAAACCTGTGTAGTATGTCATTGTAAAAATGAAGCAATGACCATGCTTGTCCATTGTTCCTGGCATTGAACCAACTCACTGTTAATGGAAGAACATAGGCAGGGATCTACACAGGTGGCTTTGGTGCAGGGCTCATCTGTCTATCTTGGTCTGACTGTTGTTGGTGGACGTCATAGGGCTATTATGGAGATAAAATGAATTTATATATGTCAGGAAGTGTTGTACAAATTAGGCCATTCACTTTTATCTTTGGTTTTCTCTTTCTCCCTCTTTCTAGAAGATAACTCAGCCTGCCTTCCAGCAGATTTTCATTCCAGAATTTAGGACACTGCTCCTTTCCCCAAAACAGATGCCTTACAGAGCTCTTTGACCCTGGGAAGTCACAGTACTTCAAGATTTTTCTGGCCATTCAACCCTCACACTAGTTCCCTTCAAACTTTGGGGTGTTGAGAGGTGGGGTCTGAGTCAGTTCCAAATCACCCCTTCCCTGGGGACCAAGGTGAGTAGCAGTTGGGTTCTGGGCCCTGTCGTAATTTTACTTCCATCTTGTTCACAACCGTAACAGAGCCTTGACCCCAGTCTGGAGGGACTTGAGTCCTCTGGATTCCTGGTAATGACTTGACCTTCCTCCAGTGGCTACAGCAGATGGAAGCCAATTTCTCTGAGAGCCCAAGAGCAGATCAGTCGGTCCTAGCCTGAGTCCCAAGAGTTCAGTGGGAACAGTGATGATTAGAATTCCCAAGCCTGAACGTCTCATCCCGGGTTTGTCACAAACTGGTTGTGTGAACTTCATTGATTTGTCATGCTTGAGCCTCAGTTTCTTGATTTGTAAAATGAGGATACTAATGTGTACTCACAGGGTTTTATAGAAAATAAAGGAGATGAAGTACATGAAAACATGATACACGCTTTAGAAATATAGTTCATTTTTTCTATTCTCTGGATTTTGAAATTCTTTTGTCCTTGGTACATGCTTTAGCACCGGGTGCTTTAGAAGGTTCTCAGTAAATCTTTCTGGGTTTAGGGAATTGTTTTGGCAGCCCCGACCTAACAGTTTAAATTCTGACCTTTTATGGGGAGGTAGTTGTTCCTGTTGGGAGGAAAAAATAAATTTCACATAAAGGGATGAAAAATGTAAGGTCTTGTGTGTGTGTGTGTGTGTGTGCGTGTGCGTGTGCGTGTGCGCGCTTAATTTCCTTCCTTCCACCAATGACTTTTTGTGTTAAGATCTTCACCTCTTGATGGTGAAAGCAGACCTTGGCTCATTGCTTAGGCTTCCAGGAGGCCAAAGGAGAATGCAAACCAAGCAGGATGTTTTCTCTGCAAGAACTGTTTACAAGCTTTTGGCAGTGGGAGTAACACACCCTGCTTATCCCGTGAGCGTCATTCTGTGGCAGGAGGCCTGCCCACTTGAGTGTAGGGCTAATCGGTTTATCTGGAGAGTGATTTGAGACATAAAACCTTTAGAATGGAGATGCTACATGCGGTCCCCTGTATGGACGAAGCTACTGGTACTGCCACAACGAACAGGTTGCCTCATGTCCCTGTCTGGTGAGAGTGGCAGCAACAGCAATGGCTGGTATTAACTGAGTGCGTACTAGATGCCAGCCACGAATCTAAGTGCTTTGTGAGTCCTGACCCTTAATCTGCACAGCCACCGCATGAGGTAAGAACGTGGCTACCAGAGTTTTGTGAAAAATCTAGCACAAAGAGGTTAGGTGACTCGCGCATGAGCACACCCCTGGTTGAGGGGCTGACCTGGTATTCGGAAAGCTGATGACTAGGAATCAGAGGATTTGGGTTAATGGGTCAGGGTGCCCTTCACGGTGTTTGGCACAAGGCAGGAACTCTGCCAGTAGCAGTTTTTAGTCCTGTTGGTTTGGAATTGGACTGGAGAAGTGGGGTGCCTCTTGACATAGAAAGTGTGTTTGTCATAGCATATGTCACTGGAGATCTTGGAGGACCAGGGCTGTCAAGAAAAACACTACAGCTCATTTGGAGCTAACTTCAGAATTTAGCCAGAGAGCTTAGTCTGTGAGTTAATTAGGTAATTCATCGATCTTCCCTGCCTCTTCCCATGCACACTGCAGTGGGGAAGGGTGTGGCCTATGGAGAAGAACACAGTGGCTTAGACCCTAGCTCTGCCAGATAACACCTGTGGGCACTTACTACTCCAGGCTCCAAGTGCCCCACTTGGTGAAGTGAGGATAATAAAACACCTGTCTCCAGGGTTGCTGTGACAACCAAATGAGTTATATACAGAAGTAGCTTAAAATGATAGCTGGTACACGGTAAGTATTCACACAGTGTTCATGCACTAGTATTGTTGCTAGTAATGACTTCTTCGACTCAGTCCCTTATTCCTCAGAGTCTTGGAGGTGTTTGCTAAAATAACACAAAGCTAAAAAAATAAAAACAAATAGAGACTGAGGACCATGGCTGAATATATAGCAAATGAAAGCATAGACCTCAGAAAAAGCCGGAAAGACGTGCCTAGTTGCAGAAAGAGCTTCTCAGCCCGCAGCCGGTGCAGAAAGGGTGAGCAGCGTGATTTACTTAGCTCTCGTCATCAGGGGAGGAAGCCATGCTTTCTCAAGCGTTGCCTTCTGAAATACGCTAACACCTTTATTTCTCTTTTCATGGAGGAAAATGGGCTCTAAGTTCTAATCTCCTGGCCCATGGCCAGGCTCTGTTCACTGCCCATGGTCCGCTGGGGAAGCCTCTACCTCAGCTTAACCGTGTCTTTCACTTCCCGCTATACTCTCCACCTGCTTGTCTTTTGTCCAAACTGAATTCTTTGCAATCAATGGAGCATTTTATATTTTGGTTTGTGGTCAACTCTCCTTAGCCAAGCAGGGATGAACCAGGTCACTTTTTCTTTTTTTTCTTGCCAGCTAACGATCTACCACCTTCATCTTTGGAAACCTCTTATGACCAAAGTCTTGTGATGGTGATAGGGTTCTTGGAGTTGCTCCTAAGGAGAAATCCTGTTTCTCTGCTACTCCTGGTGAGCGGATGTGCATAGGCTGAGGGAGCTGTGGACGCCCCTCCAGCCCACTGTCGGTGTGTGTGGTGCAGTGCGCATGTGGGCCCGATCACGTTGGCCGTGGCTGCTGCCTGGTCCCCCTTGGCCAGACGGGGCCAATGGAGCCCTGGGGCCAGGAGGGGCTGTGGGGGCTGGTCCCAGAGGCTGACTTTTATCTGTTTGTTTGCTTATTTCCAAGGGCTACAGAGCCAGGAAGAGGAGCAGCCCCCCCTAGAAAGAAAAAGGAACAGGAAACTGTTCAAAAGGGCATAGTGAGATGAGAAAAGCAGCCGGAAACAGCTCGGAAATCGGGGGAGGCTGTAGCCAAAGGAAATCAGTCTTGGGGACCAGGCAGGCCAGAGGGATAAATCATCTGCAAACCTTTGAGACTCCGTCCTTCTTGGCCCTGCCCAGCCAGGTCTGCGGGGTGGAAGTGTCCTCTATGGTTACTAAGGGACTTTCTGTTCCACTCCCACCCCCTGGCCTCAGTGTACAGATCTGGGGATCTGGACTTAGAAATGAATGTGTGGCCTGGGACGCCTGGGTGGCTCAGTTGTTTAAGCATCTGCCTTTGGCTCAGGTCATGATCCCAGGGTCCTGGGATCGAGTCCCGTGCTGGGCTTCCAGCTCAGCCAGGAGTCTGCTTCTCCCTCTCCCTCTGCCTCTCCCCCTGCTTGTGCTCTCTCTGTCTGTCTGTCTCTCAAATGAATAAATAAAATCTTAAAAAAAAAAAAAAGAAATGAATGTATGGCTTTCATGGTCAGCCCCTCCCAGGTGCTGCGTGGCCACCTGCCCTCCTTGCACTTCTTCTTCTGCTCCCCTCGCCTCGCTCTGCAAAGGTCAAAAGCGCTCTCCCAGGAAGCCCCAGAGCCCCAGGTCACTCCTTGATGCAGCTCAGAGATTCCTGTCCCTCGCCAGTGGCTTCATCACTCCGTTTCACCCAGTCCTGCTCTGTCTGCAGCGTGGAGTCCTGTTCTGTGTGTGGGGCAGAAAAAACAGGAAGGAGAGGGGGGATGGGGTGCAGCGTGGGGGCGCAGAGGCGGGGTTCTCAGAGGTGCATACCCCAGTGACACAGCATGGAGGTGCAGACACAGGACTTCCCAGGCAGAAGCCACACTGAGGAAATCAGTTGGTAACTGGCTTGCTTTTCAATTTGTGCCACATCTTTACTACTCTCAGTGAGATTTGGGAAATCACCTTTAAATGTTTCCCTCACAGGAAGGATGAAATGGAGTCCCCAGTTAACAACTGCTTTCCTCTGGGTGAGTCAGACGAGTTTGTTTCTGTTTCTTGGGATTGATTATGAATGTGTAACCTAACAGTGCCCCTTCTGGGGTTTCTGTCTCACCTCTGTCCCCCACATGCCCCCAACTCTTCACACGTGCCCGCGTACACGTGCACACACACGGATCTCTTCAGCTCCCTGATTTTTTGGCTGGGATTCAGGTTCAGTTGAACTAGGACTGGACGGCAAACCCGTCCTTGAACCTTCCATATCCTTTTCTGGTCAGACTATTGAACACCGCAGTTTTTAGTGGAGATAAGGGAGTTGTTGAATTGGGTCAGAGAATTTCAGGGTTGGGAAAAACTCGAAGGCACAATTCCTCTATCAGTTCTAGGGTCTCCTCTGTGGCATCCCCGGAGAGTGAGATGATGGGGTGCATGCCACTTGGACTCCCTGTGGCGGGGAACTGCCACCACCAGAAGCAGCCTCTTTCATCTTTGGACGTGTTTGGATTTCAGAAACTTCTTTCTTACATTGTCCAAAACCTGCTTTTATCTGCTGATGCTTGTACCAACTCTTAATTTCAGTGAAGAAGCCTAGTTCCTTTCTTTCAGGAATTCAAAGGCAGCTTTGAGTCAGGGGAAACAGCTCCAGTTTCCTCGTGTGTCCCCCACAGGAAACGTCCAGACTGCCCACGATCCAGATGCCTGCTTCTGGGCATGCTGCTGCTGGTCTCTGCGCCTCTGAAAGTATGGGGCTCAGATCTGAATAGGAGAGTACTTCAGAGGCGGGTGTCGTGAGAGCGGGACAGGCGCAAAGCGGAGTGCAGAGTAAGGCGATGTTCTCACCTCCGCATGTGAGGCACTACACCTCTGTTGATGTAGCTGCATGTCAGTTCGTAGTTGATGGCTGCATCCTGCTGGAGATGCAGTGCTTGCGGTTACAGAAAATTCCTGCCCCCCCCCCCCCCCCCCCCCCCCCCCGCCCAATGTGGTGTTAGACCACATAATGAGACTTCCTGGGGTGGGCAGGGCAGGCTTCCTAAACTGGTCTGGAAATGACCAGTGAGAGCAGGGAAGGGAGACCGGCCTGGGGTTCTTGTGGTGGTGGGGGCTGGGGTTGGGGTGAGGGTTTGTTTGTACAGGCTGGGGTTCGGTGGCTTGAACTTCCTGCTGGCACCCAAGAAGGGAGCACCCAGGCTTTCTTAGCAGCTTGCCGAGGTTTTCAGGACAGAAGAGAAGAGGGAGGCATGGGTCTTGAAAGTTGTTGGCAGTGAAATGACAGAAAGCGGAAGCACGCTGCTGTTGTGCCTCTGCTGCGTGACCTCAGCATGCTGGTCGGTGAGTTTCAGTTTCTCCTGACACACCCTCGGTGGACGTAGTTAACAGAGCAAGTCTGAAGCGAGAGTTCCGCGTTCACTCATTCGAGTTCAGCTTGCTGTTGAGGCCCGTCCTCAGATCCGGCTCCCAGGGCTGGGGCTAGAAGGAGGGTAAGACTGCCCGGTGAGCGGTACAGACGCAGAAACAACTAACGGAACCCCATGCGCCCATGGTAGGATTATGTAATAAACAGTGTGAGGGAGGGAGCAAGTCTGCATGGATCACCAGCAAAGTGTCTGAGCATGACGAGTTTGGTAGGAAGACACCCCCTGCAGCCTGAGGAAGGACCAGAGCCCCGAGCTGGATGCGCTAATGTGAGGGTCCAGAGAGAGGGGTGGCAGTGGCCCCAGACGTGCCGCAGAGGGGACGTCAGCTGTGTCCGCAGGCCCGGGGAATCCGTTCCCAGGCAGGGGTTTGGGCGTTCCTGCCCCTTGGTTCTGAGTGGCCATGCCCTGCATCTAACATCACACTTTCAGCAGACACTGTGGGCATGTGTTCTATGAGGTAAGGAGTGTTGCTATGGGAACAATGACTTTGGCGTCTTCTTACTGACTTAACTCACATTGTCAATTCCAGCTGCACACTTCTGCCTTTTGACTGTTCAGAGTCCCTAGGTAAGCATAAGGGAGTCAGTGCACATAAGCTGCGGTGTGATACAAACTAATGTCCTGCTCTACTCCACTTCCCTCGCCTCTCCGACATCAGGATGTGTCCAAATGCGGGGTACTGGAGGAGCCGAGGGAGGGGCAAGATAAACTAATCCATTAATCCCAGAATGTCAGAGGTGGCACACACTGATGGTTCACAAGCGTGAATTGCTGTGTTTGAGACTGAGTAACAGAACCCAGATTCATCTTCAAGATCCGCTTCTCCACATTTCATCCCAGTTATTCTCAGATCATGGGGGTGGAGTATGAGCCCAAAGATACCAGAATTACCTGGAGGGGATTTCAACATTCTTTGTAGCCCTACTCTACCTGAGATTGTGATATGCACCCCAGGGTGGGGCAAGAGTGCCCTTCATCCTTACAGGTCATTACTGGAGTGTGATCCCATTGTTAAAATTATGTCCTATCTTTGAGGTGTGTGAGCCGGTAAAAGATTCTGCATGCTCGCCTTATCTGTGCCTTGACTTATACTATATGCTGACATCATCTGCATTAGTAAGGTGAGGCTGGACTGGGCCGCAGTAACAAACAGGCCCTGAAATATCAGTGCTTTAATACCTATGTTTTTTTTCCCCTCCAAGCAAATTTCACTCTGGGCATATAGTCCTTTAGGGCAGCTTTCTTTCAAGCAATAACCCAGGGGTCTAGGCTCTTTCCATCCTGCAGCCACACCACCTGGTACTCACAGCTCACAGGGGAAGAGGGGATGGGACTGTACAGTGGATTCCCACTGTTCCAGTCCAGAAGTTACCCTCATCCCTCCTGCTCATGGTCCATTATCCGGGAACGGGTTGGTTGGCCATGTGACTGCAGGGAGCCAGGAGAACAGGGTATGGGTGTGCACTAGCAGCGTCCTTATGCCTGTGTCTGCCTGACACCTGCTTTTAGAAAGTTCCCTTTAGGACTGGTTCTAGAGATCTTCATCTGAACGTCCCACAGATACGTCAAAGTCAACATGTATCATAGAACTGATTATCTTCTAAGTTTGCCGTTTCCTTATCTCGGCAGATCATAGGTTGCCTGAGCCAGAAACAAAGAACTGCTCTTACATTTCCCCTCCTCCCTCATTTCCCCTGGGATTGTCAGATGGTCTCACCAGCTCTCACACCTATCTCTCGATGGCTCTGCTCTCTTTTCCTATCTACAGGGCTGATGCTCAGTCCATGCAGACTGTATGGCTACTCTGGTCGTAAAAATTTGAAATACTGACATTCTGGTGGGTAAGTTGCCACAACCCCTATACCCAGCAACACTGGCCTGGCCGGACCTCTAGGAGCCCGCTCCAGTGGTCCAGGTGGCCACCTTTCCCTTTGGTTGGCTCTGCTTTGTGCTCTGTTGACCTGTGGGCCCTCTTTTTGCTTGTAAGGTCCTGTCACTTGTCTTCTAAGTACTTGGGTTGAGGATCACCTCCTGGGTGTCCTCGCCTGACCCCCTCTCCCCTGCAGAGTTTTCTGTTTGCCTCTGTGGCCCTGAGAACACAGCCCTGATTGCTCTTTGGAATAGCTGTTTTTCTAGTCCCCCCCATGAGACACTCAGCTCCTTAAACGGATAGCTTCCTCACAGTGAATCTGGTTCTGGGAGAGCCTTGTATTTCCTACTTTAAAAAACAGTAGTTGTGGGATGTGCCAGGCGTGGTACTGGGTACTACTAAGCCCTCATGGAGCCTACAGTCTCATGGGAGAGGCCGGCAATAAGTAAATAAACAAATAAATATGTAATTACAAATAGTGAAAAGTCCTAAGAAGAAAAAGAATGGGGCACCTAGAGCAAGAGAGTATAAGCAAATCCTTGGGCTTGGTCTGTAGGGTCCTGATCCTAGGACCCTATCCTCAGCCCCTGGGGAGGGAAGTGAAATGTGCATCTTTTCTTTTTTTTTAATATATATTTATTTTAGGGAGACAGAGAGAGAGCATGCATGGGGGGAGGGGCAGAGGGAGAGGGAGAGAGAGAATCTCAAGCAGATTCCTGGCTGAACTCCCCACTGGGCGGGGCTCGATCCCATGACCCTGAGATCATGACCTGAGCCGAACTCAGACACTCAACTGACTGAGCGACCCAGGCGCCCTGAAAGGTGCATCTTTTGAGGGTCTGGTGACTTGAGAGAAAATGGGGTGGGGACTGTGAGGTTTTCTTGACATCCGATAATGAGACTGCATTTCCTGGCTGCCATGAGACTTGGTTTATAGGACACTGACATGGGATGACCCATAGGCTTCATTAAAACGAGGCAGTCACCAGAGAAGTGCCTGCATGGCCTTGCGTCCTCCTTGTGGCATGGACTTCCTGTCCAGCCGCTGGTTCAGTGACTGTACCCCCTGTAAAGTGAGGGAGCCAAAGGCTCTGCCCCGTAGTGTTCCTGCTGACGCCACTTCTGTGGTCTCATCACCTGTGGGAGGCATCCCAGGAGTGACGGCTGGTGACTGTCCTTCAGGGAAAAGGGGTGATGGCCTCTGATAGGCAACAGGAGGGACTCTCTGGAAGGAGCAGGTGCTTGGTAGGGAGCAGAGCAGTGCCTGCTTTGTAAATGGAAGCTCACTTTTCCAAAGAGGTGCCTTTAAATATGATTCCGTGGAGGTCGTATTTTACCCCAAGTTGCTTGCCTGGTGCAGTGGGGATGGTCGGAGGAAGGAATTTTGGGGAAATAGGAAGCTCACTGGCCGTTTGAAAATCAGAAAGGAAAATGAAAGAGCTTTGAAATGCTTTTCATCACTGAGAAAATAGGATTCAGTTAATAAAAATAGAGTGTCATGCCAGTTTTTTAGGCATATATTGAGTGTGCCTTGAGAAGTGTTTTTTTTTTTTTTTGGCCAAGTCTTAGAAAACTCAGTGTCGTTTGGCATCAGGCACCACTAGAGTCAGCTGCCTCCCGGGTGTAGGTTCTGTGTCGGTGGTTGTAGGGTTAGAACTGGAAGGGGCCTGAGGAACCCCGAGGCCTCGCCCCTTGTTCTACAGATGAGGAAGTGGGCCCAGGGGCCACAGTGAGGCTGGCAACTGTGACAGGGACCCCGTGAGCCACACTGGCTTCTTGGCCTCACCAGAACCACTGATGAGGAATCAGGAATGCTGCCTGTTGGGTCACTGGCATGTGTCCAGCTCCAGAACACCTAGAAGCTCCTCTGGCCTTCCCATCAAAGACGGGCGGAAGGAGCTGCCCTTCCTTGGGGCCCTGTGGAGGGTGGGTTACTGTGTGGTTTGGTAAGCATTGGTTCTGTTCTTTGTTCGGTTTCTCTGGCCCGGGAGTCAGAAGGAGCAAAGTAGCCTTCAGGGAGGCTGTTCAGGAGCAGTTGACTTCAGAGCCGCTGGAGAGGGCCCCCCCCTTTTATCTGTGAATACTCTTGTTGAGGCCCCCACCCTTTGTGTGTGGCCCCAGCTCGCAGCAGGGCAGGGCCACGCTGTGCTGGGCCAGTGCCTCCTTACTGGGTGGTGAGAGAACATGGAGTGTTGGTGTCCGTGGGACTTAGGCAGATTCTTGGTACCCATAGAGGGGGGTGGGCCAAGCAGCCCCGGGCAGGGGGACCTCAGCTTTGTTTCCCACCCCCCAGGCTTGGGCTCTAGTCAGCCAGTCCCAGAAAAGCTTGAGCTCCTCTGTCTGCAGCCTCACACCAGTCTGAACGATGGTTTTAATTCAGAGCCTCTCCCTCTCTTGTCCTGACTGTTACAGCAGCCCATTAACTGTCCCCCTTCTCAGTCTGGCCACTCCACACAGCCTGGGAGGGCTTTGCAGTACACAGGCCGGACCCTGTCAGTCTTCTGCTCAGCAGGCTCCTGGCTCCCTGCCATCCCTTGCCCCCAAACCACCTCTTCAGCAGCCTCACCTTCCCTGTGCCCTTCACAAGTCCTTTACCCGAACCAAGCTGGCTGGCTTTCTGCTCTCCGAGCAAGGCTTCCAAGCTCGCATGGCCCTGCCTTTGCTGACGCCAGCCTCTCCTGGAATTCCAGTTCCCACAGAGAAAAACTCTGGTGCCTATCAGTGCTTCAAAGCCTGTTGTGGACTGAATTGTATGCCCCCCAAATTCAGATGTGGAAGCCCAACTCCCAAGGTGGTGGTATTTGGAGATGGGCCTTTGGGAGGATATTAGGGTTAAATGAGGTCATAAGGGTGGGGCCCCGGTCAGATGGGATTGGTGTCCTTATTGAAGAGGGAGAGTGGCCAGAGTGTGGCTCTCTCTGAATGAGCACAGAGGAAAGGCCGGTGAGGACACAGGGAAAAGGTGGCTGTCTGCAAGGCAGGAAGAGACCCCCTCAGCGGAAAGTGAATTTGTCAGCGCCGAGGTTGTGGACTTCTGGCCTCTTGGACTGTGAGAAAATCAGTGTCTCTCGTGTAAGCTACCCAGTGTGTGGTATTTTGTTATGGCAGCCTGAGCTGGCCAGGACAAGGCCCGAGTGAGTAACACGTCTCCCCCGGTGTGCCTTCTCGCTGCACCCACAGCACTGCCTCCCTCCGCCCCACCACGCCCCAGACCCTGAGCGCAGGTGTCTTTGGGTGCTGATTGTTGCTGTTACTGCATCTCTATCACTAGTCTGTGAGCCGTTCCAGGGCAGAGAACTTGTTTTGCTTTGCCTAATCAGAGAGCCAGATATCATATGTTTATTCAACTAATAATTGAATGAAAATTGAATGAATTAACCCCCACCCCCACCCCACACCGGACTTCTTTACAGGTGACTGCGGGGCTGTGGGCTTTTATGGCCACTTTTCTGGTCTCCCTGCTCTTGACGCTCTCTTAACCTGATTGCTCCCATGTACTGATATGTGGGTGGGGTGGGGGTTGCGGAGGGGGGCCCCACGGTGCCGTTTTCCACCCTCATTAGGCTCTGGTTTGTGTGAGCCAGCTGGTGGGAGGAAAGGAACTGTTGTGGCGAGAGCACGAAGGAGAGCCGAGGCCAGGACCAGAACCGGCCCGTAAGGACAGGGAGGACTTGAGGACAGGGAGTGTGCCCGGGTCCCTGTGCCTTCCTCGCATGGCCTTCCTTGAGGAGCCACAGTTGCATCCTCTGTCTTTGGACCCCAGCCCCCTAGAAACTAGGTGACAGAAGCAGTTCCCTAGATGGGGGAGCTCTGTTACAGCTCTCAAGCCGAGCATCCTCACTGCTGAGGGCAGCCCCAAGAGCTGGGGTGCCCGAGGGCACGTCACGTCCAAGGCCAGGACCCCTGGCCGGGGACAGAGGCACAGAGAAGTGCCAGGTCTGCAGAGGGGAGAGGCTGCCCGGTCAGGCCACCCTTCTGTCCTGCTAGAGTCCCCTGGTGGGTCTGATGCCTGCCCACCGCACGCTCTGGCCACAACTTTCACACCCCTCCCCCTCCTTTTCGTGCAGATGTGCTAAAGGCCAGCCCTGGTTTTTCACCAGTGACTCCCTCTGCTCTCTCTTCCCCTGGATCTTGGCTTTTCTCTTTTCCCATCGTTCGGATCTCAGCTCAAATGCTGCTTGTGCAAAAGGCCTTCTCTGTCTCCCCGACTTCACTTGCCCCTCACCATATCATGTTGCACCCCCTTCCTCAGCTTGCTTCTCCCCACAGCATTCACTGCTGTGTGGTCGTCTCATCCAGACTGGGACTGACATGAAAGCAGTGCCCTGAGCTGTCTTCCCTGCTCCATCTGCAGTGGTTGGAACACCAGGCACATAGCAGGGGGCTAATAAATATTTGTTGTATGATCAAAAGAATGCGAAGTTATCCATCATGAGCAGGAAAAGCATCCCGAGTCTCAGAACCGTACAGTGCGTTGCTGGCATGTGCAGGCTTGGTGGGCTGAGCGCTCAGAGGGCCTGGCTCCGTGCTGCCCCTGGTCTGGGAGGGAAAGCAGGGCTGTGCTCACACTGTCAGCCTCTGGGGGCGTGTCTGCTCCCAAGTGGTGTATTTCTAGCAACGCTGACTTTTTGCTTTTTCTATAGCATGTCAAGCCTCTCATGAGATGCAGAAGATAAATTTGGTGCCGTTCTGGATTTTCCTTTTGGAAGGGGGGCTCCATCCTTGAACAGAAGATCATAGCTCTGCCTGAGCTAGAAGTGTTTTGGGCAGTCAGGAAGACCTTGAAGTTTTAGAGACCATTTATATCAAAGGTATTAAAGTTAACCAGGCATCGCAACTGAACTTAAGATAGGAGTGGAGGTGAAAGTGTTTTAAAAAGAAAACAGGACTCATCCTGGCTTCCACAGAAAAGGAACATTCCTTTCTCTTTTGGTATGTGTTTGGTGTTCCTATGACCACAGGGTCATGCCCGGCTTTATAATTGAAATCATTTGGGAATTGTTTTCAGCTTGTTCAACTCTGGTGTCACTGACAGTTACCAAACTCCGTACCTGGGTATTGCTCACTAATGACTAAGCATGTCACAATTAACTGTTATATGAATTGCACAGAGGCAGCATCAACTCTTAATAATGGACTGGCATATTCATAAACAAATTTGCTCTGACCTAGTCTTCCATTAGCCAGACCATACACTGCCATGTGGGACACTCTCTGCCTTAGTAGAGCAGAGAACAGGGCAAATCAAGCCCTCCTTGCTGAATCAGAGCACTGTAGGTTAGGACAACAGTCAAGACACCAAAAATCTGGACACCATCCTGCCAGTAAAATGTCATGTATCCATAGGAATTCTCAAGTTTTTCCTTTATACAGGCATGCAGGAAGTTAAACCACAAGAAAGGCCAAGTTGAATTTCTTAATCCACCCCAAACAATGAAATTTGAAATGTGGGTTTACGGTTGGAAAGTAACTGGGTAAAAATAGTGCCAAATGACTCAACAGATCAGCCTCTTAGGCTCCTAGAGCCACTACTGCTGGTGGGCTTGGTAGCAGGACCCCAGGGCAGGGCTGAGCACAGCCTGCCTGCCTTTGGGAAGGTGGGGCTGCCGGGAGAACTCAGTCCCACTCCTGACACCGCCTGCCCCAGTTCCCTGCTTTCTCCACACCCAATTCCAGAAGTGCCCCGTCCAGGCTTACCACTGCCCTCTGGTACCATGACTCAGAGGGAGGCCCCTGGCCTGCCTTTGGGGTGGGGTTCAGTGGCGCTGTCTGTTTTGGGACAGTGGCAGCTATATTACCTTCAGCCCCCATTTTCCATGGTGAGGTTCTCACCGTCATTTACCTGACTGGAGAGGCTTGCTCCGCCTCAGGCTAACCCCCTTTACTGCAGAGAGTTGACTGAACTTCCCATGCCTCGTGTATCTCACGGCTGCTCTTTCTTTTCTGGATTCCCTCTGTCCTGGAGTTCTGAGAATGCAAATTGGCCTCTGAAAGAAAGACTCATCACAGTAGACTTGAGGGTTTTCTAAGCTGCTGAGATACCCAAAGCACCCAACCATTGGCCTTGGATTTCCAAGATGTAGTTGGCAAGAGGAGGTGTGGAAAATGTAGCAGAAATACACTTACATAAATGGCAGGAAAAAAAATCAGATGAGAGTAACTCCCAGCTTCTTGTTGGCTTTTTCTTTTTAAAAAAGAAATACCGGGGCGCCTGGGTGGCTCAGTTGTTAAGTGTCTGTCTTCAGCTCGGGTCATGATCCCAGGGTCCTGGGATCGAGCCCCGCATCGGGCTCCCTGCTCCTTGGGAAGCCTGCTTCTCCCTCTCCCACTCTTCCTGCTTGTGTTCCCTCTCTCGCTGGATCTCTCTCTGTCAGATAAATAAATAAAATCTTAAAAAAAATAAAAATAAAAATAAAAAAGAAATACCTTTGGGAATCCAGAAAGCTACTTGTGGTGAAGTAGGAGGAAGGCAGAAATCTCTAGATGGACTTGATCCTAGGAAAATTATTGTAAAAATGGGTAACTCTAGCCACCTTGAGAAGGAATCCTAAAAAAAATCTTGAGGTCATGGCAGATGCCTTAAATCTGATACATGTTGCCAGAAAACGGATATTTTCTAGGAAGTAGTTAATCCCTTTAAAAATGTTTTTAATTTAAAAGCAGTACATGTCCGTTTTGAGAAGATGAGAAGTATTTTTAAAAAATGTACATTTTCTCCCAGTCTCATAGTGTGTGTGTGTGTGTGTGTGTGTGTGTATACACACATAAATACATAAAACTTTGTATATATTTAACATACTGATAATCATATAGTATGTATTATAACATGTTTTAGAATATTAATTTGTTTCAGTGATTACAAAAGAATACATACATATGGTAATAATTTAGACGACCATAAAGAAGAAATGTAGATAATCTGTAATGTCACTATAGGGCGAGGCTCTGTGTAGCTGGGCTCCAAAGATGACCTGTCTCATCAGCCACGGCTCCCAGTGCTCACAGCTTCTTGTAGTCCCCCTGCTTGAATTTGGGCCGGCCCTGTGACTCGTTTTTGATTAATAAGATACTGTGGAAGTGATGCCGCAGGCCTTGGAAGGCTTAGTCACCAGGAGCCACACACTCTCTGCCTGGGTCTCTCGGAACACTTGCTCTCGGCAAGCTCCCTCTTGGAATCCAGCTGCCATGCCGGGCAAAGCCAACACCTCTGGGTGAGCCCCCAAGACCGTGCTCCTCCGGTGGACAGCCCAGCGGAGCACTCTTTGCCAACAACCAGTGGCAACTGCTAGCAGCGTGAGTAATAGGGACGTCCAGCCTGGTGCAGCCTTTTGGCCGACGGCAGCCTCCGCCCCTGTTTGTACCGTCCCCACAAGAGAGATCCCCCTCACCCCCCGCCGTGAGAACTACCCAGTAAGCGTAGTTGACCCACAGAACCATGAGGGATAAGCATGCACTGAAGATGCTAACTTTGGGGTGGTTTGTTACCAGCAACAGATAAACTGGCATGGGTGTGGGCGGACTTCGAAGTAAACCTGTTTAAAGGGACTCAGACCCTAGAACCACCTACACCTGACATGTGCATTCCCGCTCCATTACTCACTAGCTGTATGACCTTGGGCGAGTTCTTTGACTACTATAAACCTTACTTCTCTACATTCGTTAAATGGAAACTGGGAGATTTAAAAGCATTCTAGTGTGCGGCGCATAGTAGGTATTAAACCAATGTGAGTTTCATATGTAGTATTTATCACCATGAAAAATGGTCATACTGAATGTTGGAACCAGCAGTGGCAGTGGCGGCAGCAGAGAATGTAATTTGCAGTTTTGTTTTTTTTTTAAAGTTTTTGTGTGTGGGGTTGTTTTTTTTCTTTAAAGATTTTATTTATTTATTTGAGAGAGAGAGAATGAGAGATAGAGAGCACGAGAGGGAAGAGGGTCAGAGGGAGAAACAGACTCCCTGCCGAGCAGGGAGCCCGATGCGGGACTCGATCCCGGGACTCCAGGATCATGACCTGAGCTGAAGGCAGACGCTTAACGACTGGGCCACCCAGGCACCCCTAATTTGCAGTTTTTGAGGCTAGGAATAATGTCCTTCCTTTCTGAACCTCTTCCACACTGTCCTAGTACTTGGCACACAGTGGGGACTTTATGGCTTGCTTGGCTTGGCACGGCTGAGGTCAACAGAGCAAGGCCCATCTCCTGTGCCTAATCTATATATCTTGTGTTTTTCTGAGAACAAGCTGCTGGGTTATGAGTGAGGGGAAATGGCCACCTCCTTTCAGAATCACGGGTGGCAGGGCCGGGAAGTGTCTTGGAGGGCATCTGTCCTAAGCCTCCTGTCTCTACAGACTGGGAGAACTGATGCCTGGATGAGAGGTGGCTTACTCAAGGCTGGAAGTAGGGGCAGAGTCAGCCCTCTACCCCCATGCCCCGTCTACTCACACTTGCCTAAAGTTCCTGAAGTCACATTTCATTAAATAAGGTCAAGCCCATGCATTGTTTGTTTTACAAAACAGAGGAAAGCCAGGGTGGGGTGGTGTTGCCTTCTGAAACTGTGATACTTGTTTCTCTCTTCAATTATTTATTTTTATGAGAATGCACCAGGGTGTGGTGCTGCTGGAGGTTTTTCAAGAGGGTCATTGTCTCCCAGCCAGGTGGGAAGTGCTTGGAGGATGGACCTAAAAGTCCCAATGACAGCAACCCTGATGTTCCCTCCTTGTCTAGGACCCCTGCGGTGGGTGGCACTGGGACCTTCCAGTCAGGGACGAATTTGCTTGGTACGACCTGCCGTAAGTGGGGATGCCAGAAAGTTCTTCTTTATGGTAGAATACAGTTAATAAACACAGAGGGAATGAAGGCATTGGAAAGTCACCAGTTGATGGTAACCATTATAGTAATCCTTTATTTAGATGAGAAGAGTCAATGGATGCTGGACCAGAGCAGGCACAAACTTGTTCAGGAAGAGGATATTTGCATAGTCTGGAAATGTTTCCCCCCATAATGCTGTTGTTATAGAGAACAAATGGTAACTTCACAATGATCAAAATTAACAGCATCAATAATGGGACAGATTGACATGCTGTGCCCCCTGATGTGATCGAGCAAGAAGAAGACAGTCTTGCTTCTGTGCTGTTCTTGAACAAAGATGCATAACCTGAATCTAATTGTGAGGAAACATTAGACAAATGCACATCGAGGGAGATTTTACAAAACAATTGGCCTGTACTCCTCAAACTGTACCCAGCCGTGGAAGATGAGGAAAGACTGCAGAACTACTTCAGGCAGAAGAGACCGGACCACTGTATGTCATCCTGAACCATAAATTTTGTTTTTGTGTTTGTTTTTGGACAATTGGCAAATTTTGAATGGGGCCATAGATTAAATGGCAGTGATGTATTAATGTTAATTTCCTGGGCTTGGTGATTGTACTGTCATTAGGAGAGTGGCCTTGTTTCCCAAGCAACACATACTGAAATATTTTAGAGCCTAAATTCTCTCTCTTTTTTGTTTTTTTTTTTTGCTATCATCTACAATTATATCAGTTTGGCATTAAGTTTTATGTCCTTAAAAATGGAAGCAAATTAATTTTACTTAATTAAAAAGAAACTAGTTAATTAAATGAAATTAAAATTTAATTAAAACAGGGAAATGAATTAATTAGTGCTTAGGTACAGTTCGGTAGACAGAATTTTTTCTATTGTAGAGTCTGGGATGGGAACAAGTTAGAGGGTTTATTGAGTGCCCCGCTCCGTAGGAAGGCAGATTGGTCTTTTAAATGGAAGTTAGAATGGAGTCTTGTGACCTCTTCCTGTTCTTGGGTAATTCTTAGTACCCAGCAGACTCGGGCTCCTGTGGGGTTCCCTTAACCTTGGTAAACAGGGATGAAAGCATTGAAACGCAGACTGTCTTGGTGGAAGAACCCATAAAATGAGGACAATAAACCCAACATGTAAGGATTAAATGAGGTAAAACACATAAAAATACCTAGCTCAGTATCTGGCCTTTGGAACCTCATTTTATAGGTGATGATAGATAGTTCACTTTTTTTTTTAACTGTAGCATAGAATCAATAAAATAACATGACATTTTGGCAAGCGGCCTGGCTCAGGAGACAGGAAGCCTGAAGTGCTATTTGACCATTGGCCAAGTCAGTCTGCAAACTGTCATGGGGCCACAGGTGCTGCTCCTGAAAAGATAAGAGCCATGTTTTTTTCTCCTGATGCAGAAGGTAAGGGAATGGGTAGGTCTTCACATATAAATCTCAGAAAGGTATTTCTGGGTTCCCAATATGGAGAAACTGGTTTTTCTCTGTGAAAGTTGTCGTGCTGTGGATTTCTGGGCACAAGGAATGATGTAGGGCCACTCTCTCCCCAGCTGCCCCACAGGTCCCGGGAGAACCTGCTCACATCCCCGAAGGTGGGCTGCTTCTCCTTGGGGGAAATTTGGCAATTCGCCGCCGGATTGCACTTCCCTCCTTGTGCAAACTTCTCAGTAGTGTGCGCCCCTGTCATGGTTGCAGGTCCTTCTGCTATGCGCAGCTAGAGAGGGGGCAGGAGGCGACCTGGGCCTCTGAGGGTAGTGGTGGGCTGTAGGACCCCACCAAGGGAGTAATGAGTCTCTGGAGTGGAGCGGACTCAGGAAGTTCAGCCGCAGGAAAGAGTAAAGGATTCACCGTTCATACCAGGAAGAACTGCCAAAATACAGTTTTTCTTAGTGACATGAAAGATGGCTAAGGTGCCAGCCAAACTGTCCGTACTTGCATAGCTGTTGTCATCAGGGACCCTTGGGTCAGTGTCCTGGCCTAGCGCACGACCAGGCAGTGTGCACGGAGTGTGCATTCAGCGCCAGGATGGAACAATGTGCTGGCCACACAAGAGACCTGTCACCAAAAACAGTGTTAAGAGGTGGCATGGGTGCCCCTGTGTGAGGTATGGTGCTCACAGAACTCCCATGGCATTATAGAGACCGTTTGGGGATTACGATCCTGCTCGGAGGGTCTGCCCGGCTCTGTAGGGTCTGGCTAGCTCTGGCATGGTTCACCTTACTAGTGACCGTGTCTGGATTCCAAGAGACACGTTGGGACGCTGGGTGGAGAGCCGGGCTGGAGGGGAAGTGTGAGGCCGGTGATGGAGGACAGGAGTCCTTCAGGGTGGCAGCCCGGGGCCAGCGGGTGCAGTCTCAGTGGTAGGCCAGCGAGGAGCGGGTGAGGGCTGAGCAGAGGTCTGGAAGGTGAGCAGGCAGGAGTGCGGGCGGGCGCACACCATCGGCTCCACTGCAGGGAGGGGACTTTGTGGACGAGGAAGAGGCATGCGGACATGGGTCAGATGACATGCACCTGGTTCCTCTTTTGCCATTAATGACTGTGTGACCTCAGCAGACTTAACTCCTTTGGGCCTCTGTTTCTTCATCTGTAGAGTGGGGGGAATTACGTGCCAGCTGTCGAAGGACTGCTAGTTGCTGCTCTCTGTCCGTTCTCTCCTTTTTCCTTTATAAGCAAATCCCATTTATTTGGGAACAGCATTATGCCCAGTAAAAGCATTAATGTCCTAGCTTCCCTTGCTGCTAGGTGTGGCCATGTGACTAAATTAGGCACTTCCAGAAGGTTGTTGAAAGGGTCTGCCTTATTGCAGGGGGCAAGGGGAGGGGACTTTTCCCTTTCTTCCTCCTTGTTGTCTGGAATGCAGCCTGGTTGACTGGAGCCCAGGTAGCTGTCTTGCACCATTCAGAGACCTTGAGAATGGAAACCAGACCTAGGATAACAGAATGGAAAGGTAGAAGGGGCCAGGACCTTTGATAGCTTTATGAAGCAGTCCGACAATCCCTGGATGACTTAGCTTTGGCCTTATGTGTTATTCAAACCATTGTTACTGGACATCTTCTGTTACAGTAGCTGGACCCGACCCATACAGATGCACCTGCCCCTGGGGGTTGTTGTAAGGTTTAAATGAGCTGAAGCATAGCAGAGTTTTGTGAGTTGGGAATGCACTTTGAACATTTTTAGGTGCTGTAAAAATACAAGCAATCAGTCCTGTCGTTGCCACTGTCATTTGAGGAAGCCTACTGGGCAGGGCTGCGGTGGACGGGCCCTGACAAGCTGGCTGGGCCAGGGGCACAAGTATGTGGCAGAGCAGACCATGGGGATGAGGAGCTGCTTGGTTAGTTTTCCTAATTTTACAGTGAATCTGCAAGTGTGGCCTGGGCTCAAATGCAGGGAAAGAGGGAGAGAGTGGTTGGGGGAGGTAAAAGAGAGGGCAGAGATTAGAAACAGGAGCCCCCACAATTCCAATTCAAAGAACCTGAGTGAGCCATTTGGAAAGTTGATCTGTGACCGTTTGGGCAGACCCATGGTAACCGGATCACTATTTTCAGAAAACACCTGTTAATTCTGCCCAAAGAGGATGGCTTGCTACAGCTGCCATCCCCAGAGGTCTATGAAAAAAGCCTGCTGGTGAAGAGCAGAGACCAGGCGTCAGTCTCAGGGTTGGTGAACAAAGTGAGAATGTGGTTGTGCCCCAGATAGGAAGCAGGGCTTAAGCTTTTGCAGATAAAAAATAAAATCTCTAGCAGACCCCAGAGAGCTATAAGCTGTGGAGAGGCCAGCAGGGGTCACGGACATCTATGCCATAGAAATGAAAGAAGGGGGGATATTCTGCTTTCCAGATCTACAATTCAGTTTCCTCTGCAGACTGAAATTCATAAAGAAGTGCCTGAGCTATAATTTCATACTGGCAATAGAAGTGAGAGGAAAATGGAGACCAGGTGTTGTACGTGTTGTCATATATTATATACATCCCTGAAGTTTTTCAGCCAAGTTGGAAATCACTTCTGTCCTATCCTAAAGGATATGATTTATATACCTAGTCACCGAAGGCTCGAGGGGTGAGGGAGGAGACGCATGTCACACTGTTGCTGGAGCAACAACTGTGTCTTTTCATAATAATTTGTTTTCTTTTGTCCACAAAACAAGCTGATGGTTATAAAAAATGTGACCGCCGGCCCATAGCTCACAGTCAGTTTTCCGTGCTTAATTTTGAGAGGGGAGGAGGAGGGCTGAAAGAAAGAATTTGTTGTATAGCTAATACATAAAACTGCCTGTGGTCATTAATTTCAACCTCTTGGCTCCCAAACCTTTTACCAGCACTGCTCAACAGGTTGTATAAATCACTCTTAGGAACTCCATTTCCTCCCTTCCCTCCTCGCTCAGAGCCGGCTGCTGATGTGGAAAACAGAGCAGCCCCGGGAGAGTCCGGGGCGCCCTGGCTGAGCAGCACTGGCAGAACCGAGCCTGCTGTGCACATGGCCATCCGGGGGCCGGAGGGTAGGGTAGCGTGGGGGTGAAGAGTGAGCGTGGGCTTTAAGAGCCCCACGTGTTCGATGTGAGCCCCAGCTCTGCCGCTTCCCAGCTGTGTGATCTTGATTACCATACTTCCTCATCTCCTCATTTGTCACGCAGAAATAATCATGACAATCTCGGAGTATTTGGATGCTTACCTGAATATCATAATATATGTTATACAGGTCGGCTCTGGTCACTGAAAACTTCCGTTCAACTTTTGTGGCATGAAACCCCTTTTTCCTGAAATTTCTCCATTGGTCTCTGCTCAGTGAAAGGGAACCCCAGGAGTTTTCCAGCTCACTGGGGGTAGGGGTTTTGAGGGGGGTGGTTGTGGGAAGTGAGAGTCCCTTCTCTGCCCACAGAAGTCCCAGTCACCATGCCAGGGTGGCCTAGAGCTATCTGATGTTTTCACCCTTGATGTGACAGCATTTCTTGTGTTTAAAGATAGGGGGACTTTAAAAGGGACTCGGGGATGTCTGAAGGCTTTTCTCCGAAACCTGTGTGTGATGGATCAAACACACTATCCAGTGAGGAAGTCTGTGATCTCAACTCTGACGTTTCCTCACGAGGTTGCCTTAGACAAGTTGACCACACTCTCCGAGCCTTGGGTTTCTCACCCGAACACAGGAGGTACTAACGCCTACCCAACAGAGGTGTAGTGCAAGTTCATGAGCTGAGTCAGCAAGTGGAAAGCCCCGTCTTGGGCCTGGCACACAGACACCCTCTCTCTGCTCCTGGGGAGGGACCGTTTGGCTGACCAGGCTGGAGGAGCCCCAGGAGTCGGTGCCCGGGGCCTCGGACCCTTGGCGTGTTCCACCGTGTTCCTTGGTGGCAGCTTCCCTCAGAGTTAGCCAGCTTCCGGCAGCTGGGCCTTACATGGTGCAGGCAGTGGAGGAGGGGGCTTTGGGGGCACAGGGAAAAGCCCAGCTGGGAAGCGACCCAAGTTCTCGGTTGGATAGGAGAACCACCACAACCCATTCCAAGTGCAGACGGCCTCAGAGATACAGCTGGGGTCGGTGCACTGTGGTGGCAGGCCTACCATGACAGCCCGAGACCCCGCAGCAGGAGAAGCCCGTCCAGGGTGGCTGGCGTGGTGCATCAGCACTGGGCCTGTCCCTCAGGCCTCAAAACAGCTTCTCCCGGGCCATGCGCCTCCTACTGTTAGAGGAGGTCTCCATCCCTTTCGGTTGCCCTTTGGCTCCTGCAAGCCAGAAGTCCTGCCCAACAGCAATGAAGAAGCCCCAGAGGCTGATTGCTGCAGTATTTCCAGGCAGACGGTGAGAAATCAAGCTTCCTTCCCGAGCAGCTGCTTCCAGAGTCTCAGCCTCATGACACCTCACAGAGCCCAGGTTGTCACAGTGTCCCCTTCTCCCTGAACGCTGTCCTGGTTAATGGAAAGCTAGGCCTGGTGTTCTGAGCTGAAAGCCCTTTGATGTATTATAAATATTTATCTCTGGGAAGCTCTGATGCTCTTTCAAGACAGGGCAAGAAGGCGCTTGCATGGTTGACCTGCTCCTCAGAGAAGGCCCGTTTGTTGTCCATGAGGGTAGGCCCAGGCTTATTACCCAAGCATGTCTGTCTTTTCCTAATTTCCTGGTCTCTTTTGTTGCGTGTTGTTTTGTGCACGTGAAGATGCGTCTCCCAGGAATGGTTCCTAGGGTAGGAGAAAGGAGGGGGGAGGAGAGGAAGCTTTTTTCCCCCTTTTGTTTGTTTTTGGCGATCATTAATTACTCACTCTGGATCGTAATGCCATCCATGGTCAGATGACATGCCTTGTGACTGGTTTAATTGGAGGCTGATGATGAGCTTGAGCCTTTCCACAGGGGAATGTTGACTTGGGAAGTTCCCAGCTGGTTCTGAGGCCGTGCATGTTGCCTTCTGTGATGCACTGGTATAGAGGAATGGCCCCCAGGGCCCAGACAGGCTGGTGCTCGGGGCCTCAGGCAGCAGCATCCGGGCTGGGCCTCCTGAACCCTGAGAACACTCACCTCGACAGTCAGGAACTTCCCCAGTGCTGTCCAGGGCCAGGGTAGTCATAGATGGTAATGGGGTCTCTAGGTCCTGAAAGCTGCATCTTTAGCCAGCACTTGCAGTCTTGTGTTTCCTTTTCAACAAGGGTCACCATTTTGTTAGCCTGAAACCGGAGCATGACAGGGCGAGGTGAGCAGATGTGGCCTCTCCTGAAGATTTTTTTACTTTACCCCCTGGAGTCGAAGTTCAAGAGGAAATAGGTCTCAGACCTAGATCCTTAGCATCTTTTCCCACTTTGGGTTGACATACATCAGTGGCTCCCGTCTTATGGTCAGACATTTATCAGTCCGCCCCCAAACCACCTCCTGTACCCAGGATGCAACAATTCTTCCATTTCCTGAAATGGCCCGGCTCAGCCAAGCTACTGTCCCGCATGGGAAGCAGTGTTTAAAGCTCTGAGTGCTGACCCGTGAGGTGACGCTGCTGGGAGCCCTTGTGTGTTCTGTCATCTCCCAAGGGGCCTGGCCAGCCAGTGCCAGCACTGCGCTCATCGGAGGACGATGCCCAGCAGCATCCCTCAAATACCCCGATGCCCACACAGGACTCTTCCTAACACATGGGCAAGCTCCCTTCTACCTGAGAAAATGACACACTTCGCTTCTTGTTTTTGTGATTAAACACATACATAGCAAGATTTGTGAGCTTGCGGGGCTGGTTGGAAGGCCCCTCATCCAGCTAATTGGACGTTGCAGCACCATGTTTCCAGGAATGAACAGGTCCAGCCAGAAGAGAAGATGGCTGGGTGGTGGTTGGGGGGGCTGAAGGGGGGGACAGTGTTTTACTACTGGTTGTTGTCATCCTCACACCAGGCACTGAGCTTGTGTCTCCATGGGTGGCTCCTGGCTGTAAAGTCTGGCTCCTGCCTCCCTTTGAATGTAGTATAGCTCAAGGTGTGTTCCTAGAGAAATGCAAGGATTTGTTGGTTTTGTGTGTTTTCTAACAATCCCTGCCTGATGTTGATGGGAGAATATGGAGAGCAGCTTCCCAAAAGCTGGCTATCCAGTATGTGGATCACGGAGATCTCATCTTTCTTTCACTACTGCTGTTCATCTTCAGGTTTTGTTTTCATGGTGTGATTTGCAGATCCTCCATGAGCTGGTCGTATCGGGTGCCTGGCAAGTCTTGTGTGCAGCCCTTTGGGCCGTATTCTTTTGGCCACAATGTTTCCTGCTCTTGAGGAGTTTATGGCCCATATTGGGAGTGGGCAGTGGAAGGGGGGCGCCGACTGACATGAGAGCATTAGCTAGGCAATCAGAAGACCTGAGTTCTGGGATCAGCTTTGCCACTTAGCTCACCAGTGTGACCCCTGACAAGGCCCACTTCTTCTTTGGCCCTCAGTCTCCCCATCTGTATAATGGATAGATTGGCTCTTCCTTCAGCTCTGTTATCCTAGATTACTCTGTCCTCTTTGTTTTTGTTTTTTGTTTTTTTTTTAATCATTTTCTCACGGGATTCTGACATGGTAGACATTCAACCAGCCTGGATGCTGGCCATTGTTTTGAGTTTTATAGATGCCTAGTCCTTTTTCTGAGACATTCTTCCCCATGCTTTATAGATTTCATCTCTTTGCTTTGGAGTCAATTCTCTCACTCATTTATTCCTTAAAGCTCAGTGGTCCTAAGTGCTGTCATTACAGCTGTCCTCCGACGAGCATCCCCTGTGGGCCATCACTGTGGCTGTCACTGCCGTGTACCCATCTGACCTCATCGTCAGAAGAGCCTTTCAGCATAATGCCCCCACCCCTGCCATATAGTTCCCACAGAGAGAGGACAACAGCAGGGACCAGGGGCCAGAGGAACGGGGACCTTTAAGAGAATCTTACCGTAATCAATTCCAGCCTTCCTGGTAAGCATCTTTCTCTTTCCAGCAGTGACATTTGCAACTTGGCATCTTACTTTATAATTACATAAAGAATAACCGTCTGGACAGATGCCCGCCCGACACCACAGGTTGCACGGAGGGCTGTCAGCTCTCAGAATAGAAGGGAGTGTCCTCCGGCCTCAGCCTGAAAGGTAGTAACTGGGCCAGTCCTTTCATGTTGGTGGGAAGCAGTCCGTTCCTTCCTAGCCAGTTCACCTCATTCGGTGAGGTCCCTCTTGAAAGAAGTATCAGCACCTTTTGCAGAATAAGGTACTTTATGAATGAGGAGTTTTAAAACTCTAAAAGCATCTCGAATTCCTGTGTCTTAGGGCTGCATGTGACCTTTTCCAGGTTCACTCCCAGCCAGTTCCTAGAGAGCAGGGAAGGTGCTCAGATTTATTGACGGGCTTTTTAAGACAAGGCCAGGGCTCTGCCCAAATGTAGGAGCTGGGTCTGTTCAGGAGACCACTCATGTCTCTGAGCTCTGCCCTCCCAGCCCATTCCCGCCCTCAAGAAGCACTCTCTCTGGCCAAGGTGGTGAGGCCAGTACACAAGGTGTCAGTGCCCATGACCTTGACCAGGGCCTGTCCTGGTGGGGCAGGGAAGGAGGCATTCGGGCTGTTCCTCGTAGAGTAGGTAGGGTGTATGTGACCTTGAAAGCCCAGGGAGTACACATGGCACACATGGTAGGCTTTCGAGGAAGGTGGCCGGCTGACTAACTGCCGTCCCCGCCGCTGGGAGTTCCCTTAGCTGCAGCGAAACTGCTTGCCTGTAGAGGACTTCCCTCAAATTCCACATCTGGCCAGCTTGTTGCTCTGCTTTTTGCCTGTCGAGGCCCTTGGCACTTGTGTGGGCCCCCGTGCCGGTGGCAGGGGTGCCAGACCTACCTCCCAGGAGCTTCTCTCTGATCAGAGGAGAATCAGGGTCTGCTGGAAAGGGCGTGCTGGGCTTTCACGTGAACTGACCAAGGTTCAGATCCCAGCTCTAGCACTTATTTGTTGTAGGACCTCGGGCTATAGTTTTGAACTTTTCTAAACCTGTTTCTTCATTGGGACGTAGGAATAACTCAATCTATTGGGTGGTTAGGAGAAATAAGCTTGTGCCTATGCAATGTTGGGTACTTCAAAACCACTCACAGAAAGGGTGCTTCCCTGTGGCTGTCATTGGTGTCATTGAAATACCCCCTGAGGATGACATTTCCCCATCTTCCGTAGCCCTGTCAATACCACAGAAGTACCACCATACATCCTCGAGGCCTCCCCATCTCTTGGCCAAATGCCTTTGTCCCCCTCCATCCCCTTCATCGACAGAACCTGTGATAGATGATGTGCTTTCTCTCCTTGGGATGATGATGATGATGCCCTCCTGTCCCTGTCTCATTAGTACTCTGCTCTACTATGTGAAGGAGCCACCTGAGACCCTGGATGTGGGAGCTTGGGGCACAGGAGGCGGCCAGAAAGAAAAAAATGGCTGGGGGGGGGGCTGCTGTGGGGCCTCCCCACCATGACTTCTTGATGGCTATAACTCTCACTCCTAGACATTCTCTCCTGGGACATGGTGTTCTTCTCTAAGGTCACATCGGGTTCCTTCTCTCTGTTCCCCAGGGCCACTTCTGAGAGCATCAGGTACCCTGAGGCTCTGCCCTGTGGCTTGTCCCTACTCTCCACTCCTGGTGGAGGGCAGCTTTCTGGGAGATAGTGAAGGCACCACAATGGCTTCCTGACCCCCGGACTCCCGAGTCATCACCTTTCCTGGCTTCTTGGTTGGGATGGTTGGCATTGCTGTTCTTAGTGCAGGAGGGCGAGCAGCAGTTTTACTCACTGGCGTGTGGGGGTGGGCAGTGTGAAGCCAGGTGACAGCCGTGTCCACATGGCTAGGTGAGCCCGTTTTCCTGCACCCCCTTCCTGTAGGGCCAGAGAAGCCCCTCACTTCCCTCTGGCCTGGGCTGCTGGGTTCTCACCTAGTGTAACTAACTTTTTTTTTTTTTTCCAAAACACTCATGTCGGAAGTCAACTAATGTTCTTTTTCTGTGCCACAAAGGAAAAGAGAACAAGAACAAACGAATCAGTTTTTCTGGAATCATAAGCTGTGATTTCTTCATAAACGAAATTAGAGAGTGCCTATTGAATTCCACAAACATTCCTGAGTGTTTACCGACGGCCGAGGCCTGCAGTATGAGTGGGTGGATGCCGAGATGCCAAAGATAGGGTCCCTGTCTTCAGAGGGCTTCCCTGGACAGCCTGTCCTCAGACAGCCTCGCGCCCCGGGGAGAGCCTGATGTTGGGTGTCGGTGGGTGTCGCTCTGCCTCAGCTGTCCACCCCTGCCCAGATGTCAAGACCCAGCCCACGCCTCCCTCCTTCACGAAGTCTCCCCTGACTGCCTCAGGCGTCGGTGAATCCCCCACTCTCCAAACCCTAGATTCCTGCAGTGCTCTGCAGCCTGAATACAAGGTGTTTCCCATCTGTCCTCTCATCTTCCTGGCATCACAGGCTCATGGGGCCCATCGTATCACCCCCACTGTAACAGATGGGACAGCTAAGGTTTAGAGAAGTCATCTTCCCAGGGTCACAGCGTCAAGCAGCAGCAAAACTGGAACTTGCACTTGCATGTCCCGCTTCCCACCTTGGGCCTCCTCCTTAGTGCAGAGCACTTTCTCTCCCGCATCATTTGACCCCTGAGCAGCCCCTCCCATGTCATGCACTTAGTTCCTCCCTTCTTGGTTTCAGTCACCTGTGTGTCAGTCCTGGTGGGGGCAGGGCAGGGGCCCGGGCAGCTGGGTCTGGTCCCCTGCTGCCACTGCCACATAGGAGCTGACTCAGGCTTGGGCGGGGTGGGGGGTGCAGAGGAGGAGAGAATGGAGCCGGGGGCCCCCCTCCTCCCTCCTCCCTCCTCGCCCTGAGTCATCTGGAGGCAGCGGAAGCAACCAGCACTTATGTGCCAGGTAATTGTGAGACTCGGTTTGTCTAATTATAGCTCATTTTGTCTCTCAGACAGTGGAATAAAAACCTAACAGTGTCCGAGGTCTTTCAGCTGTTCTGTCGGCATCCGAACTCGACACACATCGAGGTTTGAGAACGTGCTAATAAGGGCGGGTTTCCAGCCCTCTCTCCTGTGGCTCATTTACCACCTGTGCCCCACGGAGAAACACCTGTATGCTTTGATTTTCAGTAGGGTGTCCACAGAACATGTCGTCCAAACTGGTTCCTTTTGAGAATGAAGTGGTGTGCTGTTGAAAATTACGCCAGGACAGTGGGCCTGAAGCAGAGCATATGGTCACCTCGTTCTAAACAAAAATGCATGCCTGCGAGGGGAAGGGCGGGGCGGGGGGGGCAGTTGTTTATGAAGACTTTGGTGCAGAGTGGGTTGCTGGTGGATGAAGGGCCTTTGTTTCCAGCGATAACTTTGCATCATTTGGTGACTGCAAGAATGACCTGATACCTGTTTCTGTACCCTCCCACTCATTTTCTGTCCGTGGCTGAGCCTCCCAGGATGTGTGTCTGTGTCTTATTGTTTTCTTTCTTTTTCCTCCAGAGATCCTGCGGATAATTCAGCTGGACCTAGACCTGAAGTATAAGACCAACATCCGGGAATTGTTTGAGGAGTTTGACAGTTTCCTGCCGGACGCCATCATTGGCATAGCGAGAGAGATGCAGCCAGTGTACCGGTATGGGGCGGCCGTAGGGGGTGTGGCGTCCAGGACCCCCTCCGTCCCTCCTCTCTTTCCCCTGTCCTGCTTTATCGGTAGACACTCTTAAATCTCTTAATCGGCACTTAAATCTCTTAGACACACATTGGTGCTTATTGCATATAGTTAATAGTGTGGGCAGGTGGGTCTGCCCCAAAGCTGTAGATGCTGCCTCATTGTTTTGGGGGAGTTTGTAACATTTTTCTCATAGAAAGCTGAGCTGTTTTGGTTGGTTGGTTCTGGTTAAGATCAGGATTTTAAAATCTTGGGCTTTGCCTTACAGAGGAGGTATCAGGATATAGCTTGAATTGCCTTGTCTGACGATGAACTAGGCTTTCTTGGCCTCTGAGTCACCAGTGACCCCTCCTCTGTCTAAGCAGAACGGGTTTATCAGTGTCTCGTAAGGAGGGGAAGGCAGCACAGCTTTGGGGCACTGGTTGGGGTTACCTCATCGCCGTGAAGAACACATTCTGCGTGATGCCGTGCACTTCATTGTCAAGTGTGCGTCGTAGAGAAACCCCAGCATCTGAGAACCAGGACACATGTTCAAGAATGTTCCCTGCAGCATTGTATGCAGTAGCCAGAAACTGAGAATGACTTAAATGTCCATAGCTAGCAGAAGGGACAAATAAAACGTATTCATCCAACTGAGTACTATACAAAACCCAAAATGTGCAAGTGGTAGTAGCCACATGCACTGCTGGGCAAAGTTAACTGTAATCTGGAGGGATGCCCACCATGTGGCAAAAATTATAAGGAAAACCAAGGCAAAGATGATCCCCCAAGCCGGCCCGGTGTTCCCTCTGGAGGGCTGGGGGCCTGGCGGGGAGGACAACCTGGGTGCAGAGTGCCCCCGGAGTACCTCAGTGTGTTGTTAGCCCTCTGCACTCTCGTGTGTGTACTGTATGTCTTATGGTGGAAACAAAGGAAAGGAAGAGCAGAGGCACCTACAGTGTTTGTTAAAAACTAGAGCCATGGTTCTGGGTCCAGGGGCTTCCATGTTGCTGACTGATCCTCCTCCGGGTAGTGCCAGAGCTCACCCAGAACCGAGCTGCCTAGAGCTGGGATTTCACCATCTGCGGGGCTGGCGCGCTCTTCGTTGTCCCAGCAGACCCTCCCGCCGGCTCCCTGTGGACATCCTCAGAGCCAGGTCGTCTTTGGAAAGCTGCGGGGCACAGGCTGCTAGTGACCCAAGAGCCCGCGTTTCCCCTAAAAGAGCGGGGAAGAGTGACAGCTTGCTTGCTTGTGACTATTTGCAAGACGCAGATCACATAACAGGAAATTCCTGCGAGGCTTCTGAATGGGCTGATAACTCCTGGGCCTTGTGGGCTGTTTGCCCTGATGTCATCCTCTCCCAGCCTGTCTCCCAGTCACACGGCAGAGTCTCGCACTCTGCAGGGGGAACAGGAGCCGAGGGTTTGGGTCAACACTGGCCACTTCAACTCAGAGCAGCCTCCTCACCTCATTCCCTCACCTTTATACAAGGTGGATCTCGATTTAACACCTAGAGGCAATGGAAGGAGCACTGGACTGAGAGTCCAAAGCCCTACGTGCTAGTCCCTATGCTTGGGGCCTGGGTTCCTCCATCTGAGAATGGGGGCCGCTGTGCTGCAGGACCTCCCTCCCCCTCCCCCGGCACTGTGATCCCAGTTTCCTGCCGCTCACCGGCTCCTCATCGTCTTTCCTCTGTCCTGAGGCCGCTGGTCTGCAGCGGGGGCCCCTCACTGCTCCCTAAGGGCCAGGGTCCCCAGGATGCTCGCAGGCTCGTGATTAAATGCAGCCGGAGCAGTGGTGCCTTCAAGCCCTGCTCTGGAGTCTTCTTATGTAATAGAAATGGAAACGTGATCCCATTTAAATAGTATCCACCAGAATTTATGTTTTTGTACATCTAGGATTTTATTAACAGTGAAACGTAAATCAGTTTAATTATCTAGACTTCTCAAAAGAAATCTCTGAAAGATTTTAGATCCAAGGTGAAATTGAATTTTTCTCACCTTCAGAGTCTGTAATGATCATTATGTACAATGAGAAAAATGAGGCCTCTGTGGCTACCGGCCGAGTCCCAACCTGGCCTGTTTGTAGGGCTGGCACACTCACCATCAGAAACGAAAACCCCGTTATGTGCTCCCCCTTTCCGCTCCCAATCCCCCCCACCCCCCCCAGCTGAAATGTTTATAAAGCCTCTAATAATTAAGTCTGCAAATGACGGCCCTGCACTAATGTGTGCCCTACTGGCTCTGGGTAATTGCCTCTGAATATTTGCAGCCTCGTGCTGGGGCTGGGAATGGTTTGGTGCTGGCTGGGTCAGAGGGGGAATGGAGTGTGGGGTTTTTTGCTGTCTTCCGCTGGAAAACTGGAGACTCCAGTGGCTCAAAAGAAAAACTGTTGGTTGTCTGTGCCTTTGGAGCCTGCGCCTGGGTGTGTTTGTGGGGACGGGGTAGGAGAAGAAGGGGGGGAGTGGAAGGGTAGCGAGTAAGCAGCGTCCACACAAGGACGGCCAGAGCCAGGCCCTTCTCATGAGCAGGCAGCCCCAGCCCCACCGCCTTGAACCTGGCCATCACCACTGGTGGGGTATCCCCAGGCCAGCATCTGTCCACTCCTGTGCAGTCACTTCCTGCGCCCTCCGCCAGGAACAAGGAACCAGTGGGAGTTCCCACAACCGCATGGTCTCACTCCCTAAGTGGTGGAGTGTGAGGTGGGCAAGGTTTTTATCATAAGCAAAATCTGCTAGCATCTATGAAAAGGAAAATTTAGAAACAAAACAACAGCACAAAAGCAAAACCTGACTGATTAACTGAGCATATTTTGATCTGGAAATTCACTAAGCAGAAATAAATTTGAATCTCCTCAACTGTGTTATTTTTATAGTCCCTTGCCTGACAGTTACTGTACTTCAAAAGGGCACATATTAAGTCATTTTTATGGTTGTTTCCCCTCTATTGTGTGCCACGAAGAACATTAGGAGCTTGGAGAAGGGTGGAGGGAAAAGTATTTCTCACTATTCATTTGACAAATAGTCTTTTTTGGGTTTTTTGTTTGTTTTTTTTACAATTCTCCCCGCCATAATTCCACCCCCCACCCCAAATGAACACTAAACCCACTGTGCTTTCTGGGAAATGATGGATTGTAGGATGCTAGGGTAGTGATAGAGGTACCTTTTTCTATAGGCTCCCTGTTAAGATTCTGTTGAGTCAAATGTCCTGTGACCTTTCTCATCTGAAAATTGGGGAGCCATGGTCATTTTGGGTGGAACGGTCCTGTCTTGACCCTTTCTCTGCCTCTTTGTCAAGGAACTAGACCACTGGACAGGTAGGTCCTCATAGATGATGTGTTTAGTTGGGGTACGTGACCAAAAGGAGAGAAGGATCTAGTGCTTTCTCTGTAAGCAGAATGGTCTCTGTAAATAGAGTACTTTATTTTACACATATGTGTTAGTCCAGGATACCATTTTGAATTTGCTTCCTCATGAATGTATTGGAAAAGCAAAGAAAATGGTTGGGCCCTCTTTATGTACAGCCCTATAACATTATAGGTATGTATCAGCAGGCAGAGCAGCTTGATGCAGAAGAAATTGCATTTGAGTTGTACTCAGAAGCTATGGATTGTAGTCCTGCCTTTCATGAATTACCCGTATGATGTTTTGCAAGTCACTTGATTCTCTGACCTTCTGTTTTGTTTTGTCTTGTTTTTTAATCTGTAAGTGGGGATAAGTATATCTGAAGCACAGAATTACCGGAAAACTCAAATGAACAACGTGCATGAAAGCTTCCAGTGTGAAAGAGATGCTCAGTAAAGGGCACTTGCTCACTTTCCTCCCTAAATCCTCACAACTCTTTTTTGTGTTTTCTTTCAAGATGATTTGTTCTACTAGATACCTCTACTCTACCCCACCCCAACCATACAGGGTCACCAGTTAAAATACACAACACTCACTTAAGTTGGATTTCAGAAAAACAACAAATAATTGTTTTGTGTGTGTATGCTCCAAATATTGCATGGGACATACCTATACAAAACAATTATTTGCTGTTTATATGAAATTTAAGTTAACTGGGTGCCCTGTTTTTTGTTTGTTTGCTAAATCTGGTAGCTCTACCCCTACCCAAGAATTAAAACCTCTTTTTAACAGAAGGGGATGATCTGGCTTTTCTACAAAGTCCTCGGGGAGGCGGGAACAGAGCCTTATAAAGTGGGAACTTGTCAGGAAAACAGGGTGAGCGAGTGAGGGGATGGCAGGAGGCAGCTCTCAAAGTTTCTGTGAGGCACTAGGCCTGGGGTCACCACTCTGCAGGAATTAGAGTCCTGCTTGTGATTTGGGTCCTTTGGGGAGATCACTGGAGGTAGGAGGTCTGGCAGTGGCTTAGCTTTGGGCCACAGGGTTCCTGCTGAGCCTGGAATGAGTGTGTATGAGAGACAGAATGTGTGTGTGAGAGAGAATGTGTATGATAGAGAATGTGTATATGTGTGAGAAAGAGACCGACAAAATGTGTGTGTGTGTGTGTGTGTGTGTATGAGAGAGAGAGAATGCCTGTGTGAGAGAGAATGTGTATGATAATGTGTTTGTGAGAGAGACAGAGAGAATATGTGTGTGTGTGAGACAGAGAGTGTGTGTATGATAGAGAATGTGTGTGTGAGAGAATGAGTGTGTGTATGAGAGAGAGAGACAGAATGCATGTGTGAGAATGTGTGTGTGTGTGTGTGTGTGTGTGTGTGTGTGTGTGTGTGTGTGTGGAAGAGCTGGGATCACAGCCTTTGGTTATGGTCTTTCTGTCTTGGAGCTGGCCACCTGAGGAGCTCCTGAATGGGAGCTTTGTTGGTGGGGTCCACAGGCTTCCGGTTCATTCTCTGTTGGCTCCACAGGCCAGCTGTGTGCTGATTTGAGCCCAAACCCACCATGAGGTGGAAGCAGCAGGCTAATCCTGTCAGCTGCTGATAACACACCACAAGGCAGGAATTTGCTTTTGTGTTAAGTATTTTAATAGTGTCTACTCTTTCACCTTTCTAGGTCACGTGGTTTTTATTGATAGTATTTGTGCCAGCCTAGCCTCTTTCCAGATGCTTGGAATGGAAATGTCCAGCTTATCTGCAGGCTGCCTTCTCCCATTCCTAGGACTGGTGAAGGGCTCTCAGGGGAGCTGGGGAGGAAGTGAGGATTTAGCACAGAGGTAGGAGAGGAGGATGTGAAATGACCCCACCTGTGCCACTCATAGCTGTGTGACCTTGGGCAAGTCTCTTGACCTCTCTGAGCTTGAGTTCCTTTAGCTAAGAAATGGAGATTATAGCACTGCATAGTAGTGTATATGGTGGAGTTGATTGGAGGATTAAATCAGTGTATGTATAGTGCCTGGCAGAGGATAGCACTCCCTAGTGGGAGTTTTATCCAGTCCCAGCTCCGCCACTTAACTACTTCTGTGACCCAAGGAAAGTCCCTTAACTTCTGAGCTTCAGTTTCCTTATATGTAAAATTGGAACAACTGATTAACTTAGCATAATTAGTGCTAATATTTTGGCTTCTCAGCATCTGAACTCCCTGTCTGTGTTTGAGGAATTCCCTGCCACATAAGCCATCCTTCCTTTATGGAAGACAAAAAGGCTGATACTTTTATTTCCTGCACTTGCAGCTGGGGTGTTGGTGCTGTGTGCCCCTCCTGCCCTCCCTCCCCTGAGGAAATCAGTACCACGGATTTCATACCTGTGCAGGCAGGTTTTTATATTTTTACTGTATGCCCTAAGCAATATAGGCTATTTGCAAAACAGAAACAGACAGTGTTACAAGGAGAAATCAACTAGTCCATAATAAAGGAGGGAACTTTTAGTATGCCTCCGGGGGAAACCAAGAGCTCAGAGAGGGGGAGCTATGCACATAGATGACAGCGCGGTTGTAGCAGAGCAGGGAGGAAGGGGGACGGGCACCCCAGTCCCTGTTCCCACTGTGATCCTGGCAGCCTCCTCCCCCCACCCCCGCCCCCTCCCACCGGGGTAGTTCAGTGCCCTGCAGAGGGTGAGCTGCTGGCCACACCACCTGCTTCTGGACTCCAGCCTGTGGTTCTAGCCCTGATCATCAATGAGGTTTGTGTTCTGGTTCTGCTCCATGGAGATGTTCATCTCATTTTTTAACCCTCCTATCTCCTTTCCCCTGCTGCACTCCTTGAATTAAAAAAAAAAAAAAAGAATCATTATATAAAAGTAATGTATTTTCATTAAAAATCTAAGAAGTATATGAAGATTGTTTTTCCAGAAATTTTCTACAAATTTACCTGTGTGTGTGTGTATAAATGGACTCATACTTTATATACCCTTCTGCCTCTTTTTTTTGTTCACTTACCAGTATGTCTTTTTTTTTTAAGATTTTATTTGAGAGAGAGAGAATGAGTGAGAGAGAGTGCACATGAGAGGGGGGAGGGTCAGAGGGAGAAGCAGACTCCCCGCCGAGCAGGGAGCCCGATGTGGGACTTGATCCCGGGACTCCAGGATCATGACCTGAGCCGAAGGCAGTCGCTTAACCAACTGAGCCACCCAGGCATCCCGACTTACCAGTATGTCTTGGCTATCCTTATACCTAACTCAGTATTTCTGTATTAAACATTGCTAGTCTCCCAATAGAATTTTTATTATTATTTTTACTTAGGAAAACTTTTAACATATACAAAAGCAGACAGAATCATGTAGTCTGCTGGATGCTTCGATGTTACAGTGTTCATGGAGCTTCATTGATTAACAGCCCTCAGCTGGTCTGGTTTCATCTCTGTCCCCAACCTCTCATCTCCCCCATTCCCAACCATCTCTGTTATTTTGAAGCAAATCCCTCAGTATACCATTGCATCTGTAAGTGTCATTTTTAATCTATTATTATTATTATTTTTTAAAGCATCCTGTTTGCTGTTGCCAGGTCAGGAGCTGAGGAGGTTTGTGTGAACTCATAGCATCATTTTGTCTTCAAGTTCCCTGGTCTGAAATCAATTTGTATGAGGGAGGAAAATGGATAGACACGGCTCTAATATCTAGCCAACCAGCGTTTTCCATCTCTCTCCTGATTGTCTCATATCAGGATGTTATTCTAACAGTCACGTCTGGAAAGGTTTACGCTGATATAAATTCAGGTCCACTGTTCACTGGGCATGAAGCTCTGCTTTATAAGAAAGCCCTACCACCACCATCATTTCAGGTAGTAGCTTCTCTTTTTTCCCCTCTGACACCTGAAAATGAATTTCTTGGCTCTTGTTCTCATGGTTTTTTTTTTAATTAACCAAGATTGAACCTGTCAGTTTCTATTAGAGTTAAATCTGAGTAACAGAGAAAAAAGGCTGCCACCTTTTACTGTAGTGACTGAGAAAGAAGCTGAGTATTTCTTCACTCCCTGGGCTGCGGAAGGCCGGCCTGTTTTGCATAGCCCCAGTGATCCGAAGGCTGTGATGGAGGCCCTACAGAATTCCTAACACAAAGGGAGGGAGGGGCGCCTGGGTGGCTCAGTCCTTAAGCGTCTGCCTTCAGCTCAGGTCATGATCCCAGGGACCTGGGATAGAGTCCCACATCAGGCTCCCTGCTTGGCGGGAAGCCTGCTTCTCTCTCTCCCACTCCCCCTGCTTGTGTTCCCTCTCTCGCTGTGTCTTTCTCTGTCAGATAAATAAATAAAATCTTTAAAAAAAAAAGGGTTGGGGAGGGAAATACCTGCCAGGTGGTAGACCTAATAATACCTACTATGAGGCAGTTGGTTTTTAATCACACCATTGGGAAAATGTGTTTTAAAAGGGAAAAGATGTATACAGAAACCCTGCAGTGGAATTGTGGTCCGTAATGTAACATGATTATTAATAGAATTGTTGCCCATCCGCCGGCTGTGCCCCCTGGGTGCGCTGTGGACATCCAGCGCCCGCTGAGGGCCACGGGCCACGGAGAGGCTGCCGAAGACTGGCTGCTCCAGCTCAGATGGGGTCCTGGTTGAACACGGGCGGGGCTTCCCTGCTCTGCAGACACAGCTCAGGTCAGGTGTTTTGTCTTTGGGCAGGTTAGCAGTGCTGGGCCGCCCAGTGATGGGGCGATGAGACCCATCACGGGGTACCCAACGCAGATGTTTCGTGAAAAAACGAGTGAGGAAATGAATGAGCGGACAGGGCGGGACCAGGTTGCATGTTCTCTTCAGGGTGTGCAGACCGAGCACCAGGCACACAGTAGATGCCTGCTGAATACACGAAGGAGCTCCGGTTTAGTCAGATAGAGCCTGACTCCTCAGCAGTGTGTTGGCCGGCTGTTAGGTAAGGGTCCACAGTCCCACCACTGCTGTTCTTACACAAACTGCTTCCACATTTTTCTTTTTAAAGACAGTACACAGGAAACATCGTTATTCTCGATTTTCATTGGGCTCATCGGGTGCGTGAACTACAAGATTAGGTACTTGGAGGAATTATGAGGTAGAAGACCTGTCCCTGCTTTCAGAGCGATTACAGTCTGAAGGAGGTGGGGCACGTAAGATTCAGTGAAGGCCCCAATTGGCAAGTCAGTGCTGTTACTTAGAGGTTTTCCTCTGACGAGGCACAAAGATGCTTTCCTGTGGGAACCATGCATGTCACAGCATGGCGTACGTCCTTCTCAGCTTAATATTCTGCCTTCAGAATTCCAAGCTGTGTGTGTGACACTTCTGTCTGTCTTCTTCCCCTTTTTTTTTTTTTTTTTTTTTTTTTAAGATTTTATGTACTTGTTTGAGAGAGAGAGCATGAGAGGGGGTAGTTTCAGAGAGAGAAGCAGACTCCCTGCTGAGCAGGGAGCCTGCTGCTGGACTCGATCCCGGGACTGCAGGATCATGACCTGAGCTGAAGGCAGTTGCTTAACCAACTGAGCCACCCAGGTGCCCTCTGTCTTTTCTTCTGAAAGGCTTTTTGGAAGGGGTGGTGGGATTGCTGTGCAGGTACAGCCTCCAGGAGCCTCCTAGGATGGACCTAGCTCTGTGCACAACAAGAAAACTCACTCAGTAGGCTTTTGCTGAGGGTCTGGCTAAGCAATAGAGAGAAACTAGACCCTGCCCTTGAGAAGCTTGCAGACTAATTGATGGGACCACCTCCCCACATCATTCCACTGGGAGGTGGGCCCGGGCAGGTGCTCCTAACTGAGGCCCGGTGAAGGATAATGGGAGGACTGTCCTTGTTTGCATTACGAGAACTTGTTTCTTCTGCCAAATAAATCTCTCATTGAGAGATCCTCATTTGCAGTCAGGCAGCAAAAAAGGACTCATCTTTAAGCATCTTCCTGGGGCGGGAAGCAAAAGAACATAGTTGAATCACAGTGGCATGTGTAAAGAGGGACTTTCTGTGACAGGCAGTGTATGGAAAGGACAGTTGGGCAAGGCTGGCTCCCTGGCTACTGCAGGCGCACAGCTCAGCCGCCTTTCTGACCTAAGTGGAATGGATATTCAGCCTCCAGGCCCTCTGCCTCCAGGTTAGCTGCAGAATTAGCCACTGCAGAAATAGCAAGCTTTCAAACTGGACTTGGGTTTGAAATATACACCTTACCTCCTCCTCCTGCATTGAGTGACTTCTTTAAATGAGCCGTTTACTGTTGATCATAGAGAACCCCTAGGATCTGCTTACAGGTGGCAGAACTGACCCGCAGGAGCTGCCCATAGGAACACTTTGCTCCAGGGACCCAGCCTTCCCAAGTGTCTCTGTCCTCGAGAATTTTCTATCATTACGTGTAAAAGAGGAACCTTTTTAGGAACCAGAATTGCTTTCTGTAGAATAATTTGCGTGAACATTTGGTATGTCCTTGCTGCTGTCGATGAGCACTCATTATGAGGCTGCCAGTCCTGATGGGCTTCCAGAAATGTGAAGTCCCAGAGATACTCCCGGGGCCTCATTACTGTCAGTCTGTGTGGTGTGAGGTACCAGTGCATTTGACTGCTTCTCTGGCTCCACTTGGTTGCCTGTAAGGAAACACTGCCACCCTTAATAAAATGAAGCCTACTACCTGCACAGGGTAGAAGCAAGGGAAACCCTTTCCCTGACTCTAGGACCATTTTATCTTGTTTGACCCAAGACTCATGAATTTGGAACTGTAAAGAAGGCAATAGAATTCTAGCATTCTACCTGGCTTGGCAGCAAACGAGATTTTCATGTTCTTCGTGTAACTGTAGTTCATTGGTATTCAGCTTTCAGGGAGTCTGGGACATAGTGTCTAAGGAGGGCTAGGACGTAACGATGAATCATTTTTTAGAAGGAAGAACGAGAGCAGAAGAGAAGCATCTCCATTTTTTCTGCCTGTTCCTTCCTGCCAGGATGCCATCAGGGTTTCGGTAGACTCTGGTCTGATCTCGGTCATTCAGGCCCCCACTCTCCTCACCTCACATTCTTTCAGCTGCTGTCCAAGGTCAAAGGCATCCTACAGATGAGCAAGCACTATACTTTTGTATAAACAGGAGAGACTGTCTTTGAGGCCTCTGAGCCCCTGGGAGACCGAGATGGCCAGCCAGAACCTGGGGAGGGATTTGTGGACCAAATGCAATATCTGGGTTGCCTGTGATCAGCTGCACATCCAGGTGCCCGCCAGTCACCTGCACAGACCAGACCAGAGGAGCCCCGCTCTCCGGTCTTCATGTCGTACCATATTCAAGACCATATGGAGGTGAGTGGTGGTTTTATATGAAATTGTAAAATGAGAGGGTATTGGGTAGGGTCTCAAAAGGGGATCATCCAGTGAGCGTAGCATATTGTAACAGACACAAGAAAGGCCATCTGTGATTCAGAAACTCAGGGTACAGGCTATCACAGTTTAATTTCAGGTAAAAGCCTCCAGGAAGTAATACAAGTTTTTGAAGATTTAGAAATGGATTGTGAAAGACAAGGAAGGAGAGAATTGATTGAAACCCCATCTGTGTCCTGGATCTTGACTGGTGTTTCTGGTGTTCTCATTTGTTTTGCATGAATATGGGCCCAGTGCTGCCAAGTCTTCTGATTTTTTTTTTTTCCCCGAGAGAAGTCAGAAATCTGTGTTAATGTGAAAGATTCCGGTCTTTAAGTATTGACAATTAAGCAAACAGTCTGCTAGCCAAGCAAAACAGTGGTGCACCAGATCCAGCCCAAGAACTGCCAGGTTGAGACTTCAGGTTTAAACGTTCACTGAGGCAAAAATTGATGAAACACTTCTACCAGTTTGGCCTGGACCTTCTGAAGACTTTGGTTGTCTGGTCCTTGGATTCTGATGGCCACAGTTTGGGGGTTTAAACTTTGTTTTTCTCAAATATTTTCCCCTATCACTTGAAGTAGTTGATTTTGACTGGTAATTTAAAATTCCGTCAAATGGGGGCACCTGGGTGGCTCAGTCGGTTGAGCGTCTGCCTTCAGCTCAGATCATGATCTCAGGGTCCTGGGACTGAGTCCCACGTCGGGCTACCCGCTCAGCGGCTAGTCTGCTTCTCCTTCTGCCCCTTCCCACCGTTCATGCTCTCTCATGCTCGCTCTCTCTCTCAAATAAAATCTTTAGAAAAAAATTCCCTCAAATGTTTTTCTAACTAGCCTCAGATTTACCTAATAGTAAAGTGTCAAGGCCAAGCATAATTCTTGTCCAGAAATACAATTTTGGAAGAAAATAAAAAGATTCCCAGACTTACCATTTATCAGAATTGGCAACTACTTTAACTGTACTGTGTATTAAAACATCTTTAAACTACTCTCATGTCTGAAGATGCTTTTGGGAGATTGGAGGGAGGGAGGAAGGGAGGGAGAGAAACCAAAGGGAGGAGGGAAGGGGACAGGACAGGCCAGGGAGCCACGTGGCTGCCACGTGCTCGCTGCCTCATCTCACCTACTGTCTGTTCAGTGCTGCCTCGTGAACAAGCTAGGCTAGCGCCAGACCCACGGAGACCCCAGCCCCAAACCTTGCTGCCCGCTTTGGTGCGGTAGTATGACATCATTAATGACATGCAGAGTGGCTTCTTTGATGGCCCATCTGGAGAGTCTTCTCCCTGCTCTTCGAGCCACAAATACTTGTATTTCTCCTGGAGAGTTAATTGGTGTCTCCTTCTGTACAACTAGTTAGATGTCCTTTTCTTCAGTTGCCTAGTAGAAAACTTAGAGCCAAACTTGTGGCATGCCTGTACCAAGCTCATGGCTCGTTAGAGGATGCATTTTGGCATCTTTGCTAGCTAAGAGAAATTCCTTCTGGAACAAAACTGGGGATAACATTGAAAGGAAAGGAGAGAAGGAGGGTAGGAAGGGAGATGCGTGCAGTCTTCGTTAGGCCCTGCCGCTTAAGATCCCACTTTCTAGATCTGCCTGACACTAGTAAAGATAAACATCATGAGAAACAGCCCTGGGAGGAAGGACAGCATGGGTGGTGTGAACGTTTAATTTCACCGTGAAATTATTGTTAAACTATAACACTTCAAGTGTGGAAAAGGGGACGCTATTGATAATTACACTAGGACAAGTTGAACCAGCCCTGTCCTGGACTGCCCGAGGACGTGTCCTCACCCTGCACTCGAGCTGGTAGAGCAGGGAAGGACGTGGTGCAGGGCAGAGCAGCCGTGAAGGCCCAGGCACCTGGGGTCAGAGATGCTGCTGACGTGGGCAATGTATTTGGACCTGTCACCTGCTAGAACCAAGAAGAGGGTGTTGAATCATGCTTGGGCTGGCATTTGGCCTTTGCCTGGATGTTCAAGGTGAAGAGTAAAAGCACCCTGTGTCTATAAATGCATCTTACCATGCCTGCCCCCCACATCTCCTGGTAGTCCCTGTGAGCCCACGAGCTGCAATTTGGCCCTGTGTTGAATGGGCAGATTAGGCTTTCCCTGAGGGGTGGAGCTAACACCGCGTAGAGACTGATTTGCTACTTTTGAGAGCTTTTCCCTGGGATTTGGCCATAATTTTGTGCAGAAGGAGTCAAGGGAAAGAGCCGGAGGTGAGGCAACAGCCTCTCAAAAAGTGTAAATGCTTTGTTTTCACCATTGATTTTTGGCTAGTCTCAAAAATTCCCTAGAGCTGCCCTTTGTGCGTATTAGCTGCGCGTCAGAGCCTCACTAGGGCTGCGCCCCGTCAGCCCGTGACGGGAAAGGCCAGAGGGCCTAAACATACCTTTTGCAGGGAGGGCTCTCCTCCCCACATGGTGTAGGGCTCAGCAAATGTCACCTGTGCCTCCCGGATGGGCTTGTCCATACGTCTGGAGCAGAATCTCCAGAAGCTGCCAGGGGCCCCGTCCGGGAGAGATCAGCAGGGGCTGTAGGCGAAGGCGGCACAGCCCACCTCTGGGAGGGGAATGGAAACTCAGGCCCCACCGCAGATTTGCCCCTGTGGCCCGGCCTTGGAATTAGCAAGATGAGGAAGACCGTAGGCCATCCACGTGAGCTGGGCCTCAGTTCAGGGTGCTTTTGGGGGAGGTGGCCCTTTTCCCCTCATCGTAGCGCATCCGGGCTTATCCAGGCTAACTTGGTGACTTAACAGCTCAGCCGTGAAGAATTCCACAGGTACTTATTGAGGGTCTGCTCTAGGCCCATCTCAGTGGACAAGTCCCAGGCCCTGCTGTCAAGAGTACACGGCCTGGAGAGCCGGCCGCACCTGCAGCTGAGGGTCGGAGCACCCTATAAAAGCCCCTATAAAGGTGTGGCCGCACTTGCTTAACTCAGAGCTACCTCCAGACCTTGCTCCCTCCTTGCGGCTCATTCTGACCCTGGGGGCCCTGTTTCCCTCTCTGTGCGCCACACCATTTCTGCCTCTCAGAAGCTCTTCAGCCAGACTGTCCACTTGGCTTTCAGTTTCGTTTCATGATGGGCAGTCTCTTGGATGACTCTCAGTGATGTGTTCTGCAGCCAACGGACAGCCTACCCCATCCCTGTCGCCAAATTAACTGCTGTGACTTCACAAACTCTCAAACTTTTTTGAGCACCTACCCGATGCTAGTAGGCTAGTAGGTGCCTTGCTTACACGTGTGGCCTTTGGATATGCTCTCCCTCCATCCTGCCCTTCTGTTTGCCTTCTTTGTCCTTCAGGTCACCATTTTTTGAAAGCCCCCTGAGGGCCTCCTTGGTCCTAGCCGGACCCCCGGCTCCTCAGCACTGACTGCTCTGAGATCATTCAGCAGGTCATGACTTAGAGGACAGGTGCTTCCTAGGTACGCGTGTCTCCCTCCGCAGGGTCCTGCGCTCTTTGGGGACAGGGCTTTTGTCTAATAAAACATTGTCTTTTCCCTCCCAGCCCCACAAGTCCAGCCTGGGGGACTTGAACTGGAGCCCTTCCTCCAGCCACCATCCAGCTCTGGTTCTCTAAGAACATCGTGGGATTTTAAGTCTTGGTTGTTTTTAAATAATGGCATGAAGGGTCAGGAGGAAGTAGGGGGAACTGACCTGTAGCCATAGGGATAAAGCCAAATCATTTACTTTTCTGGAAATATACATGCTCTTATTGCACTCTGGTGATAGACTAGAATGTTGGGAAATTGTCCGAGCTTGAAGTCAGAGGTGGGGGGACTCCTGGTTCCACTGCTTCCTAGCCTTACTACTTTGCATAACATTTAAAGCTTCAGTTTGCTCATCTGTGGCATGGGGGTGCCTCCAGCATATTGGTTATAAAGTGATTTCTGCCTCCCCCTTCATGGCCTATTTGAGATATGTAATTCACATGTCACACTGCAGGCAGAAAAGATGCATTTGAAAAACCTTGCCTGGTGATTCTGAAGCTGGAGTTTGTGCCTCCTCTCTTTGCCTCTTTGAGAACCACTGGCCTAAATCCTTGTGGGTGCTCAGTAAATAGGAATGAAATCCTGTCCTAGACACATTGCACAACGCCAGACACAGAGGGGCTCCATGAGCGTTGTCTGCCCTCTCCCTTTTCTTCCTGTCCTGCACAACCCAGACCTTCCCTGGGTGCTGGTCAGTAGTGGAAAATGTTCCTAGAACACAGAGAGGTTGCTAGAGAGAGAGAAAGAGTGTGTGTGTGTGTGTGTGTGTGTGTGTGTGTGTGTGTGTTCGGGGGGCCAGCTTCAGAAGCCGGAAGGAATGGTCCTGACTTGGAAAGGGAGTGTTCTGTGCAGGAAGAGGGCCACATCCTGCCTTTAAGAAGCTGCCACTGGCCCTTTCCTCTTCATGGTTTACGGACCAGTGTGTGCCCTTGGCCATGATGAAAAACATGACTTTGCTTTTCTGTTCCATGGTGCAGAAGACCCATGTGGAAAGCCCAGTGGCAGCGGGGCGGAAAACGGCCCGATTGGAGCCAGCTGTGAGGATAGCCACCTGTGCTCTGTAGATTGCAAACTGCAAACTGTGTATGCCGATCCGGGGTCAAGGATTTTTGAAGCACCAGTCCTAAAGCATTTCAGGCTTCTCCTTGTAATGTGCCTGTCCCTGCATGTCACTCCACTTCATGCCTTGGAAATGTCACACCCCACTTTCTCTCTCTCTCTCCACTTCCTCTCATCACTTCAGGGCCCCTTCTGCACCCTGGCTTCTCCAGGCCGGCCGGTGAGAGTGCTTTCTCTGCAGCACCCGGGCCCTGCGCCATGCGATCGTTGTGTGTGATGACCAGGGGCTGCCCGCAGCTGAGCCTCAGCTTATGGACAGCCTCACGTGACTTGACCAAGTTGAAATCTAACCACCTCCTTCTAGACACTTGCTCCCTAGGGTCCTTTCTCATTTGGAGAAATGATCTTCTGGATCCAGACTCTTGTGATTAAAATCTTACCATCCCATGCCACTTCCATTCCAAAGGCAAAGAATAAGGTATTTGCTTTCTTGGGCCTCCATTTGGTCCTTTCTTGGCTGCACGTGCAGTCTCCACACCCGTTGACGGACGTACTAATGGCTGAATGGCTGATACCGGAGGAGCTCAGGCATGCCCTGCAGGCTGTGGGCCATGAGCTTTCCCACTGCAGCGCCTTCGCTCCTGCCAGTGGTTAGAACAGTGCTGCATTCCCCTAGGCTTGAACCGTGCTCAACTGTTACCAGTTGGTTTTACATTTCCTCCTCGTTCGAACTCAGCAACAGAGGAAGGCAGGTAGTGTTATTCCCATTTTGCAGAAGAGACTGCACTTGGGTAGGTTAGATTTGCGCAGGGTCACTTGGTCATTTCTAGGACTTGGGTCCCCGGCCCTAGTGCCCTGCTTGTCCTCTAAGCACCTGAGATCCTTGGGGGATGGTTCCTGGCTTCTGCCTTTATAGTTCCCGAGCTATGCAACAGCCAGGATGGAGAGGTTCTGCAGCCTTATACCCAGCCACCTCACAGCCTGGGTCACCGAGTCCCCACTGCTTTTTGGGGGATTCATTGAATAGACTTCCATGTTGAAGACAATCCCAGTCTTTCCATGAAAACATTTAAGATCACTCAAGTTCGTGCCTCGGTGTTTGAACCCCTTACAGACTGCCTCCCACCTTCTAGTCCACAGTCACATTTGGCAACAGCTGGATTTCTGCTCCAGCATGTGCAGGGCCCTCCAGCAGAACGGTTTGATCACTTTTTCCTCGCAGCACAATGACCTCCCTGGTGATGCTATGATGAGTGTGTCATGAACAAGTCTGTTCTCACAGTTTCTTGGGGGTTTTGATCTTTGGGGAACCTCGGTTGTGT